>NC_134950.1:115022763-115647763 GCF_965638725.1 Aptenodytes patagonicus | reverse complement strand
AGCTTTTCTCCATAATCTTCTTAATAACCTCATGGGGATTATAAGGAAAGGAGGTGAATGCTGAAATTGTGACTTCACAAAAGAGCTCTTTTTCCCAGAAGACTACCTCTTTACTGCTAGCCCTGGGACTTCTGGGAAAAGTGCTAGGCTACCTGGAGAAATACATCAAAGAGAAATGATAAATCAAATCCCCCTACTGATTACCGTTCTTTGTCCAGCGTCAGGAGGGGATTAGACCTGCCGCAAAAACTGCAGTTTCTACATCAACCTCAGGCTGACAAGAATTCAGGTATCTGAGAGACAGAGACACAATGGATCCTTATCACGGTTTTCTTAAGTAGCTTAGCCCTATCCCCAGTCGGTATCTGAGTTGCAAACCACCGACAGCTCTTCCCCCTTCTCCTAGAGGATCCCCAGGACAATGGGGCAATCTCATAAGGAGAACCAACATGCTGCAACGTTACAGGATAAACTGGAAATGAAATTCTGCAAGCATCACCTCCCGTGCAAAAATCCCACTGATTTCAACCTGCACATTTCAAGTGCTAAGCACGGCTAGAGTCTACTGTTCCCCAAGGTGGGGAAAGCCGGGTTGCAGTCTGTGTTTCAGCAATGCTATCACCGCAGCTTATGGAACCGCTGCTTTACAGACAGCTAACCCTTCCCACTAGCTGCGCTGTGGCCATTCTCAAAGGACTAGCTGATGACGAGACCTACAAAACAAATACGGTATTATAAACCAGGACCCATCCCGTTTTCAGAAATAGAGTTTTAAATCTAAGTGGAATTGACTAGACTTAAAGATTATACCAACTTACATGCCGTTAAATTTATGTGTCTTAGTTTTCTATAAGATTACGGCTTAAGACAAAGATATTGGGTCTATAATTACAAAGAGACTGTTGATTGTCTCCTTCATTTGATTTTAAGTTTTTAGTGAACCTCCAGTGATAGAGGTCCTTTTCAACAGCCTGGACCTAACCCACAGAAACCCAGGGAAGGGTTCCCAGAAGCTTTAATGGAGCTGGACTCTTTAGAAATTTTTAAGCCCAACACAAGTGGATTCTGTCTCATCTCATTTCACTACATCAAAACAAAAATCACAAGCGGGAAATGTGTACTAGAGATGAGAAAGTCACGAAATACTGGCCACACGGTGCATCCTCTGATCCACCGTTTTTCTACGGGATACTAAATCTCACCGACTTATACATCGAAGTGGTGTCTCTACTTTCCTTTTTAGCCTCCATTCCTAAATCTGTTAGTCTGAGACCCTGGTGGTCACACGAGCTTTGGCCACTTGTTGGAAGGTCCGGTTTACACCGCAGCTTTCAAACATTTTGTTTGGCATTCTTGGCACATCTGCTTTCCATTAGCCAGCCACTCAATGTTTATTATTCCACATGTTAACTATCATACACTCCTTGTGTGAAAAGTTCAGGTGAACAATAACCTATTTATCATCTTTGAGAGATCAAAACCTGCTCTCCCCACAAAGAAAAGACACTTTTTGCAGTTGTGTGTGTGGGCACTCAAAGCTTGAGCCCTTAACCAAATAATTTGGGATACACAGGACCCTTCTGTGACCCAGTTATTCCTAAATTGTCTGCTATGCTATGGCTTAATTTGGTGTGTGCTGCACATACACAGTAGTTCAGAAAAGTAAACTGTGGGACTCCACAGGACTTGTTATTGGCATGAGATACGCCAGAAGCGGCATAGTTATCCAGCTTGATAATGAGAAAAACACTGAATTTGAGCATCGGGATAGCAAGAAGGACGCCAGTGATTTAAAAAAAAAAAACCAACAAAAAAGCAAAAAGAAACCCCAAACCCCTCAAACCCCCCCACCCTCAAGGACAAAATTTTTTGCACATATAATTCAATTCAAATCAGTGGAATTAAGGCAAGGAATTTGCAGTCCCCAGAGCGACATTCGCTACAAATAATGGGAAGAGAGAAGCACGGCAGTTGTGGTAACACAGCAGGCTCTCTTGTTTATGAGCGACATTATTCACACACCTCAGTGACCGGCCCTGGTATAAGAGAGGTTCTGGGAGGAATTTGGCAGTAACGACCCTGCCATCCCATAGACCAGCAAGAAAATAAGACAAATTTGGAGGTCGATGTGACAGTTTCGTGGTTCACCTGCTGATTTCTACTGAGTCGCTTCTAGCATCACTCTATTAAAATAAAGTTGCACACTCCTAGCCCTCTCGCTCAGTTGATGAGGACTGACCAGGTGGCACTAGCAATGTTAGAAAAGGCTTGGGATGTCTTCCAAAATGGAGACAGCGACTGTCATGCCCAAGCTGCGAGACTGGGGTTTTGGTAGAGGCTCCTCCATAAGAAATAAAGAGTCCAAGCTCAGCCTCATCTCCGATTTCAGAGAAAAGCGGAACCTTTGGAAAAAATTAAGAGTACGTGATGCTTCCCCACCCTCCTTGTGAGTGCTTACAGACCTGCATGTCCCAGGTGAAAGCAAGCCATGCTTCTGTCCTCAGCAACTTCACCAACAAAACTGGGACCAGCCTGGTTGGGCTGCTCGCAGTGCGCATGAAATCAGGTGAGATGTTTAATTACCTTGCCTTCCCTGACACATGATCAATTAGTCCAGGCATCCCCATGCGATACATTAAAGAAACTGTGCTCACAATTAGTTGACAGCAGCAGTGACATGAGATATAAGCAAAGTTGAATTGTCACCTTGTCAAGAGGGCACGAACTGAAGTTATTTTTACCTCCTCTTGTCCACCACGTTTATTTGATTCCCTAACTATAGTATGCCATTACTGCAGCCACAAAGGGCTTTCTGAAAACCATCAGGATCCTGCTGAAGGATGTCTATAACAATACATAAATTAACTTCTATTTTTAGTCAATATTAGAGCTTATCTAAAGTAAACGTTAATTCCGGCTTCCCTATAGTCAGCATCCCTCCCAGAAATACGCACTCTTATTCCCAACCTAAAAATAAGCCAGTGACTTCATGCATTTGCCTCTTATGCTCAGTCTCCCCACACTATATAAAATAAGCAGCGGACCCACGCTGCCTACCAGCTCACTGAAAGTCGCCCTCACCTTCGGCCTGTTTGAAAACTTATTTCCAAGGAGACACCGATGCACAAGCCCTCGAAAGGGTCAGCGAAGACAAATGAAATAAAGTGTTTAACGAAAAGTGTATAATGAATAATTGCACATAACCAGCACATAAAAGAGGAGCTGAAGAGACCACCTGTACAATGCAACGCTGGCTGCCGCCCAGCAGCTCTCTGGCCCGCAGTGCTCTTCGCCTAGAGGAAGCCGCTGGCTCTGCCAAAACTTCTGGCTTGCCCTGCCAGTTTATCGAGGTGTCCACATGTGCCCATCTGGAAAGTGCGAGGTCAAGTCTAGCTCTCCAAGCAGAAGGGCTGTCTCTAACCACTAGACTTTTTTTTAAAAGAAGATTTAATTCCACTACAAGTAACTAAGGCAGTGTATCTGCCTATGCTTACAAGCCTAAACGTAGCAGGTCCTACGCACGGCCGTGCGCAGCACACTACAAAGCAACAACACGTCTCCTTGTAAGACTTTATTCACGCTGGCCACTGCCACCGGCGCATTCTCCCCTCTTCCTCTATTATTGTATTAAGCAACTCACATTAAAAAAAGAAATTAAAAAACCCTACCGCTGTAGGCCAGACAGGCCCATAGATAGAGGCGCACCCCGACTCCCAGGGACTGGCATGGCAGTTTTGTATTTATTCACTGGTTGAATAAGGAGAGCACTGTAAGAGCAGCACAACTTCCATAGTATTTTTAGGTAGCATGGGGATATCCTCATCTTGAGGAAGAGTACAGGCAACCTGGATCTCTCCTGCTCACCCCGTATTTATAGCAACACCTCTATCGGTCCTTCCTAGAAATGACGTCCCACCATAGCAGCACCCGCGTAAAATACACAGAAACTGTGCTTCATCTCAAAGAGTTTAATACCCTGAGAATCATCACGTCCTGAATGTCCTACCTGAAGCTGAGGGGGGAAAAAAAAAAAAATCCACACTTAACTAAGCTAGACACCTCCTGTACTGAATTTGTGGTTGGATCAGATTTTAATTCAGTGAGTAACAACACTGGAATCTCAGGGCTGAAGCATGCTGTGCTTTAAATAACGCGCAGATAACACTCTCCATGGCTGCAGGGCTTCAAGCTGAGGACAGCTTCTTTCTATGTGGAAACACTTTTCAGGGAAGTCGAAGCTAAAATTCAGTGTGGGAAAGCAAAACATTTACTCTCTGATGATAGCTCAGCCTACTTATTATTTTCACTACCATAAAGGAAGACCCTAATCTTTCATCTCATCCCTCCTTTTTTTTTTTGCCACTTATCTAATCACCATTCTAAAAGGGCCATGCAACTCTGGTCCTAGCCTAGGCTATAAGGAGGGGAAATAATCTCCATTGTTTTTAAGGCATACTACTATGTATCTTACAAGCCCTAGATAGCCATCACAACAACATGCACCAGTAAGAATTGTTGGATTGGCTGCGTCTTCTTCTTGTATAGTTTCCAATTTTGTTGTTTTAAGCTTATAAACCATCTCCAGTGGGCTTTTCCGCCTCTAGGCATAGGGAAGTACTACCCATTTTGTTAAGGGGTAAAGGAAAGCCTATTATTTTTAATCCCACAGTTCATTTCCAGAATAATTGGTTGCATCAGCAAGGATGATAATTTGGTAGTATCCATAAAGACATAGAGATGTGTAACTGAGCCAGAATATCCAGTTCCATTAACACAGGATATTCCATTCCAGCAATTCTCATGTGTTGAGGCACAAAATCTCAGGGGCAGTGGGGAGGTCTACTTCTAGACAGCTCGTGTCTGCTCATGATCGATTACTTCTACCCCCTCCACAACGGCTGATCGGCTGCGAGAACAGCTGGAGTGTTGGTCGGAGACATGGCAAACTCCAAACTTCTAGACTAAACCAGTAATATATTTAATACTTCTCATCTGACCTGCCATGATGAATCTTACATCTCAAATAACTTTACTCTGTACCTACTTCTCTTCTCTCTTCCTCATTCAGATACTCACTCTCTTGGTTTTCCATTTCAGCTGTTTCTCCAGAGCTTGTGGCTTGAGTGAAAGACTGGCAAGACTCAGCAGAAGCAGCAGCTTACAGTTAAGGAACCACAGAGCATATGTCATGTTGGCTGCAGAGAGATGCCTGTTCTAAATTTGTACACATTGTTTGTTTGATCATTTTGATTCATTTGCAAAAGATATACTACTGCCTCATCCAAGTTAGAAAACTTTTAAGTGCTTCCCTTACTCCAGTAAAACTGGACAATGCATAATGCCGCTGAATGCGACGACTATTTTTCTTGCAGACATCAGCACTGTAACAAGTAGGAATCATAGATCTAAATAAGAAGGCTAAATACTTTCTTGGACCACTAAAGTTTCCAAAATATAAACAGTGGCAAAGATTACAGCATACACTCTGCTATTCATCCCTTTTCCTTTCAGTGAAGTTAAACGCTTACAGAAATGCCGGAGATTCAAGCCGTCCAGCCACAAAGAGAGGCTGGTACAGCTCAGCAGGCAAAGGCGTCTCTGCCGCAGGCATGCTGACCTGCTTTGGCATCAGCCCCCAGGGTGCCCTCCAGACCCTGAACCTGGTCAGCCCCCAGGGCCATGCAGGCCTTGCTCTCCATTTGGAAGTGCTACCTGCCAAATCGAAGTGGCTTTGGTTACAGCAACATGCCTAATTAGAAAACAACTACCTCGTTCATTTGCCCAATGGCCACCAGGTGATGACGTGACCTGGGCCACTCTAGAAGCTGCAACCAAGAGGAGCAAGTCACATGTCACAGCAGATGTCTGCACCACACCTAACTCCATCATCACCCATTGCTGTACCACGATGTGCTAGCACAGCCGGAAGATAACATGTAATTACCATGGGCTTAATTACCGCTTCTCTGAAATGTCACATGGTATTAAGTGGCAACTGTAGGAAATGATAGCTGTCACTGTTCTACAATGAAAGAAATCTCTAGAGACGTGCTTACTTTGAGTCAACGTGCCTTTAAAATTACTCTAATACATACAGGAAACTAACCCAATGTTAACAGAGGAAGACTGGAATCAGTGTAAATGAGAGCCTGCAAGAGAAGAGAAAATTAAAGGTGGCAACTCCTAGATCATAAACGCAATGTAAAATAACATGCAACTTACTGCTTACTTCTGTTCTAGCATCTCCAATTTGCAACATTACGAATATACACAACCAAAGAGTTTGAAAATCCCACGCTAGCAATGTTGTTGTGGACCAGGGTTTAGGAACAGCCACGAGGATTCATATATAGCTGGGTCTGGATATCCCACACGTAGGGGAGAGGCTGCCAGTTTCTGCTCATCTCGATTTCCATAATGCATCAGTAAGGGTGTTGTGAAAGAGCTGTCTTTTCTTAACAAAGCAAATGAAAAGTAAGTTTCTCAATTTATCAAACTCCATAGAGGAAAAAAACCCTATTTTCTGTAGCACATACGGATAGACAATAAGATTGTATGCAAGAAGTATGAATTACAAACTGAAACCAATCTTCTCGGTATTCATCCTAGTTTTCGGAGAGTCTGAAACCCTCATTTTAGAGGGGAGAACCAGATACCATGTACTATGTAGGAAAGAAAACAGATTTTAGTACAGCTCACAGAAAGAGGGACTATAAATAGCAGAACCGGAAGTTGGATGGATTTATATATAATGTTTTATAAAAAGTTGGAAATAGTACATTGCCAATAAATATCAGCCTAGGCACTGAAATAATACAGGAATAAAAAACCTGGTATTTTTCATCTCAATTAACAATAGTTAATCCTTAGGACACTCGAAGACACTTGATACTTATCTTTATAAATTAAATCTACACTTTTTTTTCTATGCACATGTGTATGGGTCCATAAAATTGTAAATACGATGCATATCACATGTAAAACTGGGGGAAAGGGCAACGTAAGACAATCCAAATATGTTCTCTTGCAGCAGCATCTTTTAACAATCCAGTCTGAACAAGCTTGGGATCCTCTAACCTTTGCTAAAAAGGCAGCCAAAATTCTGATACAGTCTTTGGCTTTTAGCTACGTGTGTCTAAAGAAGGATATTTTATAATCAAAAGTATTTGTGGCCTGGAGTATATTAGTTTATAGTCACATTGGCACTACTAGCAGTATTTTATGACACTCCAACAACAAAAAAAACACTAGTCAAAGTGAAGTTCTCATTTTCATGCTTTCACCCTAACTCATTTCCTTTATTTGAACTCTAAAGCAATGCTTTATTTACATATACTCTTTAAAAAAAAAATAATCTAGAAGCAGTTAAAACTTCAGTCTGACAAAACTCTTGTACTTAACACACTTTCTCATTATGTTACAGAATAGTTATGTGATTGCATATGAGATATATAGAGGGGAAAAAAACTTTTTCAAAATGTGAATTTGGGGAGTGGTTATCTGATTTTAATTTTAAAAAAATCAAGGATAACTGTATAATCTCCTTTGTGTTCTTTAACTAGGTCACTTAAGGGGGAAAAAAAATTTACTCCATCTAGTGTCGTATGAATATTATACAGGCTATTTAGGTTTGCTCCATTGCACTTAGGTCATGCTTGACAAAGTACAGTCTAGAACTAGTATCTTTCACGGAAAGGGAAAAGAACAAAAAGAGAAAATGTGAAAAACAGCCTATTTGTGAGGACAAGAGAACTGTAAGTGATCATAGTGATACTCACTGTCAGAGTAACAGATCCCTGCATTTAATATCCCAAAGCTTAGAATCATAGAATCATAGAATCATTGAGGTTGGAAAAGACCTCTAAGATCATCGAGTCCAACCATCGACCCAACACCACCATGTCCACTAAACCATGTCCCTAAGCGCCTCATCTACTCGTCTTTTAAATACCTCCAGGGATGGGGACTCCACCACTTCCCTGGGCAGCCTGGTCCAATGTTTCACCACTCTTTCACTAAAGAAATTTTTCCTTACATCCAATCTAAACCTCCCCTGGTGCAACATGAGGCCATTTCCTCTCGTCCTATCGCTAGTTACTTGGGAGAAGAGACCGACACCCACCTCGCTACAACCTCCTTTCAGGTAGCTGTAGAGAGCGATGAGGTCTCCCCCTCAGCCTCCTTTTCTCCAGGCTGAACAGTCCCAGTTCCCTCAGCCGCTCCTCATAAAACTTGTTCTCCAGACCCCTCACCAGCCTCGTTGCCCTTCTCTGGACACGCTCCAGCACCTCAACGTCCTTCTTGTAGTGAGGGGCCCAAAACTGAACACAGTATTCGAGGTGCGGCCTCACCAGGGCCGAGTACAGGGGCACGATCACTTCCCTACTCCTGCTGGCCACACTATTTCTGATACAGGCCAGGATGCCATTGGCCTTCTTGGCCGCCTGGGCACACTGCCGGCTCATGTTCAGCCGGCTGTCAACCAGCACCCCCAGGTCCTTTTCTGCCAGGCAACTTTCCAGCCACTCTTCCCCAAGCCTGTAGCGCTGCATGGGGTTGTTGTGGCCGAAGTGCAGGACCCGGCACTTGGCCTTGTTGAATCTCATACAGTTGGCCTCGGCCCATCGATCCAGCCTGTCCAGGTCCCTCTGCAGAGCCTTCCTACCCTCGAGCAGATCAACACTCCCGCCCAACTTGGTGTCGTCTGCAAACTTACTGAGGGTGCACTCAATCCCCTCATCCAGATCATCGATAAAGATATTAAACAAGACCGGCCCCAGTACTGAGCCCTGGGGAACACCGCTCATGACCGGCCGCCAACTGGATGTAACTCCATTCACCACAACTCTCTGGGCAAGCTTAAGACAATATATACCTTACATGGAAACCTGAAACTCAAATCTACGTTTTGGATCGCTGTAATGATAGCAATAGCAAAATCCTACAAATCCTCAGCCAGCTACGAGAGGAACACGCATTTTTCACAGCCAAACGTATCCATGTCAAGTCTGGTGCAGCTGCGGCTGTGGCAGGCAACGTGCTGGAGGATGCCGTTCTGCTACACAACAGAAGCAAAGAGAAGATCTTATAACTGAAACCATTACAAAGAAAAAAAATTTTAAACCAAATTTGATACATTTGATAAAAGGAAAAAGCTAAATAAAAAGAAGCTATAAATAATAAAGCAGCGTGAAAATGAAGGGATTTTGCCAGAGACAAGGCATAGGAAATAGAAGATGGAACTCCGGGTCCTTAACTATGAAAGGCAAGCCATGTCCCTTTAGACTGTAAATAATAATTTAAAGCCAGATGTATTCTTTGGACAGGTGGTGGCCACAACAGACTTTGGAGCACTCAAATTGTTGCACCTCTCCCAGTTTCATCAGGATACAAAACTTTGCAAATAAATTCAGCTTCATCATTTCCTCTCCTGCAGATGACAAAAAAGGTGAATCCCGATGCATTTGCAAAAAAACCCCCAAACAAAACCAAAGCAAACCCCAACTGTACCAAACATCCTACATGTCATTAGCCTGTACTTATTTTTTGGAGCCACACACAAATATTAGGCCGCTACCTGTGCCCTGGCCTGAGGGTAAGCTAATTGAACAAGACATGGAAAACCACTGGGCATGACAAGAGAAATGGCTGAACTTCACAGGTAACAGTATGAGAAGCTGACAAAAGGGACAGTGTTGTGAGGAATGGCTGGATCTCACAGGTGGTTATGGTGGAGTTGGGCGAGAAGAGGCTGAACTTCATAGATAATCAGAGGCGAACACTGGGGATGCAGTCTTGAAATGCCAACAATGCCGAGGTAATTGCAACTCTAATACCACATGAAGCTGAGATTACCTAGCTAACAGTATGAGAAATACAAAATTTGGGTACACAGAAATACAAAATTTTGGGTAGTGCCCCTTGGGCACGACAGCTGGGGCAGGACAACAAATCAAATCTGTCAGTTTGGACCACACCACACTAGCCAAACCTGTTTCTGCAGTCAGGAGGACCCGCCGTTTTCCTTGGCTAACGGGAGAGCACCCAGAGGAACAGACTGAGCGTCCCCACAGCAGGATGCATGTTCCAGGCCTGACAGCATCAGCAACTAACCACCGCCTCCTAACAGTATTCAGAAGTATCCTTCAGGCAGGCAGTATACTTAGAAGGCCTGCTTATGTTCAGAGATGAGCTATTTAGAGGACTGCTGCTCCTATAAACGCTTGTTAAAAATTATATTCGTGGAGGACTAGTCACCTTAACCATCTTGGCAAACTAACATACACAGTACAGATGACGGTTATTGATATGGTAAGTATCAAAGTAGCTGGAGATCACGTTAAATTTAGCCATACTTGCGTATCACTTCAGAGGATCACAACCTACATGCCAAAATAACCAGACAGGCATTATTTAAAAGAACAAAAATACATATTTTAAAAAACTTTTACAAAGCAAACTTCCCAACTTGCTATATTCTCACGCCAGCTTTTCAGCTCACCATCTGTCTGTTCCACAGGTTGTGATCCCTTGAAAATCTGAAGGTCTCCACTGACTTCTTACAGTTCAATATACTTGAATAGCTCTTCTTATGAGAGGGATTTCAGCCTGGAAATGTCTCAGCTAAGGACGTCTCGAACAGGAATAAGAACAAAACTGGTGGATCCTTTCAAAAGAAAAATCATACCAAAGAAATTCCAAAATTATACAGTAAATAAACTTTATTTCATCTCAGCTCTTGTCAGATTAGTGCTGTCAACAGTCACAGATCAGCATATGATACAGTTATGTATTAACTATTTACAATTTACAGTAACGTACTTTTTCTCCAGAAAATATAAGTACAAAAGCTAGGATTAAACAAATGAGGTACTGCAATTTGGATTTATTGTAGGCAAAAGCATACAGAAGTGACCTTTAGCAAACAATCATAAGATCAAATCGGGAGAGAGTAGTCACCGAGAGTGCCTAGTTCATCAGGAAAATCACCTCAACCGCTACCCATCCAAAAATGTATTGCACAATTCATTCAAAAATAAAAAAATAAATAGAAGAAACAAACCATTTATTTCAACTCTTAAAAAACACCCAGTAAAGCCTGTATAGAGATACAGTAGTGGGCAATTCCTTCCTAGGATAAAGTCTTTTCTCTCCTTTAAAAAAATAACCTTTAACACAAAATAGAAGATAGTGTTCAATAGAAGAGAAAAAAGACTCATCACCAGATAACCCCTGATTAGCATTTCTTGTCAAGGCAGTTTTAACTATATTCATGGTCCAAAGGTGGTGCTGAGTGTTGGTTCTCGCGGTTCCATTTGTGACCTTGAATAACAGCTTTTCTTCGTGTCCCTTCTCAAGGGACAACAACAGAGATATAAACATATTTCTAAGCAGCAGTGTCATGAGACATTCTGATCACAACATCTTCAAGATGGTCGTAGCCATGACTAGAAGAATGAAAAGTTAGAACAAATGTTACATTATTGAGAGCAACTTAGAAGCATTTAATATTAAAATAATAATGACGTTGTTTATTGATAGGAATAGGAGATGGAAGAATTTCAGATAAGTCAAATTATTAACTGATTTTAAGCAAGTAATTCCATTCCAGTATCTGCAAAACAGTTGAGGAACTGTGATGAAAACAAAATAACCTGTAGCAAAACAGTCAGGAGTCTCAGGGGAAATAGATAGTCTGCCACATCGCTGCATCTTAATCCAATGAAAACCAAAGTTGTCCTCTCTGCATAAGGCCTATCATCAAAATTGAAATTATGAAGTAAAATTTTGGGGCTAGCAAAAAGCCTCCTCTACCAGGAAAACATTTATTGCTTTCACAGTGAAGTCAGCATCATCTTAATTTCCAAGTTTTATACATGCAAGAATATTACCCCGTTTGCCGGCTATCTAGTGACGTAAGTCACAAAAATACTTGAGATAAAGTAAGGAACTACAACCCAATAACGAGGTCTGAACAGTTTCCATACTTATTAGCTTAAGTTATGAAAGTGTAACAGGTAATTGCTGACATTAAGGTCAAAATCAAGCCCTTCTGTGGTACGCTTCAAATGCGGCTGAGAACACCTGAACTTTTTACCACCAGCATTACAGACAGCATGACGAGAACTTAAGTTTCAAACATGCTTTCTGCAAGAGTGTTGTAAATAGCTTTGTCCTATCGTTACCAACAATTCAATTATTTTCAGCAGAGGGCTAGAAAAAACAGTTGCTGATTTTGTCAAGAAGTGATCAAGGCTAGGAGGCAAACAGTCCAAACTCTATTGCGTTTTAAGTGCAATAAAGTGCATCCACTATTGTATTCAGAGGTTTAAAAGAACACAAAAGAAAGTAGAAACCATGACTGTTTGCTAAGATGAACAGATTTTTTTCCTTTGAAACAGATATTATTTTGTACTGAAGGCTATATTTGCATGACTGCAAGAGAGGAAGATAGCCTGCCAACTGCATTGTGATAACTGGCAATGGAAACAGCCTAAGTTAATCCATTTTGCTACGGCGGCGGCGAAGGCCAACCACTGCATTTCAGCCCACTGATAGCGATTGCTTCACATGCACTGAATCAATTCCTGGCAACTGTGCAAAGGTTTTCAGTTGCAAAGGAGGAAAAGGAAAGTTGGGCTGACCGTATCCTATAGAATTCATCTGAAGAGTTTATTAAATATCATACACCGCTAATGACAGACTAATCTTATCAGCGGTGCAGGAAGTTTTACCCGTGTACTTCCATATCCTACTCCTCTCTCAACCGCTATTGCTTGTGTGTTGCTTGTTTAGCTTGGCTAGTCGGATGCAACCTGCATCTTTAGGCCAAAATCAGCTGTTACTGTTCTGTAACACTACAATTAGTGTTGCAGACTCATAACAAAAGTAGCTGAATAAAACCTGAAAACAATAAACTGAGAGCATAAAGCTCCCCAAATTGTTCTCCCTACTCTCTGCTCTAGCTTCTCTTGATACCAAGCCAAAGCTGATTCAGAAAGGTGCTGATGTTTAAATGCAATCATATCCTAATGCCTCTACAGAGAATATTTCATCAATCTTTAAAATAATCCATTCTCATATTTATAAGATGTAATAATTCATTTCAAGCAGTACAGTATATGTCTCCCACAAATCTGACTTATTTGCCTGTTCAGGAAAAGCTCAGAAAGTACATAAAGACAAAACAAAGCCAAGTGCAATAAAATTTAATAGTACTTATTAATTGATTTAAAATCCAATTTGGTTTTTTTGTGCAACTCAGATTTCCGTAGCTCAATCAACATTTCAAGTTATGCTTATAGCTCAAAACGATTGGTTTTGAATCAATATTTACCATTTTCAAACTCAACTTTGTAAAGCAAAACATGATTAAGAGTAGAACAAAGTTTATCATACACATATAGAACAAAAATTTTGATTTTTTTTTTTTTCCTAGCAAACAAAAGCAGGCAGGAAACAAAAGCAGAAAAGTGATTAATCTCATACTACAGGTTTCATCTTTAAATAAAACAAGTATGTATTAGGCTTCACTCACCCACATGCTAACTAAGCACAGACTGATGCGATACTCAGAAGATACCACTGCGAGGTGAGGCAAACTACAAAGCCAGGAAGAAAACAGCTTATTGGACTACTTTGTTAATAGTGTAGGTAAGAACTTTGTGGACATCTGCTGCTTACGGATGAGATTGCTGCAGTTAGATCACAATAACTATGTAGTAAAAACTAGATTAGTGAGGAGATACATTAATCTAGCATATGTTTATTGACCTAGGAATTTGTTAAAAGTCTTCAGAAACGTGTTAAATATATGCCCACTAAGAGGGTAAATAGTTACTCACAGATACTTAGTACCACTCACACATATTCTTTTCCAGTAGCACAGTTAATTAACAATTTACACATTAAAATTAGTTATAGATGTTTTGGCCATAAACTAACATACAGAAACAACCAAGCTTTATGTCAAAAATGCACATTTATATTGTAGTTCAGAACTTTATTGCCCATGAAATCTAAATACTGGACATTTTCAAATACCAGCATCACTCCAACATTAAGTGTGGAGGAACACTACTGCCATGTTAGTAAATGTCAATAAATAAAATACAAAAAAACAAGCATATTTCTTGACAGAATAATTTATGAAGACCCCTCCAACACTTTAGTCCTGAACAGAATTACAAAAGACTTGCCCCAAAGAATCATTTGTGCTTCAGTAAACAAACTTAGTAACTTTGAAAGTGAAGAAAAAAATTACTACATCCACCATAATATGCCCTAATATTTGAGTTTCCATTAGATGTCTAATTTAATCTCTGTGGATTTGGAAAGGATAAAATTCATAGGCTAGATCTGAGCCAAGAATCATAGAATCATAGAATCATTGAGGTTGGAAAAGACCTCTAAGATCATCGAGTCCAACCGTCGACCCAACACCACCATGTCCACTAAACCATGTCCCTAAGTGCCTCATCTACTCGTCTTTTAAATACCTCCAGGGATGGGGACTCCACCACTTCCCTGGGCAGCCTGGTCCAATGTTTCACCACTCTTTCACTAAAGAAATTTTTCCTTACATCCAATCTAAACCTCCCCTGGTGCAACTTGAGGCCATTTCCTCTCGTCCTGTCGCTAGTTACTTGGGAGAAGAGACCGACACCCACCTCGCTACAACCTCCTTTCAGGTAGCTGTAGAGAGCGATGAGGTCTCCCCTCAGCCTCCTCTTCTCCAGGCTAAACAACCCCAGTTCCCTCAGCCGCTCCTCATCAGACTTGTTCTCCAGACCCCGCACCAGCCTCGTTGCCCTTCTCTGGACACGCTCCAGCACCTCGATGTCCTTCTTGTAGTGAGGGGCCCAAAACTGAACACAGTATTCGAGGTGCGGCCTCACCAGTGCCAAGTACAGAGGCACGATCACTTCCCTACTCCTGCTGGCCACACTATATCTGATCCAGGCCAGGATGCCATTGGCCTTCTTGGCCGCCTGGGCACACTGCCGGCTCATATTCAGCCGGCTGTCGACCATAAGAAAGGACTGCTACGTGAAACCCAAGAATTTTTTGATCAGGACATGAAGCTCTTCGAATGATGATATCCTTAACAATCAAAACACTTGCAGCCTGCAAAAAAATTCACTGTATGTTCTAGCCAAAATTTAATACCAAGGACCTTTTAATACCAAGGACCGAAACTTGTTGGATGAATTCAAGTTAAAGTTTTATTTAGTATCAGAAGTTGTGAATATCTGTTTTAGGAAGACCAGGTTTCAAGTATCAAAAAGCTGAAGGGACTGCAAAATAAGGCCCATCTCCCTAACCTCTCTTTTGGCCAACAGAAAACTCAAAATGTTTCCTAAATATTACTCTAGCTTGCCAAAACACAAAACAAAGCGCCAGCTTTCTATGTGAAGGTCAGAGAAAGAGACCATTAAGAGAAAATTATGTTTGGGATGCATGATACTTATTGGAGCTGCAGTATTATCAACATTTATATCATTCTAAAAGTATTTTAAATACTTCAGATTGCAAGACACTCTCAAACCTACTAAGTGCACAGGAAAATGTTAAAGTACTTAACACTTTCCTCAGATTTGATACTTCAAGCAGATGAAATGGTAGAATATTTTTTTAAATTTGTTTCGAAACAGGACTTTAATGTAACTACTTCAACTGAAATGTAAAAATGTTCAAATTTTTATGTTATTCTGTTTCTGCAAGTGCTAAATAAATACATATGTAAGGCCAGTGAGAGAAGCAGAATGCAAGTCTTCCTCTCACTTTAATTCCTAAATATTTTACTAAACTGACCCACAAAGAGAGGGATCACAGTGTTGACTCCAGATACAATGTAGAGAAAACTATTACTGCAGTTTTTATCTTAATAAAAAATAGCTCCAATACATAAAATAGTAACAGTAATACCAAAGAAATGTTTATGCTTATATATTATTCTTCTTTTTTGGGTCTGCTTCTCAAACCCAAATTCACCTTTCTGGTAAACAGATTAGCTGGTAAATACCAAGCAACTGTCACATAATAAGAAGTGTATTGAAACTGGGAAAAAAACAAGCAAACAGAACCAAAAGCATTTAAGACTCTTATTTTTGACCTGTCCTGATCCAGAGCGAACCTGACATATTTCAATGAGTTTTCAGTACAAAAATAAAGCAGACTCTTAAAAAAAACAAAACAAAAAACAAACCACCAAAACAAACAAAAACCCAATCTTGTTAGGATATTCACTTAAGATAAAAATGTACATATCCCACTTCAAACACACGTATCCCAGATGATTGAGTTCATCGGTTTTCTATTACAAAAGCCATTTAGCTTGTAGTTTTGCCAGAAAATTTATCCCAGGGCTGAAAAAACTCTTGACATATTTTTCATGAAAACTGGTATGACTCCACAGAAACTTCTGAATTTAAGAAATGTGAATTTTCTGTCAGATAACTTTTTTGATTAGAAAATTCATCTGCAGAACAGTAGTGATGACTGAACTTCCCTTGTTCTGTTGTACCCATACCTATCAGAAATACGGCTTAACCGATGATGAGAAATACTAGTTAAGAAAATATGCTTGCTTTTTTTCCCCTCACTTTTGCTATAAACTGAAACCTACAGCTGGAATTTGACATTCCACTGAAGAAGAGGGAGAAAAGGAGTTTTCTTGAATGCGGACACATGGAAAAAGGAGACTTAAAAGAAAGTTTCCAATTCCTTATTCTCTCAACCTAATCTCCTGCATAAACTTGGTTTACTTATATAACTTACCAATGGTCGAGCATCTTCTCGTTCTAGTATCTTCTGAGTCTGATCTGCTGGGAACTTCAGCACTGTTGTTATAACCTTGGCCATTGTCTAAAAAGAAGTAGGTCAGCTATAAGTAATTTCATATGAACTAAAATGCTTTGGAATTTATTAAAATGCATCTCATTTAAGAATACTGGATGCTATTTTTAGTAATATCAATGGAAAAACATAGTGAGATAAGTAAGATATAACTACCTGTTTCACATCATACATGCATGACATGTTATGTGAATTATATGAAAATCATGAAGAATCTTCATTTCACATTGTCACAAACTGCAGCTACCGTAATACAATGTAAGCTCTATGGTATCTATGCTCACATACTTGAAGTCCATTACTAAGACAGCATATTGTTACAAATACTGCTCCTACCACATTTGATCTTAACGCGGCCTTTCTGAAAAGCACATTTCAGGCACATGGCACCTGAAAGAGTCCTTATGGATTCAACTGTGTTCACATCACCCAAATATTTTGTAAAGAAATGAAACATTGAGAAAGCAGATCCAAATGTCAGATGTGGAACTCCAGTTGTGTAAATATTTTTAGTGGGTATACAGTAACCCCATATTTAAATAGCAAATCATTTAGACATCCTCAGACAGAAGATGTAAGAACATCAAAGCTTTGTGCAAAATAGGCAATGACTGTTTCCATTTTATAAACAGATGAGTGGGAAGAAAAAAACTCCAAAAGGCACAAAACAAAGTTCAGGTGACTTTTACAAGAAAGGTCAAAGTAAGAGCTGCAGCGCAGCTCAAACAGAAGGTGATTGCTACAAAAGCAGTAACTACTGCTCTTAAAGAATGTGGATGAGATAAGATTGCTGCTCTGAATGTCTACTGTTTATTACCAGTCTCACATGTGGAATGAAGAGGGAGGCTGTAGCAACAAAGCAGTTGCAGGACAAAAATCACTGCAGCTAAAAGTGAGAGGTAAAGCCCTAATTTGCAACAATTGTTTTGGTATGTAACTTAACTGGGGATAAAAATGAAAAGAAAGCAAAACAAACCAAGCCCTGTTGAATCCTTTCAGCTCAAAAAGTTTAATTTCGTCATATTAATAGTTCCCATAATTAAGAAGTAAGTGCCTCTACTGCAGTTCCCAGATACACAAAGGAATGTACTAAGTGCCACAAACTAACATAACACTTTTCTAATTTCTTTTGCCAAAATCCTCATCACAACTGTTTAAGGACTAAAAGATTAGAAAGCATTGAGCTTACAATCTGTTCAAACTCTTTGTAACAGAGCTATCAAGAAAGCCCTCTCCTAACAATTTTCTACAGGACCCAATGGCATGTAAATATTAAAGAAAAATCTACAAACACTGCAAATACTCCATGAAAGCATAGATACTTATGTGCCAACTTAAATAGGGGCTATCTAAAACCTGCTTTCCTGAAAACATCCATTTTATAATTTATCACTAGTAATGACCTGAAATCATCTCCAAGTTTTTGAGGCCACTAGGGAGATTTTGAAGCAGAATTATTCAACGCTATTCACAGTTGCATAGTTATGAAACAAAGTTACAAGATTGCAGAACTTAGGATAGTATTTTTAATATAGGCTTACGTTATTCCTCTAACAGTCCATTCTACTATAAAAAACCCCTAGTAACTCTTGAAGTGTGTGAGTACACACACATGTTCCTGTGTATGCATCTCTGTATCTACCTATAGAAAGGCCCTGAGCTTTCCCAAACATAATAGCTAGTTCTGCTATAAGCGAGCACAGTTTGCACTTCCATTTAAGCGATGATAGTTTGCATTCCCATTTCTTTCTATGAGGCTGACATATTCAGATATGTCATTTCTGAAAAGAATACTTTTACAATGATACCTATCAGTGCCCTCTGTAATTCAAGAGCTGCTGGTCAAAGGCAGAACCTTCAAAATCAAAGTTTTACAGAAATACCCCTTGTTTTTCTGCAATGCACAAGAGCATGTTGAGGTGCTAGAAAAATATCTGCATAAATTTACTATCTCCAGCACATATGTATTCCATTACATTCTTCCATGTACCTAGTCGATATCAAAACAAACATTTATTACAGACATACAACCCTTGTACTGATTTTCTGATCTCAGAACAGACTCCAAGCAGCATAATAAAGTTACAAGTAGAGCATCTAAGATTTCTACGAGACTTAAGATTTAGTGTGCAGTACAGCCGGACAGTGCAACTGTTCACATGTCTGTAGAAAAATATTATTTTATCTGACCTAGTGGTTTATGCCATGTATTTCCAGGTTCAGATATTCTGAACAAGGTGCATGCTTAGAAAAAGCTAGCAATCTCATTTCATATACCCTGCCGAGGACGAAGCAAAAAATAAGACTGGACTGGAGGGCAAGACAGTAAAATCCCTCAGCGAAGACGTGTGCAGATTACAAAGAATGTGACAGGTTACACGTTATGACCATAATTCCTGACTCTTAGAAACTGAGCCACTATCAACCCTCAACATGTCTCTTATGTCTCCAGCACTATAACACAACTGATGCATTCATTAATGTCTCTACTTAATATGATTCCAGGATCATTTACCAGGCTGCATAAATGGCAATCCATCATAGATGGTTTGCACAGATTCTTTTGAACTCCTTTCAATAAAGAGGAAATAATGTCTACAGAAATCACCAATTCCACTGCTGAACGACCTTTGGGACATGGCATACATATTTGCACTATAAAAGGAGACCCTGCACAGAGAAAGGCCACCAGTATGATCTTACAAGAGAAAATCAGAAAAAACTGCCTCATCTGGTCCAGGAAAACAAAAGCTGAGAGAAAGGTATGTCTGTACCAAGGAGGTAAATCTCAATACAGATCTTTTAACTCAAGGACTGTGTTGGGGGAAAAAAGGCACATTAATACTTTACTAACACACTTAGACTGTGTATTAAAAGATTTTATCAATCACATTGTCATTGCTTATGGTTTTCCGGTCAGTGTAGCAGGATGAAACCAGTTTTCAAGACACAGTTCAGTAAATTTAAGATTATACGATACAATCCCTGTGACCAGCAGACACTAAGCTCAGTGTCTTCCAGCAACACATCTAATGGTTGAAAGAATATCAGCAGATGAAATCAGCTTGAAAGTACTTTTTGAAGCAAAAGTGAAGACACCAAAGTATCTTCATATTTAAATTAGTAAAAATGCTAGCCTTCATTCCATTTTAATTTTCCATTAGTAAATGCCAGTACAGCTACTGCCTTGATCAGCTAATAGAGGACTAGACAATACCAGAAATTCTTCCCTTCTTGCAATACATCAGAACATTTACCCTCAATTAAAAATTGCTAAGAGGTAATCAAATTAGCATGAACACACAATAGAGGAACACAATCACATTCAATTTTAAGAACTCTATGATTCTCCCATACCTATCTACATTAAACTTCCCAAAGCTAAAAATTGTAGTGCTTTGAAAGTTATTTCTGCTGGTTGTTTGTTTAAACACACTTCCCCTTTCAACCATATCAACTTTCAAACAATGCCTTCTCAAGTTATTGTAGGAACCAGATGTCTATCTTTTCTGATGTATTTTTTTCTCCTCCCAATATTCATCTTTTCTTTAGGAGCCAGTGTGCAGGCAATGTTGTAATGGCATCTTCAGGTTAAATACAATGTAATCTCCAGGGCAAATAAATACAGGTATATGTCTACAAATGCATACATACATAAGTTTATGGTATATTTATTCATATAGCTTTTAATCAAAGCAATTGAAAGACAGAAGAGAGACCTAAAGTCAATTTACTTTAGCACTGATCGTTGTTTGTTGCTGTTATTGAAGAAATCAACTGCAAATTTTAGTACATCACTGTTAAAAAGGAAAAAAACCCTCACAACTTCAAAATCCAAAGTTTTGAGGCATATATAGTAATGTTTTGAAGATCAGTAAGAAATAGCCTTAATGAGTGAAAAAGAGGTTTCGAACTAGGTTTTCTTGAATGCAAATTTGCTACGTGCATCAGCTATCTGCAATAGTCATGCGCAACTGTCCCAAGTCTTGTTTGAAGCCGAAACATTGCTGACGTGTTTTTTAGCGTTTTCGCTTGTCTAAGTCCCTCACAATTCAAAAGCATAAAATCCAGTAATGTATGTATTTTTCTTTAATGATTTCAGTTGTTTGTTATTAAAGTAGGAGAGCCATCCAATGAGCCACAGGCTTGTGAACAGAAGGTAACTAGTGATTCTGGGTTTTTTGGATCAGGGATTTGTATTTTTAATAAAAAAGGAATTAATATCAAAGTGAAAAATGGGATAAAAAGAGAGAGAAAGAGGAATCCCATAAGGACAAGATGTCCTGCACAGACCAAGTTTTATTTTGTACAGAGCACAATGAGAACAAAGCTAATTAACATAAAAAGCTACATAAAACCTCTTTCCTTAATAGTAGTCCAAGTTGAAAGCAGGGCAACAAAGAATGGAAGAACTCCAGGGAGGACAAAAAAACAAATAGAAAAAAAATTCATCCACATAGCATTTATCATCCAAGAAAAATGTTTGTGTTATGACATACCTCTTTTGAACCTGGTCAATCTCTAAGCATCCATATTGCTACAAGCTAGTAAAATTCCAATTTAGGAATGATTTCACAAGCTTGCAGCATACAACAAGCAGCTTACTTGTGCTGCTTACAGTGCAATTTTTCACTACTTTTAAGAGTAAATTAATACTGTCTAGAGAAGGTATACAGATTTGGGAGCCCTATAAAACATCTTTAAGCAACAATTAAAGAGATATTTCACCATCTTCAGAGGTACTAACAATCTATTACTTAATCCATCTGTTACTTATCACATTTGTGTCAAGATGACATCAAAAGAGCACTTTTGCTAATATTGTGCACACCAGCTTTCACAGTACATTAAGCTTGATTGACAACAGGACTTTTGCTAGTAAAACCATACCTCCCTATAAAGGTAAAGGTTTTTGTCTTCATAGGTACATGGGTGAGAGATGTGACAACCCCCCTTCCCCCGCCAGTCATCTTGGCATGCTGACAAAGTTTTTAAGGTATGGATCATGCCTCATTGGAAAAAAAACGTGAAAGTCTCTCGAATCCTGTGTCAGTAATAAACAGCATGTAACGAATCACAAACACATGGTACTTCAAATCTATACAGCAAGGATGTTAAACTGTATTCTAACCTGAATCACATGTCACCAAGTACAACTTTCCATACCTTTGTCTCACGACCCATCATATATTCAAAGAGCACTTTCCTCAAGTATTCAAACTCAGTAGGCTCCCCAAAGAGGGAAACGTCAGTATGGTGAAGGTTTCCATCTGTGTAAACAAAAATAAGAGAATATTTATACTGAGCATCAGTCATGTGAATCTAAATTTCACCAATAACATGAAATTGAACAAGAACAAATGCCGGATTCTGCACCTAGGACAGAGTAACAGCAGACACAGAAAGGGGTCTGGGGTTGCTGGTTGACAGGAGGCTCAACAGGAGTCAGCAGGGTGCCCTGGCAGCCAAGAGGGCAAACTGCATCCTGGGGTGCATCAAACACAGCATAACCAGCCAGTCAAAAGAGGTGATCATCCTGCTGTATTCAGCGCTGGTGCGGCCTCACCTTGAGTATTGTGTGCAGTTCTGGGCCCCACCATTTAAAAAGGATGTGAAGGTACTTGAATGCGTCCCAAGAAGGGCACCAAAGCTGGTGAAGGGGCTGGGAGGCATCTCCTCTGAGGAGCGGCTGAGGACACGGGGTTTGTCTAGTCTGGAGAGGAGGAGGCTGAGGGGCGACCTCACTGCTCCCTACAGCTTCCTGAGGAGGGGAAGTGGAGAGGGAGGTGCTGATCCCTTCTCCCTGGTACCCAGTGCCAGGGCGCGTGGGAATGGCTCAAAGCTGCATCCGTCAGGGAAGGTTCAGACTTGACATGAAGAAGCCTTTCTTTACCAAGAGGGTGGCCAAACCCTGGAAGAGGCTTCCTGGAGAGGTGGTCGATGCCCCAAGCCTGTCAGTGTTTAAGAGGCATTTGGACAACACCCTTAATACCATGCTTGAACTTTTGGCCGGCCCTGGAGCAGTCAGGCAGTTAGACTGGATGATCAGTGTAGGTCCCTTCCAGCTGAACCATGCTGTGCTATGCTATGCTTCTTCCTACCTCCTCCTTTTCCTATCAGGACATGCTGAGGAAATCTCTGATGACATTTCTTCCCAGCCCTGCACTAGCAGAAGGGATTGAATACCCATAACCGTGTCCCAGCCTAGGCATTGGCTCTGTCACTTTGTGGGAAGGAGGCATGTACCTTCTGATGGGGGTGAGAGCTGTGGATCATCTCAAGATAATTGGACCACATGCACAAATTTGCAAAAAGTGTGAAGTGCGGTTTTTGAGTGTCTTCTGTGTCCATCCAGTTGAGCTGGGTTTCCACAGGATGGCAAAACCCCACATCTGTGGCACTAGCGAGGTCAAAGATCAAGCCCGCAGACTGAAGCAGAACATGCTCCTCAACTAAATGGTTGCAAATCTTTTTGAGGTGAGCAATACCTGTTCAATTCCCTGTGGATTTTGTTTTTCTCCTTGTACTCATTTTTAGAGATGCCTGAGCTGTTTCCTGTGGAAAAACATGCTAAAACACAAGGGCCTGAGAACAACAGTACTCCCTCAGAACAAAGGTCCCTCTGGCTCAATACTCTGTCTCCAAAGTGGCCAACTGTCAATGTCTGAAGGAGACCATATGAGCAGTGCAAGTCCACTTCTGTCGGGGTCCTGGGGGTGTTCATAGGCCTCAGTGGCTGGGACCGGCCTCCCCTGGGACCCCCACCGTCTCCTGCCAAGGGCCCAGGGGACGTGTCTCAGCTCAGCCTGGGGTCTTCAGTCCCTGCCTGAGCCATGTTGTAGGAGTGCCCGTCTCTGCCCCTGTCTCCTGGATGGGCCTGGGACCTGCGCTGCAGAGCGCTGCTCTCCTGGATGGACCCCTCAGGCCTAGGTCATAGCTTGTCACGCAGAACTCTAGGCATAACATAGCATAACTGTTCTGTTCTGTTCTACTCCCTGCGCTCACCATGAGTCGAATAACGACGAGACTGTTATTTGCCAGAAATGCCAGGGGTTTTTCATCTCCAAAAACACTTTCAAGGACACGTAACAAAGGTTACAAGGGGAAACAGGATTTTATTTTATTTATTACTGTGTCAGAGCAGGAGATTTTGCAAGGGAAGTCTAATCACAAGAAGAGTAAATGCCCAGACATGTAACAAAGATCCATAAAATCTAATATTTGTGTTGTTAAGAATTTTAGAGTCATAAAAATGTATATTTAATTAGCCAAGACAAATGGATAATTCCTCCCCACCCACTTTCGAGTGCCACTGCCTATACCACTCCCCCGGCGATACAGAATGCTTAAGAACTCTGATATAGAGCTCTTTTAACTCTATGACATAAAAACAAACATCAAACAAAATGCCGTGTGTTTTGCTCACCTGAAATCACACACCAGCTCTAATATAACAGACAAGACAAGGATAAGATGTCATAAAAATATTATACGAGTGTTTTAAAGAGACTGACATTTTAATAAATTGTCTAAACCAAAGCATATCTTTCAAACAAACAAAAAACTTATTTGTGATGAAGACTGCGTACTTACCTCTGTACGGTGTTCCAACCGATGTGACGTACATATTCTTCTCATAATTTTTCAGCCGGTCTTCCAGTACATGAATCTAGATAGAGAACAGTCAAAATGATAAGTGGTATTCGCAAGCAGCTACAATAAGCATAATTGAAACAGTTTTCAGCTAAACATTGTCTCCTTCTAAAAAAGCAAAATACATTTGCTTTTTAAGGAAGGCAAAACATTAAAAATTGTGTTATTAAAAACTGTCCCTAAACTACTTAAGGAAATGTGTGTACATGTGTATATACACATAAGAATTTCTATATCAAATGTTATGCATATATATGTATTTATATACATATATACACATGTCTATTTTATACACATAAGCATACGTAAAAAAGAAAACATGACAAAAATTGTACTTAACATCACAAAAGGTTTAGTTTAGAAAAAGAAAAGATCCATAATTTCACGAAGTGCATTGTTCCATTTTTCACCGTGCAAATGTTTTCTAACCAGTATCACAAGCATGTGTTATTTTCATTCTCACAAGCATGTGGTATTTTCATTCTCAGGGGACAGAGGAGTACTTTGAAAAGCGCACAGATCTTCTGAGAGCAAGTATGAGTCAAAACTACTTTACATGCGTATTATTTCCCTAGTACCTGTGTGGAGATGTGCTACATCATCACTTGAAAACAACAAATTTTTAATACTGCAAACACAAAGTGTCAAACAAAAGAGCACTTTTTACTTGTTCAAACAGCACCCTTACCTGCTCTTTGAACTCCTGCTCTTTCAGTTTTGAATCATTGACTAGTGTTGTCTTCTGTGCAAGCTGTGCCTGAAAGAACAGCCACATATGGAAATCATCAAGAAACTGCTGAAGATATGTCATAGGTACCTTTTCTATAAACCTCTTTCTCCTTTTAACACACACAAACTTATAAGCAGCATTTCTGCTTTCAAACTGCTGTGAGACAATTATCTACAGAGCAAAAGCAATAAAACTTAAGACTTACCTGAAGTTCTGTTATTGTTACCTAGAACAACAACAAAAAATTTAGATTAAAATGTATGAGAAATACTGTGTATATCAAGCACTGGACACAGGTAGAAAAAAGAAATATCAATCACCTAGTTCTGATACAGTGTGTTAATTGAGGATGACAAAAATTGAAATGACCAAATCACACATATACTTACAAAAATAAGTAGTCCCATAAATAGAGTTTAACTTATTTGTATTGACAGTATATAAAGCTTATAGTTAAATTCTTTCATTTGATTCTGTAAGACAATTATCATAAATATAACTTCAAGAACCTAGTAATTCCAAATCTTTACAAAATGCATATTGGAGATGAATGATAATTGAATGAGTATGAAGCACATGCCAGAAAACCCTATTCACAATATTGTATCTTTTTCCTTAATTCTCCAAGTTGCATTTGGAAATGTGAATATTTATCTGAAAATAGCTTCAGCTTAAGAGCTTTGTGAGCTCTACATCTTGGAAAGGTAGCAATGTTTATGAAGTACAGAAATTCCAGCTTAGAATTGTTTCTATCTTTCAATGTTCCAACTCTAAGGAAAATAATGCTTTAGTAGCCATGGGTATAACTCAAGGTTGTAAATCATGTTAAGATCAAATAATTTGCGTGTGGTTTGTTTTTTTTTTTTTTTTTTAAGGTAACCTAAACCTTAACACAGAAGTGGTGCATACTACTTGTTTCTTCCCAAGCCTCTTTGGAATTGTGTTGAAGAGGAAAGCTATTCCCCATCTCTGTAGGTTCATATAACCTGTGGGTTTTCCTACACTCCGCAAACAGAATAAAGGGGAAAATCATTCCTCTATGGATCTCAAACCTGTAAGGGCAATTCTTGCTTCTGAAGAGCTAAATCATCTGACCAGTCATTTATTTTCTCATGAAGAGAGACAGTTTCTGATAGTTTCTGATATTTTTACATCCCAACACTAACGCTTAAGGATGTTAGTATTTGCCAACTGTTTGTCACAGTCAGACAAATATTGTTCAAACGTATAATTACGCTTCATGTCAAACCGGATACATTATGTGTGATGTTTGGCCTAGGATGACAACAAGCCGCACAGGAGGTTTTATAAGGCAAATTTCTGTGACTTGGGAGACTCCAACTTTAGACAACAAATGTACCTATTGCCCACAAAAAGTTGCTTCCAGTCAATGGAAGACTTCTGAGCTGTTTTACTACTAGTGCTGAAGGGAAAAAAAAAAAGAGAAAAATGTTACAAAGCAACAAAACAAAAAAGAAATAAGGTGAGACAAAAGATACCACGGCAAATATAAGATGACAGAATTCATTTGAATGCACATGTAAAACCCAGATGTGGATTTGCACGCTTCTGCTCAGGTACGTGGACAAGGTACACAGGCCCTGTCCAATTTTCTCATCTAGCTCTGTAATGCAAATATATGCTATTGTACCAGGTAATAACAAAATTAGTTTCCTACAGACATACTGAGGACAGGCAATGGACAAATTAAGACAGGTAAGAATTAAGAAGAACAACAACTCTTAACTTTTAAGGAGGAAGAAAGAAAACTACGTCTTGACCCCAGAACAGACTGTGTCAAGGAGTGAGAATCCAGTCCTGAAATACTGATAAAACAAGAACTGGAAGCCCGCTTACTTACAGCACTCAAATATTTGAGCTTTGACTGGACCAGATGATGTACCAGGAGCTATCTGCATATTCAATAGCATAATCTGACTATTAGAACAGTTATGTTGTTTTGAGATGAAGTCACCACTGCGGATAGTATGAAATATGAAATTCACATTCAGTTAAATCAGAGCTATGCAAAACAAAGCTTGTGAACAATTTGCTACATTTGAATTTAGTTGGAATTCTCAAAATTACTCAAGAAAGCTAGATGCCTGTACGCCAGTGAAATCATGGATATTTAACTGCCTTACCCTCACCAAAAAAATCCCATTCTTACTCCGCAAGCACTTCGAACCTGGATGCGCTAACTGTACTTAAGTACATGCACTACCACACAACCTGGTTTTCCTCCCCTCCAAATGATACATCATTTATCCTTTAAAACAAAGCTATTTACCAGCAATGGGGTTCTCTCAACTGATTTATACCTGCCATAGATGGAACAACTCCTTTGAGTTTCTACAAAGTCTGCCATGGAAACTCCAAGGAGCGGAGAACTGTGGACAAGATTCCAAAGACAGGCAAAATGAGCTGTTTATTTTGTTTATTGTAAGCAGATTCATCTTTACATAGAGATGTAATCTTTGCAATATTCAAATATTTTACAGCTCTATGCAACCATTGCAAATCTGTGCGACGCATTTCTGGGAAGAATTGAGAAATAAACGAAATACCATTGCTGGCATATAGATTTGATGTAACTTTCATGTCCTATCAGTGAATATGTAATCCTGAAGATGCATGTGTAATATGATGCTAAATGATGCTGTATTTATAGCAGACTTCTATAACAAAGCAAGTAGTGAAACAGTTAATGAAGTCCTAAAGATAAAGTACTCTTCATACTTTTCAGAATCATGTCTTGTGGTTTAGAAGTCTCTTAAAGAATCTTCCTCCAGATAATAAGATTATGTAAGATTATCAGCAGTGGGTAGACAAGAGTTGATTAAGAATACAAGGCAGTCTGATACAAATATTTCTGCTTTTCCTGTTATGAAAACAACACTCATGTCATGGAATAGTTAATAAAAGTAATATAAAGGGTGTTGTAAGCAAGTGGAAGGCAGAAGGGACAAACGTTAGGGTGGTGAGGTAATTTGTACTGTAAGTTTGTAGTGTCAAATAAATATATTTAGCATCCCCATCGCTGCCTGTTGTCACAATGAAAAAATTAAAAATAAGGTTAATATGAATTCTCAATGAGTCAACACCTCATATACTTTTCCTCTTCTCAGGGTAATAGTAACTAGTAATATTTTCAAAGAATTCCTCAAACTAAAATGTGGTCTCAGACCTCCCTGTCCATAATTGATATATTCAAGGCACTATTTCAGAGCCCTTTGGAATTTGAATTTTAAAAAAAATCACACTAAAAATGACCAAATGTGATTTCCTTTCCTTCTAAAGGGCTTCCAGTAAAATTAACATAAAAAACCCCACCTTAATAATCACAACACAACTGGACTTTTTAATATACCATTAAAAAAGGTAGTATCAAATACTGCAGATTCAAAAGAGCTTCACTTTTGAAGAAGTTAACATCTAAAAGAATAGAAACTGTATGGGAAAGTGAAGGCCAGATACATAAATAAAATCCAATTAAGAGCAAACCACAGAATTTTATGAAGACTAAGCATTTCACATCTAAAGATATAAAAATAAATTAGTGCCAGCTCACTTTTTCACTGCTCCAACGTTCTTCTTCTGCCATCCTTTGCTTGTGTTCCTTTTGCAAGTCTTCCAGCTGTGCCTGCAACTCATGAACTTTTGCTGTCATCTCTTCTTCACGAGCCTTCAAAATGCAGGAGAAAAAAAATTACTTATACAATTAATCACCTAACCACTCAAAACCTTAACTACAGTGGACAGAAAGCAATCCAAAAAAGAGTTATGCTATACACAGAACGAATATGCTTGAAATTCAGTATAAAGGCTAGTTACACTACGGCACTACAGAAAAGAGCAAGAAACAAACATAGGAGCTTAACAAGATTTTGCAGGCCTTCAACAATTAAGATTACACAGTTAGGATTACAGTTAGTTTTTTGAAAACTAGAAAAAAAAAGAGAGCCATTTCTATTGGGCACTGAAACAGCATTCGAGTATAATCCAGTAAGTGTATTACCGGAGGGATTGTGCTTGCTTATATGATGTTCATGAAAGGGACACATGATGATACAGAGTTACTTCCTATACTCTGGAAGTGACAAGGTCTTAAATCCTTCCCTCACTCTCACAAAGATGTTCCTAAAGCAGTTTTAAGCACATTTTCAGAAACAACGACTTCCCGCTCACAAGGGTTTGGAGGGCACTGTGCAGCGTGGAGGAAAGAAGCAGTGGCAAGAACAGTAGGGAGGAAATGAACTTTTCCTGTATGTTTTATGACAGTATGAGGAGTAAATTTATAGGAGAAAAACATGATGACCTAAATCCTAGCAAGTTAATCCACCTATATGGCACTTTGCAAAAAGAAGTATTTTTAAAAATTGTGTCCCCTCTGGCCTTTTTGTGAGATAACATGTTAGGGAGCTTATAAAACAGCACTCCAATTCAAAGTGCATGTCTCCACTGCTGAACTAAACTAAAACTCTGGTTTCACCCATGCTAAACACTCAGGGCAGTGAGCTGCCCGCTCTGCTATGCAGTAGTACTTCAGATCAAATCGGTACAATTAATCAACTGTTATCAAGAACAGAACTGCTGATCAAAATTTTGTTCCATTCAAAAATCTCAGGAGTACAAACTGTAGTGATACAGAATATTCACCGGAAATATAAGTGCAGAACTAGAAAGCTGGTCCAGGCTTAACAGATTTAGGGTATGCCATAAGTAAAAAAAGAATTATTTCACTGTAAGGCCACTTTTTAATGTGCTCCTTGCACCCTACTTAAGAATAAAACATCCTCCCCATGCAGCCCCTTGGCCCAAAAACCGCCACCAAAAAGAAACAAAGCAACCCCTCCTCCCTGAAAAGCTAGTGAATGGGAAGTCACAGTACCCGAGCAAGTTTTACAGCCTAGAAGTTTTAAGAATATCCATCTTTGATAAAAACCTTGCTCAAACATCATGACCTCCAAACAGCATTATTTTTTTATTCATTCACATGATTTTTCTATGCCCTCAAAAATACATCAACAATTAACTTTTTCTAAGATTTTTTTTTTTTTTTTTATAAATGGTTATACTCCTCTAGTTAAAAACTCTCAATACCTGGCATAATCAGTTGCTTCTATTTTCCCCTGTTTGGGGTTTTTTGAGGTGGTGGTTGTTGTTGGTTTGGGTTTTGGGGGGGGGTTTTGAGGTTTTTTTACATTAAGAATCTAAAATCTTACAATTTCTAGACTACTGTTCACTGAAATAAATCAAAACTGCATGCACATTCTTCTTAGTCATAGAAGGTAGCTGAAATGCAGAAAAGAAATTCAATTCAAAATGATGAATGACACTTCTGCAAAAGGGACCTATCTGTGAGGCATTATTTTAATAAACCCCTGAATAAAGATTATAATTTAAAATAATTGGAGATCACATGGGGTTCCAACATGCTACAGAAACTGTATTTACGGTAAGAACTTATTGTTCTATACAGCATCTGGCATGCTCTGAAAATAAAGTGCATGCTATTTGGATTTAATTACAGTTACAGACTAAGACTGCAATAAAGTCGTAATTTCCCAAATCTTAACCACAAGGCCTATCCTGTATTCACATGGGAGGCATTACGACAAATGAATGAATACACACCTGAAGTTACGTACGTTATTTTTAGCTCATAGATAGCCTTAAAATAAGCTAGCTGGAGCACAACATTCAATTTTTCCTCTAATTATATACTTTAGTTGAAGAAGAAAGACTTAGGCCTCAAATTGCAGGCTACGCTGATTTACAAGTCCTTTAATTAGGGAGACTTTCATGAAATCTTATGTGATAAAAAAGTTTTTATGAAAGATAAGAAAACACCAGATAAAGCAAGAGAAGTACCAGGGGAGCACTTCACAAATAAATCATATTAACAGACTGAATGATTCCTGCTCGTCTTTAAGGATACATACTCAAATCAAGTTAGACTAATTTTTAGCATCATTAACCATGTTTAAGATGCAACAAAGAGCTACAAAGTTATATGAGCAAAATTCATTCTTGCAATTGGCATTATTTTTGCTTGATCTTCTTACCATTTATGATAGAGACATACCTCTCTGCATAAATGCCTTGATGTGAAATTTCTCAAACCTATCATGAGCCAAGTCAGGTAGAAGTGGGGTAATAACTGGTAACTTTAGGCTAAATTGAGAAAACCTATACATCTGCTGATGCATATGTTCCTACTTCTATCAGAGATCTCAATGAATATGACATACACTCAATTTAACACAAATATTTCTTAACTTTTGAGATGCTTGCAATACTTTTTCAGGAAAAAAGGTAACAAATTCTCTAAACTTTTTTTTTTCCTTCCCCAAAATAACAGAAAACACTCACACATATACCGTTACCTAAAAAAGAAACATATACTCTGAAATTTAAAATATCAAACTACAGCTTATTGCAGTTCCACGCAACCGTCATTGCCACCATCAATGAGATGCAACAAATAACAGTGTTCATGTCCTCCAATTGCACAGAAGTCAAATTAGTCTAAACCTTCAAGATCATACATTGAGTACAGCGTGCATGTTTCTGACATACATACAGACTGAATGCATCAGAAAACAGAGAGGAATTACATCTGCATGACTTCAAATCACAGACCTATTTGGGCCTGTAAAGTAAGGACCTGAATGGCAACACACTGCACGTTCAGGTAAGAGAAACATAAATCCTCCAGAAATGCAGAATTTAGATCTATGGTACAAAGAAAAAAAAAAAAACCTCAATTGTTTTATATAATGCAATTTTTCTAAATTAGGAAACAAAAGAAGGGGCGTCTAAATTTAAAACCCTGCCATCTCCATCCAACTTGCTAGAAGTTCAAAAATCAGAGTGGAACACACCAACCTGCCCACAAGATTGAAATTTTTAGTATTAAACCTTCAGTCATGCTCAGTACATAGCTCTTTAGGCTGGTAACTGAGCATAAACAATCAGAAGTTCACTTACATTTATTATTACTGGCTCTATTCAAGGGACATTCTTTTTTATTAAATTATTTGTGCAAACAGGACTAAGATTAGCAAAATTAAAGCCTGCATCCCAATATGATGTACAGTCTAGCACTGAAAACCGTTTAATCTTTTGTACCATACATGTGGGGCTGGGACAATTTACTTGGCTAAAACAGGAGGCATCCTTGGAAGGTAAAGTGTCTTTAGACTGAGGTTGGCTGCTAACTTCTGATTGAAGTGTTACTGGAGCAAAACTATGTCTATCTGCAAATATCATGCAGACAAATTGTTCACTTACAACAAGTAAGTGAACTTGTTTTACTTACAAGTAAAAATGAAAGCTTTACTAGCATAAAAACTATGCAAACAGACTGCATCCTGCATAGAACAGAACCTTACTTTAAGGGCTATGGTGCCAATCTGGACAGAGCATCAGAGAAAGGAGCTAGAGAGTGAGGCTGACCCATAAACACTGTATTTAAATCCTTAAAAGAAAAAACACACCACCACCACCACTCTAGTAAAGCTTAAATTTAACTCACTTTCCTCATTTCAATCTGGAACACAAACTGCTCAAGGACATAAGGACCTAACCATATAATTTTTATTGAGTGATCAGAGCTGGGGTTTATTTTTTGGTGTTCTTTCATGTTCATAAAGCACAGAAACAAACATTTTAATTGCAAGATAGGTCACCACACATATTAAGTGTAATTCAAGCAGTAAGATCTTTACTAGAAAGAATTGTAGTTTTTCTGTCTAGTTATGCAATGAAAAAAGGGGAAGAGTTATTTTGAAATGTATGTAGTCATATCACTTTTCAGAAAGGTACCTCAAGAATTTCTTCATATTTTTTCACAGTTCTTTTTAGATCATCATCTTTTTCAGCAATTTTTTTATGCAATTGTGTTGTCTCTATGTGATGATTTTCTATCAATTCGGTTTCTACCTCCTGGGCTTTACCTATAAAAAAAAAAAAGTCAGGCGATATTAAAAAAAGCATTATTTATTCTGTTAAATTATGTCGCAACAATATTAAAAAAGCCTAAAGACAACTGTGGAAGGCATCTATAAGGAAAACCTGTCAAGAAAATTAATTTTTCTACACTGTCAGTAATAACTATGTCACTTGATCCTAATATGTATGAAATTTGTTGCCTGCAGTTTGGTATTCGGAGCAGTTTTTTCTACCCGATGCTGGAACTTTCCTCTAAAAGTTAAGATCACAACCAATATTTATCAACTAATTCTATCTCCTACTCTATCTAGAGAAGTAATTGAAACATCCGCAAATCTTCAGAAATTCCTCACTTGTAGGGGTACTTCCAGTAACTGTGGAGTCAAAAGATGCTTTCTGCTCACTTCTCCAACCTCCAACTTACACTATGGTGGCAAAAGATGGACAGAGGTGGTGAAATATGCTGTACTCTAGTTATAACCACATGGTATAGCAATCAGACATCATATCCAGTTGGTACCTGTTAGTGGTTACAGTGAATGAAGTCTGCAAGACGCAGCTAAGAAAATGCAATTCTGATTCCCAGATGGATCTAAGTTTCTCTAAAAGGCACCCTTCAGTGCCATATATTCAACAATGGAGTGTTAAAGGTTTGTACTGCTGAAGCCAAAGTAGTATTACAATGAAAACTCACCAATGTGCTTTCACCTCTGAAACCTTACCTTACTTTTTTTTCTTTTGTACCTATGATAAAAAGATAGGTACCTATGGCTACCATGGGTAACTCTTGCCATGACAGATGCAAACAGAGTGCTAGATCAAAGATCCATCTTGGAGGGTAAGAAAGAACAGCTACAAATGCGTTTTCCTAATTGTGCTACAATTAACATTTATATGTTATTTCCTGAGCAAGAGAAGTTCTTTCCCCGAGTTCTCTATGCAGTCATAAAACACATGTTGTCTTTATCAGAGTCCCAGGTAAAACCCCTTCCCCAAAACATCTGAAGATTTGGTTTTCTGGCTATTTTACTGATTACAGTTATATTGGTATTTCACTTACTGATCGTCTCTTTTACTGCTGTTTCCAATTCTCTTTCTTTTTGAGCCAGTTGAGTATTGAACTCTCTCATTAACTGCTTTAAGGTGGAGTTGTGCTTTAACTCAATGTCTTCTTGTTCACATCTGTACAAAAATGTCAAAAAAATACAGTGAGGAAATAAAATGTTTAAAGAGAGTGCAACAACAGTTTAGCAAGGTAGGAGATCTGGGAATTTCTCCAGAACTATTTTAGAATGGGATGGTTTTGAATTACATGAATTCTGTGGGATTCAGGGAGGCTTTTTGTTCCCCTCCTATCAAATTCACTTGGAAAGCGTAGGTGTTTCATTTTAAAAACAACCCAGAATTGAACCCTTCCAAAAGATAGGGAGTTTTTGCTGAGGAAGATGAAGAACTGAAAGTAAAGAATGTGCTGCATAAAAGCAGAATTTTTAGGGAATTCCTTGCTTGAGAAACCACTGGAGTGCTGAGCAGTATACCACATTTTTGTGCAGTACATATGAACAATTCTTGATATTATTTGAACATGAAGCTCTCAGTACTAAGTTTTAATAAACTTCATTTCCTGTTTGAGGAAAATAGAACTATATTTAAGTTCTGGCAATGCTGAAAATGACCATCACTAAAACAAAATCAAAAGCAGTATTACTTTGCCAAAAGACAAACCACTTTTTAAACTGATGACTCAAATAGTGTTTTATGTGTTCATGAAGTGTTACTTTCAAGTAGCTCTTTTCTTGCTGTTTCTCTATTTAGAAAAATGACAAAAAAAAATACCAGTCATTATTTCATTGTTACAAACTGAGCTTTAAAAAAGTATGCTTGAGGTTTTAGTGGTTAAAGATAAAGCAAAGAAACGGTAACAAGACCAGGAACAAAGAATTTACCTGATTTTCTGCTCCATTTCTTCTAAGGACTCCTTCTTTACTATGTCAAGTTCCTGCTGATGTTCTTTTCGCAGAGTACGTAAGTCTTTTTGAAGATTATTCACTTCTTTGCATAGTTTCTGTTTCTCCCTTTCAGTCTCTTCCAGTTTAGTCTGCAAGTCCTTCTGCTGGTTCTGCATATCACCTACTAACTTCTGCAGCCCCAAACCAGATTTAGCCTTTTCTTCAGCATTTTCCTCAAAAGCTTTCAGACTGCCATTTCTTTCATCCAACTGTTGCTGTAAACTTTTTAGCTTTTCTTCATATCTCAAACTCATATCTTCCATCTCAATCTTATGCACGTCATTTTCCTTCACCAGATTATCTTCCAACTCTCTTATCTTCTGTTCTAAAGATTGACTGACTGCCTCCTTTTCCTGCAATTTTTTCTGGAAATCTCCAATTACATTCTCCATATCAAGATGTTTCTGTTCTTTAGCTTTTAATTCTTCCCTACTGCTTGCTAAATCGCCACCACAACGAGCATGCTCATCCGCTAACAACGTGTATCTTTTGGTTTGCTCCTCAAGTTCTTTCCTGAGGCTTTCAGTCCTACTGTGCTCCTCCTGATGGCTCTTCTCAACACATTCTAGTTTTTTAAGGAGTTCTTCCTGTTTGTTTTGCAGTTCTAGACGAGAGTCATTACTCTCTCGTTGTTCCTTTTCGTACTTCTGCAACAAATCATCTTTTTCAGTTAAGCCCTTCTGTAACACGTGTATTTTCTCTTCGTATGTCTGTTGGACACTTTCAAGCATGTTATTTTTTTCTTGTTCTACAGCAGCTTTTACACTCTGTACTTTTTGCAGCATTTCTTTCTCTAACTCTGTGGAATCTCTTGTTGACTTAATTTTTTCTTCCAAGGATTCAATTTTGGCCTCTCTCTCCTGCACTTTTTGTTCCAAGTTTCTTAACTGATTTTCTCTATCTTGCCTAAATTGCTGTTCCTTTTCTTCCATCTGAGACATCAATTGCTTTTTAATAGAACCAATTTTTTGCTCTGCCTTCTTTTTCAGCTCTGCCAGCTTAGTGCTGTTCTCTGCATTCAGTCTCTCTTCTAATTCTTTCAGTTCTTCCTCTTTGCTTTTAAGTATCGCTGCCTTCATTTGATCAAATTCCCTCTCCTTTGCTTCAAATTCAGCTGTCAGTGAACCTATTTGCTTCTCAAGGTTAAGCACTTTTTCTTCAGCCTCCTTAAATCTATTGTCCTTCTCAAAAGCCACCTTCTCTGCCTGCTGGAGTTGCCAAGCTATCTCTTTTTGCTCTGTGTCTTTTTGTTCATTATACTTTTTAAGTTCCTCCATCAAGGAATCATTTTCTGAAGTTTTCTGAGCAATGTGTTCTTCTAGTTCAGCAATTCTTGCTGCTTGGTTTTTTAACTTTGCAGTTAACTCACTTTCTTGCTTTTCCCTCCTGTTTTGCTTTTGTTCCAATTCACTTTTTAAACTATCAAGATTCTTGCTTTCTTTAGCCAGCTGCTCCTTCAGTTTATTTAGCTCTTCATCCTTTTTATTGGCTTCAGTATTGCTTAATTCAAGTTTGCTCTGCAAATCTTTAATAGTATCATGATTTTGTGTAATCCTGGTTTGCGCTTTCATCTTCCACTCTGACAGCTTGGCTGTGCAATGATCTACCTGCTCAAGAGCTGATGCTTTTTCTTGACTCAGCGTCTCAACTCTGGACGATAACTCCTGTACCTGGTTTAACAACTGCAACCGATCCTCTTGATGTTGCTTGCTTAACAGAGACATGGCTGCTTCCTTCTCTGTTAAACTTACCGTGCTTTCAAGTCTAACATTAAGGTCATTAATTGTTTTGTTGAGAACAGAGATCTCGGATTCTTTTTCCTGGAGTTCCTCCCTCATTGAGGTGACAGCATTGATATTTTCAGATAACTCTTTCCTCAGCTGCGTTATGCAAGTTTCTTTTTCTGATGCTGCTTGCTGCTGATGCCCTCCCTCTTTCTGCAATTGTTCCTTTTCTGTTACAAGTCCTTCAATGTCAGCTCTCATGGACATAATTAAATTATCCTTCTCTTGCAGCTGTTGCATTGACTTTTGCAAAGAAGAACTTGCAGCAGAATGATGCTCTGTTACTTCTCTAAGTTGAGCTTCTAGTTCAGGAATCTTACTCGTTTTAATTAATACTGCTTCTTTAACTTTTGCAGTTCGGCGCTCACAATCTGCAATTTTGCATGTTACTATGCCAATTTTTTCATGACATTTTTCAATTAATTCATTGCTTTTTGTTTGCAATAAAGCTTCAGCATTCTTCCAGTAAGCATTTAACTGGGCTGCAAGTTCTCCTGACCACCTTTTAAACTCAGTTTCTTTTAGCTGAATTGCCTCTATTTTTTTCTCATAATTTTCATGATCTTTATACTGAGAAGACTGCACAGTTTGGAGTTTCTCTTCAACTGTTTTCAGTGTATCAGCCAGCTCGGTAATTTTGGCTTTGTCCTTTTCTTCAACTGCTTTCTGTTTACTGAGCTGTTCCTGAAGTCCTGACTGCTCTTTCAGGGACTGATTAAGATCACTTTCCAATTTTTTCAACTGTGTTTTCAGGTCACTTTCCTTATCTGACAAAGCATTCACCTTAGCCACTGACTGCCTTAGTTGTTCTTCCAATTCCTTCAGGGACTCCTCCCTTTTCACCTGTTCTTCCTTCAGTCGGGTTATTTCTGTTCTGGAGCCCTCCTTCTCAGCACTAAAGGTGGCAAGTTTCTGTTTCAGGTCTCCAACTTCCTGCTCTTTCTCTTGCAGTTCCATTTCATGTTTTTCCTGGAGCTCTTCAACCTGCTGATTGAGTTTCTTTTCCCAACTCTGGGTAATTTCTTCCAACTCCCTCCTATGAGCCTCAGCAAGACTCTCTAGTTGCTCTTTCTGATTAGATTCCAGTTTTGACACAGCATCATTGATTCCGGCTGAGCTGGCATGCGCCATTTCCAACATTTTAGCACTGAATTCGCTCTCTTTCCGACTGAACTCCAACTGCTTGTTGTCAAGCTCTTTTTTTAGTTTAGCTTCCTGCTCAGCAAGTTTCTTTTTGAAAGTTTCTTGCATATCTTTTGATTTCTGTTTAATTTTCTCCATTTTGTTCTCCTGATGTTTCAGTTTACTTTCATATTCTCCTTGTAAAGCACCGATTCTCTCCTCTGCGGTGAACAGTTTCTGTTTAAGCTCTTCCACCTGCTTGTTCTGTAACTCCTTCATGTGTTCAATTTCATTTTCCTTCTCAGTTAGACTGCTCTTTGTCTCTTCAGCCTCTCTTTGTAGATCCTTCAGTTGACTTTCATATTGTTGTGTTAGAGAGGTTACTTTTTGTCTATTTTCATTGCTTTGCTCTTGCAAATGCTGCTTCAGGTCACGTACCTGAGAGATGTATGCCTCTAACTCATTCTTGACTTCACTCAGCTGGGATTCAGTTCTTTCTAGCTGCTCATTAAGTTGCAATTTTTGATCTTCAAGATCTGTCAGCTTTTGCTGCTGCTTTGCTAATTCCTCTTCATAAATCTTTGCCTGCTCATTAGAAGTACTCCGATGAGACTCTGAAAGCTTCTCTAGCTTTGCAGACACCTGGACAAGTTCAGCTTCAGATCTTTCTGCAGATTCCTTTAGTTTCTGTTCATGTGCTTTTAGTTCCTCCAGATGTCTGTCTTTCTCCTCCAAGGATTGCTTGAGTTTGTTGAGTTCCTCTTTGAGTACCTTCTCAACACCTTGAATAGACATTTCGTGCTCTTTTAACATCATTTCAACCTCTTCGTTGTGCCGTTTCCTCTCTTCTTCCAACTTTCCTTCCAATTCTTGCTTTGCTTCACACAATTTACTATTCAATTCTGAGAGCTCTTGTTCTAAATCGTGACGTATTTTTAGTGCTTCTGATAGCTCAGAAGACAGTGCTTCTAATTCTGTTTGTTTCACATCAAGTTTTTCTAATGTTTTTTCATTCATCTCCTCTATGTGTGCACGGAAAACTGTTTCTTTCTCTTTCAAAATTGTATCTATCTCTTGTTCTTGTTTCTCTCTCATTTTTTCTATTTCAGTTACTTGTTGTTGCTTTAAGATTTGAAGTTTTTCTGTCCAAAGCTTTTCCTGCTGCTGTTTTATGTTCTCCAATTCTTTCTTGTGTTTTTCAACTATATCATTGATTTCCTTATTGTGCTGCTTTTTTTCAGACTCCATCAGAGTACTTAATTCTTCTGATTGCTTTCTGTCATCTTGCGAATACCTTGCCAGAGAGCTTTCCAGTTCAAGAATCCTCTGTTAGAGAATACAGTTTTAAAAGAATATGAGTATTCAAAAAGTAACAAGTTGATTAAATTTTAAAAACATCTCACCAGGTTCACATAATTACAAGTCACTTATTCCATTACTTTTAGTGAGTATCAACTTTTTATATAAGCCTTTCATACATCTAGTTTGTTCTCAACTTTGCTTCTGTTATGGTAAGTTAGTTATTTAATAAAAATTTTTCTATTTCACTGCAGTGAAAACAAATACAATAAAAACTTGGAAAGAATTTAACTAATTCAAATAAAATAATGCACATGATATTTATGAGAGAGATGTTCACATTTTCTTATTAAGCTAAAGTACCAATACATAGGATGAACAATATCGGGAGTCTACACGAGTATTATGGAGCTTTGTACATATCTACCAATTTATCTTAATTCCACCTCTCAAGGAAATGCTGCTGTAAAGTTAAAACGCTTCTATAGGCAAAACTTTCAAACTAATAAGTGGTGGAATAATGTACAAACTTGCATTAGCAGATAATACAATCTTACCCATTACATAAAGCAAAGGACACTTCAAAATTTAAGCAATTTTTTTACTTACTCAAGTATCCTTTTAAGTGTTTGTATGGTAGCAGTACCCAGAAGTTAAACAGTTTAAAGTTTAACTCTCCTGTATAACATACATAAAAATTGTGTAGATGGATACGAATTCATATCCCACACCATGATATAAAGTGAACGTATTTCTATATTTTGCCATCTAATCTCGAAAACAACTAGGGGCTGCAGCATACCATAGCAATACCTTAAATTTGTCACTACAAGAAGCATAGTGAGAGTTAAATAACCCAATCACAATAAATCCACAGTATTTGTAAACCTGTCACAGTTAAATATATACTGAAAGGAATTCTTGTAAACATTTACCCTTTTGGAATCTTTACTCACAGTTCTAAAAGTCTCTACTTCTTGATGCATCTTCTGAACTTTCTTGTCACACTCTGACTGTATTGCTTTCTTCTGCAGCTCTAATTCTTCTAAGGCTAGGGATTCTTGCTGCTCTTGTTCTTGAAGGGTTTTTAAACACTCACTCTGATTTTTTTCCTGTATCAAAAATTATGATTAAAACAATAAACTATAAATTTAGTCATCACACCTTCAAAAACAGTATAATAAGATATTTACAAACCAGTTAATAGGAGTCATAGACTAATCACATGTATTTTCTACACACACACACAGTTTGTATTTAATCTGTGAAAACAAAATTGTTATAAATCACTTCTATTTTCTCTTCTTGAGAACCATGTGTCTTCTACTTCTTTTTATATGAAAAACATAATGCAATCCAGCCATTCATTTTGGTTTGTTTACCACGATTGAGTAACACCTTAGAGAAATAAAGGTCTGTCCTCACTTGATTCCACTGCTAATGTATTTTTAAGCTTCTATTCCTTATAATTAAAAAAATAACCTGAGAAGCAGGTAGAAAAATATAGTCAGGAAGGGACTGTCGAAGTCCCTCAGTCCTAGTCACCAACCATCACAGAGGAGCACAAAAGAGAATCTACTATTTGTTAGGTAAAATTACGTGATGATCTGAAGTGTATTACAGCTTATGAAAAAGAGCAAAGAATCCCAGTGATTCCTCCCAGCCTGACCTAGAAGAAAATTCTTTTCTGAGGTCAAACACTATGAATAGTTAAGCCTGTTCACATAACACAACGCAACCAGACATAATGATACCAACACTTTTCAAATAACAGCCTCATTCTTTGTACCTCTTTTACTCTAGTTGCTGTGGCTAATGGCCAATGATCCAGAGGAAGAAATAAAAAAAGAAAAAAGTCTAACAAAAAGAGTTTTCAAAAAAAAAGTCTTTCCCACAAGATGCAGCTGTAAGTGAGCAGTGATAGTGATTAATTATCATTATTCAGTCTGGATCACTGCAGCTGCTTTCCTTTCATGTTGCTGAAGTCTGAGCTCTTTGACTTTTAGAGGACACTCGTGTCTTTGAGTGCAGAAGGACTCTCACTGCAGAATAGGGTCAGATTAAGACTTCTATTCCCACCTCACACTTAGACAAATTTCTGTCTACACATTTTAGGGATACTTACAAGAGCTGCCTTCATCTTCTCCTGGAATGCCTTTTCTTGGGCCTCTAATCTCTCACTTAGCTCCTGATCTTTGGTAGCCATTTCTTTTTTATGGAATTTTTCTAGTTCAGCAACACGCTCCTCTGAAGACTTCTGTGAATCAAAGTCAGAAAAAACTAATTTCAAAATATTAAACAACAAAACACTTTGTATTATTGCTTAATAAGAAAAACAGTGCAACAGAGAAGAATAAACCAGAACCATCTCTTTGCTCCCTTTGAATAAGTAACAATCATTTGGAGCGCTTAATATTAAGCCCTGACAGTTCTTATTTTCAAGCGTGAAGTTATCCATCTTCCTTCTCAAGTCTTTCACAGTTCTACTAAAAGAAACACCACATTCTCTAAGGACTCTTCTGCCAAGGTGAACTTACAGTGTTTTCAGTTTCAGTTCAAATGTGGTAATAAATTGGAAACGGAACTTCTGTCTGTAGCTTTCCCTGTATTCTTGTTATTTCATGAGCCAGAAAGTCAAGTGGTGATACTCTGTGTAAACAGCTATCTACAACCTACATGCACTACTTTATTCTTAAATAAAGCACGTAAGTCAGTCATCCCCCTAAAGCATCAGTGTATTCTCCTCGAAAAATTAATAACATAACAAATGTCAACACAAGAACTGCAATTTAAAGGTGTTCAAATTTACAGCTTTGCAAGGCACGTGCAGTACTCCTGCAGTTCCTACCCGAATACGCCAGATGAAGCGAATTTAGCAGTTCTTAACTAGCAAACAGTTTGGCAACAAGTTCTTAAACGTTTACACATAGTGGGCTAGAATAATCATTAGAAATACTTAGTATTAAAACCCAAAATCCTGGTGGAGATGCGTGAGCTGATTGCCATTAATTTTTTCTTCTTGACTCCCTTTAAAATCTCAAGTGTACTTCTAGTAAATAATTTTATTAAATACTGTGAAACAAAGAGTAATACTGTTCATTTTTACATGGCTCTAATGTACTGATTTTAAACTGCTAGAGAAAAAAAATCTATATGGGAAGTTTTCTATTGTGTCTTAAGTAAATCTTTAATCTCAGAAATTAATTTTTATAGAATTTATGAAATAGCAAGTATTTTATGAAAAAGTTCTGATATACTAATGTATTTTACAACTATAGTTTAGTTGTAATTGAATGATTAGATTAAAAGCCAATAATACAGGGTGAGTTCAGCTTTTACCTTCATAATCTCAACCACCTCTTGTTTCACTCTGGTTAACTCCCGTTGAAGATTTACCCTCTCTTCCTCACTTGCCTTTTCTACTGCTTTGATTTTTTCATCCATTTCTGCCTGCAATTTTTTCCGGGCTTCCTCTGTCTTTTGGGCAATACTCAGAGCCTTCTCAAGCTCTTCAAAAGCTGCAAAGAAAAAAAAAAAGTATACGATAGTGGAGAAATATCTATGTCCCTTGATAGAAGAACAGAGTTCTCATTAACTGTAAATTACACAAGTAACAGAAGAATGAACTTAGGAATCCATCAAGAATTCACATAGGTTTATTATCTAGAAAGGAAAGAGAACTGACAAATAGCTGTGAATGTCTTCCAATACATTCTGCAGCTTCTATTTCTTCCCCTAAAATCACTATAAAATACATAAACCATATAAATAAACTATGGCTTCTCTTCTGGCTGTAAGTGTTGAATAACTTTGAAGAGGAGGAAAAAAAGCTGCATGAAGAAAAGACAATTCACAAGTTGTTCCTCCACTAAAACAAGCAGACGGAAGCATAAACCAGGAATGACTGCTATGCAAGTCAGTTTTTACTGAATCATGAAAGAGGTCTTCCTGAATAGAACACTGAAGTATAATACTGGGCACTTTATTTACCTAAGAGTTGTTTATTTCAAACTGTACAACCTACATAATCTTCTCTTTAAACTGTGGGTTTGGTGGAGTCCATACAGAAGGCTTTGCTAATTTCATTATTTCACTATATACTTTTAATGTAAACTACTATCAATGCAATTCAAAGACACTGGAAAAATGCTTGTGTTATGAAGACTGTCCTGTGCTTCTAAACTTTGTAAATAAAATGTAAGAAAAAAAAAAATTAAGATTTGCTCCCAGAAAACTTGAATATTTATAAGATATTTCAAAAGAACATTCAAGCTGCAGTGATGAAATTTACATTTGCAGAAGATGCACAAGTCTGCTGAAACACATTTTAACTGACAAATCCAAAGCAATAATTCCACAGTTTCTTCCCATGCTAAGGAGAAGTATTCTAACATACTTTATTCACTTCATAGATGATCATTTAGATATAAAAAGAAAGCAAATAAATTCCTGTGTTGTGAGCTGGTTTATTTTTATTATCATTATTACTATTATTATTATTATTCAATACCACTATCTGAGTGCCTCACTGAAACTGATGGCAGAATCTGTATTAGAATTACACAAGACTAGAATGTGATCACTGTTAGGGAAATCTCTTTTGCTGGATAGATCATGAATGTGGAAAACCCCTGCTGCATATCAAAGGAAAATTCAGTCTCAGAACAGTCTCCTATATGGTTAACTCTTTGCATAAAAGAACTTTGGCAAAACACCTCTGTAAAATTCAAAATCACAGTGCCAGTATCAAGACAGTAATTTATCAGAGCACAAAAAAACTAAAAGTATATTATTCTACTATACCCTGGACTACTTGGATACTATTCTGGGAGCAGACAGAACAAAATAATTTTTAAAGTGTTATTTAGTATGCTAAGCTTTCTTCCACTTAGTTCTATCCCAACAAGAAAATCATAATAGACACACACATTTCTAGTTCCCTTGATTCACCATTACTTAGCAGGCATTCACAGCAATTCTTGTAATCCTTGTTTTTTTGAAAATATATTTAATAACATTCAGGCATGAGTTTGAGAAGTGAATAACAGTTTCTATTCCACATCTTCTGATAACATTCAAAACTGAAGCTTTTAACCACAATCAATACTTTTGAGGCAATGCTGCAAATATGTTTTCAAGTAACTTAATTCCATAAAATTACATTCACCCAAATTCTGACCTTTTCCAGAATTTTCTTCTGTTTTCTGAGGAAGCCTTTCTCTGACTACTTACAGCAACAATCATGTTTTAGGGCAAAACAGGGTTGTTACTGACCCTGGCAATACCAAAGCACATCATTGTATCCACTTTTTCACTCCCGGTTCTACTTAAATACGAAATACTAAAACTCATTACAAAAAATTAAGAGCACTAGAGGTTATTTCAAACAGCAAAACCGTCTAAACCATAATGCAAGCATGCACAAGGCTTACAGCTCCTTACTTTCCAAGCACAGTTCTTCACAGTCCCCATCAAGGCATTTGCCATCTGGGAGCCACAGGACTTAAGTCCTCCTCCCTCGCCACCCTGGGCGCAACTCGGTTATGAACACAGCCTGCGCAAGTGCGTTTGGAGAATGGCACCGACTTCCCTGATGCTTCTCTCAACCCTAACAAAAGCACGCACAGCCATAAAATTGGCCAAGTCCTTCAGTATTACAGATCATAAATGGCTTTTAAAAAAACCCAAAACCTACAGACCTTTACAAAGTATAGCTTGAAAATAAAGCCTGCAAGTAAAAGATTAGGTTATTTCACTTTTCCATACACATTTTCTGATTCTTGTTCTGAGCAACATATACTTTATTTTCATTTGAGAAACCTGTTATTTCTGCAAAAGGAAAGAGAATGCATTTGCCATAGCCCACAAATCCCCCAAAGAGAAGATCCAGGTTCATACTAGGAATAACTACTGATATGTAATATCTGAGCAACATGCAGTACGACAGCTGCATCACTGTAACCGCAAGCAGGATGCTAATACAAAAGCTAGACAAAAGCTGATGGATAAAACGCCAAGGGTGTATGGAAGCACAAAGAAGCAACACTTCAGAGAAACACGTAGCTTTCTAAAAGTTAAATTATATGCATCTCAGGCACTTTTAGCACTTAAGCAAAACAGAACATTTTTATTCAAATTAGTTAATTCTAGTGTAGCATGACACAACCGAGTTTCAAACCAGCAGAGGGCTAAACTATCATCAAGTAGACAGAACATTATTATTATTATTATTTTTAATTGTTATTATTATTTTTTTAATCTATGGGAGATTTTAATTCTACTGTGGATAAAAGCCTGGAATAAAAGTCCGTGGTTTTATCCAAATACATCTATTCAGAATGCAAAGAGTAAAGGCACTGCCTGTGTTCTTCCCCAACCAGCAGAGCTACTATTGAGGGAAGATCTTTTAACCAAGGTACTGGTTAAGTGAAGTCTCACAAAGGCACAGTGGCAAATCAGAAACAGTAACAAGCACACCAACAGTCTCAAGTGAGTCTTGCAAAATGCTATTCATGTGACCAAGCTAGACAAACCGGAAACCTTCCTGTGCAGTATATAAATTAGACAAAAAGAGCCTAAACAGAGTTTAAAAGGTGCAAGGTTGCACTGAATTTTATAAAACATATGCTAGTGAGTTGACTGCTTTACATATGCTACTCCAAAGTACCAGTCTCGGTTCCCTTCGCCTTGCCTCTCCTACCCAGTGTTAACACCAGTCCATACTGCAAAGACTTCTTGCTTACTCTCCCGGTGCTGCAGACTTGTTATTTTCACCTATAGTGCCATCTACTGCTGAAAAATGTGAAGAAAGCACTAAACAGGATGGCAGAGGAGGGATTTACATGTTTTCTTACTGAAGGCTGAGCAAGCATCTTGTCAAAAGTTTGAGAAACAAAGGTTGAATTAAATTTCCTACAGTGCATCTAGGCAGGATTTCAAATGCACAGTCCAAGCTTTTTGTTTCTCTGTAGAAAGGTGCAAAGCATACGTTAATTAGGCTTGCAAAAGAAATACCGCCTACAAAGAATGGCAAAGTAAAGCAAAACGAATTTGCTTTCTAAAGACTTTTTTTTTCTTTATTGTACAGAATATAAAGAAGTCAATAATCGGCATCCTGAGAAGTCAGAAAGGACTTATGCCAAGTAGTCTCAGGAGAAACATACTTCAGTTTACCAGTAAATTTACAAATACTATAAATAGCTTTGTTGAAGTAAAATGCAAATAATCTATGTACATTGCAGAGCATTAAAAAAAAAAAATCAGTTGCAGTTACCTCAAGTAAAAGTGCCTGAGAAGCACAGAATTTACTTTTTAGAGCCCAGTTCAAGCACCCAATGTGTGATGTAAGAAAAAAGAGCCCTTACCCCAGTCCTGTTCATACAAGGCTTGGGAAAGGCACCATGATTCACTTATTGGCATGTGTGGATGCACAAAAACAAGATGCTTTGTGAGATTTCAACATAATGTACCTCTAACTACAAAAAAAGGAACTTCAACTGGGGACACCAAGTTACAGTTTACACAACATGCACAAAATAAGCATAAATATCTTTTCACTATTTCAGTACACAAAAACGCATTAACATTAAATCAAACACCGGAGCATTTCACTAAAGTCACTGAATTACAAAGAAAAAAGCCAGACACATAAAACTCTAGGCAAGTTAAAAACATGAAGTAGAAAAATATACCACTTTTTAGCCTATAACATAGCACTATGAAAGTAAATTCCAAGTGTAAGTGTATTATGCTTACCCTTATTTTGCCGTAACATAAATGAAATTAACATTCCTACAAATACAATATTCCATGAAGTCAATTCTTCACTAAATCATGATATAGAAAAAGAGAAGTCTAGAATTTAAAGTCATCTCACATTAACTATCCAAGAAACAGAACTTTAAACATGCTGACCTCAAATATATGAACCTGCCAAATTCTTAAAACTGGTACAACTCAAAGGTTGTGACCTAGAAGTAATTTCAGGGTCTCCCGATATTGATGGTGGTTTTCTCAAATGCCTGAACAATTTAGTTCAACTGTACTGGACTACACTTCCATTGTACATCACAACAGTTTTGGAATGCATAAAGCCAAGGAAGTAATAGGAAAACCTAGTAAGGTCACCTTACTACTTCTAAGATAGGCAAAATTGTATTAACTAATTTTCCAAGGGTTCCAACATTTATGTAAGCATGCTTAACAGTACAAAAATAAATGCATTCAAAGGTTAAGTGGATGCTTATGCACCATAAAAGTTACCAAAAGTACTTGAAAATTTTATTTGAGAGAGCATATTTAACACAAAAATCTCCCCCTAGAAAAGTGCAGTGTACTCAACACATTATTCATAAATGAAATTACTTCTCACTACAATAGTTAAGTTTTCCAGGTATCCAGAGTATCATCTCTAACCCATTTTCAGCTTCAGGCTATGCAAACCTGAGGCAATTACTGTATTAACCAGAGCGTGTAAATGTTAGTTCATAATTAAGAGGTTTCTACTGCTTCAAAAAATGCTGTGTTCAAACAACTATGACAATAATGTTGTATCTACAGAAGTAGTAAAATATTCTTCAGCATTTTTTTTAGTCATGAAGAAAAGCTTCCTAGTCTCCAGGAACTGAAGAAAATCCAACTTTAGCAAGACTGACTGACTTCTGAAATACAAATTTCCAGAGCTAAAAAGACATATGCAACCTGAAAGGGTAGTACGAAAGGAAGGTACCTAGTCAAAATGTTTGTTACTTTCACAAGATGGATGTTCCAGCTGCTTTTCTGTATTACAGCAGAATGATCTACCCAAACTAATCTTTAAAATTGAAAGTTCTGATCTAAACCTACGTAGATTTAAAATAAAACCCCTATGAACTGTATTGTTTGAACGTCTCATCACTTTTTAGAGAAAGAAAATACGCATGTTTTATGCAAACTAACCACATCTGATCTTCCACCGAAAGAGTGAACTCCTTTAGATTCCTATGAGAGCAAACTAAATTCTTCTAAAAGAATTTTGATAGATATAGTGCAAAACAATTTCACTGTTTAAAAAACAAAGGTGGGGCGGCTTGACCTTTGACCTTAGTTTCAAGCAAAAGGAGAACTGCAAGCACAGATAATTAATGTTACCTAATTACCATCAAAAGCAAACTACAGCATGTAATAGTTACATAACCACTAGGTTCCAAGCCTGAAGCGAAAAGAACCATCAGTGCTGTTTCACTAAAAGGAAATCAGAAATGCTTCCTCTATGATTATTGAAAGAAAATGCTTATTATGGTTGTAACACATCCTCTTGTTTCTACTTCTTCCCAAGCTCTTATACACTCACTGCTATGTTTTCTATGTAAGATACTGGTGACATTATAATGATAATTCAGATAGTTGCAAGTTTCCCTCCTGAAGTTACACCAGCACAAAACTCTATCAATCTTTTCTCCTACAAATGGGAAAGTGCAGCTGCCCTTCAACAGTTTCCTTCCTAACTCCAGCTAAATTTACAACAGAGACAAACCAGTCAAAAACATCCCTAAACTCTGCTGACCAGAAGTGAAGTTAGTAATGACGCTAGCAGGGGTGATATGTAGAACATTAGGAAAAATAGTACCTCTTAATATCAATTCCAAACAACAACTGATGAAGAGTGCAAAAAGACCACGCTGAAGCTTTCTCATGTTTAAGTGTGAAAGCTAATAATCCCCAGAATTTCTTACCAGCTCTTTCAGATTTTTCTTTCTGTTCTTTTAATTCCTCGCCTTTTGTAGTTATTTGTTTGATCCGAGCACGCAGTTGGGCTATCTCCTCCTCCTTCATTTCCAACGTTTCATGCATTTGTCGCTTTGTCTCTGCAATTACCATGCCCTATGGAAAAGGTCCTTGTGATAAAAAGCTAGCAAATAAATAAAACATATTGCTACAACAATTTCAAGCCAGGACACAATCCTTGTCAGGAATAAACTTTAGTCTATTATTACAAGACCAGAGATCATGGTATTTTTCTATGTCAGAAAACAGAAAATGCTAACAAAAAGAAGATAAGAATAGGGATTATTCTGAAGAGTAGCCAAAATTTATCTAGTGGTGAAAAGAACTCCTCCAGCAACTAAGGACCATCAGAAAACTTCCTGCTTCTGGTACAGATTCTTTTCTTTGAAATATCCATTCTGTAAACAAACCAAAACTAAAAGCATTGTAGTGTGCATGCTTCTCCTTAGAGCATATGCACATATAATGAGTGTTAGTCATGTTGCTTATTACACCACCAGAAGTTACTCCAAGTACCAAGACTGTGACAAAAAAACTTCAAGGAACAAAAAACTGAGAAACTCTTCATATTTCTAAGAAACTACAGTTACTTCTCCTTCATTGGACATTTTTTAATTCATTTACATTTGTCTCATCTTCATTAGTGTTTGGGTGGGAGTTTGTTTGGGTTTTTGTTTTGTTTTTTTTTAAGCTGGCATTGAGGAGTGTATTAAGCATAATTGATCCATCCTAAATAACATTATCTTGCAGTATTAAGTATAACCTAACAGACAAATACCCTAAAGCATCTATACAATAAAATTCTCAGGTAGCTTAGATTATTTGCTAGTTAAAACATAAACCAAACCACATCAGATGACTAAACCCAGCTTCTAATACCAAGAAGGCAGATATTTTGAGTTTTAAACAGTCTTGTTCAAAAACTGCACAGAGTTTAAAGAAAAATTTTGTTTACCTTGTCTTGTTCTAGCTGCTCAATCAAATTCTTTGCATCACGCAGCTGCGTAATCAGTTTAGTCTTCTCAGCCATGTGAAGGTCCTAAAAAGAGACCCCGACCACAAGTTTAAAGCACTGCCATCTTGTAAGAAAATACCTTCTTCTGACAAACGGCTTAGGTTTGGCTCTTACCCTGCACTATGCCTTGGAGGAAGAGCACAGAACAGAATCCATGGAAATTAAAGTAGGCAGCTTTAAATTACTTTTAAATCTCCCAGTGCTAGGCTGCCTCACAGCTTCCATAATAATTCAGATATCTGAAGGCTTTGTTACAGCCTCCACAGTTCTCTCATGGATGTCAGAGCTGCTACAGTAAAATGAGCAAGAAACATGCCTAAGGCACCTGCTCTATTACCTGCATCTCGGCTTACAAGAGGATCTCGGCAATACACCATAATTGCTCATTACTGGCCTTGTTCTGGAAAAGGTCCTTAAAATACTAGAGCCTTTCAGAGCTCTTTCAAACTGGGCTAGAGCTCAGAGACCAAGACGGAGAAGAGAATCTGATCTCCAGAACTGAAGCTGAGTACAGCTATACTTACCACATTTTCATGTTTGCATTACTATCAGCCACCTTCCTTTTCCTCCACACTTGGCATTAATGGCTTTGAAAGGAAAACTGAGCAAAATAATTATTTAGCTTTGGGACTGCACTTATGTTACCTTCACCATATTGTGCTCTCCAGTGTCCTGCCTTTCTGTGTTTTCTGTTCATTTACATAACTGATGCCTCTTCCACTACGTCTTAAAGGTTTAGCTCTTGCTCCACTTTTCTTGCCTTACCTCCTGTCTTCTGTGCTAGGACAGTCTTTTCCTCACACCAACTTCCCACAGCTACTTTATTTCTGATACCATTTTGATGGTTATTCATACAGTAAGGTTTCATACCCTTCTTTACAGCTCTTTGAGTAATTGTTCAATGTGTTCATTCCAGGTGGGTTTTGCACCTTTAACTCCAAAAAAAGTACAGGGACAGTTTGTTTAATGGTCTGCCCTATTAATAAATTTCGGAAATACTGGAGTTCTTACTGTGTTTTAGCAGCTACCCATAAAGTTAAGAGCATTTTCCATACTTTCATTTTCTCCAGTTCCTGAAGCCTCTCTTCTAACTGTTCTTGAAGTGCCTCTTTCTCGTTGGTTAATTGGGCACAGCGCTCCTTATGTGACCGAATCATCTCCTTACAGCGTTGCAGCAAGTTCTCTTGGCGCTTCACCCTCTGATTAAGAGTTTCCAGTGTTTTAACAGGATCTTCATTACCCTCTACAAGACAACATACCAACATTATCATAGGCACACCGTTGCCAAAATGTAGATCTGCATTCATCATTCACATTGTGGGCGACTCACAGGTCTCTAAAGAAAGTTGTGCAAAGTCTGCAAAACTTTCTAGTGACTACTATAACTGCCAGAAACGTGCTATGCATACACAAAATAGCAAATACAGTCTTTCACCCCAAATTAATTTACAAAACCCCAGTTACTATACAAGCTTCAAAACCAAAATATTATTCAACAAGGTTTACTATGCAATTAAGAAGTCATCGTGACTTATAAACCTCCCTGCTGCTACTAACTGAATATTCACAAGCAGGAAAAAAAGCGGAACAAAGCAATCCCATCTCTCAAGTGCCAAGCACACAGATTCCTGCTTTCCCAGGGCTGGGTATGACGTTAATTCTAAAATATCCAGGTTGGCAATACTACATTCGGCAGGATAAAGGCCACATTTAGCATCTTTCCAAGCTGTACTCCTCTCTGTATAACTAGCATATTGGGTAATATTTTACTGTGTGTTCTGCTCTGATGCTCTAGAGGCTGTAAGAGTACTTGGCATGAAAACAGGATCAGACAAATTCAGAGGTTCAGTTCACAACCATAAGTCTTACACACTATAGTCCAGAAGCAGACTCCAGCACAGGAAATATCTTGAACCCTGATTCTTAGGGACTGGATACTTACATTATTTCCTAAGCACTACAAAAGACATGACCCTGGATAAGAAAATCTCTGATCTAACCCTCCATATCATCCTAACATACAAAAATCATGGCAGATGCTGAACAAAGATCATTTCAAGATGCACATTCACCTCTGAACCCTTCCTTTTATAAAGGATACCAATGAATGATATATCAGCATTATAAAGTCCCTTGCTCAGGGAGTCCCGTAACTCAAATAACCTCCTGGTGTGAGGAACACTTAGATTATTCAGTAGCATGAATATAAAAATTGATCTCTGTTTTTACTTTTTCCTGAGAAAACACACACACAAAAAAAAAAAAAAGACTGGCAACTGGTCTCCTCTCTAAACTCCAGGGATAGGTCCTTGCTTACGGGGGACAGAATCTCTTAATCATATTAAGCGGGGATAGTAACAACCCCTACTGGCAAAAGCAGTAATTACAATACTATCATCATTATTGACAAAGGCAAGTTGTATCAGATTTGAATTCTTATGAAAATTTAGTGTCTTAGAAGGGTTATCCTGTCCTCTAGCTGCCACACTGTTTTCAAAACAATTGTCTCCTTCTAGAAAATATATCCTTACTATGACATGTTCAGCCCTAAGTATTGTTACTCCATCATAAATAACAGCAGGCTTATTCCCCAAAATTCCAGATCTCTTGAAAAAGCCGCAATACCTACCATCGCTTCTTGGTTCCAGAGTATTTTCTGTACTGATTTCTTTTGTTGGACTTTGAACTTGTGGTTCAGATTGGATATTTGGATCAGGCAATTCAGAGCCTATCTGACCATTCTGTAACCTCTGTTTCAGCAACGATACCTAAACAAAATGTTCTTTTTGTTAAAAAACCTAAGGATTCTAAGCAGATCATGTTTTCATCTTCAAAACTAGAGAGAGTTAAATAAAATTGATATCAGCTAGTAGAGAAAGGAAAAATCCATCTGAATCTTTTTAACATTTTTTAAAATCAGAATTATGTTTCCAATTATCAAAAAATAGTATCATTATGAGTGGAGAAACAAAGACCAATTAAGCAAAACACATAAATTTTGCCAAAGCAATTTTAGCTCAAACATCTGCTAATGTTATGTTCTTGATAACAAAGACATTACAAAGGTATTTAAGCACAAATCAAACAATCATATTTAACTTGAGTGAGATTTTACAAAGGTCTCCTCTACAAAGATGCACTTAACTTCTAGATAATCATAAATTCTCAAGAAGCTTTACAACATCGCAGCAATTATAATAAAACATGGACATGCATTATAGGAAATACATAATTAAAAAAAAAAGTAGGAAGAACAGTTTTAAAGAACATCTGTTGGGTAAGGTATGTTACCTGAGTTTGCAGGACACTAATAAGTTGATCCTTTTCTTCTAAGGAAGCATCAAATTCCTCTTGGAGATGTTTCTTAGCTTGTTGATCCATCTGGAGCTCCTGAGAATCATAAATAAACGTGTCTCAAATGAAAAGTGAAATGTGAATTTAAAAGGCTTATCAAAATATTATGAAATAATATTAAAAATACCTCTTCGCAGTTGTGACCCCAGAATACAACCATAAAGTGGATATTTCTTTTACTATACAACATGGTAAGAACATCCCATTATAATACCAGCATTAAAACAGCAAGAGTCTAGATTTGATGCAAAATTATCAAGGATTCTTTCTTCCTAAAAATAAGTTTGTGTAGGGATCACTTCAAGCCTGCTCCTGAAAACTGTTTTCCATGCACACATTTCTCCTGGAAGTTGAAGACTGCACTTCAGTAAACTGGATTCTTCATTTAGCCACCAGATTAAGTCAACATAAGCAGCAGAAATGTAAATTTTTCTGATGCTCATTCAATATGCTAGCATTCTAATATGACAAATGCCATTTATAAGAGCAGAAAGTTGGCTTTTTTATTCCTCAAACGTGTCTCAAATGAGAAAGCCAGAGAATGCCAAAGAACTTAACCATGTGGCTTTACTTGCAACTTACTTGCATTCATTTGGCTGAACACCCTTAGAAACTTGTAGATGTTGCCTAAATGCATTAGTAGGACCTACATAATCTTATAAATAAATACTGCCTTAGGGAGGTTTCTTTTACTTACCTCCTGTGCTTTTAAAGTTTAAATATTTTAATGTCTTTAAATAATTATTGTTCTAATAGAAAATAAATGTATTTAAAGTCAAATTAATTCACACTTAACTGCTTATTGAATCAGAATCACACTTAACTGCTTATTGAATCAGAACCATACACATTTCATGCATGCACTGTAAATAATTTCCCAGACTTGTATTTTTTTTTTTTTTTTTACTTATATGTTTATTTCATCCATATATATCTTCCCAGTGATTTACCCTAGGAAACTAATGCTTTTATGACCATTATTCTGCAAAGATTGCTTGTATAAAAGCAAGCACCCCCCCATAAACACGGGTTCTGTTAGCCAGGCAAAGACAGAGGATGATGGAAAGGATGAAAAAGCAAAACGAGACAAAACACAGGGCACTAGGTGTTTCCTGCATTGCTTTCCTCCAACTCTGAATCCTGCTTTTGTGCTCTCTTGATGTCTATCCCTTACCTTCAACAGGGAATCCCGGCTGCCACAGCTGAGCCTGATACCAGCTTTGAGAACCACAGCTGTGTGAGCTGAGCCTGCCCAGCCATACACAGGCAGGACAGTGCTGGAAGGCGTCACTGGGAAAACTATTCCTCTCTCTTCCCAAGTAACTATATCCACTTTTTAACCCTTCATTGCCTCAGGTTTTCAACACCTACTGATCACACTTCTGCCTTGTGCTTCTGAGCTTTAGAAGCAATTCCTTCCAAGCAAAGCAAAGCAGCTCAGTGCAAGAACAAGTGCCAAAGAGATTTACTGAAACCAACACAGAAATAGTCCTCCCAAAGTCCCTTCTGATCCTTGTCTGAGAAGAATGTTGAATGTACCATTTTAGCTTCCACAATGGAAACGTACCATTTTATTTGTAATTTTTCTTTTAAGTCTGTTTTACCTAATGCTATAACACTTGAGCTTCCAAAGGACCAAAAAACTACTTTTTGAAGTTTTTCAATTAATAAAAAAGAATTCCAGTGTTAGATTTGAGGGAATCTTTAAATCTACAAATTTGTAAGAATGAAATTAAGTTTTATGCCAAATATATATACAAATTTATATATATATAAAAAAATCAGAAATATATATATATATATATAGAAAACTTTTATATATATGAATCAGAAAGACTATGACAGAAGAAGTGAAAAATAAGTATGCACACATCCAACCCTTTTTCAAAATCAAAAGCTTTAACTCTGGTGTACATATATGCCTTCCAAACCTTATCAAGCACCAATAAGCTGGAAAACTAAACCTACTGGAGCATGCGGATATAGACTTAACACAGAATGAGCTTCTTTCATTTGACCTTGTAGTGAACTGGAAAAAAAAACATTGGCAAGCCACTTCTGTCAGTAACACCGCGGGTTTTCCCCTCCTATGGGCTGCCAGTTTAGCTTAGGACAGGACAATAGCCCAGGCGCAGGCTCTGGGGGCTCAAGATAAGCACAGCACACCCAGCACTCTGGCCCACTGTTCTCAGCTGCTGGGGCAGAAGCAGCACGGATCTGAACCAAAATGCTACCTGCCGTGGCACACACAATTCACAGCCTGCTTACCTGGATTACGCTCCGCATCGCTGAAGAAGAGTGCCCTGCAATTTGCCAGTGACCTCCTTCAAAATGACTGGCTGCCTGACTGGTCGCATGGGGCAGGCCCTTGCGGGTCAGCATGAGCCTTGGGTACATGCACATCCAGATGCTCACAGTCGCCGTCCCTCACCCTCAAAAGACCGACCCTCGCCCCTGCCTGCAGGTGAGACGCCCAGCTGCCTGGAGCTAGCCTGCCTTCAGGCAAAGGTGAGACCTCCTCACCATGGTCTGATGGCTCTTGCAACCTCCATGCCAGCGCTGCTGCTTGGCACAGCACATGCCAAAAACAGGAGTACAGCCACGGAGAAAGCCTGTGGCTTTGAGCGAACTGGTATCCAGCTCCCAAGCGAGGCAAGAGCATGGACAGAGAGGCCGTCGCACACCCATCTCCTGATGCTACACTGGCTCTTGGGGCAGTAAAAAGGCTTCACCTTCACATTCTGCTTCACCAGGGCTTGACAATATGGTTTTTTTGAACTTGCCCTTTTAATTTGCTCTGCCCAGTAATTTGTACATGTCTTTTAATTAAGCCCAATGTGTTTATTATCAATATCAAATACATTAGAGCTTCTCCTTTTAATGTCACTATAACCTAAGGAGACAATAATCGTAACACAACCTACCTGATTTTATGATTGAAATTAAACTATACTGCAAATCCATAAAAACAATGTAAATATTATAATTGAGATCAAGATGAGTATTTTTAAAAATTTGATCCTAAGTTTTTTTATTGATAGTCATTAAAAACTTTATTAAAAAGTGCCTATTTCTTGTATTTGCCTAACATTAGTACTTCTCAATACTAGAAGAGCAACAAATTGCAGGGAGACATCTACTGCTGGGCCCAACAATACTGCAAGAACCACAGGCATTTCTACCTATTTCACAATGAATAGAAAAGCAGCTCAGTCAGTACGATGAACTGCTCTGTCTTAGAGTATGACAATAAGCTGCTGAATAGGAAACAAGCCAGAGAAATAATCCCATATAAACAAATGAAAACAAGTGGTAAAAAACCCTGCTGTGCGATAGAAAATATTTTGTAAAGTGAACAACAACAAAAAAAAATAATCAAAAGCTGGGGAGAGAAAGATCCTATGTATGTATGGTATATAGTAAATATTCAATCAATAAAGGAAATTACCTCTCTCAGTTCTCCAATTCTGCGGAGTGCTTTATCCTGACTTTGACTCAGAATGCCCTTAAAAAAGGAAGAATAAACATCAGGTGTACTGAATGTAACTTTAAAGTATAAATAAATTCATAGAATTGTATTTCAGCAGAAGAATTAGTGATTTGTATTTCTCTTTCAAGTCAAACTTCATGTGTAAGTATTATCATAAACTGCCAACTGTGAGTTGGCAATCTATCACCTGAATTCAGCTTATGCAATAAAATAGGCTGGATTACAATAGCTTCACAGTTATTTTGACAAACCAATATTAGCTTGGCTTCCTTAGAAATCCCAGCTAAGAAAAAGTCTTGTTACACATATATATACACACATACACAACGTATTGTGTAAATACACACACATAATGCACTGAAAATTAAATCTGTATTTGCACTACACATTTTAAGATTCAGAAAAGCATTCCGGTAAGAAAGGATGAAAACTAATGCTTACCTGTAGCTTCTTCTTCTCCCGCTGGATAACTTGATATGCAGACACTAGCTAAAATACAGAAATCAGGTATAATGATGATAATGTATCCGCTTATAGCTACCAAAATAATTTGCTTAGTTGTATCACTATTTGCATTATCAAACTCTTCACTTCACTTGAGAAAGCTCTTCTGACAGAAACATACTTAAATTTTCCTCAATGTTTGCTTTTTCCATGTCTAAAATATCTCCAATGTGTTAAAAAAATAAAGCCTACATGACAAAACAATGAGGTTACTCAGCATTCATGCACAGTTTTCCCTTCACTAAAAAGACCTCTAAGAACAGCCATACTTCAATACAGGCAGTCAAAAAACCAGCTGTATCAGAAAGTTACATCCCAGACAGCTACCTGACAGGGATGTACATTTGTAAGGGTACACGTCCCAGACAGCCTAACTAAAATTAATTTTACAGTGAGTGTGCATTAAAAAATACACTTACAAGTCCAGCAAAAAACGGTCTGTGTAATACTGAAATGTTCTCATCCCATGTGCTTTGCATATACCCAGCAGACAAAGAAAGACTGGAAGTGGACAATATTTCTCATTGTAAGCTGACAAAAGGACTTCATGAGTAACTGCACAATTTAGTTTAATTAAAAATTTGATCACAATTGCCTAAGCTGTCCAAAGCTGAAGTAGCATAATGGCACTTGGAACTAGAACATTCCATTTTGAAATTGCTGAAAAATTAAAGGAAAACAAATCCAAAACACCAAAACCAGAAATCTCTAAGTCAAAAGACAGCTTCAAATTTTTATTTAAAATAAATTAGGATTTTTCAGAATTCAAAATTTATTTCAGAGTCATACTTATTTTGCACTTAAAAGAAAACTAAAACTACTATGGATGGTTTCCCTTACTGTATTTTTTGAGATGCTAACTTTGTATCCTACTTTAAATGAGAAAAGAATTTTACATCTTAAATTCTCATTATATATTGAAACTACTTTCTTCCAAGCTCCAGCAAAACAATTTTTTCCAACTCAACTAAACAAACTCACAAAAACAGAAAAAAACCCCAGACCTTTTTGGTAGAGAAAATTAAGACTTGCTGGACAGACTACACTAAAAAAACCCAAAACACCAAAAAACCCAACCACCAAAACAAACCTACAAACTGAAGAATTTTAATTTTGGCAACACTGTTTACATAAACTTTTAAAAGATATATCTTATTATACTAGCCAGAAGAGAATGAAAAATGAAGGGGAGACAACAATTCCTGAATTAATGGAAGACAACTGTTTTTTCAGGTATATGCTGAATACTGTAATTGCCTTATACATGTTTCAGATTCCAGGGATTTTGACAGTAATAGCCAAAAGTCTGCACAGGAATTTTTGTATTTGAGGGCAGCAAACATTTAAAGAACTGCAAAAAACAGTGCAAATGGCCAGTTTTAAACGCAAAACACACATACTTAAAAAAAAAAAAAACCAACACCACCACTTGGGAAGCTTTACTTTTCCCAACAATTTGGGAAATGAGTAGCAAAACTACTGATGTCATTGGTTTTCACTAAAATAGCAAAAGAAATAGTCCTTGAATGAATTCATTCAAGGGAATATCTGGAAATTATGGGGAGCAGAACTTATTTATTGAAAACAAAACGCTTGCCCATCGCACGTACATGGAATATACATTGTGTACTTCAAGAACAAGTTTCAGAAGAAAAGTAAATTTGCTGTCATGCGAGTACAAGCCATGCTCACCTCCGTACTGAACTCCACTCCTTGCTACAGGCTTTCAGCAGAAACCATCATAGGCCTACTTTGTGTGAGTAACTACCAATTAATCTCTATTGCTGACAACATGAAATCATTTACAAACAAGAGAAGAAAAGGATTTCCACATTTTATTACCAGAAAAACATTTGGCCTATCTAGGCCAAAAATAACTAGACTTACAACAATAACTTCACTTCCATGTCAGCTGTAAGTTGATCCATTTGCTCCAAATAGGATAACAAAAAGATTATCCACTACCGTAGTACCTGTTAGCCTCATCCTTTCCCCCTCTCCGCCCAGGTAAGTCAGTAACAACGTTGCCTACCTCTGAGTATTTTCCCCTATAGTTGCCCAAACTGCGCTCCATTCTGCGCAGTCGCTGCAGCAACTGCTCTTTGCTGAGGCTGTCCATATTTCCCGGAGGCTCTTCTGTTTCACTTTCAATGTCGGAAGGTGGGTCAAAGGTGGGACCGGCTGCGTCCAAGTCCAGTCGATTCAATGAGTCTCTCGAAGAAGTTCGTACCAGGGACTCCTTAGAAGAAGAGCGGAACAGGGACTCTTTTACTGGGCTTCGAAACAAAGACTCCATGGAGGGAACTCGGAGCTGAAGCCTCTGGGCAAAAGACTGACTGTCACTCAGCTGCAAAAATTCAAAGCAAGGAATTACTTCTGCACTGCTTTTAGGCAGACAGACACACTAAAGCCTAGGAAACAGAGACCTGACCTGGGCAAAGGAACGACTGTTGCCTAACACATGCATGACACCAAATAGCTTCCACTCCCTTAGAAGAATCACCTCCTTGTGCAGAAAAATCAAGCATGCCACTACCAGATGTGGGCAATTTCAGACAGCAACTAAATCCAATAAACTACAGCTCTGATTTAAACTTCTAAAAGAATGCATTTCTGTGTAACCCCTTTAAAAAGTGAAGAATATGTAACTAAAATAAATAGTTGCATTTACTGTTGTTCCAAATGTAAAAAAAAAAAAAAAAGTTGTGTGACTCACTTCTTGGTGTATTAAACAGAAGACTGTATCTATCTCAAAGACACAAAGATATTTTCCTATGATTAAGAGAACAAATTTATTGTAAAAGTCCTTGTACAATAGTTCTAGCATGCCATCTTAAAATTAAAGACTATTTTAAAGGGCTTTATGATTTTTACATAAAATGTGATTATTGATTTATGCAGCTGAAGTACTTATGCTGTTCTAAAACAAAAGGTTCTGTGCTATGGTACCATACACTGCTGGTGCTACAGAAGCGATTTGAAAGCATTACTGCACAATGTTGCCCCCAGTCAAGTGTTGGGACACACGTGCTAGGAGCCACTGCTAATCCCACTCCAGGAAGCTAAACTTTTTCTGAGACATACTAAAGAATGACCTCCACCTTTATCACCAGTGGCAGTTTTTTTAGGCTTATCAGTTCTTTTCCTTCAGCTAGGAATCAGCTTTCTAGCCATGCAATATGCCCTCTACTTTTGAAAGTGAGGCTAACGCTCCGTATCCTGTGCTGGCTGTGTCCATGAGCAGAGATGCACCTCAACGGGGGCAGCCCGCAGCATGCCGTCAGACACTGCTAACCTGTCCCTACAAAAAAAGCTCCACGCATCAGTGACAATGCTTAATACCAGCTAATGGGATTATACACAAACAAAACACCCTAGTATCCTGACAGGCAAGTACTTGTCATCCCTACTCCAGCATGAAGATATAAGCCAACGTAACACAAAGACAACACGGCAGTGAAGGAGGAAACAAACCCCCCATATCCTCCCCATACCTGCGGGGAGGCCAGTCCACTTCCATTGTTTTCTGTGGATCTGGGAAGTGGTTGTTTAGTTAAGTTCTACAGGAGGAAAAACAACTGTTAGAAGGAATAGACTACAAGGACTGTAATTCACTGATTCCTACAAATAGCATCTGTGCTTTTTCCTTGCCTGTGTTTTTAGTACTTTCTTTTGAATGTTTATTAAGCTGTCTTCATGCAAACAAACTAGTTGGTTAAATTCAAAACAGATTGCTGCAATATACAGAACTACAAAGCAGCTATGTGTGCACGGATTAGTATGAGACATCTGCAAGTGCTGACATCTCCAATTAAACTATTCATAATGGTTATTTATGTAACATTTATGCACAAATCAAAGAAACACCAAAAAGACAAAATGATAGCAGGAAAAATCTAATTGATGACCAGTGTTGTTTACAGCCAACAGGATTAACAGTGGAATCACACTGTCTTTCTCTGTTTAAGTACATTTGAGGGGGGGTGTGGGGGGGGTGGCGTGTGGAAACTACCTGGGAAAAAAGTGCTGGTAACAGGCTGTTTAAGACTCCAAACAAGCACAGGAAGCAAATTAAGACTTTCAGAAAAAACATCCTGCACAAGACTTCACATGTATGTTCCTCTGCACTCCCAAACAAAAAGAAAAACAAAAAACCCCACCCACCCAAAAAACCAAAACCAACACAACAGAAAACAACAGTTTTGGGTTTGTTTTGGGTTTTTTGGTGGTTTTTTTTGTTGTTGGGTTTTTAACAGAGTTCAGACATTTCTGTTCCTAGTCTGTCTATTCTCCTTTTCCTATGTCCTGTGGTCAAGTATTCAAATCCAGATGGTTTTCTGGTGTTTAAACCAGGTCAAACTGAAGTAGCAAAACATGCCAGAAACCATCTTGGATATGATTTTTTTCCCCCCAAGAGAAGCAAAGCACTGAGACATATTGAACAAAGCATGAGGAATTCAGCTAAAAGCAGTGTAACTTCCAATTTTTTATCAAGACATACCCTGATAGTTACATGCAAGCTGTAAAATCCAAGGTGTATATACAACTAAAATATCAATGATAATCATGCATGTATCTGCTACATGATTACACCCACAGCTTCTATTCTGTGTGGATACGCAGATAAGCACAAACGTAAATGTAGAAGAGGAATGATTCAGTGTAAAAGGGCTTCAGAAAGGTTTGACATGGAGCAAACTTAAGAAAGTACAAATTACCACAGAGGAAAGAGAAATCCAGACAGTTAAAGAAGCCAGAGAAATGAGCAGACAAAGCGAAAAGAGCAATAACCAGCCATACAATATTGTTTGGATTTGGAAATTGCGCTTCACCTGGCTTGAATGAAATCTGTGTTCTGTTTCAAAGCACTATCCTGTTGCAGTGGATTTATTCCTAGTGGATTAAGAGCTGTTACTGGGTTTTAAACTGAAGCACTCCTACATTTTTTTCTCGGCTCCGTTACCTGTTCTTTTTCATTTCCTAACTGGAAAGTTAATAATAAGGGTAAACCAAATAAAAATTTATCTTCTGCTTTATAATTTACAAAGCACCTACCATGCTAGTACTGGACTGACAACAGAGGAAGACAAACACCTTACCAAGAATTACAAACTAACTACAAACACTTCTTTCAAAAATCATATACTCTGATACCCATAAAAAGAATTAAAGGAAACTATGGAGGGTTTATACATCTAATTCATAAGAATAATTTAATAATATTTAAGATCTATTTTACAACGTAAGATTAAGTAGATTTATTAACTCTAGTAAGGTGTTTATGAATATAAAAACCATGGATGCTGTTCTTTTCTGTGAAGAACCTTAAAAAGCTGCTATTTAAGGATCTATGAAGATCCTTAAAAAAATGCCATTTCAAAACTAATGTCACCACTTTTAAAATTTTCCTATTAATTGTGTTGACATCTTTGTATTCAATCTGTGTGAACAAAAGTAGAACCTATATTTGGGATTAGACTTTCTATTGGCATAAATCATAAAAGGGATACATTGGTAATCTTTTATATAAAAACTGGACCACCACAGGTATCTAGCTGCCGCAATTCTAAGTCACTGTGCTCTAGGGCAAAGGGTCATATTCTGCTATCCACACAATGAAAGGTAAGCATGAATCCAAGTTGCTATATATAAATACGGATTCAAGAGGCTTTGAAGAGCTTAAAAGCCCTAGCCTTTCATAAGCCTTAAGAGATGTTTCAGCAAAACCAGAATCACAGAGCACAGGCTGGCGCTTTTAAAGTCTTAAAAACAGCAGAGTTACATCAGGGTTTCTGGAGACCAACAGAAGTCTTTCCTCCATGAACCCATAGAACATACAAAACTATATCTCTATCCAAAGAGAGCTATACTTACATTCTCTAATAAAAAGGTGTTTTTTTGTTATTAAGATGTATAAACCAGAGCTCAGTTTTAACTGAAGCACATTAGGGCGTTCTAGTGACACTCGTGCTTCCTTACTTCCCTATTTCTGAAATGCAAACTAGTTCATCTTATTTCTCAAAGGTATAAATAGACTCGTAACCCTAAAAAGTGAAAGCTTAAATGTCTGCATTTAAAAAAGTTTACTTTTCTCCCTCCTTCTCAGGTATTCCAAAATTGAGTAAATTATGGAGGAAGGAAGGAGAGCTTCGTACGCATTTTCTTCCCTCATTTTCCTTTAATTTTTCTTTAAAAAACCTCTCTGTCCAAGAGTATTTGAACTGTTTCTTCATGCAACAAAACCCATGCAACTTAGTTAAAGAGTTTATACTAACTTCATCTATGCTAAAAAATCCACACTTACAGTCACTTCTCTAAGATGCTCACTCTCTTGGATCACATATCACTTGCGCACACAGTTAAAATACTGGTCTGTTTTAGCAGAATTAATACGCATTTGTGTGTGTTGATGAAACTTTCCCTCTCCTGCATCTTTAGTTTACCTAGGTTTCCCAAATGTATATAATGTGGGTTTTTTAATATATATTTGTATATAATTGGCCCTTCTCTTCCCTATAAACTTTTGTATCATTTTCTTCTTACTGTGAGAGTACAGCTCTAGAGCTTTCAAAAAGTTCAGAGAACAAAACCAGTTTTACAGGTAACATATTAATACACATTGGTAACACATTAACGATAACTCTTACATTATAATTATTTGCTATGTATGCAGTCTTGTATACAAACATGCAAGTCTGATTCCTGCCACTAAAGTATATACTAAAAGATAATATAAAGACAACATTTGAGCACTCAGAGAAATATGGTTCTTTTAAATGCAACTGTACTAGGGATATTCTGTAGTGTAGTGAAAAACAGCCCACAACTGTTTAATGCTCTAAGTGTAGAAAAGCTTAATTAAATTTACAGTGAAACTTTAAGTAGTGATCACTGGACCTGGAATATGGTCAAAATACCTAGAATTGAAAAAAAAATCTAGTAACTATTTCAAAACTACAGATTTCAGCACAGTTTGAATGTCCTCTTTGCTCCCCATCAAAAAGCTCAATCTTGAGAACACCATGACAGAGCTAGTAATGAATCTGTGCTCTAAGGGCATGCTCTAAACAAGCATAACCCTTTACAACAAATGAAGACTTTTCACTGTTTCAGTACAATCTTGCTTAGCTTGAGCGAGACAAGTCCAACACAACATGCTGTGCTGTGCTATGTCCATCTGCTTATCAAATTTCTATCCTGTAATAGCTTTCAGTGACTTGTCATTTTCAACCTCTGCGTGAACAGCAAAAAAGCACTTGCTAAACTGGAAAAGCAAAGTAATCATGAAGTATGAGGATGAGCTGGGACTCTAAAAAACACTCTGTTTTGAATCACTACAGACTCAGGAATGCCATGCCTCTGAAGCATGTGAAAGATGCCATCTCATCCTGTGACAATAATGAGAAGAATACAGCTTTGTATGTGTGTATGTTAGAAGTTAGAAGGCTGCTTTCCTCCTGATGCCTGCTTCTTTTTCTCCACTCCTTGTTCTCTTCTCACTAAGCTTCTCCACTTGTATACTATGAAAACAACATTTCAAGGCAAAGACAGACATATTTAAAAAAAAAAATCTAATTACTAAAAAAAGACTATTTATCCTCACAATAATAGCTGCCAGGTTACCAACTAGAAGTAGCTGAATTTCAGTGTCTATGCGAGATGATTATTTCCTGCTACCATTAGTAGTAAATAACATTGTGAGGCTTTCACTGTGCACAGCAAAAAGCAAGTAATTTTTAGACAAAAACAATCTCAGTTTATCATATCCATTTATCTTGAAATACATACAGACATACATAAAAATGAAGACTTCCAATGGCATTAATGAATTCTAAGCAACAAACATACAAACAAACTTGTGCAACAATTATTTAAAAGTTGTGTAGGGTATGGTTACCTGTATAACAGAAAACGTGTTAATTTATTTATATTACAATAAATCCACATCATACAGCACACCAGCCAGGAGCTATCAGGTACTACCTCTGTGAAATTTAGTGCAGGGTTAGCAACAGGATAGTTAAGATAGATGCCTTTGTGAGAACAAGCCACAAGCAACACTAGGTTTGCCTTCTAGTACAGTACTCTCCTCCCCCTGCTAAAGGCATCACTAAGAGGGGTGGGAGGACTCACCACACCGTCACTCTGTGGCTTAGGTTGTTTGGTGGGATCCAAAGCAAAGATAGTATACTCAGAGAGAAAAGCAGGTTCTGCTATCATCCCGGCTAGCAGCTGTCATTCAATGCAAAAAGTAGGAATATGAAAATAAATCAAGTAATAAGGTAAAGAACGTTGCACGATTTTACTCAATTTTTCCACACTATTAAAAACATCATAAAACAATACAGCAGTTTGAGACAACAGATACTGATAAAAGCAGAACATAACCAGAAAATATGCATTAGATCATTTCAGAACAGCCAAAATACAGTTTTGATAATTTAGAAGTAAAGAAACACACAATTTAAAAAAAAAAATCCTTGTTTGGCTAAAGATAAAGACAATGTTTCAGGCATCAATATTGTAGTTTTTTTTAAAACTTCTGTGGATGACATCTTCAGATACCACTGAACCTTCCTTTGCTCTGTTATGTGCAAAAAACCTCATTATTCTAAAAATTCTATCAGTATTTCAGTTATAAACAATATATATTGCATGCTTTTGACTATTTATCTTCTAGTGTTCTCATACACTAGAATTCTAACTACATTAAAAAAAATCCCTTACAAAATTTTTCAAACTACTAGCAGACTATTTTGTAAAAACACCACAAGTCAAATTAACCACTTTATCAAATCAGTATCAAGGAAGAGATTTAAATTCCTAGAGACGAAAAACATGAAGAGAAAGAGACTGGAATTTGAATTCAAACTGGATATATACATGTAATGTAATGCAATCTAATGCTGTTAGGATGCTGTAACAGATTTAAAAAAAATATTCCTCTCATGATTTTACTCACACACAGAAGTTCAACGTTCAACTTTCTTATAGGCTGAGATTTCAGAACTGTGCTGTCTGCTGACTGAACCAAAACATGGTATGGTTTTTCTTCCTCATTATTTCAGAACAATTTTGGTTTATTTCAAGTTACTAAATAGTATTTTTAGGAATCAAATCTATTACAATGTAAGTTAGAGTTTGATATTTTTTTTTTTTTTTTGTTACTGCTACATTGACTCCAGAGCTCCAGTAGATGAATTACATACATTCAAATTGAGAGAGAAAAAATATTTTCATGTGTAAGATCTGGAATGCTACATGACTTGCAATTTGTGTCCATGAAACCCTTTCAGAAAATGTATTAAGTGCTTAACGTTCAGTGACAGCCATACACAACAGCCTCTGAATGTTGGTACTCACTTCCTATGCCTTTTCTCTAATGTATTTCTATGCTGAAAAAAACAAATAAATACTGAAAAACCTGAGCAACTGAGACCTAAATTACCAATCCTGCAAAAAACAAAGCAAAATAAAAACCTAAACAATGTGCTTTTATTGCCTCCTATTCAATTCTGTACTATATTCATACATACATATATATACACATACACACACCCCCCTGCCTAGTACAAATGTCCATTGCTGGAGAACCCTGCTAGTTATATCAGAAGACCTTCTACAGCTACAAAGGGAAAGAAGCTTTGGTTCATGGTAAAAAAAAAAAACAACAAAAAACCCAAACCAAAACCACTACAAAATCTACAAAATTGTGAACTGTCTTTACAGACAGGGTATCTGCAGAGCACTAATTCTAAAATTTATGCCCAACTTTTACTTCTCAAACTGGTAAGTACAGTGACAATTAATTCTGACTTCTATTATTCAGCTGCCCTTGTCATGGCATTCCCAAAACTAGCACGGGACAGGTGCTCCAATAGTTTACTTGATTTGCCAAGAACTAGCTAGGTCCAAGAAACTTGGGTGAAACTTCTTACTTTTAAGCTACTACAAACACGAGCTGCTAACAGAAGAGATGGTCCCATTTCTCTTGCTCCTAATCTTCTTCCCCCCAGCCTGGACACACTTGCCCAGTGCACCCACTGTGGTTGCAACCACATGCTGAGTTTGGTCAGACTGGTCACAAGTGTCTCTCTCTCAGCCTGTTAGAAGTATAATTCCTAAGAGTAAGCTGTGTTAAGCTCCTGCCATATATTTATTCAAGTGTGTAAAACCCCCCGTAAGTTTCTTTCCTCATCTGAGCTTTTAGGCAAAACAAAAATAAGGAAGCTGGTAAGTGTTAATGATTCCAGAAAATTTTTGTTAAGTGGTGATGGTTGTAGAAGCTCATAGCCTTGGCCATGCTATGCATTTTGTACATGTACCTCTTGAAAGGGTACATGCCAGAAAAAGAAATGGCAAATACTATGCATACACAAATGTACAAACATACAGCAGCAATATTACAAGCAAGCCTGATGGCCTCGTCAATTAGAAGCATGCAAATTCTGAACCACAAATAAAATCTTTAAGATAAATATTCCTTTGTATGTTTAGAGAAGACCAGTTAAGATGATGAAACAGTTTGCAAAGCACTCAGAAATTGATTATGGCAAATACTATTAACGAAAAGATTATGAACATTTTCAACATGTACCACATTATCTTCAGCTTAGTTAAGTCACTTTTAAAAACATGACCATCAAGAACTTCAGGAATCACAGATGGTTCAAATTATCTCTTCATAGTAACAGTATGCTAATGTTTGCTTCTCAAAATATTAAGTTGTGACATTTCACCGTAGCATTATTTTGCTTAATCCTAATTCCATTAAATAGTACACCAAGCAAGTTGCATTAAAAAGAATTCCTATGTAATTCTCTAGTAAGTTATTATTCTTAACCCAAAATAAAAAAAAGATTGAACTGTCAGTATGTTCAGCATCCGTGAATTGTTGTATTTTCAATCATCCCCTGAAGTCCATAACGATGTCAGTGCAGCCAAGTTCTAACAAGAGGCTTAGACAGTAAGTCTTTCACAAAACGTTAATTACAAAACACAAAACTTACGGGTAAGATGACAAAAAGCTTTAAACAATGGAAAGAGTTAATTTTAAAAATTCACTCAAACTACCTGGTAGTAGGATGAATGTACACTATGTAGGGAGTGTATGTAACTCCTTTTTAGCAAGCTCAGAAGATCCAAGCTATCCACAGCCTAAAATACACCAATCCACATTACTAACTGTTATGGTTTTGAGAAGAAAGAAAGAAAAAAGCCTATGAATGTAAACTGATGCAGTACTGCTTGAGTTTGCAGCCATACAACTCCAGGGTCTCCATCATAACTAATAGTTTACACAAACAGTAGAATGCAATTAACAATACTGTGGAGTTTCACAGTTGTTAGTCAGAACCCTGATGCAAGAACATCACTAAATCATCTCAGCTTCACCCTGCTGTTGCTTGAGTAAAGGCAAGCACAAAAGGGAAGGAGCCAACCCTGCAAATAAAGAAGGGCAGAAGACAACAATACTGAGGCAGAACAGTAATCACTGTATCAAAATGAAATTGCAGAACGCTTCCTCCTCAGTAGCCAAGACAAGTTTTACACTTCAAATAGCTACCAAAGACACAATATACTCAGTCATGGTCCAAGAGTGGTATTTCCTTAGCGCATTTAGAACTGGCTGCATTTTCTCATTAGTGAGCTCATCCTCCATTCTTGGATGTTGGGTGCCCAACAATGAAAATACTTAAGTACTTGCTCACAGTATTTTTGTTACTCCAGCAGCTCATTACCTGCTACGTTTTTACAGCTAAGTTACAGGCAGAGCTGTCTAATGAGTCCTATAATCACACTACCTAATGCTTTCCAATATATACATGTGTTTTTATCTGCACTTTTTAATTTTTTTAATCAACTATTCAGTATGGCTTTAAAACTAGCTGTCTCGTTACCTTGGGGAGGGGAGGGGGTATTACAAGTCACTAAAAATGATTCACTTATGCCCGGAAAAAAGACAAGAAACAACTTGCTAGTCTGCCAAAATTAAACAGATATAAATATTTCCACAATGAATTCTTGCACTTCAGGATCTGGCCTAAAACCCACCCTGAATTATCTTAGTAGCTTCAGAAACATTAAACATATCTGGTGCTACACTGTCTAATGCATCACTAGCACCACATTAGTGCTATGCCAGTAATGTGATCAATAAAACTAGACAAGCAGGGAATCCAGCTGGGCTGAAGCATACTGGAAACAGACTGAATGTGCAAAGATGTAAATAATCCTTTAACTAACCTTCTCTAATCCTCTGAATGCCATCAAATCACACTTCAAGCATGCCACAGAAATCCTACTAAGATCTTCCAACATTCTGTTTCAAACATACTCCAGGGTAAATGAACTCCCTACCCCATACCAACCTTAATCTCAAGCACCAAATTAAGGCTATGATATTGCTGATCTTTTGTCACAATATTTAACTTCTATTCTTTTTTTTGCAAGTAAAATCTTACTAACCAACAAATATTTCTATCTTGGAGAAAAGTTACAAATGAGGTAAATTAGGTGATGAAACCAGACACCAGATGATGCTGTGTTTCCTTCAGTATTACCAAAGAACAATACATAAAGTCATTTTTTACATAACCTTTGTATTTCCAAAAGTCTGAACAGGTTTTTTAGCCCTCAAGTTTGGCCTAAGTTGAGCAGCCTTACTTGTTCTTTATGGACTTTCTGAACTCCACAACCGTGTTTGTATTATTCTTGCTATATTCTTCCTCCTCCCTCTGAAGAATTACCATGCTCAAATCTTCCTTTGCTAAGAGTCTGATGAGTGGGGTGCAAAGGCCAAAGTACATGTGATCCCTAGATCAAAGGGCTGCCTTAACACGCTGTGAAACGAAAACCAGAATTTAACAGGGATTAGAGTTTGACCTGAGTCTCATCGCTCTGGAGATGGCAGTAGTTGAATCAATGCATGTTACATACATGTAATACATGTTTGATTGCCAAAGGCAGTCATTATTTCCTTTCAGAAAAAAAAAGAGAATCAGTGGTTCCAAATTTCAGATTAACCTGTTATCAAGCAAATCTGAAAATTCATACATTTTGTTAGCAAAGTGCATCATGGTATATGTGCATTTGTATTATGTTAATGCTTAGAAGCTTCTATAATTGTACGTGGACAGTTTTGCTATGTCGTATACAAGCACAGTAAGACAGAGGGAAAGGGATCAGACTATAAGCTTGTCTAAGAGACAAGCCAGTATTTGCTCATCTAGTTCAAGGAGCTGGGGGATATCAGGCTAAAGGTTTAGAATTTCAGCTCTTACTGACAAGTAACTCATTCCCCACAGCAAAATAATAAATAAATAAATTTGGTTATTTGTCCAAGTTGGGGAATGCCAGAAAAAAGTTGTGAATAATTCAGTAATTTGCTGATTTACACAAATATTTATAGAATGTTTGTGCAATTTGCAACATAACCTTTTACGCCTCATCCCTACTGTGATCAGGGAATAGGAAAAACTGAAGAGCTTAAAGTTCAAGGTTTCTCTCTGCAATTAAAAAAGCCCCAGAATCTAAAAGTGCAGAACTGCATTTTGAAAAAGAGGTAGTACAGAAATCAAACACAACTCTTTTCTGGTTTGTTTTTCATTCTGATGAGCAATCTAAACATGCTGGTGTATGCATCAGGAGTTGTAAAATCCAGGCTTTAGATACAAACTAGGTTATACAGCCTCCAAAAATTAGTTTTAAATTTGCATGTCAGAAAGGAAAAAAATATAGACATCTCTGAACCACTACCATCTTTGCATGGCAACGTCTATTTAGAAGTACTCCAAATTAAGTATATGAATACAGGAAAGATGCAACATTAACAAAGGTATTGAAGGAGTATTATTTCAGCTTTACTTGTCCTGCTTTATTAATAGCCAACACTAGAAAAACATTTCAATTAATTTAAAAACACAGTCATTATATAGCACTAAAGCAAGACTGAAAAGTACCTTAGCTAGTTTATCTTTAGCTCTAAGAAAAGCTATATATATTGTGCTCTGCTGTCACTTCCATAACACTCATTGAGGATGTGAGTGATATTTGGATACGCATGACTGGTAGGTCACCCACAGCAAGCTATCAGCTGTTTGCTCTCAGCTGATGGCTCCGAACTAGCTTTGTTACCTTCTACAGGTGGGCCTGCCTTGTAAATAAGTATATTATAGAACTGAAGGAAAATTTTGAACTTCTAGGAACTATACTGAATATGATTGATGTATTTCACCTCAAATTCTGTTCAAGAGTCAACACAGTAACAGTTTTAAAACCAAACACTATTCTTCCCTAGAAAAGACTGGAAGCACTAAGTCAGCGTTTTTTAATCATCCAGGGCTGTTTCAAATGGCACCAAGACCAACTCAGAAAGCATCCGATATGCAAATTTTCTGAAGAAGTTCTGTGAAGTACCAGTATATGCTTTTACCTCACACTGTAGTCATGTTTTATGGGCTACTTGCAAGAACAGAATACAGAATTAGACAGACTTCTTTTGCCTTATACACAAAAAAATTATGAGCTTTTCTGTAACACTGCCTCTGGAGATCCACAGCTCCACTAAAATAGAAGCTGAAGAAGAAAGTGGGCACAAAAAAGAAACTTACCTAGTATTCCATGAATGGAGCATACAACTTGTTTTTTTTTTTTTTTTAAACTAAGAATGTTTTGGAATTTTGAAAAATTAAAAAAATCTTATCACTGCAGAATATAAAGCAAGAATGTTTGCCTGTACATTTTAATTCTTTGATCAGACTAACGCTGTCATTTACAACTGTAATTCACTCTGAAATTGTTTTTATTCTAAAAATATTCTGAGTTTAATTCAAAGCTTTCACGTGCAATACTTGCAACTTTGATATTACAGCACTAAAAATCCAAAAACATGATCTATTAAAGATATACTAAAACATAATAGCCCAGAGGGAGGGCAGAGAACATAAGAGAACTATGAAACACTGTAATTTTGCTTAGCTTTCAGTACCAAAAGGGTTAGCAATTATGCATGTACTGCAAGAACGTTTTAGCACGATACTCTTCAAAAACCAAACATTTTCAGTGTATTAAATGTTGTCCAACTTTAGTTCATTGTAATGCCATTGCCATTGACACCTGTACATAAATCATCTGCCTGATCAAATGAGAACACTGCAAAAAATGCCGCCCAAAAGACTAACGCACCCATATAATCAGGGCATATATTTTCAGAGATAGTATGTAATATCTGCATCTTTTTTAAGCATAGTAATACTGCCACCGACCTGAATTTTATGAAAATCTAATCCAACAAACAAATTTCAAAGACGATTTGCTTTTAATCATTCTGTTAACATTTATGAGAAATATTTGAAGAAAGGAGATTTCATGTCTTGATCATTTAAATTTATCTTTATTTTAGTAAAATTTTCCATTTGACCTAAAACTAGTCCTTACAAAAAAAGAAGATATTTTCATTCCCTTAGCAGCTTCACTACTTTCTGAATTTCTAATTACAGGATATGTTTCACAAGTAAAATTCTCATAGCAGCTCCCTAAGCCCAAGTATAGCTGTAAATCTGAGGTCACTTTAGTACTGTTTCCATTCTTAATCTTATTTCTCCTTCTGCCTCTCTGATCATTCCAGTGTAGCCACTGTATTTAGAGCATAATGTTCTTCCAACATAACTTGGCATGTCCGGTGGGGAATTCTTTGCTTCTCCTGTTTGTCTGGAAAAGCAGTTTGAAAAAAACAGTCTGCTGGGGGGCAACATATATCTAATGAAGCAGTACAGGACAAAATGTAGTTCTCCACAGAAATTATGAACACTACAGAAAGCATTGATACATACAGGTGACATATCGGTAGCACCCAACAACATCTGGAAATGTATTTATTTTTTAAATGTTATCCGAATTGTGACGAGAGCTAGTATTTTTACTAAATCAATTGATAAAACTGAAAAAGAAGATAAGCCTTCAGGCTCACAAACCTTTTTCAGATCTGGAATAAAAGCAGACATCCTCAAAAATAAATACAAGTTAAGGAAAAGTATTCTGCCTTTCACTCAATGTGTGAATTATACTATTTGAGCAGAAAATCAGTTGGTACTTGTATAATAAAAGGGATGAGGAGTGTTACGACTTAATCTTTCCCTTTATTTCCCGCTGAAAAGGGAGAGGAAGATTTCTTCCTTTTGTGTAGGCAGCACCAAGTTAATGACAGACAAAGAACAGTGAATCAGTCGCACAGAGGAACATCACTGTGCCTCATGGCTTCAATTATTTCATATTCCATACTTAAGCTTTTGCTGCTTAAAAAGTCTAAATTTGACAATTATTACTGGTATGGTTAGAAACATTACAGGGGCTCAGTTTAAGCCTTTAGGCTCATCCATCTCAAGTTACCTGTGCAGTTAACTGGATTCCCCCAACTTTTCAACCAACAGAGGCATAAAAAACAAAGTTAGTCTCTCTGAATATAACTTCTGTCCCACTACCTGAGTTCAATTCAGGGGTAAGATTTTTAAGACCTGAAGGAAGACTTAAAAGGTTCCCTAATCTGGGGGTTAACCACTACAGCTTAAAGGTCCGTTTTACTAATATTAAACACTTCAGTATTTAACCTAAAAATTAGACTATTCGTATCTATAAATGCACAGAAAATAGTGAGATTGTGGAATAAAAAAAAAAGTTAATCAAGGACACAAAGTTAGATTTTTTTTTTTTAAAGTTAAAGTTGAAAAATCCAGAAAAACAGTTCTCAACTGACCTCTTTGTCTGGTGTTAAAGTGCCTTCATCATTCTGATCTGTAATCGAAGATGTCCTGCTTCTGTTGCCAGTTGGTGGAGGGGATTTGGAAGGGACCTACACAGAGATTGCGTATATCAACAAGTAATAATATTAAGTCCAGAACTAATTATTCCGTATCATAATTTACTTCAACAATTACTAACTATAACATCTAAGTAAAGACTGGTCTAGATCTTCCTTTTAAAGAAAATGACCAGTTTCACATACTGTCTGTGACAAGTTCTACCTTACTACAAAGTCTCCAGAGCAGAATATGTCATGAATGAGCCACAAGAGCATGCAACAAAAATAGTTATTTTGATTATTTCTGACCATGGTCCTCTTAGACCAGATTTGAAACTCAAGCCTGCTAATACTTTAGCAACATAGTACAGTTGCTTAAGGTTTAAAAATTTTGCAAACTGACAGGGATTCAAGCATTTACATACGGAATACCATCTAATTCCTTTAAGAAATTAACAACAACAAAAAAAACCTGACAAAAGAAAAAAAACACTTATAAAATTGAATCTAAACAAAGAAAAAGGGCAGAAGAAAATGACACATTTTATGATGTCAATATGAACTTGTTGTTCCTGTCAGCACTGAACATCTACTCAAAGAAATTTCACAACTTCATGCTGAGGTTGCAACAAGCCACGCCAACCCAAATGTAGCTTGCCAGCCTCATACTTCAAAATTCAAATATAAAATTTCAGTATAAGTATAATGAACATCAAAATATCAACAAGCTTTTATGTACAAAGAAACTAATTAGCAAGATCTCACGTTAGATATATTCTGCAATATAACCAGAATGAACAGTGTTGCCAAAAAAAACCCCCCAAAACCTACCACAAACCCTTTAGCACTTTGTTGCAGCACCATCACTGAGGTTGCATACATATATTCTGCCTTGCAAAATGCCTGTCTCACAAGACAGAGTTGGATGTTCTAAAACATGACTGACATAGTATCAGACCACTGAAAAGTTATTAACAAAAAAGACAGTTTTTCAGAGAATTACACTCACTTTATAGCCTAAATATATGGGTATGTTTTGTAAAATTTGGATATTAATGAATTAACTCCAATATCATACAAAACAAGATTATTCCAAAATCAGTCATAGTTACAGGTCTGACCAAGTGGACCCAATGTTCTCACCTGAAAATACAACTCAGAAGTCAAACACCTCACCTAGTACCAAATAACTATTCACCATGAATGCTCTACGTCCTACTGAAAAATTTCACACCGAAAATATTCATAGGGTTTGAAAAACAACAATGATCTGTTCATGCCAAGAGCCTACTCTCCTTCTTTCATTCCTACTCCTTAACCTAATGCCAGTGATTTAAAGATCGCTTCTGGCCCTCACCATACAGAAAGAAAACCGTTTCCAAATGTTCATCGCCACTCTGCTACTGTTTAGGAGCAGTATGAGCATATCTCTTCACTTCTTGTCAATTTACAGCCATTTCAGTGGCACGAAGCTCTGCAGTACGAATGCAACAAACAGAAAGATTACGTAACTGAAGTTGGCTAGAACACATCATAGAATCATAGAATCATAGAATCATAGAGGGTGGAAAAGACCTCTAAGATCATTGAGTCCAACCGCCTGACCACTTCAGGGCTGACCAAAAGTTCAAGCATGGTATTAAGGGCGTTGTCCAAATGCCTCTTAAACACTGACAGGCTTGGGGCATCAACCACCTCTCCAGGAAGCCTCTTCCAGGGTTTGGCCACCCTCTTGGTAAAGAAAGGCTTCCTCATGTCAAGTCCAAACCTCCCCTGACTTTGAGCTTTGAGCCATTCCCACACATCCTGGCACTGGGTACCAGGAAGAAGAGATCAGCACCTCCCTCTCCACTTCCCCTCCTCAGGAAGCTGTAGGGAGCAGTGAGGTCGCCCCTCAGCCTCCTTCTCTCCAAACCAGACAAACCCCGTGTCCTCAGCCACTCCTCAGAGGAGATGCCTCCCAGCCCCTTCACCAGCTTTGGTGCCCTTCTTGGGACGCATTCAAGTACCTTCACATCCTTTTTAAATGGTGGGGCCCAGAACTGCACACAATACTCAAGGTGAGGCCGCACCAGCGCTGAATACAGCAGGATGACCACCTCTTTTGACCGGCTGGTTATGCTGTGTTTGATGCACCCCAGGATGCGGTTTGCCCTCTTGGCTGCCAGGGCACCCTGCTGACTCCTGTTGAGCCTCCTGTCAACCAGCAACCCCAGACCCCTTTCTGCAGGGCTGCTCTTCATCCCCTCTTCTCCCAATTTAGACTTGTGTCTGGCATTACTCTGTCCTAGGTGCAGAATCCGGCATTTTGACTTGTGAAACTTCATCCCATTAATCATAGCCCAATGCTCCAATCTGTCTAGATCCCTCTGCAAGGCCTCTTGTCCCTCGAGAGAGTCAACAGCACCTCCAGGTTTAGTATCATCAGCAAACTTACTAACCGTGCATTCAACTCCTGCCTCCCGATCACTGATAAAAAGATTGAACAGAACTGGCCCTAGAACTGAACCCCGGGGAACACCTCTGGTGACTGGTCTCCAGCCAGGTGTAGCCCCATTCACTGCAACCCTTTGAGCTCTGCCCTTCAGCCAGTTCTTCACCCAGCGCACCATGCACCTGCTCATCCCACAGTTGGACAACTTGTCCAGAAGGATGTTGTGAGGGACAGTATCAGACGCCTTACTAAAACCCAGAGGAATTACATCTGCTGCCTTCCCTTCATCCACGAGGTGGGTGACCTTATCGTAGGAGGGTATTAAATTAGTTAAACAGGACTTTCCCTTTGTGAATCCATGTTGACTGTGCCTGATGATTGCATTGTTCTTTAATTGTCTTTCAATAGCACGCAGTATGATCTTCTCCGTAATTTTTCCAGGAAATGAGGTTAGACTAACACGTCTATAGTCTCCTGGGTCTTCCCTCACACCTTTCTTGAAACCTGGAGTAACACTGACTAGCTTCCAGCCGGGGGGACCTCCCCAGACTCCCAAGATGATTGAGAGGGGTCCTGCTGTAACATCCGCTAGCTCCTTCAGTACTCTGGGATGACTCCCATCAGGCCCCATGAACTTGTGAACATTCAGCTAATACAGCTGGTCCCTTACAATTTCAGTGTGCACAAGTGGAGAGTCACTGTTCCCGCAGTCATAGTCCTCCCACTCAGGGGACCGGGCAGCGCAAGGTCTATCAGTATTATTAAAGACTGAGGCAAAAAATGCATCGAATGCCTCTGCTTTTCTTCATCCCTATTTGTCAGGTGACCATCTTCAACAAGTATCAGCCCAAGAGACACCTGGAATTGCAATAGCTTTTTTTTTTTTTTAATCCCTGTCAGCAGTTAGAAACTGATGTGTTCTTCAGCCTGTGAGGGGTGGATCGCAGGTATTCTCAACCTGGCAGATGACATCAGTTAGCTATCTGTTCACATGAAAGAGGGAGAGCTACAAAGGCCTCCTCAGAAAACGTGTTACACTTGAAAAATTTTACCTCCAGATTTAATCAGTCTTAGGTCAGTAAATTTAGTCTCGGACACTACAAACCAGAGTACAAATGACAAGTTCTAGGTCTCAAAGCAGAAGACATGAATAAAGCAGAGAGGGTATGGTGAGTGAAGTCTCCCTACAACAGAGTATAGGAAAGAAAAGAGCAAAAATGAATGCAAACAAAAGTCTCATAAAACTAAGAAATGTTAAGTGTTTGGAAAATTTGGTCTGAAAGTGTCTCAATAGAAAGTAGCTGATAATTTCTATGGTGACAGAGTACCCAATAAGTGGAATGCATTTCAAGGATCTGAATTACTAAAAGCAAGGTAACGGAAGTATATTCCACACTCTCTGCAAGACTCCAGGATATTTTACAGGCCTCAAAACCTTCTCGCTCCTTCCTCATTTACAGAATCTGTTTCCAAATGAGATATGAGGAGTGAGCAGACTAGCCTATTTTACTTTTAAGATCAAATTTAACTCCAATTTCCCTCTAGTGTTACTTGACAGCAACTGAAGAATAAGCAATACTGCAAGACAACTATTTTACACAAGAATAAAAATCTGTTCTCATTTTCTGCTTCTGCCTTTCCATTCACGTCAACCCTTGAGTTACATGATCTACTCGGTCCACAGTGTAGCGGACTAGGTGAAAGTATCATTTATCGTAAGCTCTTGTATTAGTTTTCATGAAATTTGTCAATGTTAATTTTAACAGCCAAATGAAGACTGCAATATATTACACTGTTGGGTGCGCATGTGCACTCGGGCCCAAATTTATTCACAAGGCTGATCTGCAGCAAGTACCGACCCTTTAACACATACACCGAGTATCCTGAACTAAGTGGGTTACAATATTGTGTGCAAGTTATCATAATTTAGCTGCTGCTTATTGAAAATAGTAAGCTCTGCAGCTCAATCTCTTTACGCTGTATTGAAGGTTCATCACATATGCCAATTCAGGACAGCACTCTAAACTGCCACTGACAAAAATGTACTTAACTTCACTAACTAGAGAAGACCCAGAGTAAATAACTATGAAAGGGCTTAAAATACAACTCAGCGAGCTACATAAAGCTTTACAGTAGATCCATTTCCAAAAATACTGCCCCTATTTGACAAATGAGCAAGTTGAAAAATACTACATAGCTGAATGTCAGCAGTTTTGAAACCATGGTCTAATACTGAGAGTATGCAGTGTCAGATCTCCTAGTGTTCAAATTACATTCAGATCAAGCCCAGGCAACTGATCGCCTATTTGTAAAATTAACCAAATTATCTGCCTATAGCTTAACATTCACATGATACAGAGTTTATACCAGTTTTATTCTTTTAGATTCCAAGACGCAAAGGATACTTAACCCAGCAAAAAGCCAAAGAGACATAGGCAGACATTATCTGAGTTTGCCAATACAAAGTTAACTTGTCGAAGTCTTTCTACTCAAACTTGAGCTGGTAGAGAGAGTTTATTCTGCTTTGACACATGCATGAAATTATCACAACATTTTTTTGGCCACTGTCACTTTCAGAGATACTCTGCACCCATGTCATATCTAATGTGCGTTATTCTCATTTTAAAACAGTAGTTTCTAGAATCCAACAGTAATCATAATTTTGTGAAAGTACACATAAGAGAAAAACAGACAGTTAAATTATGACTAAAGAAAAAAGAAAATGCCTTGCTCTCAGCTTTATATGATATTCTCAATTTTTCCATAGTTAAAAAAGCAAGAGTAAGGTTAAGATAAGCAGACCAGCTCTCTAAACGATGGAAACAGAAGGGACTTACAGGAATTGAAAGAACAAACATTAAGATGAGAGAAAAAGATAACTAGCGACCTCAGCGCTAGATTGTTATCCAGCGCACATGAAAGCGTCATTCCTTTAAAGAATAAAATAAAGAAGAAACGCACTTCTGTTTCATTCTGTTTGATGTTCAAGCAAGAGCTGTTTTTTACGTTCCTCCGAAAGACAGCCTTTGGAGAGTGGCCAAAGAGACGAACAGTCTCAGAAGCCTCTGAAGAGGCTTCCAGGACAGGAGGCGGCTCGGTAACAACAAAGTTGGCTTTCGAAGTTACAGCGAAGCCGCCCCGCGCTGACAGAGAGCCGGGGCGCGGCGCTTGCCAGCCGGCCCATCCCAGAGCCCTCGCCCGGCCACCACACGCAGGACGCCAAGGCCCGCGTTGCGCGACCCTCCCCGCGGCCGGGACGGCGGGACCGGTCCGACCCGCTGCCAGCGGGACGCCGAGGCCTTGCCGGGAGAAGCGCGGCCCTGCCCCGCCGGGCGCACCGCCCCTCCGGGTGAAAGGCCACCGGCACCCGGCCGGACGCTACAAGCCGCCCAGGGCTCCGTCCCGGCCCCCGACAGCGACAACCCCCCCGCCCCCCCCGCGGCAACCTCCCCAACGCCCGCGGTACCTGCGGCGGGAGGGGGGCCGCGCGTCCCCCCGCCCCGCGCGGCGGCGCCTGCTCCTCGCTGATCTTCTGCTTCAGCTTCTTGAACATGGTGGCGGGAGGGAGGAGGGGGTCGGGGGCCGGCGGCGAGGGAAGCGGGGTACGACTCCCCGGCCGGTTAGGCAGCGCCTCCCGCGCAACGGGCGAGGGGCGCCGCGGGGGGAGGGTGGCGGCGGTGGGACTTAGCTCCGCTCGCCCCGGCCCCGCGGAGCCGCCACCGCCTCTCCTTCCTGGGTCCCCCCCACCACGGAGCAGGTGAACGCCGCGGCCACTGCGCCTGCGCAGCCAACGTGGAGCCGAGCGCTCAGTGCGGTACGGGGCGCGGCGAGGCACAAACTTCCCAACGGAATTCCCTGCGCCATCCCTCCCCCGCCCCGGGAGCGGGCGCTGGCGGTGCGCCGCCCCGCCGCGGGCCCGGCGCCCAGTCCCGGCGGGGCGGGGCGGGGCGGTGCTGCCTCCCTTCCCTCCCTCCGCCTCCCTCCCGGCGGCCGCGGGGCGGGAGGCGGCGCCGTGCTGGCAATACCGGAGGGGTGGCACTGCCCGACCGCGGTCGAGTCACAGCTTTTCTGTCAGGAGGGAGGGAAAAGGGAGCGGTAACAACAACCGCAACAGCCGCCGCCTTGCTGCGCCTTTCCGCCGCTGCGAGAGGCGTCGGGGCCGCCGTAACCGCCTGATCCGTTACCTTAAACCTCGCCACCGGCGGGGCGCTCCACCCCGGGGGGGCAGGCCGCACGGGCCGCCCGGCACCCCCCGGCTCCTGCGCCCCACAAAGCCAGGGAGGGGGGAAGGTGCACCCTTACGGGCAACGAGCGCGTTTCTGCGGGCAGGGGCGTGCGAGGAGCGGGCGTGGGGAGCTCCACCTGCGCCCAGGGAGCGGGAGGCGATTCGGATTTTCTGTCGTTTGCTCGCACGGCGACTGCTCTCTGGATGGCTGGCTAAGTAATTACAAATAAATCCTTTTCGCCTTACGGGGGTATGGCAAAGCGATGCAAAGACTTGGTTTGCCAGAATGGTAGAAATAGGGGTTTATAGGCCCTTACGTCACACAGTCCCTCTGTGTCGGTTGGGGACAGTCTCATGCACAAGCTTTCGCAAGAAGAAGAATCGGGCACCTTGTTATCACAAGGTAATTACAAGGTAATAACAAGGTGCTCGATTCTTGGGCTTGTGAAAGCTTCTGACTAAAGTGCTCGAAAGTTGCTTTTTGAAACTGTCTGAAAACCCATCTGCTGAAAAGAGAATCACATTATTTTCATTTAGTCCACCCTGAAACCTTTTGAGTACTCTTCTATTTGTAAACCTGGGGTATATTGTTTACAGATAGACTACCGTTAAAGTGGAAAGGCAGTGTTTGCCACTGTTGTTACTATCTCTTTAAAACTGGGGGGAAATGTTCTTGGCCGCTTTAGGTTAAAATCTATGGCTTTAGAGCCCTTGTTGGATGAGATTTGTGTCCGTGTTCAGTCCTGTCAGTGTAGATGCAGAGAGCTGTCGGCAGTAGCTGGCATTCATTCCCCAACAATGGGACTATTTTGAAACTTGCTGTGTTGACAGTGATGTTGTATGAAGGCTAGAAATACATTATGCTATTTGCAAGAAATGCTGAACCATGAGGTCGTCTGTATAGCACCGTATGATGAAGACTGTATGCGGTAATCACAAACATCCAGAAATATTTTTGCTGAAATACACTCCTGTCATCTTTAAGTAATTTGAGGGGAAAAAAGTGGATAGGAAATAAATAGTTTGTTGCACACTGACCAAAAACCGTAAGCAAGATACATCCGCAGCAAACATAAACTGTTAGTTTTTCCTAATTTTTTGCTACATGTTAAAAAAAAAAAAGTAATTTTCAGCAGTCTGTTTAGCTGTAAATAAACTGAGAAACTGGTAGTGATCACTTTCTTTGTGTTTCCATTAAGGCTACTATGCATACATTGGATGGCAGCAGTGACTTGCACACTCTGCTGATTTCTAATGAGAACAACTGTTGATTTGTAACACCTTCAAAAAAAGCTAGTCTGAACCTACAAGCCATAATAGTCAGATAAGTATTTTGAAGATTTTTATGTTCTCTTTTCTATAGGTGGACTTGAAACCGAGGTATAAGGAAAAGTCTCCAGGACTAAAGGGGCAAAACCACCTGAATAGCAGTCCATGAGGAAACAAGATAAAATGGGCAATTAAGTTTACTGCAGCCATAAAAAGCAAACATTCTCTACTTCAGTCAGGTAGCCTCTGTTCCCTCTAAATATGACATGCAGCAGCGGAGCTGTACAATTCAGAGGTTAGCAAGCGAGCGGGGCATTGCCTGATGGGATGCTTTGGGAACCCCTCTTAACAACCTTCAGTCCCCTAATAAATCTGCAACTCTTCCACACCTATGTGCTCTATTACAGGTGCTAGCTCACATTCTCTTCTTCTCTTCAGCATCTACAGATTACACTCTAATTTTAAACCTAAGTCACTAAATGTAGTATGTGAGTTTGATGGATAGATGCATAACTGAAAGGACACTAGCTCCTACAGCTATCAAAGAGACAAGCAGCGCTTTGTTAATTCTTTCATAAAATGTACCCAACACAAAAGAGAGACCTGTATATTTCCTTGGAAAATTTAAAGCTTGAGGTAGGATGTTCTGACTGTTTCTCATCGTGCAGATGTTGTCATAGGACTAAAAGCTATGTGGAAGAGAACAAGTACGAGACTAGAATCTATGATATAAGGTTTTTTTCCCTACACTAAAGTCTTAGTTGCTACAGAAAATGGTAAGGTGATTAATTAATTGGAACTGTTAATGAGTTGCAATAATACTAACCCAATGTGGTAATCATATGGCAGTTAGATAATTTCCAGGGGATTTTTTTACTACAGCAAGGTCTTTCGTTGTGTAAATTCCAATGTACATAATCACCTCCTGTTCTCCACAGGAGGTGCCTAACCTGGGTTTTAGGAAGAGGTGAAGTAATATTTGTATGTCTCATTTAATCATATACAGATTGGTGGCATTTAATCAAGGACAACGTGAATTTCTGTGCTTTTAAATTGGTACAAAACAGCGATATTTTGTGATACACGGCTATGTGTCTAGTGTTGCTTAGATAATACAAAGTGGTATCCCACATTAAGCAGTAGTATACTAAATTCTGAAGATAGATATGATAACTCTGCAAAATATTATCATAAGCCTTCTAAAAGGGCTTTAAATGTTTTAGTGCCTGGGCAAGTGTGATTAAAACATATTGCAATATACAAAGCATTTACTCTAAACGCCACAGAAGTCCTGGGGGAAATGTCTGAAACCATATTCTCACACACGGTGTCAAAATCCCTTACTTAACTGAATAGTACCTTATTTCTAGAGGGTCAATCTGATCTTAGTAGATTTCTTTGTGAAAGTAAAAGTAGTAGTTGAAAGTGAAGATTTGCCCCTCCTTTTTTACCTTCCTTAAGTACACCAGTTAACATAGGCTAAACAAGAGAAATATGACATTATTGTACTGTCTGTGAAAGATAAATGTATTTCTGCAAACAGCACTGGTTATGGTGGATAATTAAGAATAAAGGTCTATTCCAAATTAAATCTATAGCAGTCATTAATGTATTTCTGTGGGAAAGGGAATAGAACATAAATGTCAAAGACTCTGTTTTCATAGCAGTCTAGACTTCTCTAATTGTCAGCAACAGTGGCCCACATGTCCCTGCAGTCCCATTCCTTGCCTTGTGCTAGCGCCAGCACTTCTCAGACCTTTCCCTTAGTCATTTCCGCGTGTTGAGTCTGCAGAAAACTAACCTGACAAAAGAGCAAATAATTTCCTGCTGACTTACTGTGCTGAGTCCCCTGAGTACAGGAGCTACTGCAAGAGGGACAGAGGCGGGCAGGAGCTGGATAGCTTTACGTTGCCAGTTATTTCAGATTGCTCAGGAACATACAGCCTTTGCTGAGCAATTTGCTTAACTTTAAACTGAAGTAATCCCAGTAAGTGCTACTTCAAGTTCAGCTAACAAGCAACTCTGTTACTGAAAAAACTGATACTATCTCAACCAGTAACTATCTTAGCTGCTAATGACGATTGAAGTATTCATGCATATGGCCTCCAGCCAGTCTAATTGGATTTTTAAAATGCAGTCTTTAAGTTACTGCGGCTTTCTGGAAGTCACAAAAAAGCCATGGGCATAAATTGTGAATATGGCTTTCAATACTCTTTTCCACACCTACAACACCAATTACTTTGTGAAAAATGTATGAATTTGCTAGCAGCTAGTTCTTTCAATGCAGTCATCCATCACAAATATGAAAAGACATAAAAGAAAGCAATGTAACATATGTAGCATTTCTGATAACTTTTTAATGTTGGTTCGTATTTTGTTTGGAAAGGAGGTTTGCCATGTTTGAATTTTTCTTTACGTCATTATGCTGTTAAAATAACGTCTAATACAAAATATTCCTATTATTCCTACTGGACAATATTTGACTTTGAGGGAGTTACTTTAAAAATAAATGAACATGAACTGGTAATAGAGTAAACAAACCTAAGCAGAAGGGAGCACTAATCATGTAACGGGAGTTACTGTCCAGAGCTTACGTACACACCACTGTTCTTTACAGACAGCTTATGGGATGTTGCATTTGGTAATAATTGCAGTTTTTACTCCTACTCATAAAATTCAAAATACTAATGTTGATGTTAAAGCAGCCATAGAGTGTACCATACATAGGTACACAGGTGATCAGTTTCATCAGTTAGGAAGTATTTTGATCTTTACTTCAGCACAAAGGTTACAAATGACAGCACGTTATCTGATAGTGCAGTGAAAACTGTGACAACTTATTGTACCTGCAGCCTACAGAATGAGGAGAAATAGTTGTGCAAGGTAAATCCTTTACAGTGCTATGATTAGAACCCTACCAGTTTTAATGTGAAAGCTGGACTTAAGGAATAATCAGAGCATTTGTCTAGCCTGATTTGATTGCCATTTTTACTTTTGAATCTAAATGTTGTGACTTACAATCACCACCAGGTGACAGTGTTCTAGAAGATTATGACTATGCCTCCACAGAGTCATTGTCAGTATTATAAATGAAAAACTATACCAACAATGGGTTGAGAGTTTAAAAACATTCAGGTCAGGGAATTGACAAAAACCAAAGTTTCTACATCAGCTGTATAATCCTGCTGCGTACAAAGTACGGGCTGCTCTAAGTAACTTGCTGGATATCAAATATTAAATTTCTTTATCATGTGGCTGACTTCATGGTTGCTTAGCAAACAGTCTATTTGCTGTTTATTTATTCGCACCAATACTGTGGAGCCCAGATATTGGGCTGATCTCAGTAAAGGTAAAACTGAGCAAAAAGGTTCATTAATAGCCATTTGAATAAAGATAGTGAGTGACTTGAGGGAAAAGTCAGATTTGTGAGTGTGTTCGAAATGCACAAGGCTATGAAAAGAGCAAGGGCAGTGTTTGAGATAGCTGAAAGGTAGACTCAAGACTGCAGTTGTTCAAACTTACAAGACGAGGAATTAACTCCAGAGCGAGGAAAAGCTGACAGGCATTGCTGCTCTGCACCTCGGGAGGGAAAGGAACCTCTCTGCTCTAGTGGGAAAGTTGTTCAGAGATCACATTTCATGCCACACACCTCTCTTCCCAAAAGTACAAAGTGCAAGCTCAGGCACTGAAGACTACTAAGAACCACTGCAGTAAACTGGCTCACTAGTTAGGACTGCAGGAGGAGGAAAATTATTTGGATTTATTCAGCTGAAAGACCATGAGCCATCTTTTTGTGAATGGGAATATAAGACACGGAGAGATTTAAAAGCGAGTGACAGGATTTGATCCTGCAGGAGTCTTACTTCCCTAAAACAGAATCTTCATTTCATCGCTACCTTGTTAAGCAGCATTTCCTTTCTGCTTTGTTTAGAGCGTCAAAACCCTTCTCTTAACTTCCATTTCACTTTAATTGTTGTACTTCCTTTAAAAGCTCTGGATGCCATGAAAAGAGAGCCAATGATGCTATAAAACAGCAGATCCTAGTCACGAGTTTGATTTCAAATTAGCTGGCAGCAGACTCTCACTTAAGTACTTCTGTGCTTATTTCTGTAATCACCATATTAAAAAAAACCCAAACAAACTATATGGGCAGGGGCCTTATATCTAAAAAGAGAAAAGAACTTGCTGCTGGAGGCAGACCTTCTTTATGGCAGAGGAGCAGGCTGGTTTCAAGGAGACCTGGGTTCTATTCCCAGCTCTCCCAGTGCCCTGCTCACCCACCTTGGGCAAGCTATTTTGCATCTCGGTGCTTCTATTGGTATTTTAATCAAGAACAGTGATGCTACCCAAATTCCTGCAAACACATGGTTAGTTTTCCTCTTTGCTTGCCCAGCTGCTGATAGAAAGGTCAAAGGAATGACTGCTTATTTAGATGCTTTTTAAGAATACTGAGATACACGTTCATAAGACACAATTATCTCCCTGCTGGGATTTTTCTGATTCTGTGATAATATTTTCCCCTTAAGCACTGTCATTAAGAAATGGCAAGTGATTTTGCTTAATCAATTCCAGTCAGCAGGGCTAAGAATACATGCAAAGATCTTGAGACACTGAGGCTATTCAGTTGAGAAGAGCTAAAAAACCTAATTTAATTTCTATGATCCCTTTAGCTAAAGTGTGGAACACTTAAAACCACATCACTGGAGATGCTACACCCAGCAGAATTCACTTTTGAGGAAAGTCACTGAGTCATAGCATGACAGATTCTTAAAGAGGTGTACTGAATAACATTTGCAACTATCAAGGTGAGCAACTATTTCAAGGAGAATCAGAAAGTATTTTCCCAGTTACAATACTGTATCATTTGATAGGTCATTATGGAAAACACTCACTTTCCTTCTGCAGTATCAAATTTATGAAACTGATGGATGCAGAATAGAGAAAATGGTGATTTAGGAATAACTATACTACTTCCCTGCATCACAGTTTCTAGAATCTATAAAACAGAACAAATAATACACATTTTTGTTCTGTGATTACATGAAGCCATTACATATAAAAGCACAAAGACAATAGTTTTATGTAGCTAGGTCTATCAATTAGTGCTTGAATTCAGGACGTGAAGGTTAAGAATGTAACAGATCTCGTAAGAACACACAACCAATTTCAGATTAGGAATTTGTCAGCATTTAAGATACTGGTATATTGTTGCTTGAGTATTGTTGTACTCTAAATTCCCTACTACTCTTACTTTTCAAATGGTTTGGAGAGAAGTGTTTCTCATCCTCCTTAACTCCTTTTTTCTAGCTCCCAGGATTTACTACAAGCTTTGCCACCCACTGAGTAGGGTGGAATATCTGGTTGAAGAGACCGGAGGGCTTTAGGCCTGAAATTCCTTTCATGTCTTACCTACTTCTCAATGACAGGCCCACAGGGCACTTCTACCTAAAGAAGAGTAACTTACCTTTCAGTTGAAAATAGTGAATACTTCATCACCTCTGCTGAACTGCTACAGGAGCAGAGTTGTTATTCAGTATTGATTTGCATACATGGTATCTGGCTTTCTTGAAGTGCTTTAGAAACAAGTGCTTGGTAGGTCTGATGGGATGTATGCCCATAAAATAACCACAAGTCATTTTACAGGCGAGTAAATGGAGTTCTGGAAAACTCAAGATACTGCACAGCAACTTAGTGGTGGATATGGGATTGAAACATGGACCATTTGACACTGTTCCCAGATTTATCATTTAAAATATTTTTAACCCTGTGGTCTAGAAGACATCCTTACTTAATTGCATACACACATAATAAAAAGAGATGCTCCCCTTGTTGTATTCTCATGTTATTTCATCGTCTCTAGGAGCTCACCTGTGTGTAAGGATGACGTGCTGGCATGCTTCCTTTTTATTATCCCCCCTTGTCTGCAAAGAAATACTGCTAATGCACAATCTTGAGATGCGAAGCACTTCTTTGACTTGAGAAAACAATTATTTAAAAGGAAGCAATTACCAAACAGCTCAGAATGCTCCAACTATGTGATTTTGCACCTTCATCTGTTAATATGCACTATTTCAAATTAAACTCAAATTCTAATCATCAAATTGTTCTCTATCAGACTTTGCTCAGCTTATTTTGTCACTTTGATTCCACACTCCTCTCTCACACACATGGAGTTTTTCCCTGCTTATTCTGGAAAGGCCAGAGACATTGACTTTGGCTTAACAAATACCAGGTACAGCTCACAGCATAATTAGCTTTAATTATTAATATAAAATATTCCTTATTGAATTTTTAATATAAAATATTCCTTATTGATGAGTGCATCTATTAAAATGGATCACTTACCTTCTAAATGGCAAAATACCAGTTTTCCAACTAGCCAAAGTAAACTCTGATGCCTGTAATTGAAGTATTACATTGTTATATTTACAGAGGGAAAAAAACGCTTAAAAAAACCCCTATTATCACAAAATAGTGACACGTCTGCACACAAGTATTTCCTCTGGTAATTTGCTTCAGACCACCTGGACTTTCCTGTGGCTCTGAAAGGGGAGGGGGTGTTAACCTAAGGGTTGCAATTACACAGTTCAATTTATAGTAAATGCATTATGAAATCTATTACATCAAGAAAAAACTAAGCAGACCTCGACTTGTCCTCCAGCACCTGAAACTTCATTTGGAATAACACCTGTGGGAGATAAGACAAAAGAGATGCTGAGTTGATGGGGACTGCCTCAGTATTAAACTGCATTCAGTGTCTTTGGGTCAGACAGAGGTTGTAATCTGAAAGTTCAGCTCTAGAAAGATACTTGCAATTTTACAAGTTTGTTTGGTACTACAACATAAAGCAAACTAGCTTGGCATAAAAAGAGCAAGACAACCATGTCATTTCTTACTCTGTCTGGCTAAATTAAAGGATTTCAGTCAATTTGATTTTTATTTCCAACACTGCCAGGTCCTTCTTAGGAAACCAGGAGCCATATTGTGAGCTTCTTACTCTGATTTAGCAGCAATTTGCATGCAAACAAACTCAGAGTTACGATGCAAGTCACTGTTTACTAAAGAGTTTACAGTATAATTTTTACTCCATGAATCTTTTCTATTAAACGCATGTGATAATACTTATTCACAGAAGTGCTACACTGAATTATTTACCAGAGATGAAAGCCAGACCTTGCACTCAGGCAGGGGGGCCTGCTGTGGATACTTAGGTCAGAATACACAGAACTCATGGAAACACCGAGATGTAATTCTATCTCCTACCGGTCATGACTAGAATAGAGATGTGTTATTTAGTCTTTGATTTCCAAGTGTAAAGTGTCTTGTATTGTTCTTCTACTGTCCTACCTTACTCAGTTCATCACTGTAACTACCCAGAATAGCAAGAAATGTAATTTCTACATCATGTAGCTCCCTGTACATCTGTTCAACTCATTCTTCATTATGAACTGCCACAATCCAAAGTGTCGAGATGATTTTGCAGGTGGGACACTGAGAGAAGAGAAAAAGCCCGTTGTGGTTAGAAAAAGTGTTGCAAACAGTTAACATTTCATAATTATACTATAAATATGCACACAAATACTTAGAAGGAAGGCGTAACTTCCTTTTGGCTTTGTTCAGATACTGTAAGAAAGATAGCTCTTCACTTGCTGTCATAATGCATTAACCATCGTCATGCTATTATATCATTCTTGTTCAAAGCACACTTTAACAGTCTGCACTGAAAATGTTTCATGCGGTATTTCCTCTTCTTCCTCCATGTACTAAAAATTGCTTTCTTTAAGCTTAATCTAATTAAGCACAATATGAAGGTTCATACATTCATTAATTTTATTATTCGAAATATTTTTCTAGATATTTAATTCTTTATAGTCTAGTGGTCCAAACTTTTGCTAGTCCATTAGGGACAACACTAAGCAAGTAACATACTGCAGGTAAGATCAGATTTTGTTCTTGCTAATCTCTGTTACAACCTTTTAATTTTTTATAGCTATGAACAATGTCAGAATGTCTCATTGGGCAATATACTGCCCACAAGCCACGTGGGGCTTGGGGTCTTCTAGTGTAGTCCATTTAGCATATGCTCAAGCAGGAGCCACACAGGAAGGTTAGGTATAGGGAGATAACTGTGGACTATTATGAAATAAACCACTGTGAATGAGCCTGCTTTAGCTTCTGTGGTGTTGGTAATCTTGAGTACACAGTGCATACTTATAAAACATTCTGTTGTTGCCATCACCTTACACCCTGCAAAACAGCCATGAAGCTATCAAGCAGTTTTGGAAGTGACTTCTCTTACCTAAGCAGCCTGAAATACTTCAGAATCAAGGTGGTACTTCTCTGCAATTCAAAGGAGAAATTGCTGCTTCAGGAGAATAGTCTCCAAAACCAAAACTGGAAAAACAGACATCATACAGGTAAACACAGTGGCTGCTCAACACAAGCCTCAGAGCAAAGAGAACAGATAGGCGGTAGACTGCGAACACAATCCAGAGCAGAGAGACAGGTACATGAACAGTCTTCAAATCACTCTTTGTCCAGAAACGAATAAAACTTCTGAATTTTAAGTTCAAAAATTTGCACTTTTTGAATGCAGTTTTGTCTTTTTTTAGCACTGATTTATATACAAATAAATCCAGTTGCATCATTCATGCAGAGATGCCCTAAGAAGACAAAAGCAGAAAGGATCAAGTCAAAAGCTTCGTTACATGGTGCAAAGGAAATAATGAAGGGGGAGAGAGTTCCTTTATGCTTATTTGAGATTACCACTGCAGACAAGAAATTTAACTCCTATGAAATAAACTCCATTAATGACAACTATTAATTTTACTTCTAGTTAGTGAAACTAATTTCATTTTTGCTGTAGTGGAAGAAATTTGTTGTTTTGTTAATTTAGTCTAACACTAAGACTGCTCAAAGACGAAGGCTGCTCAAAGACAGAAATACTGAAAGCATAGAAAACTGAGGTTTGCCTCCGATGTTTCCATATAAGATGATTTTTAGGAGGGGAGGGAGAAGAATGTAAATACTGAATACACTTAAAAGGCTTGCTGACTGAAATGAAGCACTTTCTTTAAGAATGAGAAACATATCAGGTACATTAGTCAACACAGAAAATATTTCTAGTTTTTAAATCAAAACCAAGAATTGTTTGCTTTTTAACATCATCTTACTGACTGTTATATTTTAAATACCTAAGTATATTTTTGTTTGTTGACATATTTGGAAATAGGGGAAAGTATAAATACTGAAAATCTAAACTAATAACAGAATTTGAAACATGGGACTCAAAATCAGACCTTACAGTGCAAATACAGAAGAGACAAAGGAACAGAAAATGGCATCACTGTAGAGAGAACAGCACAGCGCTGAGAAACGAGAGCAGTGGTACTGCCTAATGTTAAGGATACAAGTATCGGGTCTTCACTACACCAGTGTAATAACCTTCACACCTTTGTGATCCTGACCTTCCAAGCGCTTTTATTACAGCAACCTGCAGCAAGAGTCCACTCCCTGCCAGCGAGAGGCTGCAAACAGCAGCAGCTTTCGTCAGCTGATCAGGGATAACAGCTTATACTTTCGCACCTACTTCTCTCTTCTTTCCTTTACTATACCCTTGCAGACTCCACTCCTTTGTCTTCTCTGTGCTAAACCAAAGAGTTCTCAGCCCTGGATTTCGGCCAGCTGCCTGGCTCCGGGTGGAGAGCAGCTGCTTCCCAGGTGGCCAGCCAGCAACGGCGGCGTTGGCACCCTCGCGCTCACTGCTGGGGCACCTGGCAGCCCACAGTGCCTCCCACCAACCGCTGACCTTGTACTGACTTAGCACCCTGCCAGTCGTGGGCTGGCGTCAGAGCCGCTGGGCGAGCCGCTGGCCTTACTTTCCCTTACTATGTTGGGCTCTAAACTTTTATTTGTCATTATCAAGGGAATGATTTCAAATTAAAAGCCTCTGGATTTTTTTTTACAAAATCTCGAAGTGAAACTCTCACATTTCTCATCTTAACCTAGCATGGTCAAGGGCAGATGTAAAATAGTTTCGTTCAGTTTGCCCATTAATCTTGTATTGAGGTTCCAAAAGTAGAGCCAGCAAGTAAAATAATTGCATCTAAGAAAAGCTTAGATCAATTTCAGTTTATCTATATGTACTGATAAATGTATTGGTTACTGTTTGTGATATACTAGTAGTTTACAAACAATGTCTTCCTTACAACTTTTTTCTTGATCCAAATAATTTCTGGGGTAACGTTTTACAAAACATCTCTTAGTAGCCTTTCTGGATGTCCCTCCTTTAAATCCGCCAAAGATGAACATGTACAACGCTCAAATAGCTAATTTGAAATAAGATAGTGTTTACTGCTTTTCCTCATTCAGCATGCAATTCTGCCCCCCCCCCCCCCCGTTCTTTTTTGTTGTTTTTTTTGTTGTTTGGTTTTTGTTTTGTGAGGAAAAGTTGTGCATGTTTTTACATTAACAACATATTATAGTTAACAAGCTACTTTTTTCCTGTTCTAGGTTATATTCCAGACATTATTTCTACACTTATCGATGACAGATTATAAGGAACACAACAGCTATTATGTAGTTTCAAGCAACTAAATTTTAGTTGTATCGACCCAGATCTTTATGTTTAGATACCAGTTACCATCCCACTGGTTATATGTGGTATCATGTTTTACAAGCAACCCAGCCAAATGTCCTCTCCATAACATACAAAAGTAGATAAACGCAGATGCAGAACTGGTTGTTCTAAAAATGAACGCAGCTGTCTTGCTTACCAGGAATTGAGAACTGTGGTATTTCCCTCAGGAAACAGGCAAAGCTTGAAAAGTCAGCATACATCTTACTTTTGCTGGTCTGGTGACTATTTAAATTTCTTCTCAGAGGTTTTGAAGTAAAGCAGACATGGAGAGTTAAGAGAACACTGTGTAATCTTCAGTGAAGGAGTAACCTAACAGCATGAATTTTAAAGGTCCCTTCCAACCCAAACTATTCTATGATTCTATGATATGGTTATTTAAATAATTGCTTGTCATTAGACACTGCAACCTGTTTGAGATTCCATTTAGCCTAGTTCTAATATTTATTAGTACTTGATGTTCTGTTTTATACATACATATACATATTGCATGTATGTGTATTTTATATATATAAACAAAAATTACAGTTTCTGTTGGCAATTTGAAGGATTCTTAAATTGGATTAACCCAGTCTATTTTCATTAATAAATCCCAAACGTATTTGTTTTCAGCCTTAAGTAATTAAAGAATCTGATGTCTATAACAAAGTAGCAAAACTAAGTTGTTGCATAAAAGCTTAAGGTGTGGTTCAAAGTATAGCTTTGCTTTGAAAAATTACTGTAAAAACAGTATGAAAAATATTCATGTATGTTGTACCTTGGTTCTGACACCAGATACGCTTTTTGTAGTCATGTTTTTTGGGGGGATTTTTTGTGGTTTTTTTCCCCAAAAATTGCCAGGCTCACAAACCCAACCTTGGGCTCCTGCAGTCTCCTCCAGCGTTATTTCTTGCTCATGTCTCACTTCCTGTAACAAAAGTTCTCCCTGCCAAACAGTGTCCTCATAGCAGTTGTGTAATCCCGTTTTTTGAAAGTGATGCCCTTGGTGACACCTGTGCAAGCTGAGCTGAGGTTGCATCAGTAACCAACTGGCTCTCTTAACTGGATGCTAATAAACAAGTCTGCACAAGAAACTATAATCCAGTTTGTGTGTGCTCTCTCTCTCTTTTTTAGCTGAGTTGGTCGGAATAATTAATAAGCATACAAAATATTCAGATATGAATCATCACAAAAGTTACTGGATCTCCTTTCGAATGCTACAGAAATGTTGAGCAAGACTGTCGCGTCACTCTTCAGAATTAAATCATGCCTGGAAGTAGAACTGCCCAGTATCTACTTGGAGTGACATCTGCTTGCTTTTATACTGCTTTTACATTTGCTCAGCCTAGAAACCACAGAAGACAGATTCTTTCTCTTGCATCATCTATAGCTTTGTTTACTCTGTTTCAATCGGTTCAACTTTAGCTAATATAATTCAAGAAGTCTGCACAGAGTTGCATAGGTATCACACATAGGTGTAATTTAGGCTGTCCCTTAACAATCATGAGTATTTGCATGATTGTCTTAAAAACCCCTGAAAAGGCAAAACAAAGCCTTAGAAATTGCAAATAATCTTTTCTTGTTCATGTATCAAATACAGAATTCTACAATGTTAAAGTTTTTTTAGATCAGAACTGCACATTACATACAGAAACATAAAAACTTGCTTTTTACTCCTTCTAGGTCACAAAGGTTGAGCTGCCATAACCCTCAGAAGATTCAGCGTGAAGTATACATAGAGATCAATTTGCTACAAAATCTAAGTAATCCTATGTTCAAGCTCTAAAATGCAATGTTCATTTAAAGGAATATTATCAATTTCATTTAGTTTAATTAATTTGTTTAAATATTTTCAAATTATATATCCACCTTTCAGTTTGGCCAGTTCTAGTGTTACGACTAGACATTTGGAGTCTTCTAGTAGCTTCACTCTCTAGCTGAATAAAAGATCCACATATCGTCCTAAGAAAGACTGAAGAGGAATATGCTATATTACAATCCTGTATAAGGTAAATGATTAAAGACAAATGTCAACAGGTTAGACTTTACAGACAAGTAAGACATGGTTTAAACTGTATTTAATTTAAATTAATTATTATGAACATTTCTGTGAATTTTTCACATCTTTCTTCTTCCTCATTGTTTTATTGTGTTTGAATTCCATTAGGATAGCATTTCTCCGAACTTACTTTTTTTTTTTTTTTTTTAAATTTGTGTAGTATGATAGTCCTAAAATTTCAAGCATTGGAGCTACTACCAGTTCTAATCACAACTTGGCAAAGCTGTTTTTGCTTTAGATCTTGGGTGCATGTACCTTATAGAGAAATATTATTTAATTCCCAGTCTTCCAAAGCTTGTACATATGCTGATTTTCAATTCAGTAAATGGAATCATTTACCCCAGTCTGCTTAATTTGAACGGGCTGTTTCTCTCAGGAGCGCTGAGCATCCATAGCTGCCATTGACTGAAGTGGCAGTATCTGCTCAGGAGTTGTAAAAAAACCTGGACCAAACGTGATGGTGATTAAGTCTACAAAGAAGATACAAAGTTACCATTGACTGGCTTCTATGAGCAATATACAGATTTGACCATCTCTGAAGTAAAGCGCAGTACAGATTCTGACATTTAAAATTTAAATTTCAGTGTCCTCTTGCTTCTCCAATTTAACAGTACTTGTATGAAGGAACCATCCACCTTCACCTTCAAATAATGAGGCAAATTCATGTCAGGCATATGCCAACAGAGAAGGAGAAGAGCACTGAAGCAGCAAGCAGCAGCATGCAGCATACAGGCTCAATACCAATGTGAAAAAAGCGTATCTCTCAATTTGGCTTTCAGTTATCCCATTTGGTTGGTTTTTAAAGGCATTAGGCATAGGGTCAACTTCGTTGCTAGAGAAAATGAGATGAAGGCTCAGTGAAAGCTCTTTTTGTTGCATGGAGAATCTGTGCACTTGAGATTTTGAAGAGAATTGTAGAAGTGTGGTTCCTTCAGGTAGGAAGCAAAAATAAACGAGTATTTTAATTATATTTTCTAAAGAAGACAAAAAAATCATAGTAGATATGTCTTAGTTATATTAATAATTTGTTCACCTCGGCACACCTGGTGGGAACACTGTAGGAGGTGAAGATAATTTGGGTTGTGGGGATATCAGGCATAGGAGAGTTCTGGTAAATGCCCATCCAATTTCAGTGCGTTATAAAATCTAAATGTATTGTAAAGTCATATTTAAATTTTACATTCTGATGATATTTCTACATAAAAAAATATAACAGGCGTCAGAAAAGTGACTAAGAAAAACATATGAGTACATACTAAAAGATCCATGTGTTTACTCACTTATGCTTAATATAGACACTGCTCATTAGTTTTGCAAACTCAACGCAACTATGTAAGAGTGAGGTGATTTCCCCTACGTGGCTTGTGCATCATCAGTAAAATCAACTAGCATTTACACAATCTTTTTTGGCGGATATATAACACACAAAGAATAGACCGTGACTTCAGATTGAGTTTTCAGGAATGATATTTAGCATAGGAAATTGTCAGTATTTATATATATCAAACAGAACGTAAAGGCATTTAGAAGTACATCTATCAGGTCTGCAAGGACGACGATACTTGGATCTCTAGTTGTTTTTACAATGGAATAATAATGAAAAGCTCTATATGAAAATTAAATATACTGCTATGTATAATATAAAAACCTTCAAATTTTGAAGTAAAACTTCAATTTTTAAATTCATTTTTTCAGAATATAGCTTCACTTTCTTAAAAAAAAAAAGTTTCTCACAAACTCTCAGTCCACAAACCTTGTTAAGATATTTCATAATTTATCTACATCTAAATGGGATTGATCGAAATAATGCCAGTATCTTCCCCTTATTTCTTATTTAACAAGCTGATCTTTGGACACTGTTCAGAGCACTCTAGTGCTTAAAATTTTACTGCATAAAAATCGATACTAATCTATAGCAGTTACAAAAATCTTCCTATAAACACATTCTAAATATAAAACACAATATTCTAGTGCTTACCTTATTTCTAAAAGACTTTAAAAAAAAAACAAAACAAAAACCAAACCTGACCAAAACAGTGAAAATAAGTATCTAGAAAGTGGGGAGCATTCTGTTTTCAATTGTTTGGTCAATTAACAAATTGTGTTAAAACAGATGTTTTCTACAAGAGATTGCATTTACTTGGAAATGTAGATTTCTGGGAAAACATTGGAATATAAATTTTTCAGTTAGCCCTACCCACAGCTATTCAACAGACAGTCTAACCCCTTCCCTGCTGAGGATGCAATGGATCTGAACCAGAACTCCTCATGCAATTCTACTGCTGGAGTGCACTGAAAATATTTGTGGGTGCTAATCCCCATCAAAATGCATCGTATAGGCATAATTCCTACTGTGCCCTACAGATTTTTGCACTATTAAAAGTAAACGAGGTAAAGGGAAAAACTAAATCTCACTGATTCTGCAGTTACCTAGCGCTACCAGAAACCTTCTAGTCTATATTAACTCCTACAAGAACAGCTGTGAAATGTGCATATCCCCACAACAAACAGCCAGGAATTTTGCACGCTTGTTTTTTTCCACTACTTGGTAAATGTCATATGTATGCAAAAACCTTACAGAGGAAGCCTGATAATAGTCCCTCAGGACTCCAATGAATTCTACGAAAGATTTAAATAAAGAATTTTGTGATTATGTTCAGCATACAGTCTGCATGCATTCTGCCTTATAACTATTTCAAATATTCTCTTTAAAGTCTTAATTTGTTTCCCATCATTTACATTTAAGTCATGCAACCCTTTGCTTATTGTTCTGAATGGAACTGAAAATCAACATTACTTTGAATAATGACAAGTGCTTCAACAGAGCTGGTACTGAATCATTTTAAAGATCTTTTGACTGTGCCACAGGATTACTCATTCTTTTGCTCTATCTATTTAGTTTTCCGCTAACTTAAAATATATTTTACTAGTCTAGTAACTGAACTATAAACTGCCCAGTGCCTGTTTATGTAACTTTTACATTTAACTTATGGTAGAAACTGTCCGATTGCTGTGGTTCCCCAGACCTTGTATTTTGTAGATATATTCTGTCCCCTAGTAATTTCTGAGTTAAAAAATTGGTGCAGAGAAGATCACATGCAAAAGGTCATCCAAGGAAAGCAATGCATCTTCTTTTCCTCTTGAATTTTTAAAAAACATATAAATGCTGTGATGGAAAACATTTATTTAATATATATCAGTGTCTGTGTATCTGATGACAGAAATGTATCTTAAGCAGAAATTAGACTCTTAACAAAAGGTGGGGGAGGACAGGACTGAAAGGGCCTGGCAGAAGCCTCCTATAAGCACATCCAGTAACTGTTTTGTAAAACAAAACTAACAAACAAGCAAAAGTTGCTCCCTGCATTACAAAAGAGGTTTGCACTTATTTTATGCTATAACCACACAAAGTTGATTTTCCACCTGTCACAAGGGAGTAGTGGAACACCCTTTTTATGGGGAGGGGAGGAACAAGCAGTTACTAACAACATTGGGAATCTCCAAAAGAGGATCTACTACAGCTGGAAACAAATGTATGTTCAATTGTGCCAAATGAATCGTTGAGTGATGGTATCTGAACCGAGGAGATGGAAACTATAGGAAAGGAAGGGGACAAAATGGGAAGGAGAGAAGTAAGTGGATGGAGGTGGTCAGAACTTCTTAAAATGCTATGTTAAACTAATCGGTCCCCATCAGGAAACCAATCTACCAGTTAAACTAATAGCTGGAAGTTATTCATTCCATAAGAGGGAGAGAGAGGGAGAGAGGGACGAATAGGGAGGACACAGAAGGGAAAATACATGGAATGACACCAGGGATTAAGTTAGACTATAATCCTACATGTGTGCCATCACTATTACATTCTTACCAGAAGCTGCAATAATCATGAAACGTAAGTTTCATGTGAAGATTAGAAATGGGACAAAATTAGACAGACAAAAAAAAAGAAGATATTCAAAACTGCACAAATAGCAAACATTACACAGGAAAACACATTTTTATCTCACAGAAGTCATTTCAGCGACAAAATCTCTTAAAAACTGTATATAAATTACTGCAGGAAGTTGACACTATTGAAGGTGTTCCATACAACTGACTTACACATTCACCCTAGATATACTTTCTTAGGTGACCATCGGTTTAAAAAGAACTAAGATTTCATCCATGGAATGCCTCAACTGAGCAAAACAGTTTGAGAGGGAGATTTCCAGAGAAAAGGGAAAGGAGAGAGTAAATCAGCAGGTTCAATTACATATGACGAGGAATCCATACTAACCTACCATATAAAAAGACAACAGTGAAAAGAAAATATATTCAAAGGCAGATACAATGATACTGCATTCATTCATTTATTTTTAGAAGAAACTCATTATTAACAGAGCAAGCTTTATAGTAGCTTCAGTAAGAATTTGTTTAAAGCAGATTCATAAATAATTGTGTATTTTGTAACTGCAGCCATTTCACAGCAAAAGTTCAAACATAACCTCCATTTTCTGGCTTCTAATTGAAGGTTTATAATGAAACTGTATATAACTTAACTGTTTAACTACTCATTAATGATGCTGAACTCAGAATTGCTACTGTGACATCCTGTACCACTGCCTGTAGTAACTGCACTGTGTATACACTGCACTGTGCACTGCTTTTCAGTCAAGTAAACAATTGCTCTTTCAAGCCACAAAAATGCATGTCTGCTCTCAAGGAGACATGCGTTTTGCTGCATCATTAAAGAAAAATGTGCAGCCTATGATATCAAAAGACTAAACGTATGCAAATACCAACACTTCATCGGAGAAAAATGTACAAACAATTGAAAACATTTTTCCGCTTTATATAGCAATATATTAACAGAGAATCATCCCACACAGACCTGGGACATCCCACATTTCAGAGGATTCCACACAAACTCTGCACTCAAGAGGGAACGAAGGACTTCTCCCACCAGCTAGACCAAACCAACATGACCCGAGATTTTTTTAATGAAGACTCTCCATAAAGCCCAGAAAAACAGCAGGTGAGTCCTTCTGTAAGAACAAACTTCAAATAAAAATGTAGTTTTTAAGCCAGTACTTTTATTTTGGTCTTTCCTACTGATGTTCCAAGAGAAATTTTCTACTTCATCTCCCTGCGGTGAGATCATCACCTATGACTACAGAAATTAATGTGATGTTAAAAATAAGCATGGTGAGGCTATGATGTATGATCAAGTGAGGAAAGAGATTGAGACAGTATAGGGTTTCTCAGAAAATTATAAAATACTAATGAAACTCAAGGAAGTTGTTTTATGTCTACTGTAATAGATTTAATTCACTTGCACGTTCCTTTTTCTTTATGCACACCCACTTGAGCTTATTTTAGTAAGACAACATTTGACCTCTGCCAAGGGCTCTGGTGAATGTTCTTGAGTCCTACCACTAGGCTTGTCATTTTAACAGTGCTTTTGCATTCTCATGTGATTTCTAACATATGAAATGCCATCTCCTCCAGACCTCTGATCATCTCTACGTTCTTACACCCTGCACTTACTGACAGACGTGTTGAAAAGCAAATGACTACAGAACTGATCCCAAGTCTATTTCACAGCAAAGTCTCAATACTTTCATGAACGTTAGTTGGCTCTTTGTGTATAAACTGGAACATATTTAATGGTTTAGTCTTTTCCTTCTTTTCTGTATGTGATACATAGGGAGTCTGTTGCCTGTCTAGATTTAAAATTTGATAGTACAGAAGTCCAGTAGCGTTTGGGCCAGCATGTAAGATAAGGCGTAAATGCTTGCACAGGATTTTTACCCATAAACCCTGCCTGGCACCCATCCACGTAAATCTTCTGCAAGACTTGCGTGGCGTGCCAGCTGAAAATGGTGGGCGCAGGACGCACAACGTGGTAGGGCGCGAAATGAGCAGGGCGGTGTCTACGGGCCCTGCCGCGGCTGAAGGCGGCGGGTCGCGCTGCGGTTCTGCAGAGGCGGCTGCGGCCTGCCGGGGCTCTCGCTTAGGCTGTTCCCCGGGGACCACCACTCGATAAAAACAAACCCCAGTTAAAACCGAGACGGAAACACAAAGGAGAAGGTCGCAGACCTACCTCTCCCCGCCACAGCAGTGAGTCAGCCGGCCTGCCCGGTGATAAAGGAGGGCTGAGGCGGAGGGCTGGGCGCCGCAGCCCTCCTCACCACAGGGCAAAGCCCCCCTCCCTTCGCTGCCGGCTGAGGAAAAGAGAAACGGGGGGAGAGGAGGGAGCTTCTCCTCCAGCAGCGCAATGAACGTCGGGGGGCTGACCGCTGCCTTGCCTTCCCTGAGCTGAAAGGGCGCCCCAGGTCGCAGCACCCGCCGCCCTTCCCCTCTGGAGCGCTGGCCGGGACCCCGCCAGCGGAACGGCGCCCGCCAACGCCCCCGCAGCCGCGCCCACCCGTTTTGCGCATGCGTGCGTACCGCCCTCTCGCCCCTTTCTCCGCGGCGGCGGGCACGACGCCTGCGCAGTCCGCCTCGCCGGCCTGTGTAAGGGGCTGGGGGCTGCGCGGGTGTGTGCCGGTCTCGGCGGTAGCGTGCGTTGTGCGCCGCTCCCGCAACGGCTACCGGCTGCCCTCCCTTCCTCCCCTTCCCCGCAGCGCCGGCTCCTTCCTCTTTCCGCAGGACCCTGCGGGCGGTTTGAAATTAACCGCTGTTTCCTACTCGGGTTCTCGGTGTGGCTGTAACCGCCCGGCGTTGAGGGGGAGGAGGCAAGAGCGCGGGGCGGGGAAGAGGAGGGCGGCCTGGAGCGGTGCGGCTCGCCTTTGCCTAAAGCTCCGGTTCTTGCGGCCCCTCACGGGGAAGGGGCGGGAGAGGGGGGGGGAAAGGGTGAAGTGAGGTAGCAGCTGCCTTGCCGCGGCCCTTGGACGGTCCGTGCCCGGCGGGCACCTGCGCTCGCCCTGGGGCGGCTTCTGCCTCTGCTCCTTGGACTCTGGGTGTGGGGAGTGAGGGAAGGAAGGAGCCTGAGGCGATTCCGAGACCCACGGGCCCCTCGCACCCCTGGAAAGGGGGGAGGGGAGACTGAAGCAACCCCCCCCTCCATATTAAGGCGTTCCGGTGCTGCAGCAGGCTGGCCCGCAGGTAAGGCTGCTTGGGGCCCGGGCAAGAAGAGGGTGCGGGCCGGGGGGGGAGGGTGTCATACACATACAAACCCGGACGGGGCGGGGAAGCAGGGTGGGAACCCTGTTCTTCGGGTTTAGAGAAGCGGGGAGGGCACGGCGGCTCAGCCGGGACTCCCTCGTCAGGTAGGTGAACAGAAAGGGAAACAATAACGGCGGCAGCTAGGGGCGGTAGCGTGCGGCCCCCTTCTTTGTGGCCGCTGTCAGACCTGATGCGGGCGGGCAAGGGGAAGCCGGGACCGCCCGAGCCCTTCCGGCGGACTGCTCCCGCACGCCGGGCTCGATCCTTCGTCCCCGGCCCGCAGGCCTGCGGGAAGGTGCTTTTCACGCCTCGGTACTGAGTGGAAACGGCAGAATGAGGGGGCGGAAGAGGAGAGAGAGAGAAAGGAAGATGTCCTGAAATCTCAGCTGTGTGTATTCCAGTGCCTTTGTCGCACTTCCTTGAAGCACGTTACCACAGCTTCGCTGTTTCCTAGAGCAGCAGGGCGTGCCCCCTCGGTAGAGAGTTATGGTACGGTTCAGTCAGGCTTTATGATGCTTAGTCGGGCTTTTTATTTTGTTTCAGAGCACGTTTATTTATTCTTAGTATGCCCTGCTGCTATAGTCACAAAGAGAGTGTTGATGATGATAAGAGATGGGCACGTTCATGAATTTGGAAGGAGCCCGAAAACAGCTCTGGGCTGTGATCTGCTCTGTGTGTTCTAAGTTATTTCCAGTTTGAATCCTAGCATGATACTTTGAAGGGCAGTGTTATGTATTTCACTGATAATAAAAACGTTTTGTAGATGAAGTGGTACTACGTCGAATTTGTACGATCTGCTCAGCAACTACCTCATTTTCGAGAGAGTTACAGACATTTTTGGCTTGAAATGAGGAAGGTCTAGGATCGGTTTTATCCCTTTGAAGTATCAATGTTAGCAGTGGACATCTTTGGAGATGTGTGTGGGGTTTTGTTACAAATTTCATGTAAGATTAAGTCAATGCTTGTTGGGTGAGTGCTTTAGAAGTTCATTGTGTCTTGACTGTAAAGTGATGCAATTAAATGTATTGGGGCCCAGAAGCAGTAATCTTATTAATATACATCTGCTTCCTTGGTTAATGTAATTGCTTGGTGATGATGTAAGAACAGATGAAAGGTGCTCTAGCAGTACAAAATAGTTTGACATACAAGACATGCTTTTTCCATTGTTTTGTGTTACTTGGGTTTGGAGATGTTTACCGTAGAGTGTGAAGTCAGTCTTACCTGAACCGAGTTCCTGGTGGTAGCTGAGAACTTATGAATAGAAGGCAGTTGTGTGAAATGTGTCAGGTGTAAGCTTGTTGTCCTAAACATCAGTATTTCTTGTGAACTGATTTCAAAGGAGCTTATTTTTTCTCTTTTTTAATGACACTTATTGTCACAGAAGATGGCATAGTACTTTAACTCATGTGAACTTTTAGAAAGTCCTGTTTAAATTGGACTCCAAGTAGTGGGGATCTGTAGAACGTGTTGAGGTCTAGACTTTCACATAGTGCACAAGTTTTCATGTGCATATACCCAAAAAACCTAGATTGGTATCATATAGTTGAATAGCTCTGGTATATAATGACAACAGAGGATTAAAAATCAGTAACAGATTTGATACTGTGTTGTTTTTTGTGTTTGTAAGATCCTGATGTGAAGGTGTGTGGTGATAGTTATGGGTCAGTACAGTCTAGTAGTGTTACAAAAAATGATTAGAGATGCTTTCTGAGAAAGTAATCCAAATTTATTATCTCAAATATCTGGAAGCTAGGTAACATGTAAGTGTGTGTAATGGACAGTTTGTGTTTATGCATTACATGTCCTTGAAAATAGTTCATGTAAATAGTGCTGTCTGCTTGTGAAGATGATAAAGTTCCTATTTTTTTCTATTAGGCATGTAGAGTTAGAGCTGCTCCAAGGGAAGAGGTGAAGGGGCACCTCCCAAAGGGCCAGGTGGGAACAAGTGTTTCAAAGCCTACCAGCCTGCTACCACAGCAGAGGGCTAGTCAGCAGGAGTGATGTCAGCTGATCGAAGAAACAGCCAGTGGAGATAGCTCTAAAGGGTACCCAGGAGAATTTGTCCTGCTTGCTTCAGTAGCTTTTCTTCGTTGTACTGTAACAGTAGCAGTAGTAGAAAAGAGTGTAGGAGTGTATTAAATTGCTAATGGAAAAATATCTTAAATAGTTGCAGCTTGTTACTGAACGTGGGTTGTTACCATGGGGCGCTCTGTTTGTTTCATTAAAAAAATGAAGCCTCAATATAGTAGCAGTGTTTTGTTTTGGGGTTTTTTTAATGAGTAATAGAATCATTCTTTTGCAAAATGACAGGAAGGATACTAATTTTGAAAAAGCTGACAGTGTAAAAAAATGATGGTTGTTCCATTTTAGAATAAACACTTATGGAAGATTCTTGTGACTTTATTTTTTATTATGCATTCCCGTAACTTTTTATGGTGCTCATAGTGCTGTCATTTCCTCATATTTTAAAATCATGTTTGATTTCTTAGTTTGTTCCTGGATCTTCAGCATTTATGGTAGCACTGATTCTAGAAAAGTCCAACTGTGTTACACTGCTGCTCTGAAACCTACATATGCTTTACATTGTGCTCTGAGAGATCCTCTGGTGAGTGACATTGTAAGAGCTTCACAGATGCTTCTTGTTACTGATGATGATATCCTGTGTGTAATGTTATATTTTGTGGAGTAATGGTGTCTCCCAGTGCAGCTGTTAGCAACTGACTGGCAGAGAACTCATACTTCATAAGATAAGTGCCACTGCTTGAAGTTGCATCACTGCATGATGTTGTCTTGGAATTTTGGTAATTTGCGAAGACTGGGGAAGGTCACCAAAGACAGCTTGGTGGGTCTGAAGGTGCCTGGTAGTTCTACAGGGCTGTAGGGTACATTGGTACAGTTACTGTCTTGCATTGCTTTAAGTTTACCAACACTAACCAGACATGGTTACACTTTATGGCTCCATCAGGCAATGCTTTTGCAGACTGCATAATGGCTTTTTGATTGTCTTAACTGGTGACTTTCTGTTCAGTTATAGCTTCATAACAGCAACAAACTGAGGGATTTTAAACCCCTCTAAGGAATTGTCATTCTGTTGCTAAACACCATGAACTCATAAGAAGTTGCATTTCTCAGATTTTAAAATGGCAAATGAACTACAAATATGCTGCATGAAAAGGGTAGATTGTGCAGTTGTCAGCTTGTACTGGATTAACTGTCAACTCTGCAAGGAGTAACTCTTTTTTCTGAAGAAGCTGACATGAGCTTGTCTGCTCAGAGCAGAAACTTTGTGCCAACGTTTCTGAAGTGGGCCATGATTAGAGATGAACAGTTTTTTTTAAAATGGAAACACTATTCATGAACTGGAATAACTTTGCCTCCATCATAGTGGTGAGCACTCTAATCTTTTGGTAGACAGTAATTATATGCTTTTCCCAGTCTCTGCTTTTTCCCTTTACTGTTAGGCTCTTTTACTCATATTGGCAGCTCTTTTTTGCGATAGCTCTAGTATCAGTTAATCTTTTTCTGAACAAGGTTATTCTGAATGAAAATTCTAAATGAGTCCTTAAAACTATTGCATTAAAACCCTGTTTATTTCCTTCTCTCACTCCCCACAGACTCCTTTGTTGGGTCATGGTCACCCTATGATCATGCAGCTCCTTTTCTTTCTCAGGTGCTTCTGGGCCCATGGACAGACATACTAATTCCAAAGAGCATGCCCTTGTATAGGGGCATTCTTCTGGGCAAGACTCTTATGTTAGTCTTGCATAATTTTAACTCAAGTATTAAGTAATGTATTTTTATTCTATGTCCATTTATTTCTGTGTCTGCTTTAGAGTTTGCTTTGACAAAGCACTGAAGGTTAAGCGAGTAAATTGTGATTTCCAATGTGATTCTGCTCCTTCTCAAATATGAATGGTACTTCTGCTGTTTTAAAGTAATAATACCTCTGGCTTGTTTGTAGTTTTGTGTAGCTAGAGCTGCAGTTTCATGAGACAGTTCTTTAAAATTGCTGGGTTGGGTTTTCCACTGTTGTTCTGAGCACATTAACTTTTAGAACTTTGCTTTAATTGTGGGTATGGTAGCTTCCATACTTTCACTCATCAGCAGTATTCATTTGTTGAAGTAAAGAGCAAGTGTTCAGTTAACTTATAAGGTATATTTAGATTCTTCAGTTTCAGCTGCATCATCATTGCATAGCACTCCTGCTTCTTAGATCTTTTTAGTTAGCAAAAGCTTTTTCAAATACCTCTCTTTAGTAGATTTCACAAGTATATTTTTTTAGTATATTTAACATTTGTGGAACTGTCAAAAATTCAAAATGAGTTACTACTGTTTGTGCTTTATCAGCAACCTGTGATTGGTTAGCTGCTGAGGAATGGGCTTTTTTCTCCTGCTTCTTACATTCATCCTTCCTATTTATTAATGTGTTTCTAACATTATTTGTCCAAGTAACCTTCATTCATATTCTTTATTTTAGGTTTTTAGACTGTTTGGTTTCAAGAAATTCCAGCTTTCCTCTGTGTTAATGTTCCCCTCTCCCACTGGCTTCATTGCCTTTTTGTTCTTATGAAAGTAAGGAATTTAGCCACTAATTTAAATTGAATCAACTTATAACTGAAATTGATCACACAGACTATTAGTATGTATTCTATAAGAACTTTGGGTTTTGTTGTGAAAATGTTTAGTGCTATGTCTTGTTTGTTAAGAGACAGATAAAATTCTGTAACAAAGCTAGGTATTCACGTACTCTAATATTGTGAAATTACGTTTAGATGAAATTTTATAGTGAACAACTTCCCAGTAGTGTTTATCTGTCTTATCACATGTCAAAGATAGCAATTCCCAGCAGCAGGGGCAGTTAGTGCTATTGCAGTATTCTGTACAACCTCCTTTATGGTCCACTTAATTCAGATGTTTAAAGGTGTGTAGCAGATAAAAACACTAACTTTGCAAGCGGACAACTGCAACTGCAAGAAACTTTGCCTGGATATTATGGACAAAAGGTGCAACTCCTTCCCAGGATTAAAAGAATTTACTTCTTTAAAGATACGAACTGCTATGTTTGTGTCTTTGGACTTGAAATGCAGGTGCTGCTGGCTTATATTCCAGTATTAATTAGGTAACTATGAGGCTGGTTCTAGCAGCCAGTGGTTCTAGAGCAGGGCTGCTCTCTTCTGTTTGTGGATCAAATACACAGAGACTGTTTCTACACAGGTGAATTTTAATTATCTTGTGGTTTTGAAAGAGAAAAGGAGAGTTTCAGTCTGTTTTATTTATAGCCTGTTCACACTGTAGTATCTGTATGCCTTGCATGTATGTGATGCCAAATACACTGGCATAGACCCAGGCATCAGAACAGGTGGTGCCATTGAAGGTGGTGAGTGATAGGGCTTTAAACTGTAGCATGGCTTCTGTTTTACTTAAGACAAGTCATAGTTTTTTCTAGGAAGCGAAAAAGAAACAGAGAACCTTTAGTCAGAAGGTAATAGGAAGAAGAGTAGACAGCAAAGACTTGGGGAAGAGATAAAACTTATATAGGCCTGAAGTGAAGACAAATGAAGGAGGGAACTTGAGGGATTTCCTCACAGGTCTGCTTGGGGACTTAAGACACTTTGGTTTTTTGGAATGAAATACAACAGGATGTCACTTCATCAGTTGTGTTACAGGTTGTGTTACCCAGCCTACAGTAAGAAATAAACATGTAATAGATGTGACTCAGGAATTCTGAACTGTAAATGCAGCAGACTATAATGTACTCTCCTGTTATCTTTTATAGTTTAGGAAGGCCAGTGTAACAAACTGTTCTTTGTGTGGTTGTGTTTTGTTTTGGGGTTCTCTTTAGTTCTGTGAAAATTCTGTTACAGCATATATTAAATTATTTATAACATGCAGCAAAATAATTTTTCCCATAATTATCAAGTTGTGGAAGTGAAGCACCTAAGAGATTTCTGCATGCATGTGAAATACTTGGCACCTAATATTTTTCTGAGAAGTAACATCATGATACATTTAGTATTAGACTAATTAGTCTATTAGCAATAGGACTAGATCTCTTTAGTACTGAACTGTATAACAAGATATGACATACTCACATACATCAGCTCAATTAAAAGTTGCATGGAATGGAAGAAACTGTGACATGACCCTTGAAGGAATATTAAAACATCTTATTAAAGAAAGCTTATATTGAGGTTTAGTTTCAAAGCTGGCAGCAATAACTATAGAATCATACAATCTTTTATTTTGGAAGGAACCTCTGGAGGTCACCCCATGCCCAAGTGTGGTCAATTAGAGCAGGTTTTTTAGAACCTTGTCCAGTCAAGTTTTGAGTATCTTCAGGGCTGGACTTTTCACAGCCTCTCTAGGCTGATGTTTAACTACCCTCTGTTCTTCAGCTCCAGGGTCCTCTATTTGCACATAATTCCTGTGGAAGACGTGGGCGCTCTAGATGTGCGTGTACCTATGCTGTTCCCTACAATGAGTGCACCTCACAAGCTTGCATTCATGCACCAAAGGTGTGGGTTCTCCTCCCTTGCTGCACCCTGTGCTGACCACCTGCTAGCTGGAGTGCAGGACCTTGCATAATCCAGGAGGGATGCTGCACTGTCTGGCCTGGACAGATACCATGATGCACTCAGCGGGGTGACTTCTGGCAGCAAACCAGGTTTTGACTGCTGCTGCTTCCTCTCCAAGGCCTCTCCCATTGGTACAGCTTTTCATATTTTTTTTATACTCCTTTTCAAGAGGACTCCTTTATTTCAAACACTTCTTTGTCATTCTCTAGTTACTGTTTAATCTAACTGATGATCTTCTTGCTCTTCAACATGACCAGTTTTGGGCAAATATCCTCTCAGACGATTTTGCATTTTTGATTAACACACACACAAATTCCTATTGTCACATTTGTTATTATCCAGACCTTTTTGCCAAGGTGGGCCTTGCAAGCACCCCCCACTATGTCCCCTGTGTCACTAAGCAGTGGCTCTACAGTTTTCTCAGTCTGTCTTTCGCTCCCAATGTCCTTATAGTAGCCCTTCTTTTTGTCCTTATCAGCCTTTGTTAGTTTTGACTTCAGCTGAGCTTTGGCTTTCCTAACTACTCCTTGTAGGCAGAGGCAACATCTCTGTATGCCTTCTAGGTAATCTGTCCCTGCTTCTTTTTTGAGGGTTGGGCTCAGTCAGGAGTGCTGTGCTCATCCTAGGTGAGAAGTGTGGCAGATGGCCGGAAGGGATGCCATGCTTGCCTTCCTCCACAGTGACTTTGGCACAATTATGCTACAGTGAGACTGAGATGAAGTGCTTTTTGCTCGCTTAAACCATCAGCATCTATATTTTTTCTAAATTCATTACTTTATGCATATACATTAGTACTTATTGTCAGTCTGAACATAGCTATATTAAAAATAGCTATAGAACCTATTAAATTCAATTCCCCAAATTGATCTGCCAGCTAAGAGAATCTTACTGAATTAACAAACCGAAGTTAGTTGTCTATTAGAAGGGGTATGTTGTTTAAAGGATGTCCACAAATGCAGTTCAAGTCTATGGTATGTGCAGTTGTTTTGCAGGTTTTTTTTACATGGTAAATATTTAGTTAAGAAATACAACCCTTAACATACAAATCAAAATAATTTAATTTCATGCTTAGTGACCTTTTTTAGTAGACAGGTTTGAGTTCTGTTGCTTACATGAACTGATTTATTACAATAATATTATTTCTTGATTTTTCTTTTTCTTTTTTTTGGCTAATATATAACCTTGTGGAAACCTTCTGTAGTAGGGGCGTATTTTATGTGTTGATGCAACTTCTACTTTGGGCCCTATCTGCTTTTCTTAATTGAAGTCAGCCAATAAGAATTACTGAAAAAAGATGCAGATTTTTGGGGACATTTCTTCTGAATATGGGCAGCAACCTGTAGCTCTGAGCTTAAACCTTTGCCATAGAGATCTCCAAACTGCTTTCTGCATGTATATATCTAAATTAATCTGAATACAAAATGTAAGTTTGCTTGTTTTTCACACTGAAAAGACAGACTCTTACCAAATGGATTAACAGTGGCAATGCTTGTCCCAGGCCTTATCTCAGTCTCCTTTCACCCTGAGTTTGAGCTCTGCTGTCCTACTTCCAAGACCCATCCCAACCTCTGATAATAGTGAGGCTGGAATCTTGTGTTTACACAAGGTTGTGTTTACAATCTGTTAACACCAGAATTAAAGCCAAAACAAACAACAACAAAAAATCATGTTGTGGGGGAGTAACAAATAAATTGAACCATGAGACACAGGCAGACACTCCTGGCAGGTGAGTCCTGTGTGTTGGTCCAAATGCCTGTATTTTATCCAAACACTCTCCACTGCAAAATGAATGAGGAGCCTGTGGAGGAATGGATGGAATCCAGGGGGGTGCTTGTGTTGACTCTTCCCCATCAGGAGCGTGTTCATTACTAGACGATAGAACTGCATCCTCTCTGTCCCCTTCAGATACTGTGGTTTTATTCCTCTACTACTCATCCACAAACACTGTAAGCTCTCCTTTAAGGTTTTTATGCAATGGAGTTGTTGTGCACCTGCAGTATTGAGTATGTTTAGCTTTGGTCTCAGAATAGCAACTGGAAATGAATAAGATACTGCATAATTGTTGTATCTGTCCTATGCAGGAGCTTTTAAGAAGGGGGACGTCTAGTTTCAAGTCTTTGTTGTCTTTTCTCTCTTCAGCAAATATTCTATTTCCCTCATCTAAGCACATAAAGAATAGTAAAATACCTGCAAAATTTAAAGCAGAATAAAAGACTTCCTGCCTGCAAGGAAAAGAGGACTAGCAGCATAGGGTTATGGGGGGGGAAGAAGTGTAGAAGCTAAAATAAAGAGCTGTGATGCTACTTGATATCTTTGAGTGCCAGAAAGTACCCCAATATATTTTGGCTTTGTGATTGCTGTATAAAAATAATAAAGTAAAAACTGTGCTTGCACAAAAATACCCCTGTGACATTCTTTTATTTTTTTCCCCCCCTTTCATTAAACTGTAAGGAATTCTTGAATGTTTGCTGGTTAGACCCAGTATGAAAGATAGTTCTTGCACCAATTCAGTTTCAAAAGGATAGCCAATAGTAGTTCTCTTCTAGACCTTTTCTATTTGCATGAAGAAAATTTTGTTCTAAATAAGGTGTTTTCCCAAGCCCTGTGTGGGACGCTTATCTCTTTTATATCAAATAGCTGGACTACCACCAAATTCTGATCTGGCATTTGGAAGGACCTGGATGTTTGGAAGTAGGGTTTCTTTACGATATTTGAAAAAACTAAATTAGATAATTTTTTTGAGTAATGTTTTGCTGTATGTGTTATGTTTTGGTTTGGTGGTGATTTTTATATTCTTGCAATTGATAACAGGTTTCTGGAAGAAGACTAATAGGCTACTTTATGTATTATTCTGGGTATATGATGCTAGTATGTTTCTCTCTTCACTTCCCAAATTAGGAATCTTGTTAGGCAAAAATAATGTTTGTTTGTATAGAAATGTCTTTACTTCTACTATAGTAAAACTTCTACTTCAGTAGAAGACTGCAGTTCTTATTCAGTTGCAGCTGAATGAGAACAGCTGCATTAAAATATAAGTAAGTCCCATCTACCTGCTTGGATGCTTTGAAAAGTGTCTGCTGAATCTATCTTTTCTGTTTTGGAGAGAGCTCTAATGATCGTGTAAGTTTAATTCTTGAACCCATTGTTGCCTATAGGTTTTCTTCGCATCCATAAAATTAAATGGATACTGATTTTTAGGAGTTGTGAAAAGTGACAGGGTATATAGGTATCATCATTGAGCTAGTAGCAGTTGACATTTGTGCATAACTTTGAAGCTGTAGGTAAGCTTATGGGTTCTGTTCGGTAGAAAAATGCTGTGTGTGCACCTTGTAGGATGCAGTGGTGTTCTATAAAGCTGCCACAAGATTTTGCGATAAAGTTTTCCCAGAAATACAACTGCTGGATAAATTTGTGCCAGTGGCATATAGGTTTCTTGAGTATTTACATAGCTAAAGAATTGGAAAATTTATTACATTTTGGGGTGTGGATCGTTTGTTTGTTTTTAATTCCAGATCTGAAAACTGAGCTTTTTCCTGTCTGTTTTTGCAAATACAGAACCAGAGAATAAAAATGGGAACTCCTGGATCAGGACGGAAGAGAACTCCAGTGAAAGACAGGTTTTCTGCAGAAGATGAAGCTCTGAGTAGCATTGCCAGAGAGGTTTGTTAATTTCAAATTGTCTTAAATTCAGAAATAAGGATGAAAGTGATCTCATTATCCAGAAAAAGTTAATTTTTTTAAACTGTGCATTGAAAAGTGTAATTAGCCAAAAATATGACAATTAATACAAACTAAGAGTATTTTCAATCAGAAAATAACATTTACTGAAATGTTGTCACAATGATATATTAATTGTACAATTAATGTAACTTTGTAGGATCACACTTAAGCTGAGCAGATATTTCTACAGAGTTATATGCTTAGCTAAAAATAAATAAGAAATCCAGTTGCTATCTCAGGTCTAAAACTAAAAAAAAATCCCCATTTATCCCATTGCAGTGTGTAGTATTCTTAATATGGTAAGTATAGTGTATTAATGTTGAATGAGTAATAGTCACTATTAAAAGGTATTTGTAATATATTCTATTTCAAATGTGAAAAGTTACATTTCTGTCAAAATAAGCCTAATATGTACACTATACCAGGACTTTCTTAAGAGTCACCACCTGAAAAATAGAGAGCTGGAGGTAACCAGCTAAAAATGCGATTAACAAGAAGTTGATACAAAGGGGGATTTTGTATACAAAGGGGAATTTTGTCCCACTGGATATAGGAAGGATATACAGATATCTATTTGGACTTGAGTTTTTCTGGGAGGAAATGCTGAGACTTGTATACAAACAGTACTAAGGCTTTTGTTTCCAAGTGATACAGAAGCTTTGAGATACACTATCTACAAAGCTGCTCACCCTAGTTGACATAAATGAGTGCAAAATGCAGTTTCTAACTGGCCTTGTAATGTAAACTGTTGCCTGTATGTGTATAGTATATATACATATATGCATATGTAAGACAAAATAGGTAGGTGATAGGTCTTTGAAAACACAGCTTCTGTATGAATTTTCAAATGTAGCCATCATTTACTGTAGGCAAAGGAAATGCTCTGTCAGCAAAAAAATAATTTTTTCATTTAGTTGGTAACTTTCCAGAAAGCTATGTTCACACCAAATCTAATGGAAGTTCTCGCCCTACCAGATACGTTCTGTGTGGGACTTTGGGTCGTGTACAGTCTCACTCATCAAGTTCTGTCTCCCACTTTTGGGGAAAACACTTAACAAAGGAGAAGGAAACTGGCTTTAAATTTCTCTCGAGTATCTCTGTGTGGTTCCAGTACAGTAACATCAGCTTGCAACTTAGCCTAGAAAAAAAGGTCTCAATAGCAAGGTGTAATAAGTATTATCTTACTTAAAATTAATATGGGGCTTTGTTCTCTTACATTGCTAACCACCTCAATCAAAATTAGAGCATGAGTGTAAATTAAACAAAAATGAAAGGTTTTTTTCCCCCTTAATGCTGAATTAAACTAATACTAGGTCTCACAGCTAGAGGTCTGTGTAGGATAAGCTGGCCCTTAGATCCCATGTCAGATAGCAGCTGTTGTCATGGAATTGGTAGCTGTAATTCATAGTATTAGCCAACTTATTCTAAGGAAAACTTGTGCTTTAAAGGAACAGAATGCATTTCTTGGGATATAACAGCAGAGGCCAGTTAACAAAACTAAGTTGTCTTTAAATAACATCTGATCTTAGTGTGCCATACATATGCCTTATCACTTGAGGCTGGGGAAAAGTTTTCAGTTACCATGTTGACATAGGGCACGCCAGTTCTCAGTGCGTGAATATATGGAGTAGGTCTACTTTACTGTTCTGAGGCCATTATCTCAGCAACATGGCTTGCTTGTATTTTTATTGTCAAAGGATGTTTTGTTCTTCAACTTCCTCTTCTGAAATTACCGTTTTAGCAGATGTTACTTACAATAGTTGAATTGAGTCCTGTAATCCAGAAGTCAGATGTTTTGTGAGGAAAATGTTCTTAAAAGGTGTTCTAGGTATCAAGAGATGGTAAACAGAATATGCTGAAACAAAAGGCTGGCACTCAGGATGATCTGCGTGGAAAAAAAACTGCATAGAAGTGCTCTGGGATTCAGAGCAGTCACAAAATGGCACTAGGAATTATCAGAGTTTGTAATACTAGCAAAGACTTCTAGCATAGTGTATGAAGCTTGAGGGTTTTTGCCTCCAAAAGTTCAGATTTCAGAAAGCACTAATCTTATTCTTTCTCACCACTCTAATTTGACAAAATTGAGATTTCCTTCTTCTATGGGACGTGTCAAAAAAAAGTGGCATCTTCCTTTTGCTACCAATAAACATCTGCTTTCTAGGAAATTTTGCGTCAAGAATTCTTTGGTACTGATCCAATAAATTAATTTCTATATAGTAATTTTTTTGCACTGGTTGAATCTGATGTGTCATCTTATGAAAATATTTAATGGAAGACAAGGGCACTATTATAGGATCTGAGGGGCTATGTCAAACTACTTCCTTGTGAGATTTCTTTCATTTTTTTCCATCTTTCCTCTGCATCAGAAAACTTTTCCTCTGCTGGTTGTGTCTCCTCCCCTTCACTTCTTGTAGCACTAGCACTGTTATGCAGAGAGTTCTTTCATATCTTTTTCCTTGCTGTGGGAGTTTGCATTGAGACAAGCTCTTCTGCAATGCCTCTGCACTAAACAAGGCACAAGTATGCTAAAACATCAATGTTTGAGTGAATTACTGCCTTATTCCAAGAACTTCTGAGTTACCAGACCTCTTTCTTCAGGACCTACTTGTATTCTGTTGTGTGTTATCCTTCCTGGCATTGAATTCCCTGTGCTCCTTGAAACTGAGGAAGAGTAAAGGTGATGTAGGTTTCCAGGGACAGGGATCTATGCATCCTTTTCTGGAAGCAATGCGTTCTCCATATTATTCAGTGTCTTAAGTGAGATTGGTTGCAGTTGATCAGTTTGGAAGTCTTACCTTGGTACAACAGGGAGGATTACCAGTTTATCGTGTCTGTTTCAAAAGCTGTAGAAACAGGTGGTAGGTTATGTTGTCCAGGTGTTCCCTGCAAGGAGAAAAGGAACTCCAAGTGTAAATGCACCCAACTACATTTTAGTGGAGTATTGGCACGTGTCATCCGATTATAGCAAGGTTAATTTGAAGTCAGCTAGTCTCTTATTTAAAAAAAAAGCCCCTCTCCTGAAAATATGAAGAGTTCCTTTATACCACCTTCTGGTTCCTTCTCTAGCTGTTGTAATGGATTCTGAAGCTGTTAGCTTTCTCAGATTGACAAAGAATATAAGCCTGCTGGTGTGGAAGACAGTTTGTTCTGTCTCGTGGAAAGTTCAGCCTTTCCAAATAACAGATAGGGATTGTCTAGTGTGACTTCAGGCTCCTGTCCAGATTAGGTTCTTATGCGGGAATCCTTCTTGTTTAACAAGTAACTAAATAAATAAAAATTGAGGTTCATAATCTCAGGGTTATATTCACAGTCTACACTGGATACAGCTGATAGGATCTCAAGATCGGTTTTTCCTGTGGCTTTGTTGTGGAGATTCTCTGCTTATAAAGCTGTTTTGTGCACAGAGTATCTTCAGCTGACGTCTGCATCACTGCTTCGCTTGTCTTTGTAATTTACAGACAAGTTGTTGTGTTGATTTTAAATATTCAGCAGTAACCTGTTGTCACCAGGCATCTCTTACGATTACTCGAGACATCTTTCTCTAAGACCAGCCTTACATGCAAGAGCAGAGGTTTCAGTCACTTCTGCGTTCTCACATTGACTTCAGTTCAAGCTCAGATACAATGAACAACATGCCAGAAAGTAAGAAGAGTCTGACTGTTCTCATCTCACCAGCCTTAACCCGATAAGCAGCAGTTTGAAGGGACAATCAGGATTTACCTTTTACGTCCGTCCTTTCTGTGCTTGTTCCAGCAAACCTTCCACTCTTCAAGGCTGAATAACTCTAGATGACAAAGAACTAGAGCTCATGGACAATGATTGCATCACTATTCATTTCCTCCTTGTAGCATCTTGTCTGTATTTTTTTCAGGAACTGTTCTCATGACTGTTTTCATTGTACAGCAGGAGCCTGGAAACTCTTAAGAGGTGTTTTCTCATGGGAGAGAATAACGATTCATTTGCATTTAAAATTCACTCTGTAGTTGCTCAAACTGGGTAGAGTACAGAAGTTCTTACTTTGGTAAAAATGTCATGTTACTTAATTGCCAGGGTAGAAAAAGCCAAAAGTTCAGTATTTTAAAATGTTTGAAGGCTATATCATGAATTGAAAAACAGCTAACAACGTAGCCTTTGTATATTGAATCTATTGAAAGTTCAGTACATGTTTCTCTCTGCATACAACTTCAGCTTTTCTTAAGAAAACAAACAAAACCCCAAAGAATCCCACCCTCATACAGAGACTGTCTTCGTAGATGCTAGATGATTTTTGAATTTGTTTTAATAAGAGATCACTTAAATATTTTTAAATCACCTATTTCTACTTTAGTATGCAAAATTTTGTTTGCTGTTTTTAATAGTGGTTAAGAATATTTTATAGGAGGTGAGGTATTCTAGAGATTTTCTAATCTGTATTAGAAAAAGAATCCTAACCTTTTAAGTCACGTAAACCTTAAGATTTTGTTTATAGTCTTTGCTTTGTAGGCAACTGGAGGAAGAGTAGGCACATCAGAAATAAGCGGAAGGAAGATATTTTTGAGGAGGCATAAGAAATACATTTGGTACATGAGTGACGGTGTTGTCTTGGGTCCATGAGACAGTAAGGAGATGAGCAGGGTAAAAAGCATGGAAATGAGAATACAGAAGAAATGAGCAACAGAAGAGAGACATAATGCATGTCCACTTAATAAGAAATGCTGAAATAAACTTTGTAGTGTGTAGTAGTGTATTAAGAAATAGGGTGAACGTTTTAAAATGCTCGTCCTGATGCTTTGCCGGAGCTGGCAGAGCGTCCTGGTGTTCTGTCAAACGCCCTGCGGCAGAAACGGAGCCGGGTCCCTCGGCAGGGGTAGCCGCCGCCCTCACCGCTGCCATCTGGTGGAAGAAGGAAAACCTTCCTTGGCCTGGGCCTCCTGCGTTGGAAAATGCAGGATTGCCAACGCTGCATATCCCTTGACAAAGAGAACCGAGTTATACGTATTGTAGCCCGTGATGACAAAATAATTCTAATTTTTCAATGAAAAGCATTCATTTTTTCAGAGGTGAATAACATATTTTTAGTATAGCCTATATTTTATCCTTATGAAGCTTTTGTGCTGAATCTGAGCAATTAATGAATCACCTTCTCTATGGTATTGAAATTAAAATCAAAATACTATTGCTTTCTAGTGAATTCCTTCTTGCAAGCAAGGGGAAGGAGAAAGATGCCTGTCTACACTGTGGAGACAGATGTTATGCTTCTCTGTGCTCAATGTGGGGGGGGAAGCTTCTACCATATCAATTCTATGTACTATACGCTTCTTATTTTGGTGAAGAACTTGATCATTGCTGTGAAAAACTAAGAAAAAACACATCAGAAAGGAGAGACTCCAGACTCAATCTTTACAAAGGCATTTGAATTAAAATCTGGGGTTTTTTTCCCTTTCTCCTTTCTTTCTTGCCAAAAATCTGGATTTAACTGAAGAACTAAATGTTATCCTTGGAAGTTGAGATAAAATGGTTTGAAAGGTTTTCAGAAGACTGTGGCAGAATATATATTAAAAAAAAGAGAGAAAACGGAATAAGCAGAGACTGTTTCCTAAATGACTAAGTAGTTGTTAGTCATTGGTTTTTAGGTGAAAATGAGGAAACTGACCATGTTGCCTGTAATGGAAGGAGAATGTTCTCTTGCTACCCATATATGTACTAAATGTATGCAATAAAATAACCTAATCAAAGTGAATACTGCTTCAAAGTGGTAGCTTAACTGCTTGAAATCAGACAGAATCATCATACTGTTCTAGAATGAAATGCTGTTTATGCAGGTGCAAGGAAACATTACTTTTATTTTTGCATGTAATACTTTTTGGTACCTGTTTTGAAATGAATTCCAGAACTCAGCAGTTAACAGATGGCTTTTTGTTACTCAGAGCAGAGCTAATAATCAAAGAAATGCAGATATGGCACTTGGTTTAAAATCACATATTTGTCCTTAGAGTAGGAGGTAAAAGATAAGGAGTAGTATGAGTATGTTCATATACAAAAAATTTACAGATTTAGTTATTACTTAATCCTTTATTAAGTAATCCTTTTTTTCCTATCCAGACAAAGTCTTGAGGGCCTCTTCCTTGTGGTTTTTTTTCGACCCAATGTCTTTTGTTACAAAGATCTTCTCTGTAGTCCTCTATTTCCTTTCTTGATCACTTCTCTGAATAAATTCCATGCAAAATTGTTGTTTCTATACCTCATGGCTCCTATCTGCTTTCCAGAATATATAACCAAGTGACTTCTTTCCATTTTAGCCACCAGTGTAAGTGTACTGGTATGGCTCTAACCGGTTTGGATACCTCACCTCTTATTTGCAGTTGAAGTGTTTAAGAAAATTCAGCTATCACATTTGTTTTTAGGAGTTGGAAGTCCCCTTTAGAAAGTTTTAAAGGGTCAGATTTGCTAGATCTTGGACAGTCCACAGTTTAATTTTTATTCCAGGAAAATAGGAATTTGGTATGTTCTAACTGCTTTCTAACAAGCTGTACTTCAGTTAGATGATACTGTAATATATCTTTATCATAAATAATATATTTTTTATGTGTCTAGTCTAAAGACTGTATAGAGAATAATGACTAATGAAACTGAAATCAAGGCTGTAGCAGCCAGTCTGTAGTTTTCTAAGACTGGAATTTGTTTAACACAAGCTGTAGAAAGCAACCTGTACTGACTCCCAAGCTCCTATGAGCAAGGAATAGTGATGTATTTAGAACGCTTTTCAGTTCAAATACAAGTTGAGTTAGAAAAGCATTATAACATGACTGCTTGTCCTCTTGCTGTTTTTTTTCCCAAAAAAATAAAAAGTAGTCTAGATCTCTCATCTGTGCTGCTTCTACAGTCCAAACAGCTTCATCTTTTCACCTTAGTTCTCTATCCAAAGCTGTTGTGGCGCTGTATTTCCCTTAGCATATATTTAAAGACTTTATTTCAATGTAGCTAAAGAATTTAATTTGTGAAGAGTGTTGGTGGAAGATTGTTTCACAACTTTTATGGGCTTTCTTCACTAACACAATGGAGTGAACAGCAGCACCCAGGAAGAAAACTCTGTCCTTTTGAATTATGGTTATTTCTTTATTAATGTTAACTTTGAATTTCAATTACTTGGTTATCAAGATTTGTATGAGTGCTCTATTAATAACACGAGGTCTGCTCTCTAACAATTCTGCTGAGAATAAAGAATTATTCGGTATGATGGCCTTTCAAATGGTAACGTGATTTGTCTCTTGCTCTAAATTTTGGTGAAGGAAGCCAGAGAACTGTGCTTTCAGTTAACTTGCTAACTTCTTTGTCTTTTTGAAATTGTGTACTTTTTAGAGGTATCTAGTTGCTCAGATTAATAATTAATGTAATACCAAACCATTTTTTGCTAAAAAATTTCTCTAAAAAGATAAGTGTGTTTTCTTCAATTTCAGGCACCCATTTTATGACAAATGTTTGTAGAACTCTCCTGTATTTTATCAAGGGTTTAGTAAATTGGAAGAAATTGAGTTTCCCCTCTACTGTAGGAATGGGAAAGTTAGGTCTCTGGCTGTAGGACTAGGAGAGAATGGTGAAATGTGAATTGATTTTTCTTAGTGTGAATCAGTAAATGAACGAACTTTCCATCTTTAATGATAAACCCTTGCCCGAGTCTAAAGGCTAGGTGTGTATGTCTGCTGATCTATAGACACAACTAAACCCAGACATATTAGCTGTTTGGGTCCTTTCTCTTTCTGTGCTGCATACGTGTCTGTGTGAAAGTTTATATGGGACAGAGCTATGATTACAGACAATTACAGAGTAGGGCTGCAAGTGAGAAAAGACTTCCTGTTGCATGGGAATTCCCTTGCTTTTCTTGTGTGCTGTCATCAGGTAGGAAGAAGAGTAGCTTTATGCTGCTCTGAAAAATGATTACATCGTGGCAGTCAAGAGGGCTGACACAGACTTGGAATAATTTCATCTGAGTATGCAAAATATAGAAAAACAGTCTTGATGAGAGTCAGTTGAAGGTAAGACAAACTATTTTAAGTAATAAAGCTATAATGTGTTTGCCTTCTTTCTTGTCATTATTTGATAGATATTTTTGTACCTGTAGTTTAATCATAATTTAAAGTTAAACTCTGAGTTAAAGACACCTTCCTTTTTCCTGAAGCATAGTAAAAGATAGTTATTTGCAATTGTCGTGAATTTTATAGGCTTCTAACATTTTACATAAACCTATGCTGTGATAGTGGCAAAAGAAAAAAAACCTATCCTTAACCAAAGGTAAAATCCCATTGAATTTCACATTTCTAAAGTTCTATAAAATTAAATGTTTTGTATGTTAGGAGTTCTGAATTTTTGGCTGCTGGTGTCTCTCATAAGTTTTTAATTACCATTAGATAGACAACTAGAATTTTTGGTGGAAAACCTGTCTTGAGTGGTCTAATATTTCAAGAATTTAAGAGAATTTTCATCAAATCATTATTCAAACATGAAAAAATTGAGCTTCTGTTTTCCTCAACTATTAGCTTTATGTCAAAAATTATTGCCTCATGTAATTAACTGATTAAATTTGAGGTAGCATTTAGGGTCTGAAAGACAATGTGTTTCTGTTTTGGTTGAGGCTGGATAGAAAGTGGAGAAAATATAGTTGTATCTGTCAATAACCAGGTTTCACAAGCAGTGCCAGAGATGTAACAGCTTTTTGCCACTGAAAAGGGGGAGGTCTTGCTCCTGTTTGTCCTGCCCATCCCTTTTGCTGGTCTGGTGTTCATAAGATCCTTGTACAAGCCAATTCATTCCACTAACACAGCAGAAGGCTCAGAAAGCTCCTTTTTTGTTGTTAACTTTCTGCTGTGGTAGTTAGTTAAATTGGCTTACAGCAGATTCTGAGTGTTGGAGCTGTGTCCGAGGAAGGTGTTGGGAGTATAAGGGCTTGAATGGAAAGGTAGGGAAGTCCTTTTTTGGTGATGGTGAATGTTTAGGTTAGTTCTTGAGGAACTGTAACCTTAAATTTTTCTTACGTTTTGTCCAATAATTGATTTGATAATTGCTGTTTAAAGTAATTTGATTTCTAAGTGATGTTTGCTTTTTAAATAATTCCAAATGATAGCAGAGCCTTTAAATATGACATGAACAGTAGTGGTTTAATATCTTTGTTTTGATTCTTTCGGTTTTGTTTTAATGTCTTTCTGTGGCCAAAGATTCTGCAACTGCATACATGCCTGTTTAAATACTATGCATAGGCAAAGTCTTGTTAAAATCCGCAAGAAATGAATTTTTAGATTTAGTGATAGTAATATTTCTGAACTCAGTTCTTTTATCAACATGTAATTCTTTTGACTAGTAATGATACCTGTAAAGACTTAAGTATATATCCTTTCTGAAATTTCATTCTGAGAACTCTGATTTCTTTACTAATGTATTGTGATGTTAGAATCTTAATGTGTTTTTGAAGACATAATTAAATTGAGTACTCAAACCATTATACAAAAAATGTGGTTTTAACTTTCAGTATTTTCAATTTGCTTGTAGGCAGAAGCCAGGCTTGCAGCCAAACGGGCAGCTCGAGCAGAAGCAAGAGATATACGGATGAGAGAGCTGGAGCGACAGCAAAAAGAGGTAGTGTAAATCATCAGGAATTATTGCAAACCTTTACTAAAATTCTTAATGTATTTTATTTCTCTACTTGCATCAGATTTTGTCCTTCAGTGTAATTCAGCTGTGTGCCAGTACTTTCAGCGTCAGGCAACCATTAGCTTCTCTCCCCCCCATACCCTCCTCTTTCCCCTTAGGTTATATATCTAAAAGGATAATTTGCTTTGTATTTACCTGTGGATAACACCTCACAAAATACTAATCTGAACGTTAATTTTGAACTTCCTTAATAGTTACACTCACATTGTGGAAAAAATCTGCTATACAAAATATAGGGTATTAGCACTCTTACTTTCAAATGAAAAATACAACATTTTTAATGTGACTTCAAATTCTAGCTTTACAGGCAAAATTAGATGCTTGGATGTTTTACTTTTAACAAATGCAGTAAATTCAATCCTAGCAATCAAAATTGGAGAAAGATTAATCTAAAAGTTTATCTTCAGATATTTAAAGGGTTGAGGCTTTCTTACTACTGCTTATTTGATTTTAAATGGGCGGAAGAGAGAACATGATAGTGTCCAGAACTCAGGCTTGCATAAATAATTTTGCATAGAGAGGAAGTTTTCAACTTCTAATGTGAAGTTTAATATTGTCTTGAATGGAAGATTTGAATTCCTAGACTTGTGGCTGAGTTAGCTGGTGACTTTTGTGCTTTTATAAGAATGATTACTTAACATATGTGGCAGTTTCTTTGCTTGTTGTTGCTGTGCAAAAGGTCCATGTAAATATGGATAACTGACAGCACAGCATAAATAATAAACATGACTGTACCCAAAATGTACACTGCCTAATGTATAGAATAAACAACTATGAAAAAGTAGAGAGAACTATTTTGCTCTATTTCTAATGTATTTATAATATACTTAGTAATTGGATAATTTGGATATGTGACTCTGCACATGCAGTTTTCAGTCAATTTCTTCCCATATGGATTATACAGAAAGTGTTCACAATAAATACCTGTTGTCAGTCTTTACTAAAAAAAAATTAATAGAATTGGGATAATATTTAGACATACGGTTGTGTGTTGCTCCACACATTTCTCCTAAAAAAAAAAGTTAATTTCTTGAGGGGGAAAAAAACCCTAGGAACTAGTTTCTCAGCAGTCTGATTATTTCATGGTTATTGGATTTGGTTCAGATTTTGACATAGCATGCAAAAAATTGAGAATTTATTATTTATCAGCATTACCTTCAAATCGATGTAAATGCTGACATTTGGGGTATTTCCTGTGGTAATAAGTACAACTTACAAAACGTTTTTGCCTCAATTTTATATGGTTCTCATTATTCCATACCTTCAGTTTTCTAACTGCTGTAGGTATCTGATATGCTGATTACATGCCAATTAGGTTAGATTTTTCCAAATTTTTGATTTAGGAGTCCAGTCTGTGTGGTGACTAATCTATATTGTAAATGGTTTGTTTGTTTTTTACTTTCTGTAGTTTTCTCAGCATTCATATGATAGAAAATGGGCTCATATCCAGAAATGGATGGTAGGCTAAAATCACCTGTTGTGCATGTTTTTGCGACTCAGAGAACTAACATAAGATTTGGAGGCAGTAATTTACTAATGGTTTGCTGTGTGTCATTTCAAAGTGTTTTATTACTGAAAACAATTACATATAAACTATATATGGATGTGGATATGCAGGGTACTTCATGGCAGCAAAAGACAAAACTATGAAATGAGATGCTTTTCTTAAAATGAAATGTTTGTTTCCACCATGTGCTGGCTTAGTCATGAATCTATTTAAAATGAAATTACATTAGTTTCAATCTAGGTAAACATCTTTTTCAATAGTAAATGTTTTTATTTCAGTTAACTTCTGGGGTTTGGATTTTTTACTTTTTTCTTAGCAGACTTGCATTTATTTGTTTTCTCTGAGTAACATGGCAAATGCTCGTCTTTTCATTGATGATTAAGTCACTTCTATGACTTAGAAAAACTAACTGTAAAAGATTAAAAAACCCAAACTAACAGAAAAAAGCCCCACCCCCCCTAAAGCCCCCATGCATCACTTGCATCTTTTTACCCCTTGCCCCTCGCTTTCAATTAATAATGATAAAATATTTGACTGTTCACTTATTTAGATGAAATCCACTAAGTAGGAAGGAGTAGAGATAGTTGAGTTACAATCTGAGAAAGCTGCTGTTCAATTTATACTAATTTAGTGCGGTTTCTTCAAAGAGTTCCTTTCACAAATTTCATGTACCTCTTAAAGGCACATGGGAGATGTGAGTTTCTTTTTATGTTTTCAGGGAAGTGTTCACTGTGTGGATGTTTTGAATCAAGAAGATTTAAGTAATACACGCAGAGACTAACCATAATTTCAAATAGTTAAAATGACCATGACAGTTAATTGGCACTTCTGTTGAGAAATCCTAGAACTGTCATTAGAATTTTATTTGCAAAAGTTGTGCTGACTTTATATTGTCTCTTTGCCTAGCTGACATTTGCGTGTATATTAGTTCTTATGTCACTTATAAAGAACAACAGTTTCTGTTGTTTCTTGGTGGAATGCACATTTGAATGCTTTTTTGCTGGAGAGCAAGGGTTTCCAAACTGTGGAACACAGATTGCATTTGTGAGTAATCTCACTTTGAAATTAATGCCACCCAATTGAATGCCATCTTTTTTTTTGTCCTCATAAGAGGAACATCTGCTGCAAGAGGTTTCTGAGCAGATGTGCACTCCTTTCGTGAATCAGGAGACCTAACCTCTGTCTTTGAAATATGTGCTTTATCTAACTAAAATTCTTAGAAGTCAAGCTTGATAGCTGCCAGCAGTAGCTATCTGTTTGCAATCTATACTGGAGTACTTACTTTATCTTTTGACCTAAATATGCTGAACACTTAACACTGGCATTCTATCTTCTGATTTTATGTCAGGAAGAGACTTGTTACCCTAAGTAAATTACCTACAGAAATGCATAGAAAATTGTATCAGAAGCTGAAGTTTTGCATTATAGGAGCATATTATTAGCTGGGGTGTACCTGCAATTAAGAGGAATCTTATATAAATAGCAAACTGCTTGCAAGCTGCAAATGTTATTAACAGATATTTGTCCATTTAGACCACAGGCACAAAGTATATTTAGAATTGGCAGTGATTTGACTATAATGTGTTGTAAAGTTACATAGCATAAATATTTATTTTAAACCTCAAACTAGACACTATAGAGAGGAAGACTAAAATGTCATTATGAAATTAACCTCTTCCCCTCCTGGGAAATTCTCTTGCAGAGTATTAACTAGGCCTCTTGAATAATCACAAAATAATAGTAAACAAGTTAATGTATCCATTGATAATGTAGAAAATAACCACGTGACCATAAGCAGTATGAAAGCCAGCTTTAGACTTTAGATATCCATCTATGATCTGGAGGCTGAGCTTTTAACTCTAAAGGTAACTGCCTTATGATCTTTAGAATAGTTTGCTATATTGAAAACTGTAGAAAGTGAGTCATTTAAGGAAGGATTCCTAGTTTTAAAGCCCTGTTGTAGCCTTCAAATGGGATTGTTTAAAATTAAGCTTATTCTTAACATGCTTACCTACTGTAACAAAAAATTTGAGAAGCTTATGGCATGTGAAGCATTTTAATGTTTAATTTTAAATTAGTTGTATTTTTGTCCTGCTTCTCACGTATTCCTTTGTGAGCCAAAATGAACATTCCCTGATCTTTCAACAGAACAAAAGATATTAAGGTGCCTTAGCTAGTTGTCCTCCCCCAAATTTTCTAAGTTGGGTTTATTATTATCACTGTCATTGTAGAGTGGAACTACCTATAGAACTTATAATTGATCAATTTGCTTAAGAAGCTTTGTTCCTATAATAGAGGAGAAAATCTGAAATATGTATGAGGAAACTTAGAATGATCATATCTATTAGGGCTAAAATAACTTTGTAAAATGTTCATAATCTGACTGTAGTAATTATATAGTAAATTTCTTACTAATGTACTTGTAATTTTGTAAAGCTCTTATTTTTTATTTTTACTTTAATATCTTAATTTTAAAAATCTTGTACTTTTTTCTGCATTAATACAGTAATCAGAAGAAAGATTGACTACTGAACACTAATCATTAATTATATTAAACTCCCTTATTTACATCTCCTAATGTAGTATGTTGGCATACTTACCCAAATCAGGTGAAATCACAGTTCTTGTCTTGAATGAGTTCACTTGTCACAATGGATTATTCAAAATACTACATAGCATTAAAAGTGCTAACAGCATGTTGCTCACCTTTGCTTGCTTTTACTTTGTCATCTTTTTTTTTCTATGCAATAACTCTGCATTTCTTCTTTCTCAGGAAGATTCAGAGAGGGCCAGGTATTCTCACCGGTCCAGTCAACATTCTTACTTGGTTTGTGTTCAAACTGTATACGTTTCCTTTTCCATCATGGCCTTTGAAAAAAGTTTGGGTTTTGGTTTCATTTTCTTAGGGAGCAGATGATGCTTTAAGTCTTCCAGGTATTAGGAGGTTTAGAGTCAGTATTTTAAGTCACATATAATGTTAAAGTTCATCTAGTATTTTATTTCCATCAATGTTACAAGGTAGTTTATTTTTATGTATTTCAATCTTTGCATTTAAAAAGAATCTCAATTGTCACATTTTAGTTCTTTGTGGTTTTTACTATAAATACCTCATGCTTTTTTTCCTCTACTACATATATTTATTTACAGTATATTTTCATTGCTGAAAATAGAGTAGGCATTTGGAAACTATTTGGAAATATATGTAGTTCAACAATCAATTACTTGGAAGAACATATTTAATGACAAGTTTTAAGTGTCATCTTTTAGTGTTATTCCAGTCTAATATGATTTATTTCTTTAAAAAGCTGAGTAATTGTATTCACTTAAGCTTCAGATATTGGCAACTAGTAAGAATTAATCGGCTTGTCTTGAAATGGTAGAGTATTAAGATTTCTACATAAGTTGTCAATTGTTTTATGATTACTACACATCAAATCTCATCGTCAGATGTGAAGGTGCTGTTAGTGATCAAACACTGGTCTAGTTTAGATAAGTCTAATGGGGGGGGGGAATCTCTTTCCCATTTTCCCTGTCTCAGAAATTCTGCAAACAGGCAAATTTTATTTAATAAAGTAAATACTACTGCTTGCTTAGACTCATCCTGAATCAATGCCACTTACTGAAGATGAGTAATACTGATTTGTAACTCGGGCTTTCATTCCAAACTGATGCTGATGGTAGTCTGCTCACTGTTGTGTGTTTTCTTGCACTTTATTGTAGAAACACAATAATATTTATTTGTGGAAGAAAAAGTAGTAGTACCTTAGGATACAATTTGAAAGAGTTTGGTATGATGCAGGGTTTTATTTCTTTGAGAATATGGGGATGTATTATTCATTAGTGGCAAAGACTTACCTGAATGATGCAAGGTATCCCAAAGACTGCTAATAGGAGTATTATTGTATAGGCTCTCCTATATCCTCTTTAGGTCATATACGGTGCTAAAGAATGGTTTTATTGAGGGTTTATAAACATTTTCCTGGTTTTGGTAGATCTGTCTAGAAATCAGCTTGTCATTGATCTGGATATATAAGCCAGGAGAAGGACAAATTACTAAAATAAAAGGGTTAGTTTTGTTTATTTTGGAAGGTGCAATAAGCTGTTTCTTTGTGTGACTTCAAAAAAAGAAAGTGATTGTCACTAAGAGGTTTCAGCTATTAAATGTAATCTTTGATTAACTGAATTTTGTGTAATGTCTTGCAAGTCCTGGTGTTAAGTAAGTGTTTCTGCAATTTATCACACATTTTTACCAAATAAATTGTTTAAATCGGGTAGTGTTGACTACTTTGCAAACAGTAAATGGTTTACAGAAAAAGCATGTACAATATGCTGTGTGGCAACACTTACAAACTTGTGAGCTGGTACAGATTTGCTCAGATCTGCTCTTGCCTTGGTTAACCTATAAAATATGCTAAGACAGAGATTAAGTAATTTACCCTTGACTAAAGAATAGGGCTTGAACTCAGCAGATAACTGAGCTCATCTTTGGGGGGGCTTACCCAGAACTTCTTTGACTGCCTTGCTTATTTTGTGCCTTTCAGTGAAGATTAACAGTTATCATTAGAGCTTTTTAAAAAATGTATCAATATATAAAATAATTTTACAATTTCATTCTTAAGAGTTCTTTGGATGTCAGTGCATCTCACAGGAGCAGACCAAGTACCTCCAGAAGGAGAGATCTTGTGGTGTGTAGCCTGGAATGAGCATGCTTTGTGTTCACATTATAATGTTTTCTGTGTCTACTTACTAAAGCAGTAGTTTGGTGAAAGCGTGCTTCTTTATAGAAAATGTTATTAATTGGACTGCTCTAATGATTGATGTAATCAAACACTTTGTGATAGCAAGTTTGAGGGCTCAAAGAAAGTGTTAAGTGTTCTGTCTTGAAGATAACTTCAAGTTTGAAGGGAGTTAGTCTCTCCAGTCTCTCTTCTAATGTCCTCAAAAAAGAAGTAAAATAAAGTGGCAAAGGTTGCGCATCAGCCTTGATAGGTACAAAGATGTTGCTAAGTTATGGCAGGAAACCTTTTTTCTCAATTATGTTGCGATGTTAGTCCTTCAGTCAAGGTTGGAATACAAACAGAAATTTTACTTTTTCAGAAATAGGTATTTCTGTATATTTTGTGGTATTCAACTTAAATATTTGTTAGTAGACTGTTAACTTATACCTTTACTTAACTGTTAAGTGTTGTGATGATAGTGATTATCTGAGTGATCTGTCTCCATTCTGATAGCAAGGTTGCTTATTGGTAGGTAATAATTAAAGATAAACTGTTTTAAAAAAAAAATCAGTTAAGTTGATTAAAACTGGTACAGTGTCTTATGGGTCCTGTACGGTAATACTTTTAGCAACACAAAAAGGTACCATAGTCTGTAAATTACATTAATAAATTATTTTTAATATAGTATGAATATTGGATATATTTAAAACTACTGAGATAATATGAAAACAGTATGAAATAATATGAACTAAACCTGGCCTATATTATAAACAAATATAAAATCTAAAACCACAATTTTTTTGTGTTAATTTGATCTCTAGAAGGAATTTTCAGATATATCAATAGACAAGAAGAAATTATTTTTCTTGTAATCCTCTCAGTAGTTCTCATGTTGAAAACTACACTGGGTAATACTCTAGCATGCTATTAGTATATCATGTAATGTTCTCAAACTACCTTCAATTTCTGTTTTGTTTTCTTTTTTAAGCTTAGGATGATACTAAGTAACATTTTGGATTGTGCATTACCTACAGTCAGAATAGCTAAGTTATACCTGTGAAATTTTAAATGAACTGGAAAAACACAAGCTTGCTTTGAAAACTTAAGATTGCTATGTTAAAAAAAAAAAAAAGAAAAAAGAATGTATAAACTCTACAAATTTTGCCGTTCTTAAGTGACAAGAAACATGGGGACACTGGCTAAACTATTATTACAAAGCTGTAAATGAAAACATAAGTGGTTTTGAAAATGTTAAGTGTTGTTGCGAGTTGCCAAATCTGGTAGACCAGCAGTCTCTTTACACACAGGTGGCCCTTTCATCCCACTATTCTTCCTTTTTCACACAGTTGCTCCTTCTGAAAACACCTTTAGCCCTCCCTTTCTCCACCTTTGATTCCTCCCCTGATCCCAAGATGCTGTTCCCCTGCATCCCGTAATGTCTTCCATGCCCTGTAGGCAGTAACCTCCCTCAGTCTGTAAGGTGCCCTGGAGAGCCCCCGCATTGTGATGGGTTTCACACCTTGACAGTGGGGCTGACTGATGGTCCTCTGGACTCCTTTGCCTGTGTGGAGATGAGACTTTTATCACATAACCTAACAAATACTGTCTCAGTTTAACACAAGCTACTGTATGAGACTTTGCTTAATTACTTAAAATTCTATTACCAAAACCACATGAAATATTTCATATAACCTACTGCTGTCCAAAATTATCTCACTTTTCAGAAATTGGGATGCTGTTGGGGGGGGGGGGAATAGCTTTTATTAAAAAGTGTTCCGGCCTCAGAATGCCCTTTACATTGGATAAACAGCATTCCTTCATATATAAATTTTCATAATTAGTAGAATATGTTTTCTTGTAATTTCCTTAAGTCTTTTTAGACTTAATTTAAGCTAATTTTTATCTCTTGTTTTTTATTTCATGATTTTAATTTCATTTTCTTTTACTTCAGTATGACAGTGCTAAGGATAGATCTACAAGATACTCGGTCCCTGTATGTTAACACTTTGCATGTCTTTGAGTGAAGACTGCTTTTGTGCTTTGTTATTAAGGTGTAATGACACTAACTTGCTACTTTATTGATTTAAAAAAATAGATAAATTTGTACTATCATACTTTCAGACCTAGAATAGCAGTACGATTCTAACGCTTTCCATAGAATGCATGTATAAACTTTCTCTGGGAGAAAATCTAATGAAGTCGCATATTACAGACAGCTGTCTTATAGTAAGCACTTTTTAGTATTTATGTTATTTCTAAACTTTGTAGTGAAGTGACATATACAGATTAGACTTAGAAGACATACTTTTTTAAAAAGTGTGTGTATACATATATTTGTATTCTCCATTTCCATATAGAAACTTTAACTTAAATCTAATGGAAAATTATTTCAGTCCTGAGAAAAAGCAGATGGTTTGTATACCTTTACTTAAAAAAAATTCCTTCTTATTGTTATGAAATGATAGTAGAGTGCATCACATCCTCGTTGGTATTACACCAAGTAAGATTTGTGTTTGTCTCCTTAGGCAAAGAAAAGCACCAAGTACCACTAAAAAGAACATGCAAGCAGCTTACAAAGCTGAATTTGTTTCAACAACAGTGTTATCTGAATTAGCTACAGATAGGCAACCACAACATAGTGCTTAAAATAGTCTGTAATGTTAAGCTTTTTTAGTTTGTTTATTGGTTTTACATTTTTTTTTTGTGAAATGGCTTAAGCCAAGTCTGTATTAATCAGAGATAAGGTTGGTTAGTTTCACTTATCAGTTCTCTTTTTACTCAGCGATAGAAGTATGGCCTATTATTCTTATCATGTAATTAGAATTTTCTGTGGTGTTTCTGTTGTAGGTGATAAATATCTTAAATTCTTATGTTTGACTTCTTTATATTGTAAGATTGAAGATGCTGTTATATAGTCGTATTAATTTTCTAAATTTTATTCTTAGAGTCATGCTTACAGTGAATCTCATAGTTCAAAGAAGAAAGCTGCTTATTCCCGTAAAGATTTATTGGTTAGTTTTCTACTATGATATTTATTATAAATATACTGTGTAGAGTTACATACTAATACAGTTATGGATAAATTTACTAGCTTTCTGACATATGCATAAATGTTTTCAGGAAAAAAGAAACCTCTAGCATTGACCAAATTCTGACCTGAAGTTGTGTTTGAAACTGTGCTCATGGCAGTGGAATCCCATGAATGGAATCAGCTAAATAGAAATCATGTTCTGTTGGAGGCCTGTGGAAGGCTCTTGGAAATATTTAAAAGTGGCACTTCTCTGTGTTAAAGTTTATTCAGTCAGGATGGAGATATGTGCTCTATTATTTACACTTTGTCCCCAATCAGTTAGATATATTTTAAATGTAGATGTAAAGCAGATTGAATTTACCATAAGCCTTGACGTTAACCCACTGAACTGTTGAGAAAGGCATGTGGATTTATTGTGATCTTCCAAAAACTGTTCTAGAAAGTTCAGTGTGTAACGTGAATATAGTGCCAAGAAATGCTGTATTTTTGATGTAATTTTTCATAGGGATTTGGCACTGATGAAATAGCAGTTGCATTGAGGGTTGGGGGAGTTAGAGCAGCAGTGGACACCTGTGTTGAGACAAGGCTGAAATAATTTTTATATTTACTTATTACTTGTATTATAGCATTTCTCTGTGCACTTTTGAGGTGCTATTTTCCTGTTCCCTCAGTTCTTAAATGAGTAATACAAATCTTTCTGCCTCCTATGGCCTATTGAGATAGAAAGTGCTACTTTCTGAAAGCACGGCTTTTTGCCACATCTTCATCTCTGTTTTCCTTCTTTATATGTGTATATCACATTTTTCCTCACATACAAATATATATGCAATCTGTGTAGGAAGTGTCAAAAAATAACAGAAATAAGCCAAAGTATAATTGCTAGGCTTTCAGCATGGGCACTTGGTGTAAAGAACAGTGGTAGGATACAGACTAATGCTGATCACGTAAACATCCATCCCCTATTAAACTCTCTGGAATTTCTGTCCTTTTTCTCTCCCCAAATGCTCTGATTGAGGATGGTATCTAATGGAAGAAAAGAGCAAGCAAGTCATTGTACTAATTACTAGAAAGTTTTGTCAAATATGTTTTTCATTTATTTCATGCTGCACTTGTCAGGGTTTAGATAAACTTTTCAGGGTTTTCTTATTTATTAGGGAGAAAAGCCAAAACTATTTACTCCTTTGGTTGGGCAGGACATTAAAATACAGGTAATGCTGATATACAGAGTACATAAGTAGGTTTGGGTTTTTTGCACTTGCTTCAGAAAGTTACATGGATTTTGAGTTAACCGTAGGGAAAATTTTTACGTTCTGTACAAGTTCTAAGCTTGGGAACATTTGGACAATGTCAAGATAGAACTTTTATTTACAAGATCTACAGATGTGACCTTTGTTTTCTCTTCTTTTTTCCTCACACAGAGTGGAATTTACTATGATCAAAGAAATTATAGCAGCCTTAGATATAGTAAACCAGTTCCTTCCTACCATACTCGGGTCTGTCTCGTCTTTCTATATTAATTTTTTAATGTATATAAAATACATATATTTGGTTTTGCTTACTTATGCTATAAGAAGCAAACTTTTCTCTCTTTCCTTCTGTAACACTGCAAATTATTACAGCTAATACTAGTTACAATTGTATTTCTTGCTTTTAAGGGTTGCCTTTTATAAAATGAATGGTTAACATGCAAGTTACTGTATTCTGCATATGTGGGGTTTTAAATTTAAAATAGCTTCTGTTTCATGATTGCTGTATGATATAAAGAAAACAACTAGCAGCTGTGACACTTGCTTTTTCAAAGTCCTGTTTTTAAAAAGCAACAACAAAAAGTCTTAAGTTTAGTGCCAACGTACTACTTTCTTCTACAGTAAAATAAATGATAAATCAGTGGTCTGTTGTGAGATGGGTAGTATATTCCAGTACCTGCAGCTACTGTCATGGTCAGGTTTAAATAAGTAGCTAGAGGAAATTGACGTGTCTTTTGAAAATTACTTAATTTCTTATCATTCTTGTCTACAAATCTTCTGATAAAAATACTAGATTGCTTTAATGTTTTAGATTATGATTTCAAAGATAATGGGTTTTCTTGGAATGTTTATCCACACCTTTCTTGAAGTTCCTGTCTATTATAGACGTAAAATTTAGTATTTCAATCTTTCAGAACTCTTGGGGAATACAGAGCAATAGGTAAAAAAATTAATGTACACAGAAAAAGTGTTTCTGACTTTTCCTATTCTTCACACTACAGTCGTCTTCTCTATACAGTGATCCAGTGGCAACAACTAGGAGTTACAGGGTTAGTACAATGTAAAGTAATATCTTACTTATCTTTTAGATGTTTGAATGGCATTCAGAAATATAAAATTACACTTTTCTTCATAGGTGTCTCCTTCTGTAAACACTGGTTTGATAAGAAGTATCAGTTTGGTTCGTAAGCACCATTTGCATGGTTGCCTTAAATTTGTATTGTACGGCCATGAGGCTTGACAGCATTTCATGTGCATTTTTTTTCATATTTTTAATAAAGCTGCAGCCTGTGTGTGTCATTTTGTGGAGGCATTCAGTTTAATGTTTTTAACATTGCTAAATTGCCTCTTTAAAGTATTTTAGTAGTTGCTGTTTTACTGATCTTTTTACAGATGAGCATAAAATTTATGAATACAACAATGATGTTGAAGAACACTGGGGTTAGAACAAGTTAATCCAAGCATACTAAATAACAACTGCATGTATAATACTAAAAAAAGTATTTAAAGAAGTTAAGCTAAGTATTTGAACGTGAAAAATGGTTGTCAGGAGATTACAGAAATTTGTTGTAAATACACTTTAAATACTTTCAAATAAGATGCCATATGTAAATGTAATAGTCATACAAAAATGTAATAGGATGAAAATCTAATCTGCATCTTTACAAAATAAAAAGTAGCTAGAAGTGCCATAAGAATGGCTAAGCTCTACAAAAAGTTGTTGTCTTTAAAAAGTGACATGCATGCCTGAAACTTCATGCCTTTTGCTGCTACAACAGTTGAAATCCAACTTATACTGCCATTTAGAGTCATGCTAAACCTATGTATGTAAATCGTCAAGTATTCTTACGTAATATTTTTATGTAGTTAGTGAGGTCTTGTTCTGCACTTGGATTGCAAACAGATAACTTTTTTGGCTTTGTGCTTAGTCTCCAGAAAACTAGAAGATCCAGTGAGAGAACGAGACCATTATAACTGCTATTACATATAATTCTAATATACATACTCTAATTTTTGCTAGAGATCTCTTATAGGTAGGGGGAAAGCAGCATGAGACTGTGGTTTGTTTTTTTTATTGTGTTGCCCAGAGCTGCTTTTATTATCCACTGCATAAATAGATTTCAGCCTTGCACCTTAGAATCATGGAATCATTTAGGTTGGAAAAGACCTTTAAGATCGAGTCCAACCGTAACACATTCTCCTTTTCAGGAAAACTTGTGTGGGTGAGCACAAAGTAAAACTGACAAGTATACAATATAGCTTCAGTTCCCAGGGTGGATTAAAACTTGTGAAGGCTTCAGAACAGTGAAAACCAAATTGCAATTTAAATATTTAATTTAATTTTCTTCTGAAAATAGTTAAGATTTGATAGTTTTTTAAAACTATTTGGCTATTTTTCAAGGAAATTCTTAGATTTATATTTGGAAAGAGACAACCCTAATAGTAGGAGGAAATGCTGCTGGAAATTTTTAAAAATTGTTCATTCTTTCAGAAAGTATGGTGTTAACTGGAAAATGCATAGATGGGGTAAGATAGAGTACAGTGTGTAAGAATTACAGTGTATAAGTGTGGCATAATTATTTCTGAGACTGAATATAAACGATGTTTCATTCCCTCTTTCTCAGGCATCTTTGTGTGGTGATGGATTACATAGCTCATATAGTTCTCGCACTGTAAGTGTAATAGGCTTTTGGTTGTTTCTTTTATTATCTTTGTTTTCTGGAGACAAAAATGTGAAAATTGTGAAAATTTCCTTCATAACTTTTCTTTAGCCGTCTGAATACAGTTATTCTTCAAGAGCAAGCTCAGTTCGAAGTAGTCCCGTGGTGAGCATTCCTCTTGCATGATTTGCTGAATGCTTTGATACTAACGCACAATAATTATGAGTATTTACACTGGGGATAATTTTACTGACCAACACAGACTTGATTTTTCAATTCTGCATCAAAAAAAAAAGTAATTTGTCAGAGATGTGATTTTTAGCAAGATGTAAAGTTCTAGCAGGAAGACAGTAAAGTGTAGAAGCAATAAGGAATTTGCTTTTCTAAACATCTTTTAAATGTTTGTAACGTATATAATTGGAAGCAATTGGAAACTGGAGTATAGTACGTTGTTGGAGTTACCACCTTATGTCACAATTACATGGCAGTAACATGAAACTGTTACTACAATACGTCTGAAAGTCTTTCTTTTTGGGAAGAGGACTAATGCAAACTTTGTTATATCATGCAGTAAGAAGTAGCTAGCTCATTTTTATGGTGACCAGTATTCAAAACTGAGAGAAATTTGTTCCTGGATCTGTATTGTGTTAAAAGGGTCATTCCAAAGATGGCTTTTCGTGCTGCAAAGTGATTTTAAACAGTTCTACCCTTTTTCTGCTGCAGAACAACTGTCTCAGTTTCATTGGTACAGCTGCTCATTTGTCATGCTACACAGAAAAGTAGATCGGTGTTCTGGTATAGGTTAAATTGAAATGTTCTGTCCTGTTTTCATTTTTCACATATTCTTAAAAATGTTAGCGACTAAACAAATAAAAACAGACTTGTCAGGGACTGGATGTTTTTAGCTACAAAAGATGTCAGAGTGAGTTTTTGAGGATGTAGGAAAAAGGGGATTTTGTTGTTGCTTTATGACGTTTCAAAACCGAAGAGGTATTAACATCCATCTCTAAAGTCTCTTGAGCTGTGAAAATACTACTTGTCTCCTTAGTTTCTCTTAACATTAAGATACATTTCTTAAAAGTATATACTTTATACGTATATAGGATTACATAGATCAGATCTCAGTGTATATATATGTGATACCAATAATGCCAAGGTCCAAGGTACCATTCACTCACACTAGTGAATGAGTTCAAAGTATTTATTTGAAATAATTCTGAAAAGGGTTTTGAGCAGATGAAGTAAAAATCTTTCTCATAAGTTAACTTTCACTTTCTACTGTTTCGATGGTTAATATTTTGGTTTCACTCTGGGTAGTGCATTGGAAGTCAGCTCAGTAGTCACTGGAAATCGAAGGAGAAAGTGGGAGAGAAGATGGAAACAGTAGAAAACACTGGTGAAAAACTGCATGGTGCATCTCCATCTCAAACTGTATCGGTTTTGATAAACCCGTTAAGAAAGATGTTAGAAATGCAAAAGGTACAGAAGGAGGAACAGTAAGGTTTCAGATATATGGACTTTTCAACAGCAAAGATAAGTTGGTTTTGAATGAAAAGAGCGCAGTGTTGTCATAGATTGATTGTAGCCCTTGAGTTGTTTGTTCTTTTGCTGTAAGCATAATTTATATAAGCAGAATTCTGTTCAGCATCTTTATACTTTGAAATGCAAATGAAATAAGAAAGTTTAGCCAATGTTGTGAAAATTTATTTAATTTGTCATTTTTTAAAAAACAAAGGTATTATTTAAAATATAGATATAGTTATAGCTGGAAAATTCTTTGTCAGAACATAACCAAGCAGTGACAAAAAACACAAATTCTGTAGTCCTAAGCATGCATAATCTGAGACAGGCATTCATCAGCAAACTGTTTTATATGTAACTGGTCATGTTTGCATAAAAAAATCTCACTATCCTTTAATCGGGATAAGATGAGGCTACATCACTCATGTACCTCAAGTACAAAGAAACTAAGAATTATTTTTTACAATGGTGAAAATGGGGTAAGGACAATATATTTTGAAACTGTTCATTTAAAGATTTTTCTTTCATATAATAACTTTTAAAACTAAATATAATATTCACAGTAAATTTCTGCCTTTTGAAGTGGAATGTTATCAATACAACACTCGATAAACCTACTCTTCTCATTAAATACTATGTTTAACGTGCATTTTTCTCAGTTAAATATTTCACTTGAATTCCCATGGCATTGTAATGACTGTAATGTGGTTAGATATATGTTGCCTTTTTTAGCAGTCATGTGTAGAATAACATTTTTTCTTCACCTTTTTAGGTGCCTGTCTGACATATAGCTTTGGGGAGTAAACTTGTCTTCTATTGTAAGGCCTCTTAAAATTTTGAATGAGAGGAGGCCCAGATCATATTCATAATTAGTAGTGTTGGGATTGTGTTGATTTGAAGAAAAGACATTTGTAGAGAAAAATAACTTTTATTTACCAACTTATGATTATATAATCTGGTTTTATGATCTACAAACCTTTTTTAAAAAAGGTAATTTTTGTAACTGTTTGGCACTATATTAGTACTAAGCCTTTTTGTATCTCTGTATTTTTTATATTACTCCAAATGAGGAAAATAAATCAATAATAAATGTTCATTGTTTTTAGTTTTAAATACTGTAAACTATAAGAATAATAAACATGTGAAGAGAGTGTTTAAGAACAATGCATATGCTGCCTAAAGTAGTCATATCAGTGTGGCACACATCTTATTCATGTAGACACATTTAAAATAGCAAAAATCTAAAAGAGTAAGATTTTCCAACTGTTAAACTGTTGGAAAAGCTAGAATAAATTGCAATAATGGAGATTTAAGTTAGGATTTCCTGTTTGTTCTTTTTAAATAAACTTCTGTTCATTCTGTGGTATCATCTTCAATTCTCTTTCACCCTTCTCCTTATCTTTTGAAGTCCTCTGATTTTTCTGATCAAAGTGAAACTGCTGCTGACTATTTTAGTCGTTCCAACCGCAGGGGAAGCATTGTTTCCGATGCAGATGATGTCCAAGGTTTGAATAGTGTGAGTGTAATGCTTCTTGTTATACTGTGGTGAATACAGCAAACTTACTAACTATGGATTTTCTTTTCATACTCTGAAAGAGTAAATACTGTAAAAGCGTTCAGAGTTACTTAACGGCAAATAGGTTTGAGGGATTGGGGTTGTTTTTTGTAGGGGATTTTGCCTGTTGCTAGAAGCATGTGACAAGTGTTAACACCTTGCATTTTTTGTGTGTGATAAGCTTAAGCATCTCTTCAATGTAAAATGTTGGGTTTTTTCTTGTGGGAATTACACAAGATCACCTAGACATTGTTATTTTTGGAATACTACTACTTGGTTGGGGGGGGGGGGGGGGGGGGAGAAATACTTAAAACTGTGCCCTTATTAGTGCATTTTTAGTGTTCATTCATCCCGGATGAGATTTTGTCAAGATCCATTACTGGAGCACACATTGTTGGCTATGCTCTTACACTGAATTCCAAGTCAATAGAGCACATTACAGGAAAATTATGACTGTTTTCTTGTGCATCCCTTTAGTCTGAACATTGTTTACGAGAAACCTAGCTGCCTTCTCTTCATTGCTGCTATAGGTTCTAGAAGCTGTTGTTACTTGCAGTCAAAACTTGTGTTTAATAGTGGAAAAAATAGGGAAATTTCTGTTCTTAGGCATGTCTTTGAAATAACAGTGTTGGCACATGCAGTAGGAGGAGAGGTTGAGAGAACTGGGCTTGTTTAGTTGGGCAAAGGGGATGCTACGTGGTGATCAGCAGCCTGCAACTGCTTGATTAGGTAAGAGCCAAACTCTTCATACCCGTGCCAAGCAGTGCAACAAGGGGCAGCAGCCTCACGCTGCAGCTTAGGAGGTTCAGATGAGCCACTGCAAGAAGCTCCAGAAGGTGGTTAGTGTTGCACTCTTGACAGGTTACAGCAAGGCTGGAGAACCTCCATCCTCAGGAGCTGGTGAGACTTAGCTAGATAAAGCCACAGCTAACCTGGACTGTTGGCAGCAGTTCTGCTTTGGAAGGGAGGTTGGACTAGGTGACTGCTAGAGTACCCTTACAACCACTGTTTCTATGATTCTGCATTTAGATGACTTAATCTTATAGTGCGATGTAACTTGTATTGTAATAATGCACGGTATTTATCGTCTGTCCATGCTCAAAGCATGACATAGACCAATCATTTCTCTGGTTTAAATTTTAGCTTTCTTTTTCTTCTCTAATAAAGCTGCTTTTCTGAAATTAATGCTCTGCTAAAAGAAAATGTGGAGGCTGAGACTGGCAATTATGCTACCTTCTCCGTTGCTTTTATCATTATTATGTATTATTAGATTCCAAAATTATGTTTTTATTTAAGTTATTCTAAATTGATACTTCAGATCAATTGGATTCTTAACATCATTTTACTGTCAAGTAGTGACAAATATTTGCACCTTATAATTTCAGTACATCATTGGAGATGATGAATTTGCCATGAAAATACAATGTTGCTTCTGTAGAAACCACAATAGAAGGAAAAAAGAAAGATCTCAAAGTAGCATTTGTTTCTAGTGTGATTATAGACTTCCAAATCTCTAGTCTCTGGGCTGGGAGAAAAACAGGTGTTTTTGGAGAAGCCAGATATTTGAGATACCATACTTAATGTATCATACTTGTTTTAGGAAGTATGGCAACATGTTAATGTCTTCATTTAATTCCACCTATTTTGATTCGTAGAAATGTGGAAAATATGGAAATCTACATTATAAGTTTGCAGTATCAGAGTTTCCTAGATAAGAAGTGGGGTGGTAGTTCTTTTGCTTAGGCTTCAATACGTAAAATATGAATTGAAATTATTTTGTAGGTTGCTGTTAATTAGTACACTTTAGTTATGGGCTTTTACCTGAATTGGTGTTGTCCTGATGTAATTGCAGGTTTCACTGAAGAGACTGAAGGAACAAATGTGTTTTCTAATAACTAGGACATTGACTGGTGTGTCTGAAGTGCATGTGCATGAAGCTTTGTTTGTTACGCCACCAAGTGTTGTAGTCACTACCCTGTTGAAATTAAAAATAGTGAAATGTGTTTTGTTGATCAGTACTTTAATATTGGTAATGACTTTTTAAAAAGTTTTTAAAAAGTTTCTGGTTTTACAAGCATTCATTTATTTTGCAGTTGAGGTAAAAACTACTTTTCAAGGCTGAATATTTTTTTCTTGTCTTGATCTATGCTAACTTCTGGAATTTCTTTTTTTATTATTATTTCATTTTTCGTTCCTAAATATTTCTTGGTATCTTTGAACAGAAGATGGTGATTCAGTAGTCCCTCATTGCAAAAGGTGTATTGTGATCACTTTCCCTTTTCTCTTTCAGCTGGAAGAAAAGAGTGAAAAATCACATTCAGAAATATTTTCAAGGGTAAGAGTTTTTAATTTAAAAATCATTGAAAGTCAGTGTTTAGTCATAAATTTACAAATACTAAAATAGTTCCAAAAGTATAAATATTTTTTTAATAGAGTGTATTTTAGTCATTTTTAAGAGCTTGCAAAGAGATATTTTTAGACATACTTTTTTATCTACAAAATTAATGCTTTGTCTTTTATTTCCCAAAGAAATAATTTTATTCTTTATTTTACTTTTAGCAAGTATTAGTTTCTTATAGAATTTGTTTTCTGTGTGAGAAATATTTAGCAGGAAAGGTCGAATTTTAAGAGGCTAGGGCTATAAGAATGCATATGCTACATTCCACTGGAAGCTTTCTTCTGAATCCTGGGTGGCAGAAATTATAATTTTTTAGAAATATTTTAAACTTCTCCAGTTTTTCAGCACTAATAGCCTCCTTATGGAAGTCTTCTGAACAGAAGACTCAAAACTGTGATGTTATGATAACTGATAAGTCATCAAAGAGAAACCAACATTTCACCGAGAACCACAGGATGGTTTGGGTTGGAAGGGACCTTTAAAGATCATCTAGTCCAACCCCCCTGCCATGGGCGGGGACATCTTTCACTAGATCAGGTTGCTTAAAGCCCCCTCCAACCTGACCTTGAACACTTCCAGGGATGGGGCATCCACCACCTCTCTGGGCAACCTGTGCCAGTGTCTCACCACCCTCAGCGTAAAAAAATTTCTTCCTTATGTTGAATCTAAATCTACCCTCTTTCAGTCTAAAACTGTTGCCCCTTGTCCTGTCACTACAGGCCTTGGTAAAAAGTCTCTCTCTGCCTGCCTTATAAGTCTCCTTTATATATTGAAAGGCCCCAATAAGGTTTCCCTGGAGCCTTCTCTTCTCCAGGCTGAACAACCCCAAATGCAAAGCCCTGTGTTGTGCTGGAAAAAATTCAAAGGAAAATATTGCCTATAAGCTAATATTAAGAAATGGTAAAAACAAGAGAGGAAAGTGTTCTATGACTGTGAAGCAATTAATAAAGAGTAATGTCAAGTATACCAGAAATGACAGTATGATTCCTGATACAATGTTTTTCCCTTTTAAGCCATCATCTCGCAATTCAGTAAGTGCAACTCCTCTGAGTGGCAACTCATCTAGGAGAGGAAGTGGAGACACGAGCAGTTTGGTGGATCCTGATGCCTCCCTCAGTGAATTACGGGTAAACTGCATTTTCCGAGAATTTGGAGATAGTTTAAAATTGTATTTGTGGTTAGCAGGAATTTTTCTTTGCTACAAAACTTCTGGTTTCTTAATAGTAAGAAGAAGTTATGAGGGTGTAATTTTTATCACAAAAGATTTCTGTATTTATCTTGGTAACTGTATTTGTGTTTATAAATACTTATGGTGCTAACAGTTTAGCTTATATTAAAATAAGACTTTCTTTATGTCAAATTTGAAATGATTCTGTCCTATTTGAGATGGCTTGGATTCAGGGCTATAAACAAAATCTTAATTTCCATCAAGTTGTGAATTAATTATGATTTCTGTGAATTATTGCAGGCGCTGGCATATGACAGAAATGCATGTAAACCTCATAATGCTTTTTTGACTATAAATTATTTCCCCATACTTCTTATGCAATGGTTCATTCCTATGTCCTGCAGGATATCTATGATCTTAAGGACCAGATACACGATGTAGAAGGGAGATACATGCAGGGACTTAAAGAACTAAAGGTATCAGGGCTCTTCCCAAGCATGCATTCTGTATGGGTATTTTTGGGTAATGGAGATACTACTGGTTCCACTAACTATATAAGGCTTTACTAACAAGTTTTTAAATTTCTTTAAAGCATGTATCTAACTTTTAATGCATAGAGAGCATCAGCTTAAATTTGTCATGCGAGTAAATTAAGATGATTTAAATGTACATGAGATCGTATATGTTCATTATTTGATTTATGTTAAAATAGTATTAAACTTTCATATTTTTAGCAGGTCTTTTCTGGTAAGATAATGAGAGGTTCAACTTATATTTTTCAGAGCTTTATTAGCAAATAAATAGATATTCAAAATAATTACTGTGTATTGAATGGGGAAGAAAGAAATGGGATATAGTTATGATAAGGAACTTAAGAAATTGAGAATTAGTCTTCCAAGTTTCAGCAAATACTACATCTTATAAAGCAAAACCAAAGTAAGAATTTTGAAAGACGTGCTGAAACTAATCTGGGCAGGCACATTGCTTGCAGGAGAAGATTAATTTTGTTTTAATCCTTCACCATTATGAAATGGTTTTTTTATGCTTATGGTTTACATTCCCATTATCTTTATCTAAATTATAGGTTGGTATTTTCAGTATTAGGTTAATAAGATTTGTCTATATTTTGGCTTGTTTAAATTAGTATGTATGCTTTTCTTTTGTAAGTTTTCACACCATTAACAGTTGCAGTTAATTTAAAGTATGATTATTTCCCCTCTTCTGTTGAAGGGAAACTGAATACAGCAAATGATGTGGCTTACAAATCTTTTTCAGGATATTTTTTCTGTTCTCTTTCCTGTTACCTAATTGTGAATGATTCCATGTGAAAGTAGAGATCTTTCCATATTTGTTTTATATCCATATAGAGACTGAATTTAATGAATGCTGCTTGTACTAGAGCATGTAACAGTGATGTATTTAACAGCTTCCTTGAATTTCCTTGATTAAACAACATATTAGATGGTATAGTAAAGAGAAAATATGTAATATGAGCTGTTCAATGTAGCAAAAATTATTTCTTCTTTAGAGGATAAGTAACTTTGAATCTGATAGCCATATGCTCAGTTGAAGTATGTCTTGTTTTAATCATATTGCCATATGAATATTAAAAGGCCATCAAGAGCAGTAGATTACAAGATTATTAGTCATAGCTATGATTGTATTAAATATGAATAAAATGTGAGATTGCTTCATATTTTCAGAATGCATCTAACTCACGCTTTTGCATGTTTGCTAGCATCTCATGACTACTGTTCTGAATCATTACTAATGTGCTATTATTTATTGTAATCCATTACAGTTACCAAAAAGCACAGGTGTGCAATAGTAAGACCTTGATCTATGCTTGGCTTACAAAATTGAATTGCATTTTATGCTATTGTTAATACTGAATAATATGTTCCTAAGTTAATTTGCCTTCCATAGAGATTCTTTCAGGAACCCTTCTTTCTAATTAGGAAGGTATTGCCTTTTTGTTAACTTCTGCTTTAGCGGTTTTGTCTTGTGTATGTTAGAAGAATCATAGAATCATTAAGGTTGAAAAGACCTCTAAGATCGAGTCCAACCGTCAACCCAACACTACCATGCCCGCTAAACCATGTCCCTAAGCGCCTCATCTACGCGTCTTTTAAATACCTCCAGGGATGGTGACTCAACCACTTCCCTGGGCAGCCTGTTCCAATGTTTCACCACTCTTTCAGTAAAGAAATTTTTCCTCATGTCCAAAGAGTTACTAGAGTAACTAGTTTACTATCCAAGAGTTACTACGATACCTGCTTTTACACTTTTTAAGTGTTTTTTCAGTGGTTGAGTAACAGTGATTTGTTACTACCTTCATATCTCTGTGGTTGCCCATCCCTCATGCTGCTAAGTGTGGTTTATTCTGCAGATTTGTAGCCAGGTAAAAACTCTAATGTGGATAGTTCTGATTTAGTTAGGTCTTCAAATCTTTTCATGTCTCAGTTTGAGTTGATTCTTTCTATATTCCCTTTCTCAGTTTTGTTGATTCGTTCTATATTCCCTTGGATCAACTAGAAAGGAATACTTTTTCTTTCCTCAAAATTTTTCTTTTATGCAGTTAACAGAGCACTCTTTTGATGTGTGCTGGGTTTAATCATCCTGTTCTAGCCAAGCAGGCTAATTTGTATAGCCCTTTGGCTTTACTGATAGAATTGTGGGTGGCATTTCTTCATAGCTTTAGGTTATGAGCAGAGCCGCCTTATCCATTTTCATTCCAGCCTATTCCTACTGCTTCATCCTTAGGCATCCCACTGCCTCATTCAAGCATTTCAGAAATTCTTCCAAATCCATATTATTTCTCACCAAACTGGAAGATTACTGAAACTACATGGAATTCTTGAACCACAGGGAATGTGTGTAATAATACTTGACTCGAAAAGAAGGAACAGTTCCAAAGAAGCCTTAGTAATGTTCCAGTATTTTTAACTGGTTGGAGACTCTTAGGCATGGCTTGGTTTCTTTCTGGGAAACAATTCTCACTCTTCTGTTTCAAAATCAGTTTATTCCTCTTCCATAACTGCAGTTTTTTTTCCCCCGTTAACTTGTTGATTAATGATGCTTTAATCCAATCTTCTAAACCTAGTCTCCTCTTTAAGGCTCGAGTCCTGGAGCACATGGCATACAATAAGAGGCTGAAACAACTGGATTTGGCAAGTCTTGGGGGGGTGGGCAGCAGTATCATTGCTGTTTTCAGCTGCCTAATAGGAGGGTGTAGAGAAGACAGGGCAGACTCCTTTCAGAGGTGCACAGTGACAGGGCAAGATGCAACAGTCAAAAGTTGCACTGTAAGGGCAGAAATTCCAATTAGACCTCAAGAAAAAGACTTTTCTCAAGGAAGGCCGTCAAACAGTGGCACAGGTCGTCCAGCCAGGTTCTGCAGTCTACATCCCTGGAGATACTTAAAATGAACTTGCGGATGAGCTGTGAGCAGCCTGATCTTAGTTGGCCCTGTTTATTTAGGAGATTGGACCAGATGTCATCCAGAGATCTGCCAACCTAAATTACTAGGTGACCCCACTCACCACACTCACAGAAACAATCAAATTAGAATTTTTTCTAGTCGTACTTTTCGTTAAATTTTGTATCTCCCCATAAAAGGACTATAGCATTCATTTTAATTCTAGTATTTTCTTTTTTTTCCTCTAAATTGAATTATTCTTTGAAAGTCTTTGGAAGGTTTACTGTCTCTGACACTTTGTTTTACCAATCTTTACAAGATTTGTCATGTTTACACCGTCACAAAAAATGTTTTCTCTAGTTTTAATCTAAAACTTAAGAATTACTTGAGTGCACTTGTGTTCTTTATTTTTTCATTTTCTTATATCTTATCATGAATCTTCTTTTGCTGTTTGCTATTTACTGCTTCCCAGATGATAATGGTACCTTTCTTATCTACTTACATTGTCTTGTCTCTTCTGATCTGTAGTCTATCAGGATATGCCTTAAGTTATTTTTTCTCATGTTTCTAAAATACTGTTTTTCTCCAGCACAAAATTCCAGAATTTAGTGAATGGAACAGAGTTCTAAATACATGGGACTATGATAAAATTATAAAAGATAAAATATGTATTTTAAGGACGGCTTTCTCAAAATGGGGATTTATAACATGGAATAGGGTTTGGGGGTTGGGTTTCTTAAGTTTTCTTAGGAAACTTAGATTGTTACCACCCTCTCCTCTAACATCTTAGTCCTTAGTCCTACTGTTCTGTTTTCTAGAAAACCCAAGCCTCGTGCCGTTCCTGTGCTAGTATTTCTACTGTCATGATACAAATAATTTAACATGGAGGTTATGCTACCTATGCCTTCAAAGAACAGATTACATTAAATACTAGGGGATTTGTAGTAGGGCACAGATCTACTTTGGAAAGGGAATGGCTTAATAGTTCTTTTTCAATTCTAAAATTAGGACTCTGAAACTCTATTTTTGTATTTTTAAAAGCATGCGTATTGAAATCATTGCATGTTTAAAAGTGTCTGGAGTGATAGTTGTTCTAATATTTGGATAGTTGACATTTGTTACAGTACTGAGAAAAAAATTATAGGATAAAATCATTTTGGTAAACGTGAGGGAATTCCGTAAGAGGGTATATAGCAAGGCATATGTGCACCTTCAGGTAGAGAATCAGGCATGTGAATCTTTACATGCTTTTTTTTTTTTAAATCTTAGTAAGAAATAGAAAGACAAAATGTCTGCTTAAACAGAATCATTATTACTTAAAAAGTGTGACTACCTTAAGACTTTGAATCTGAGGTACAGAATGCTACTTAAATAATGAGCATTAGGTTAAAGCTACTCTTAGCGATATTTCTGTGACCTTTTTCAGTCATGTAATTGTCTGAGTTCTGACAGGTTTGTTGCCTCATTCTGAAGTGTATTCTTGTGCATGCATTGTAAATACAATAAAGCTGTGATATTACTACTTTATCCCTGTGAGTTAAGTTGTGAAGGTAGCAGAGTAGAAAATGCAAGTGGAATATTATCTTGTAATTTTCATACTTTTGTAATGATAACTTTTTATTGCTGTGTATGACTTAACCTGAATAATGGAAATTGAACTGTGACTTGGTATTTCTAAAGAGAAGACATGAATAATAACTCAGAAACAAAAATGGTTGCGTACTTTTACTGTATAACTGATAGCACTCTTCAGCATTATGGTGGTATTTTAACATTATAACAATGCATCAAAAAGTTAGACTAATGTAAGCCTTTCTACTATCTATAGGATTCACTAGCTGAAGTTGAAGAGAAGTACAAGAAAGCTATGGTTTCCAATGCTCAACTAGACAATGAGAAAAACAACTTGGTTTACCAAGTGGATACTCTAAAGGATGTCATTGAGGAGAAAGAAGAACAGATAGCAGAGTTCTATAGGGAGAATGAAGAGAAGTCAAAGGTACTGATTTTTAAGACTTTTTCTGATTATAAAGATAAACATTAGAAGCCTGGACTACCTTAAACAGTTGAAAACTTTTGGATTAGTAGAAAAGTCTGTCTATCTCAGTGGCCAAAGATGTTTTGCGTATTGTGTTTTGGTTTTTAAATTAAAAAAAAAACACACACCCCCTGAAACAAACCAACCACCCCCAAAAAAAACCCCAAACAAACCCCAAAACATATCCCAACCCCCCCACCCCAATTAAATGCAAATTAATTGCATTTAATTAATGCAGTACACTAATGATAAAATACACATTTTAATCAAATAAGACATGTTCAGTCCTACTTTCTTGGAAAGGGAAGATCTGTGTGGCAGCTTTTTCCAGCAATAGTTAGATAAATTCAGTATCTGAGCTTTTCTCATTAATATTGTGCTTAAACCTTTATGGCATCTTTTCTCTCCACTCTAGATTTTATTAAATAAAATCTTCTGTATAGTAAGTATCTGGAGAACTTACCTAAAACACTGATTCTGTAGTTTTTAGCCACTTGGTAGGTAGAATTTCTCAAATTGTTGTAGTAATTTCTTAGGTAATGTTATGTTAAGTGCTATTACTAACTTTTTAAAACTTCGTAGTGAAAATAAGTGTCAAACCCAAAATAAATAAGAATAAATCATGAATTTATTTAATATAGGAATTGGAAAGACAGAAACACACGTGCAGTGTTCTACAGCATAAGCTGGATGAACTTAAAGAGGGCCTTCGACAGAGAGATGAATTGATAGAGGTATGTTCATATGAGATAGTGTATGATAGAACTTGTGCAAATAAATATGGTGTAAAATTTGAATGGGAACAGCTATCATACACAAAATGAGCTTAAATATAATCTCGCATTTTTAAGAAAGAATTTATCTTGTGTTAGTGGGTAGAAGTTAAGCTATCAATCTCTCAATTCATAAAGTTGAAGATGTCTCTGCAAGGTTTTCAAATGTGTAAAATCCTTAATTCCTGTGAAAATTGTGGTTCTTTCATGAATGTTCCTTGTATCTTTCCTTCCTTGTGAGGGCTGAACTAATGTTTGTGTGGCCCAAATAATTTTGCATAGCCAGAAGTTCTAATGCATGGATAATACCAAATATCATTCTTTGCCTTTCCCAAAAGTTTCCTTTTCAGTTATTTCAGGTTTTTTGTGAGCATCAGCCACTGAAGTTTGCGGTAGTGAATGTTTGTTTTCTTACCAGTCAAGCATAAATATAGTGACACTGGTCATGGTCAGCATGTTATTGGGTCATAACCATGTTGCTGGGTATGTGGTGTGTTATCTTCTTTTCCCTTCTTCCCGCTCTTCTTTTCCCCTCTCCCCCCTTTGATTTGTTTCCAAAAGAAATGTGCCTTAAAATCCCAGAGCTATTATCAGTCTTAATTTTAAAATGGTCCACAAAGATATATATTGTCAACAATAAGCAGGTGTCCATTTCCTATTTATTTTGGCTCTAGTGCTGTAAATTGAAGTTCAATTAGTACGTCATTTTCCTACCACCTTTTGGTTCTAGTGAAAATTGATGATTTTAAGTGTATGGGCCAAAGTTTCCACTATCTGATTTTCAAAAGCTATATAATATTGCGTTTCATTGATCGATTTCTTTCCCCGTTAAGTTCTTGTGCTCTCCAGGCAGTAGTACAGTAACTCCAAAAGACTTCTGAAAAGTCCCAGATCTGTTATGGTTACTGAGAAAATAATATGCTTCATGAACTGGAGTTGATATGATTTACTAGCAGAAGAAAAGGAGTAAGACTAGCCTAAGATGCACCATTTTGCAGATTAATGCTGACAAGCAAAAACTTCGCAAATTCTGGTTGTAGTTCTGTCACTTGCTCTGGATTCTCTTTGACTTCACTGTGAAGGAAAAAAGTACTTCATACTTTCTTCTTTAGTGGTTGCTGTTTGTTTGTTTGTTTTTGAAGTATGTGAATCAAGAATATACAATAGATTTGTCTGGAGTGTTTGCTTTGATAGAATGTAGCATATGCGTGTTGAATATTCACCAAATGCATGCAGTCCCTTCAAAGATAAAGGCAGTTTGCCCCATATTTACCATTTATTTGAGTAACTTCTCCTCCAGCTGTTAATGCTAACAGATAATCTAGTGGAAGCCATTTAGCTTTTTGCAGAAAGATATTGTCTTCCATTCCCAGATGTAAAATCAATTTCACTCATTAGGAAGGCAAAAAATTATCTCTAGCCCTAAAAATTATGTCATCTTCATATATAATTATATGAGCATAGCAAAGAATTTTAGTTCTTGGTTTTAGAATTTTAGTTCTTGGTTTTAGAGTTTTAGGGCAAAGAGCTAAATGCAGTGTCAGATAAAAAATAGGACCACACTTGAAATGTATTAATACAGTATCAGAAGGCAGTCAGCAGCCATATTTCACTTCCTGGATGCTTGATTCAAACTTCCTTCTTTATACTTCCAAGAAGGTTTTCTTTTTTTGTAAAATATTAATAAAACCACTTGTTAATATAAGTGTTCACTTCCAAACAGGGCTTGAAGGTATCTGGAAATCACCACAGGCTAATTATTTTCCTAAAGAAAGGACATTATGCCCAGTCTGCAATGGGAACTGTTACTAAAGAAAAGTAGCTCTAGTTGCACTAAATTCTCCCATCAACATTAAGTGATTGAATAAAATTAATTACTGTTCTCTTGTGTGAATTCATAAGGGAACTATTACGTTACGCTTAGTAGCACCCTTTTTCTTTAACTTCATGCTCATAAACTTTGGTTGACTTTTGCTATTTAATTTCCTTTATTTGAATTTTTTTTTTCCGTTTCCTTACTTCTTTCCTCTTTTATTCTTCCCTCATCCTATTTACTACAGGAGAATCAACGCATGCAGCAGAATATAGACTCCATAACCAAAGAGGTGTTTGATCTCCAGGAGACAATTAATTGGAAAGATAAAATAATAGGGGTATGAAACAAATATGGGGGGGGAAAGGTATTTTTTCATTTTAGAAGTAGATGGATGCCCCCCACCCCCCAAGGAATGCTGTGTACTCCAAAGAAATGAAGGCCACTCCCAATTTAAATATTTAAAATGTTTTGCAGTCTTTCTCTTTAGAAAATGAGCTCCACTTCAGCTTTACTTGCATAATGATGAATAATACTAATTAAATCTATAACATAACAAATTGTTATGCATACAGTTTTATAATTTTTTACAAAATATTTTTTACCTGTAATCAGAGCTTGAAAAAGTCATCATTTCCTTATTCTTAATAAATGTAAAAACTGCCTGGGTCTGTATATTGATACATAGTGACACAGCAATAACTTAACTTTAGAGATCTGAAATTATTTTTAAAGCTTTTAATCTCCTTAGAGGCAAATAGAATTTTCAAAACTTGGAACAGTTTAAACCTTGCTCGCCATTTGGCTTCTGCCTCTGTTGTCATCTTACCAATTTGCATAACAATTAGTGGATTTTAAAATGGTCTGCTTTCCACTACCTGGGATAAGAGAGACAAAATACCCCAAATAATGGAAAACCTAGGGAGCTGCAGGAGCTAAGGGTCAAAATGTAGAGAAGCCTCAGTGAATATTTGTAGATGGCGCTTGCATTTGGCATACCTAGTGCTAAAAAAATACGATCTTGAATTGACTTCCGCAGCCACACTTGCACATTCCTGTATTGCACTTCTGATCCTTCTAGGGCTGGTTAGCTTGGATGCAACACTGAACCAAGATGATTTTGTGATACCACAAACAAAATACCAGAGTTACCAACTATTGGAATTGAGAGTTGGAATCGAAACAGTGGTTGCATGGGACCTTTTGAGGAGCATCTGTAGGGCTCCTGCGTAAAATGAAGGTGGTACATGAAGAATTGAGTTGATATGCACTACGCAGCTAATGTAGGTCAGGCAGAGTCTGTCAGCTTTGCTTCTGGGCAGCACAGAAGTGGTAAAATTGTCTCAGTCAGCCTGGTCCTTGGTGATAACTACATGGCTCTGAACCTGCGGCTGTTCTGAGCCGCAAGTAGATTGCCTGGTGGTGAGAGGGAGTTAGCTGGATAGTCTTTAGAAAGGAATCATCTGCCTTTTAGTAACTCTAGGGTCATTTCTCTCTAACTAAATGAATTTTACGCCAGATTTTGACATATGCATATTTCTTTGAAAATTGCTGTATTTGCTGGAGTTCAAGTAACTTTGAAAAGTTATCTTTTAACCAGTGAAGCCCAGTTAAAAAAAGCCCTGTTATACTGTCTTTATTCAGTCCATATTTATTTCATGTTTCAGTCTTTCAATCCATATTGCAAACCTCTCTTCCATCATAAAATATTTCAACATTTTTAAGTTTTCTTCTGAACATTCTTCTGAAAGGTTATCTTTAACCATATTTTTTCTATACTTACTCTTTACCTTTGTGTACTGGACTATCCCAATTTGTGCAGGTTTTCTTGTGCAAGCACTTTTTTCTCTTTCAAATATGTTGCTAGAGTTAGTACAGAGCATATCATCTATCTAATGTTCAAAAAAACTAGCTACCAGCCAGACTGACAAGAAAGATATTTTTTCCTTTAGCCAAAATTTTCCTGTCTGTTTCTGTGTTCTTGTAAACACCATAACTGGATCTTTTCTAGTTTTTTTTACCATCTTGGAATTGAAAATTCCTAGTTCTTAAAATGTAAAAATGCTGCTGTCTTTTCTTTCTTAATTCTGTTATCTAAAAACACTTACATATTTTTCTTAGCTCACAGTTTTTTAGTCTTTCTCCCCAATACTGAGTAGTTTTGCTAATTTTTACTGTTTTCCGGCTTCAGAAGTCCCTGAGAAGCTTCACAAAGGAGTAGTTTATAATTAGAATTGTAACTTAGTTTTACAATGTATGCAAGACTGATGCTGCCTCAGAGGAAGAAAGGGAGGCAAGCAGAACAGAGACAGCATGAGTCTGTTTTACACCTGCCTTCTTATATTGTCCTGTTCCTACAAAGTGATTGGAATTTGCAGTTGTATTTGGTCTTAAATTAGGTCGATTTGAGGACACTGAATTATAACTTCCAGGTTATATTCCTGAACTACACAGCTATTTTACTGTTTGGCTTGCATTGCCAATTTGAAATTAGCAATGGCGTGTCTGAGTTCAGTATAGATTTTGTGAAGGTTTTTCAAATATTTAGAAAATAGGACCCCAGACAAATCTGCTTTCTGCCAAGTGATCAGATTTTAATCATACTGGTGTGTTAAAACAAGCCTGCAGAGCTTAGTTGTCCTGATTTTTATTCCCTCCCCTACTGCCCCATGATAGAAGAATTGCAGGAGTAGATTTAATACAAAATCCATGTCATGTATCATAACACCTGAGCATACAAGCACTAGCAGTTTTACTAAAGCTTTTCAACGTTGAATAAAACACTAGCAGTTTTACTAAAGCCTTTCAATGTTGAATAATGATTACTAATCTCTCCATAGGTAGAGATACATGGTTATATCAGTTTCACTTCCTTCCCCATCAAAATTTTCTGATTTCCAACACTTGCACTTGAGGGGTGACGATAGAAGGAATGTTTTGGGAAGGTCAGCAGCATCACAGGGTGCTGCCAAGCACACAGGGGATCTGTGTCTGCAGTGTGATTCTGGGCCTTTGTGTCCATTCTCTCAAGTGGGTGAGCCTACTTCCCTCTCTGTCTCTGCCGCTATTCTTCAAAAACGGAAAAGGTATATGTTATCTTCAAGTGGAACGCAAAGTGATGCAATGATTAAGGTTCTTCACACTGTTTATAATGTAGCTACAGAGATCTAGTATGTGTTAGGAAATAAAAGGACATTTTACGAATTCTTAAAAAGTGATGTGACAGCTAATGCTTTCACACATTGAATTACCTACATTTCAAATGTTACATTTATATACTAATAAATCAAGTGCAACAGCACTTACATCTTTCTGTTGAAATTAAAAGTAATGCATTAAAACATTGCTCTAGTATACAGATTCTAGCTAATTATTAAATTTCAGCATACTGCAATTATGTGGAGCAATTACAATACAACAGTATACACCTTCATTTCTTTCTTCGTATCAGTCCATTCCTAAACATTCAAGCATGACGCAAGGTTTAGTTGGATAATTTTCTTGGCAAAATGTGTGTACACTTGTAGTTGCTGTATGGTCAGGATTATTTGTAATGCATGCAGTATTAAATTTGAATGGAATACTGTGATGCTGCCCAGTCAAGTGTAAATGTCTGACTAACTGCCAGGTAACACAGCTCCAGCATAGGTAGGCAAACCCATCTACGTCCATATTATGCTTTTAGCTGCAGTCCTTTCTTGTGCTAAAATAGTGCTGCTAGTGTTCCCTGCTTTTTTTTTTCCTCTAAAACGGACTGCTTTGGGTTTAGTAAAGGGTGGTTGTAATACTGAAGCAAGTAGTAAATAAACTAGTATTTGTAAGTGGATGACAGGCTTATATCCTTATATATCCAAGGTCTTTTATGAGGTAAGATTTCTACTTCTGAACCTTATAAAAGGTAGAGAAATTAGTTCAATGAATGTAATGTTTTAGGATCTTTGCCAATTGAGTTCCAGCAAATTTTATTTCTGGCCACAGAGTGCCTGTATTAAGAAAAATCACTTACTCTTTTGGTACTCAATTCAGTTTATCAAAGTCTACCAAAAATAGAATCCACTAAATAAAAATCTGTTACAGAATCTACTAAGACTTGCCTGGGAAAAAATTATGTCATGACAAACATGCAGTAATGAGGCTAGATGTGACTTGTAAAAGGTAGTTATCAGAGAAGTATGTTTATATGCATTAAATACCCCTTTTAATTTCTTTACTTTTATTGAGCTCTTTGTATTTACTTGTAGAAAATCTCTCTGCTATCTGTCATATGCTTTTTCTCTGTGCCGTTCTTTTTCTTGCTATCTGCCTGAACCCAGGCCCTAGAAAGACAGAAAGATTACTTTGACTGCATTAAGAATGAGCGAGATGAGCTCAGAGAGGAGTTGGCTGACCTGAAGGAAACAATGAAGAGAGGAGAGGTATGTTGGTAGAAGTTACTTTACAGTAACAGAAATCCAGGAATGGGGCATGAAAAAGAGGAAGAATGGTTACTATCCTTGTGCAGTCTCAAAACCTGACCTTAGGGTAGGATAAACAGCGCATTTCGTTGCAACTATTTCAATTGACTTGAAAAGTTTTTTAAAAACTCTTCTGTCCAATTACGTTTTAGCACTTCTCTTGTATAAGTAGTTTTTTCTTTTGTATTTTTAGAAACATGGATTAGTTATAATTCCAGATGGCACACCAAATGGTGATGTAAACCATGAATCAGTGGTTGGTGCAATAACAGTTGTATCACAGGAAGCTGCTCAAGTCTTGGAATCCGCAGGAGAAGGACCACTAGGTAAAAATATCCTAACATACTTTATAGTGTGTTTGAAGTCTTTGTTTCCCTCCTGTTCACAGTGGGTTGTGATTTACAGCCACAGAAAGATACCTGTGATGCTTCTGGAATACATGCTTACACAACTTTAAAGATTGTGATTTTTTTTTTATGCTGAGTAAAAAGATGTATCTTGAGTAAAAAAAAAAAAAACAAACAAAAACAAAGGTATGTGCTTGGGTGTTTGTAACTGATTAGATCTCTTGATCTAGTTTCTGTTTTATTACTGTCAGAAAATATCTTGCCTAAAAGTGTAGTCTTTTGGATTAGTATGTTTTCTGTTGTGTTTTATGAAAAAATGTTCTTTAAAAGTATGTACAGTCAATGAAAGAACTTCTCTTACAGGAAACAATACATTGTATATTCTTTCTCCTTCCTTGAAATACTTCTGCCTTTCTTAGTGTAAAGCAAGTACAGTCTTTCATCACACTCACTAGAAAAAAAAATAAAGTTTTTAAAACATTCAAAAAATGACACAGACAACAAAGATACAGGTTTTGGGGGCCTTTATTTTAACTTGCTTTTATTCTTAGGTTGAGCAAATTATTGTATGCATAGTCAATCCACTGTAAAACTGTTAGTTAACATGCAAAGAAACGTCTCTATGCACTTGCATTATATTTGTACCTAACATAATAGTTATATATTTTTATTTTGACAGATATTAGACTTGATACGTGTTTCTGCTGTGGCTCCATCATAGTGAAATACGGATGTCTTTATGCTTTGTTACTGTCAAAGTTACAATTTCCAAGGGAGCTGCTCTAATCTTAGCATGGTGTTGCTTGACAGACTGTTTTGTAGCCATTACTCATCTTCTGACTGATTAGAGATAGTGCAACATTCATGTGGGTCCTTTCCCAAGTACTTTTTTTGTGGTTTGAGAACACTGTCTACAAACTTTCTAAACATATGGGGAAGCTTAGTGCCTTCCCTGAAGAGATAGCAATCTTTAAGATAGGGAAAAGAGTATACAATCAGGAGAAAATTTTGTTGGAAATGGCTGTTCTATATATTGGGACAAAACTGTGGTTTATTTAAAAAGAAAAATCCTCAGGTATTAATTTACTTCGAAGAATTACTAAACTCAGGTTTTGCTTTTAAAATTGCTATAAACAGTGTAATGAAGTATTTTTCCCTTATTTCTGCTATTAACTGAAGGCTGCTATGTTGCTATTAGTGAGATATCAAAGTGTTATGCTCCTAGTGCTATTAGCTTTAAGTCTGAAGAGCATTTTATTTGAAAAAGAAAAAAGTTATGAAAAATGTTCTTAGTTACAGATTTCTCTGGCTTTTAATCGGGTTCTTTGGTTTTAGATGTCCGGCTACGAAAACTGGCTGGAGAAAAGGAGGAATTATTGTCCCAGGTAAAATAAGCTATTCTTTTCAGAAATAGACCTTTGTGTATCTTTTTGCAGACTATTAATATAGTAGCAATAAATAAATATTAAGCACCAAAGATGCTTAATCAAATACTTAAGCACTAAAGCAAAATAAAGTACTCAACTTCTTACCTGGCTGGCTACCAGGAATTATCAGCTCCTCTCACTAGTGTCCTTATCCATCTGACTTCGATCTTGGTTGGTAAAGAACCCTCATTTCACTAACTGGTTAGCTGAAATCTAACTTGCTGCTGACTCTACTATTAGTGCATGTACTTAAAGTTGTTCTTTCTTTTATTTTGTCTTACGTGGAAATACTAAAGTCAGTAAAGTGACACTTTCATAACATCAGTGGCACTTTCTTCCAAAAAGTGGTACTATTTCTTTGATCATTTCAGTTACTCAAATAGAAAATTAATATTATCAAAGTAGTTGTATTTTAATACAGTTCAGTATTGAGAGGACTCAAGAAAACATAGCCATTGAACAATTAAGAATACCATAGTCTTTGTGCTTCTAGTTGAACACATTGCAAATTTAAAGTGGTGGTGTTAACATTTATTTTTGCTGAGAATGTACTTTAATTTTAGTATAGGTACTTGGTTTAGAATGCCAATAAACTCTAGCATTGAATCAAGTCTATTAAATATAAGTATATAAAGATGTATATGCATATTTATCACCATATAATTGTAAAAATCACTGTTAAAGTATTTGATTCATATCATGCCTGGGAGTTTTGCAAGTGTAACTCCCATACCACTAATCTGTAGGGCAATATTTTGATAAGAGAGTCAAAAAAGTAGCTCCCACTTCTTTCATAAACTCGAGACAAGGAGGACATAGCTGAGGAATCTATGTTCCCTGACTACTGGAAAAATCCCGAGACAGCTGCTGTAGCATAAAATGGAACCGTTTAAGACTAATGTGCGCTACAGACTTGCCTAGCACCATTGCTTCCAGGTGGAGTAAAAGAGAGGGCCCCAAAAAAGCAGTGCATTATTCACCTGTAAAATCACCAGGATATTGTTCATTACCTTCATACGTGTTTAGAGTGTAAAAGGTATACTGTAGAAGAAATGCCTAGACAGAGTTTAATGCCACCTCCTCCTCTGGAAAGGCAGCTCCGTTAGAGTTACTGGGTGCCCCTGCATTGCACAGATCCCTGCAGCACTGACCAAACTGGTGGGTTTGGATTGTGCATTGACATGCAAAGGGCACTCGCCCAGCAATGGGGATGGGGGACTGCAGCCACAGGCCTCGGGGACTGGCTTCCCTGCTTCCCCTGCATGGCTCTGCTACTCCTGCTTACAGAACCGTCTCAGCCAGTGGCATCTCAGGACTGCTTTGCCTTTTTCCCATCAAACGTTTAGATATACAACTACTGAACTTCCGGGAGTCTCTTTTTCACAAAAGAACGCTTCTTTTTCAGGTTAGAAAACTGAAGATGCAGTTGGAAGAAGAACGACAGAAATATTCTAAAAGTGATGGCATGAATCCAGATATCATAGGCTTAGAGAACGGTTCTGACTTACAGCTAATCGAAATGCAGAGTAGGTATATGGTTACTGTTCAAAGGTATTCTTACTGGGGAGAGGAAACACTCTTCCAACTCCTTTCATATATTGTTGTGCAGTAGTAGTATTGTGAATGAATATATCGTTGAGCAGCTAGTTTTTTGTTGGTATATCTCCTTGTAGGAAACTTCTTGCTGCAGAATACCTTAAAAATCTGCCTCTTCTAGTGTTGAATAACAACATTCTGGGAAGTTATTTTTTAGTTTATTACCTTGCCTAGAATCAGTGCCACTACTTGAACAATTTCAATTTTTAGATGATAAAATTTCAGCTGAGATATTTGGTTAATGTATTCTACCTGACTTTTATTTTCTTGAATCTTTGATACAGAAACTTAACCAAAAGACCATTGTTCTCTGAAGCAAAACATGAAAAGTTATTAAACACAATATTCAGTGTTGCTTCATAGAAGCACTACGCTACTTTCCATTTCAAGCAAGCTATTTCTTCAGCTGAAAACTTTACTTGTTTGACAGATTGATATTTAATATGCTTGTGGCAATGAACATGAACAGAGCACTGGCAATGTCAGGGCCAAAATATAACACTAAAATAATTTGCAAAGCTCCTTGGAGTTGGTCGGGCAGGTTCAAGTCTTGTGCTCCTTATCATTCAAGTGTTATTACAGATGTCTATGCTAAATGCTGCTGGTATTATGTCTATTGTGATTTGACCCATTTTGCAGTGTGTGTTGGCTATTGTGTTGATTCTCTTTTTTTGAGAGATGAATTTGCTTATCTAAATATGTGTGTTTTAAAAGGGGTGTATCTCATTTATACATCTGAGATTTAATGCACACTCTTACAGAGACAGTAGTTGTGTTCTCTAAATAACAGGAAAACTATTTCCTTTTCATACTCTCAAAAAAGATTTCTGAAAGAACATTTACCGCTTTATAATCCTGTATACGGGCTTCTCAATCAAATGGTCTTTTTAATGAATTTTAATTAAAAGGGGAATTGCTAGTTTAGAGAGTTGCTTTGAATAATATATTCACATCAATTTTTGTCTAGGAGATGCCAACAGACAAATTAGTGAATACAAATTTAAGCTTTCAAAAGCTGAACAAGATATAACTACCTTGGAACAAAATGTAAGTGTGTCTCTTTTCATATTTATTGTTATCATTATACTTGCTCTGCACACTTTTCCAATACATTTTCAGAGGTTTTGTTGAAAAAAGTATTTCGTCATTTGATTTACTGTTTGTTCTTTAGCTTGCACAGAATGGCACTACATTTATATTTTTTCATATTTCCTGCAATTCAATACCTGTGCATAGTCTAACAAAAGAGAAAATGTGGAGTTAATTTACTAAGATGTGAATGTATGGCAGAATATAAAGAGGAACTGAAGCTACTAGTTCAAGAAAATCAGTTTACGTAGCTTAATTACTTGTAAGAAAGTTGTATAGACTGTGGAAGGTACATAATATACTCTCTGAAATTCAAGAGTTTGTTTTTCTGGATATACATCTATATCTCACACTGATTTACTCACACTTCATGATTGTAAGTCAGTAACATGATATTATAGTTCAGCATCTCTGTAGATCGCCTAAAAATCAGAGGATTATAATCTGAATCAGAGATGCATAGTTGGTCTCTTGCACAGCAACAGGCTACTAGCCTGTCCTATGGATTTGGGGGTAGCAGGGAGCTATGAATATAACAATCCAGCAAGTGGTCTTTAAGACCTGCAGATTGCAACCAGGATTTGTCTCAAGCCCCCTCTTTACTGCTGAACTCTGTGCTTGAGCTCAAGACCTCTTGCATCATGTCCTGGTAACAGTTACAGTCTCCTTTCTACTTTGCACCTTTTCATATGGTCTCTGCTTTTCAACTTTCCAGCTTTTGTTTTTAATCCCATGTGTTCCCCAATTCTTTTTTCCTTTTTCCAACTTTTCGCTCTCTGCTTAGTTCTTTAACCTGCTGTATCTTCTCAGCTGTGTCCTATGCTATGCTCCATTCTCTACCACTTCCTGTGACCCTTGCCAGGGAGGGACAGGCAGTAAAGGGTATTCCAAGTTTCTGCCCACAATTTATTTTACTGTTTTATTAGTTCTTTTAAACACTCTCTTTGCAATTATGGCTGCTGCTAACACAGTTAAACCTCCTCTTTCCAGAGGGAGATACTATGGATAATTCACAGGATGCCTTGTGTTACAGTGGTTTTTCAGAAAGGAAGCACAGCTGGTGGCAGGTGAGCTCAGGGTGGAACACCTGAGTAATCGTTCCTTTTTCTTGTTTGGGTTTGCAGATTGGACGACTTGAGGGGCAGGTTGCAAGGTATAAAAATGCAGCGGAAAATGCAGAAAAAGTAGAAGATGAACTCAAAGCTGAAAAGAGAAAGCTTCAGCGAGAGGTAATTGACTGGCCTTCCTTTTCAGCTGTATGCTCCTTTCAGTCTTGAACTGCTCTGTCTTTTGCCTCCAAGCTCTTTGGTTACAGCTTTTAAGTGTTTTTTTTGAGGAGGCCTTCGAGTCTATCAGTATTGCATTCAGAAGATAACTGTAGCACATAAAAGTAATACTAATTACAAATCAGTGCAGTACTTCCTTGAAAGGAAGGATTTAAAGTTGTATTTTCTTCTAAATGTGATAACTTGTACTGTTTTAAACTAATCCTTCCATAAAAATTACTGGGGAGTTGAATGCTCCCTATGTCAAGTGCCAGCCTGGGAAGCTTCTAGCATGCACCTCACAGGGAGCTGGGAAGAAGCCGTATTTAACTGAGCTGTTGATCATGTTTGCTTAAGAGCTGCTGCATGACTAGCATGATGCCTGCTACCCACAAGAATATATATCCATCAACAAGTAACATACCTTTAAATAGTGTGTAACAGAAGTTGCAGGCACCTAGTTCTTTTGGAATGAGTACATGTTTCATGACTCAATTGCTTCCCAATTATTTTTTTAACAGTTGAACTCTGATTCATCTAACTGCAATAATGAAGGTGTTGTGTCTTAACTTATGTGGGACTCTTACAAAGCATATAATACTTCTATTCCTGATTTAATTTCCTCTGTCAAAGCTGGAGAACAGCAGAAAGTCCAAGTAAGCTTAAAGTGATCATAACTTTTGCTTTCATTTTACAGTTAAGAACAACACTGGATAAGATAGAAGAGATGGAGATGACCAATAGCCACTTAATGAAAAGGCTGGAGAAGATGAAGGCAAATAGGACTGCGCTTTTATCTCAACAGTGAAGTGGAAATTGAAAATATGATGCACTGCTCCTTGAATAACTAGCCCCTAGCTTGTTTTTAAATACAGACTTTCATTGGCACAAACTATTTGAACACTGAGCTGTTCATTGGTGTTTTAGTTTCATAATTAAATGGCATACTTCTTTTTGTAACTTATGAGAGAATGAAACATAGTTTGAATTCCCATGTGAATGACAGCAATTTTTCTGTTAGCATTTGATTCTAGAGTCAGAGCTGGAGCACAATGCTGTATGTTCGACTTAGCGATAGAAAATGTTTTTACAACTGTGGAATCAAGTTTACTCACGATCTCTTTTGGCTGCTTTAATGATGCTTGATGCTCGGAGACAACTGCATGAATTCAAGAAGACACTGTATTACTGTATTATAAACTAACATATATTTGCTCAAGACATCACACAGCACAAGTGCCTTGTATCTGGTGCAATTTAGACTTCATTGTTGAAATAACCTTTGAAATCAGATAACATTTTATTTTAAGATACATTTGGAGTATTCACTAAACTTTATACATTTTGAAAATACATTTTTGTAAAATATTTAAATTTATAAGAAAAAAATAGGGACTGTATATAAAAATTTGCTTTTTTGCATGGGCACATCTGAGTTCTAGGTAATTTTGTTAAATACTAGCCCCTGATACTCTTAATACTAAGAGTGCAGATTTAAAAACTTCTGTTGTATACCATCAAATTATGTCATCTGCTGCTTAAGTGTGAATTGAAATTTTAGGGTGGGAGGAAGGGGTGGGAAATGTGGCTAAGGAGTTTATTAAATGGACACTTTACTGACCAAAACCAGATGTCATGTGTCTTCTTTTAAATACTGAGATACCAACATGAAAGAGCAAAATCCTTGCAGAATAGTAAATTCTGATCTCCATATTCTTGACAAGTATCTTTTTGGCTTTGAAATACTGAGTTTGAATTTTTTTCTGATTTCTTATCCTGGTCTGCTACTTTGACAGTACTGCCATGGAGGAGGGGGGCAGTACAAGGAAGAAGGTGCTTTCTGGAATGGTGTGGTTTTTGTCTGTAGTGTACTCTCTATGGACAGTGAATGCTATTAAGAACTTCCACTCTTTTCAAGCTGGCACATCACAAGTGGGAAATGAGCAGCACCTGCAGTGGCAATTCTGAAGTGTTTGAAGTGGCACTGCCCCTGTGTTGGACTTTGCTTGAGGCCAGCAGGAGCCCAACATTTGATCCGAGAGGAATCAATCTTTTGGCCTCATATCAGATGCTTCCCTGTTGCAAATTGCTACCCTTCAGGAGTACTTCTCAAAGCAAGGTGGGTTTTGTGATGTTTACAATCCAGAGGGTTGGTACTTCTGCTTGTACCAGAGCTGCTTTCCAAAGGACAGCAATCTTGACAGTGCAAAACTGAAGCTTTCTGTCTCTTTTGGTTTGGATACTTCTTGGACTTGGAAAAGAAAATGCCTTCCCTTTTGAGAAGCCTCTTTAAGTAGTAGATCTCCCTAGGCCTACTCATTAAATAGGAGACAGCTGTAGTTTGGTGATCACATAGATTGTCTGTGCTGTTAACTCTTTGCATTCTGTTATGTACTTGTTCAGAAGAAACTGAGGGTCTTGATTAGGTCTTAATGGTGTGTATTCTGAAGATAAAGGGGATCCTTTGGCGGTTTTGAGTGTTCACATGTACAAAACTCTGCTCAAACCTTATTTGGCATATGGTAGGGAGCACATCTTCTAGTTCACTTCCTCCAAACCACGCTGTTGAAGCTGGACATCTTATGGCACAAGGAGAACTGTGATTTCAGTATCAAACTGTGACAGTCAGATAAGGAGTTACTAACTCAGGGTTACCACCCTACTGCAAAGCTTTTTCTGAAGCACAGGTGTAAGGCATTGGTACATCCTTTCTAAAGACTAAGATTTTTAGTAGTTTTTTAAAAAAGTTGTTTGTTACTGAGTTCTGTTAGTATAGCCATTTTAGTTGTAAAGCTTCCCCAATTCTTGCTACCAGAAAATCAAAACAAATTCAACAAAATACCCAGAATGTGAGATTCCCAACATCCAGACTAACTGAATAATACTGGATTATGTGATCCAATATGACTCTTAAGGCAATTGGAAGAGCTAAGAGGGAACAGCCCTAGAAAGAACTAATTGCTAACCTTTCACCGTTTTCTGAAACAACTCTTACCAGAAGTAAGAATAATGTTTCACCAGATTCTTCTGAACTCCTTTCATGTAAGTGGGACAGATCCAAATAAAAATGAAAAGCAAAGCAGTAAATAAAACCAACATGATTATCAAGTCTGTCCCATTATTAAGTTTTCCTTATAAAACTAATTCAGAATCGTGCAACTCAAAATTTTTGTAATGAACATATATCTGACATTTATTTGAAAATTAGAGTGACTTTGTTTTTCCAGCTGTGATTTTTACGGTGGTACTAGTTATAATGCAAGTTAATGTTGCAAACTACTTAGAATGTATAAAAGGTCTGTCTACTAACAGGGTATGCTGAAGTTTTAAAAACAGGCCTCCAGTATGGCTCATGCTGCTTAGCAGCTGCCTGTTCAAAGTTTGGCCCTTGACATTTAACAAACTTTTTTAAAAGCTCACTTAGCAGCACAGTGGACTTATTGGCTGCCTTTTTAACAATTCACCCACGCCCACCCCCCCCAGCAGCCTAAGCAATCATATGTAGTTGGTGGAATAACAGAATCTTGAGAAGCAAAATGCTTGTTTACTTGCATGTACTTGATTACTGATTTCCTCCTGAAGAGTCAATACAATGGTCAAGTCAATTATTTGCCCAGGGGTGCAGGCAGCAGTTGTTTCTGTTCTGGTGTTGTCATTCTCTATTTCTATGTCAGTGTCTTCCTGTGGCCTCTTTCTGCAGTACAGAAACAAAAGTATTTTCTGTTCTCCTATCACTTAGGCAAAACACATGCGCAGCAGATGGGATGCTTGATTCGTGTGCTCATGTTAACACTGAAAATGCAGAATGTTTCCCAAAGCTTCCCAGAAAGTAAGTTGTTTTTACTTCCTAGGCATAATTTGTTAGAAAAGGGTAGTTCATAAGGGAATTTAGAATTCTGGTGTGATCAGTAAGTCTTAATCTTTAAGCACCAAGTCAGTTGGACTCTAAAGGACACATCACAAAATGTTGATACTTCTAAGGATTTTTTCATTATCATTTTTCTGTAATATGGAGGGGAGGGGGGAAATTCTTTCAAAGGCCTTCTGCCTCTCCGAACAGCTCCCTGGAGGAGCTATAAAAGATTGCAGTGCTTTTATCTTTACTAGGGTAATGTCTACAAAATTCAGTAACGGAGTTTATCTTGCTGTCCCCCACAAGAGAATGACCTCTAGAGATAGATCAGGATGATGTCACTAAACTGAAGTCCAAAGAGATCAGAAAAGTCTTCAATTTCAGGGCTCTGAAATAAATAGGTAGCATTGCATGACCTCAGGAAAGGTGAGACTTGCCGAGGAGGCACCATCTCAAGAGACAAGTGACCACTCTCACTCAGCCCCCCCTAGGTGTCACTGTGTCCCCCTGAACATCAGCTATTTCAACCAGACTACTGTCATCTTCTATTTCAGCATCCTCTGGCCTGACTCCACCCTCCGGAGGTCCTGCATTAATCTGTTGTCCCTTCACTGGGGCCTGCACTTAGGGGTTGTTCACTGGTTGGAGAAAAGCATCCAATTTCTGCTCTCAGGAATCAGTGTGGACTGGAAATGAGACATTTACAAACAAAATTATCTAGAGAAATATCACAAAGTGTTCCTGAGATTGTTGAGATGACCTGGGAGCTACAATGAAAAGCAGTAGCAAGAAAAAAAAAGACAAGGTTATTTTGTCTTGATACAAGCATAGGCATGAAAAAAAAATTGTAAGTAATAATGACTGACACTTGGATAGCAATAGAGAAAGGTTTTTTTTTTTTAATCAAAGCACACTGGTTCTGATTAAATGAACTGTATCTGTGATAGGCAAGTGAATAGTAGCTACATGACCTTACCAGCATTGCTGGAGACCACAAATTGCTTGTCGGCCAAATGAAAAACAAGCATTAGCTGTAACTACGGAAAGCTTATGGGGGAAGTTGTTATTTTTGGTCAGACCAACTGGGGTTTGGTTGAGAAAAAAATGTGAGTTTAATTTATTATTCAGATAATTTTAAAGATGCTGGCAAGGGGACAGAGAAGGCTATTAGTTCCTCTTGCATGCATGGTTATGCCCAAGTACTGCCCACAAAAAGGTGCAAAGTTAGTACAGAGTGGGCATAGGGATAATTATAAATGGCATAATGCTAGTATTTTTATTGAGGGCATGATTTTTAACACCCACCACGGTTCCTTCTTCCCTCAGGCTTGCGGGGATTTTGTTTGGTCCATGGGGGGGTTGTTGGGGCCAGGTGTTTGTTAGGGGACAAACAGCAGCACCAAAAAGGTAAAGAGAAACTACATTTTCCCGATTTGTCTTTTGTGGGACACCACATGCCAAGAAGCAGCCTCTGGGGTGCCTCATGCCCTCAAGGCTTTTTCTACCCAACCCCGCTGAGACCGTGAAATCTCCACAGCCTCATCTTGTGTGCCAGAAGGAGATCCTCACCCCACACTTCCCACTGAAAACCAGGAGCTCATTAACTGCAAGCTGTTGATTTACGTCCCGTTCCCCCCCCCCCCCCCCCCCAATAAAAGCTACACAGGCGAGGCCGGTCAGGTTGAGCAGCAGGAACACCAACAATATAACCCCCACACACACACAACCTTGCCGGAGGAGGGGTGAGGCGCCCCGTGGCGGCGACTCAGGGCCCGCCCACCTCTCCCAGCCCGGCCGCGGGGCGCGGCGGGAGCCGTGACGGCGGCGGGCGGTTGAAGTAGCCGCGGGCGGTTGAAGTCGCCTCGCGCGCAGCCCCGCCTGGCGAAGGGCGGGTGCAGGCCCCGCCGCGGCCGGGACGCCCGGTAGGGCGGTGAGAGCGGTGCGGCCGGTGGGGGCTCCCGGGCCCGCCCCGCCTCCGTGCGCCTCCTGACGGCTTCACAGCCCGTCTGCCGCTCCCCGGTACCCTGCCGCGGCCGGTGCGGGTGACTTCCTTGCCTCCGTTATTTGTGAAGGTAGGAGATGGCCAAGTCCTTGCAAAAGCCGTTCAGAAGGAGTCAGGCCAACTTGAAAGAACGAATAAAAGAGAGAAACAAGAAATGGACAGGGCTGGGGAAAGCCTACGAGCCCTCGTGTACAAGTGCCAACAGCACAAGTAAGATGCTTTGGTTGCCTGTGTCACAATTTGTCCGGTGCTCGTTCTTCTTAATTTCTGATGTGTAACGACAGATGGTTCTCTTGCAGCCAGCAGCCCTGCACGACTGAAGAGCATCCAAGCCAACAACAGAGCTCTAGCTCTGGCTTTGCAGGAGGAGAAGCTCAAAGTGAGAGAAGCCCGAGATGCCTTTCTGTGTTTAAAGGGAGAGAATCAATGTCTGAAGTTTGAGATCTTTTATTTACAAACACTGCTCCAATCACAGCAAGTGCAGGCACCTGCTGAGGTATTTTGAACACTGTCTTTGTCTTGCAGTAATGGGGAGTGTCAGAATTGGCTCCAGATAAGCCTGAGGTCTCTTTCTGAACTTTAGTGACTCCTGACAAGTCAGTTAGCTACACAGGAGAGATCTTGTTGGGTTTCCCCCGGTTCTAGTCATTAATACTTTCTATTCTTTGCTTCTCCTCTTTCTGTAAAGAGAGTCAGTGCTCTCCTTTTAATGGACAGTCTGTGACACCTGATTTACGTATAGTTCAGTTTTCTCATAACATGATTGTGAGATATGTATACATGGAGCTGAAAAGAGCTACACTAACATGGTTTGCACTGTTCCTCCATTAGACAAGTGTGTCAGCCTTGTTTGGGCTCCCGTCTTCAGAAGCTGCTTGGAAATTACTGTAGTCAGTTGCTGGGCCAGAAAGGTCAGGGAGTTTGTGATGTGGTGGCACCCCACCTTCCTGTCTTTGGTCTGGACCTTTACTTCTGTCTGCCAGGGAGGCTTCTGTTTTCTGAGTTTTCCCCTCCAAGTACCTCCATTGCTTTCTTCCTGCAGACATCCACACAACTCGCCTGTGCAGGCGAAGGAGAGGGCTGGCTCTAAGCGCGGCAGAATTTGGGTTTCTCTTCTCTCCTGCTGCCAGTCATCTGAAGCCTTGCTCTCCTGGGGGCTATCAGTCTTGTTTCAGCTGCTTAATCACAGTAAAACCTTTCTTGTTGGCAGAATGTGGGAACGTGTCCTTCAGTGCCTGTAACGATTCCTGTTGTCACTGGACAAGAACGTTGTGTGTAAGTAGCACTGATTAATTTGTCTTGTCACTTCTCTTACAGTTTTCTTACAGTGAAGAGGGGGAGAGGTGGATGTAATTCAACAGAAATAATTCCTTGTCCTAAAAGCGATATATTTTTCCCCTCCCTAGGGGAGCTCCACAACATATTGTGGAATGTAAAGAAATCCCCAAGAGTGAGATGAAGGCCACAGCAGATGACAATAAGCCAGCTGTCTGCATTTCAGAGGATCGCTGTGAATCTGCCAGTGCCGATGCCGTAAAGGAATTAGACCCAGAGTGTGGTAAGGAAAGCTACTGGGCATTCCTCCCTCCTGAAGTAAGGAGGAGGACTGTGTGCCCATAACTGCATCATGAATACTCCTTTGTAGTAACGGTGAGATAATACATGAGCATGGAGAAATTCTGTATAGTGATAGCTGTGGTGGTACTAGCTGTGGTGAGGAGCAGACTTGAGCATCAGCAAAGGCTAAAGGTTTTGAGTGAAGATGCCTGGCAGAATGGGGAATGAATTTGCAAGGTCTGACTCTTGTATCCCTGCCTCCTAGTGACCTGATCTACTGAACAGCTGACTAGAGAAGTCTGCTTTTCTGTGGCCTGTTAGTGTTTATGATGAGATACTTTTTCAAAGCCTAATATTTGAAAAGGCTAATTGGAGAAGAGGTATGAGCCGCAGCTCAAATTTCCTGGAGTCCCGCTGTTAGGATTCATGTTTTCCTGTGAGGAGAATACCCAAACTGTGGCCTATTTCAGGATGCTTTCTGGAGGCTATATTCACCCGAGTTTATCTTGGTGGCCACACACTGGGTCTTGCAAATGTTTTTAGAAAACTCTGCAGTTGGTCTGACTGATGGATTTAGAAAGTAAGCAAATCTTCTCTGGGTTGTTAATCTGTAGTTCAATAGGACTCTCTGTTCTGAGTTGATTTTTTTTTTTTTTTGCCTTGTTAACATAGTGCCAGAGCTGCAGACTGTTTCTTCAAATGAAGAATGTGGACAATCTGGCAATGTGTTCCACAAAAGTATGTCCATCAGGCAGTGCTATTCAGAGATAAGGGCTCGTGCAGTGTGTCCTTAGGGTTTTGCCCTTCCAGAGACGCCTCATTCAACAAGAGCCTTTTCCAAACAGGAGGAAGTTAGACTTGAGGAAAGCTTAGGAGAACATAATGTTGAAAACACAAATCCCAGTATTTCTCAACAAAATCAGAGCATGGGAGAGCTGGAGCTGGTGTTGAGGCAGGTAGATTCTGCAGGTGCTCAACTGAATTCAGACAGTGTGCCTGACCTGAGGGAAGTTGTATGTAAAAGGCTTTTGAGTAAGGAGGGAGCAGTATCAGGGGAGAAAGCTGGAAGGTGCTGGAGAAGCCTCCAGACCAAGCCTCACACAAGTGAAGACTTTCCAAGGAAAGCCAGAGGTGCTGGCTGAGTCCTGTCATGGTAAGGGCCACACTTCTCAGAATGGACATCAGGTGACAGCTTTTTGATGGGAGAAGGTGACTGACCCAGCTACCAGCGGGGCTGACACAGAAGGTGTATCTGAGTCCTGGCCACAAGTTGGGCAGTGTTGATGAGGATTCAGATGATGGCCTCCACATGCCTCATCACCATAAATCGCCCAGCAAGAGTGGCTCAGTGACCAGAATGGGTGCATGGGGAGAGCATTCAAGACCTGGATCTGAGAGGTGTCTGGCAGAGCCCAAGCAGGAACTCCAGAATGAAAGAGAGGCGCACCATCCTACACCAAGGGCAAAGCTAGTTGGTAAGGGGAGTTTGGAAAGGGTTGCATCCTGATCGATTTCTGTACTTCCTAGACTGTTGTTTTAGGGAAGTAGACTGTTTCAAGCTAGCTTCTCTTACAAATGCACATGAAATGGTGCTGGAAACTTGATATGACAGTGTCATTTATCCAACTGCTTGTTTTGTCAGCAAAGAGGTAACTGAAACTGGATACTGTTTGAAAAACTGCTTAAAACCAAACTATACTGTGTTGTTTGTGTTTCACAATGCTTTAAGGATGAAGGGAAACAGGAAATCAGAGCTACTAATAAAGAGCATGTTGCTAGAGAAAGCTGGATATTCTTTTTTTAATGGCAGATCAGGGCTTGAAGAGGATCAGCTTAAGCATTTCTTACTCTTTCTTGAATGGAGAGATGCATGTCAGAGGCACAGCTGGCAGCTACTTAATGTCTACTAGTTCATTCGTATATATTGTGCCTTACGATCCACGTTTTCTTGAAGTGTTGGTTGTATAATGAACGAACGTGCCTTGAAACTTTTTGAACAGGGGAATCTTTTGAGCCTTCTCGTCGATGTCTTCAGAATGTTACCAGCATGGCATGCTCCCACCTCAGCACTGGGATAATGGTTGTTCACCCAGCATGTGAAAGGCCACCACCTCTGAAATGCAGGCAACATGACCCCAGGAACTGCGTATGTGTCCTACTTCTTGGCTTAATGCAGTGAAGGACTGTGGCCTTTCTTAAAAGGCAGGGTATGGCGGGGGTTATTTTGGGCGGAAAGTTCCAGGATGGCCTTTGAAGAAGGGTCTGATATTAGTAGTGCAAAACAGTTCAAAGCAGGATCTAATGTAGTAGTTGGGAGTTGAACTGTTGTAAATAGAGGAGGGAGTGGGAGATGAAATAGAATCCAAACTTAGTTTTGCTGCATTATTTTTGCAGGAATCTTAGAGGAGATGCATTTGCAGATGAGTATTGTCTGACAGCTCCAATTTTCCAGCAGAAAAAAAGAAGAATCTCTTGAAATAAAGGAAAAATGTTTTAGTTATCAGTGAGTTTTCCTGTCATTCTTAACACCTAGGCAGTTCATGATGCGTGAGAACATCTACTACAAATACAGTCACATCTGGGCATCTGATAGTAGGGACACAGGCAAAAGGTTCACTTGTTTTCGTTAGTCCAAGGAGTGACTTGCTTTTAAGGAGGTGGCTTTTGTGTGTAAGGCATAAGGTGACTTTATAACAGAGGTGATTCTGTTCAAACTCTTCTGGGAGAAATAATGTTCGTTATTTCGTATTTTAGAAATGTCCCATACAATGATGGTTGAACATTAGAGGTTGACTTTCCTATCATGTTTGAAGTAAGACTTTGGTTGATGTGGGTGGATTTGGAGTGCCTAGGTGTTGTGATTTAACCCGGAAGGCAGCTAAAGACCACCCAGCCGTTCGCTCACTCCACCCCGCCCAGTGGGATGAGGGAGAGAATCAGAAAAAAAAAAAAAGTAAAATTCATGGGCTGAGATAAAGACAGTTTAATAGGACAGAAAAAGAAGGGAAAATAATAATGATAAAAGAATATACAAAATAAGTGATGCACAATGCAATTGCTCACCACCCGCCGACCGATGCCCAGCCAGTTCCCGAGCAGCAGTGCCGCCCCCCTGCCAACTCCCCCCCAATTTATATACTGAGCATGACTTCATATGGTATGGAATATCCCTTGGCCAGTTTGGGTCAGCTGTCCTGGCTGTGCCCCCTCCCAGCTTCTCGCTGGCCGGGCATGAGAAGCTGAAAAGTCCTTGACTAGTGTAAGCACTGCTCGGCAACAACTAAAACATCAGTGTGTTATCAACATTATTCTCATACTAAATCCAAAACACAGCACTGTACCAGCTACTAGGAAGAAAATTAACTCTATTCTAGCCGAAACCAGGACTCTAGGATCACTTGATTCTGAATGTTTGTCTCTCTTCAGGTCTAGTTTATGCCAGGGTTGGTGTTTTATATTGATGCTTTTAGTAAATGCATTAGGAAGTACAGTGGAGATCTGGCATCTCTGGCATGGCTTCAGGGGTTGCTTTAAGTGTACTCTGCCAGGTAATAGAGTCCGGTCTGCGCACAGCGGCAGCCAGTGCACTCTTTTCCTCCCCTGTTGTATCCGTATAAGGACCTGTGTTAGCCAGTCTGTCAGCTTTGGTTTGACTGCCCAGCTGGAGCTGAAAACCATCCGAATCAGTTGGCACAGCTACAAATGTGGCTTGAGAAGTAGAATCCAGGTTCTGCCTTGGTTTGGTGCCTGTCTGGTTTGCTGTGAAGACTGACAAGTGCTCTGCTTTGGGGCATGGGAAGAGGGATATTGTAAGGGTAGAGAGAGCTGTTGGCAGCAGAGAGCTTCCCTGATTTGTTGTCACAGACTTGATGTATTTGTCCCTGATAGAACATAACCTCAAACCACCAAGAGCCCTCCATTTGTGAACAGAAGTGTCAGTTCAGTACTGCAGTAGGTGGTGTGTTAGAGGAACCTCTGTTAAACCATTTTAAGGCTGTGTAGCACTGGCTGTTTTTTCTTTGCCTGTCTATCTGCCACTTTCTGAAGTGGCTGCTTCTGTTGTGAGGACATGAAGAAGGCAAGTGCATCCCATGTTCATGATGTCAGAGGACAAGTGTACAGCTTCTGTCTCTACTGGAGAGATTCCCAGCCTCACCTGTCCCATGTGAAGAGGCACGAGACTTCTCCCCTTCTGTAGTTTGTAAACAGCAGTCACTCTTATGCTTGCTTTGTCCGTGATGGTCTCAGCAGTTCAGATGAAGGCAGTGCCTGCTGAATGTTTTCTAGTGTTCTGCCATAGTACAGTGTTATGGCTGTTGACCTAAAGCTTACAGGCTTGCCATGGGAGTCAGTAATTCCAGTGGGGAGTGTAAACTTGATGTTGCTGTCCCCTTCTGTAGTCTCAGAAGGATGTAAGCAGGGTGAGCTCTTCTCTCCAGGTGCTTTTTGTCACCTTAGCACAGCAGCACTGCAGCTTGCAGTGACTGTTTTCTGTGGCTAGAAAGTTAGCTTTGTATGAAGCCTGCCTTAAGCATAGGAAGACTTCTGAACTTGAGTGTGCTGCTGCTTTTCACTTCTGTATTGGTGTGCATAGGACTATCAAGAAAGCAAGACTGGGTTTTCTCTGGAAACTGCTGGATGACCTCTGGCAAAAGTAAGTATATTTATTATACACTTTCTCTGCCTTAGGTGATGGAGCCCCAGACTAAGTCTTAATGAATAACAGCCCATCCTTCCATGTTTTTTGGAGTGCCTCTCTAACACTGGGCAGATGCAGCCCTACCCTTTAGAGGGTTTTCTTCCAGTGTGCCAAAAATAACTTGCATACCAGTAGATGATGGTAGGTAAGTTCAAACTCCAAAGGGAGAGGATATTGCTTCTGTTCGTTGTGTACTGTTACGAAGGGGCATTTAGTGGGCAAAATACGGACCTAGCAAAGAGCATGTGTTTTCAGAGGAGAATTCAAGACCTCTGAACAGATAAATCTGAGTTGCTGGAGGTGTTAAGGTTACCAAGGGTTAGTACAACTTGTGACAAGGTATGAATGTTAGGTGGGGTCTTCCCTGCTCTTCCAGTAGAATTGCTGGCTAGGCCCTGCTTGGGCTCAGTGGACCTATTCCAGGGAGTTTGTAGGCTTTCTGAATAGTTCTTGGGACCACTGGAAGGGGAAGTAACTGACCTCTTGCAGATTCTGTGCTCAGTTGTGACGTAGCAGCACAATCTCTCTGCCCAGAGACGTAGATGCCCCATCCCTGGAAACATTCAAGGTCAGGTTGGACGGGGCTCTGAGCAACCTGATCTAACTGAAGATGTCCCTGCTCATTGTAAGGGGGGTTGAACTAGATGACCTTTAAGGGTCCCTTCTAACCCAAACCATTCTATGATTCTATGAACTATCTGCTGAAGGCAGACCTAGCGAAGTAGAAGTCCAAAGTAATTCAGATTTAGTTATACTTAAGTTAAACCTCTTCTGTACCAGTATAAAATATTAATTTGACAAATATGGAATTGGTCAGCTGTTGGAAGCATTTGCTAAATCACGTATGCTACTATGACTTCATTGTACAGTATCTCAAAAACTTCCAATTATATAGAATCATAGAATAGTTTGGGTTGGAAGGGACCTCTAAACATCATCTAGTCCAACCCCCCTGCCATAGGCAGGGACATCTTCAACTAGATCAGGTTGCTCAGAGCCCCGTCCAGCCTGACCTGGAATGTTTCCAGGGATGGGGCATCCACCACCTCTCTGGGCAACCTGTGCCAGTGTTTCACCACCCTCAGCGTAAAAAATTTCTTCCTTATATCTAGCCTAAATCTACCCCCCTTTAGTTTAAAGCCATTCCCCCTTGTCCTGTTGCAACAGGCCCTGCTAAAAAGTTTGCCGCCATCTTTTTTATAAGCCCCCTTTAAGTACTGACAGGCTGCAATAAGGTCTCCCCGAAGCCTTCTCTTCTCCAGGCTGAACAACCCCCAACTCTCTCAGCCTTTCTTCATAGGAGAGGTGTTCCATCCCCCTGATCATTTTCGTGGCCCTCTTCTGGACCCGCTCCAACAGATCCATGTCTTTCTTATGCTGAGGGCTCCAGAGCTGGGCGCAGTACTCCAGGTGGGGTCTCACCAGAGCAGAGCAGAGGGGCAGAATCACCTCCCTCGACCTGCTGGTCATGCTTCTTTTGATGCAGCCCAAGATACGATTGGCCTTCTGGGCTGCGAGCACACATTGCTGGCTCATGTCCAGCTTTTCATCCACCAGTACCCCCAAGTCCTTCTCGGCAGGGATGCTCTCAATTCCTTCATCCCCCAGCCTGTATTGATACCGGGGGTTGCCCCGACCCAGGTGCAGGACCTTGCACTTGGCCTTGTTGAACCTCATGAGGTTCCCACAGGCCCCCTTCTCGAGCTTGTCCAGGTCCCTCTGGATGGCATCCCGTCCCTCTGGCGCGTCGACCGCACCACTCAGCTTGGTGTCATCTGCAAACTTGCTGAGGGTGCACTCGATCGCACTATGTCATTGATGAAGATATTAAACAGTACTGGTCCCAGTACGGACCCCTGTGGGATGCCACTCATCACCAATCTCCATCTGGACATTGGGCTGTTGACCACCACCCTCTAGATGTGACCATCTAACCAATTCCTCACCCACCGGACAGTCCACCCATCAAATCCATACCTCTCCAGTTTAGAGAGCAGGATGTCGTGGGGGACCGTGTCAAAGGCCTTACAGAGGTCCAGATAGGCGACATCTGTAGTCCTTCCCATGTCCCCTGATGTAGTCACTCCATCATAGAAGGCCACTGGGTTAGTCAGGCAGGACTCGCCCCTGGTGAAGCCATGCTGGCTGTCTGGAATCACCTCCCTGTCCTCCATGTGCCTTAGCATAGCTTCCAGGAGGATCTGTTCCATGGTCTTCCCAGGCACAGAGGTGAGACTGACTGGCCTGTAGTTCCCTGGGTCGTCCTTTTTTCCCTTTTTAGAAATGGGGGTTGTGTTTCCCCTTTTCCAGCCAGTGGGAACTTCACCGGACTGCCATGACTTCTCAATTATGATGGATAGTGGCTTAGCAACTTCATCCGCCAGTTCCTTCAGGACCTGTGGATGGATCTCATCAGGTCCCATGGACTTGTGCACCTTCAGGTGCCTTAGATGGTCTTGAACCTGATGTTCTCTTACAGTGGGAGGCTCTTCATTCTCCCAGTCCCCGCCTTTGCCTTCTGCGGCTTAGGCGGTGAGGCTCAAGCACTTGCCGGTGAAGACCGAGGCAAAAAAGTCATTGAGTACCTCCGCCTTCTCTGTGTCCCGGGTAACCAGGTCTCCCATTTCATTCCAGAGAGGGCCCACATTTTCCCTTGTCTTCTTTTTATCCCCGACATACCTATAGAATCTTTTCTTGTTGCCCTTGATGTCCCTGGCCAGATGTAATTCTATCAGGGCTTTAGCTTTCCTAACCTGATCCCTGGCTGCTCGGACAATTTCTCCGTATTCCTCCCAGGCTACCTGTCCTTGCTTCCACCCTCTGTAGGCTTCCTTTTTGTGTTTGAGTTTGTCCAGGAGCTCCCTGTTCATCCATGCAGGCCTCCTGGCGTTTTTGCCTGACTTCCTCTTTGTTGGGATGCATCGCTCCTGAGCTTGAAGGAGGTGATCCTTGAATATTACCCAGCTTTCTTGGGCCCCTCTTCCCTCCAGGGCTTTGTCCCATGGCACTCTACCAAGCAGATCCCTGAAGAGGCCAAAGTCCACTCTCCTGAAGTCCAGGGTAGTGAGCTTGCTGTGCGTCCTCCTCGGTGCCCTAAGGATCTTGAACTCCACCATTTCGTGGTGACTGTAGCCCAGGCTGCCCTTGAGCTTCACATTCCCCACCAGCCCCTCCTTGTTGGTGAGAACAAGGTCCAGCATAGCACCTCTCCTCGTTGGCTCCTCTACCACTTGGAGAAGGAAGTTATCATTGGTGCATTCCAGGAACCTCCCGGATTGCTTATGCCCTGCCGTGTTGTCCCTCCAACAGATATTGGGGTGGTTGAAGTCCCCCATGAGGACCAGGGCTTGTGAGCGTGAGGCTGCTCCTATCTGTCTATAGAGGGCCTCATCCACTCGGTCTTCCCAGTCTGGTGGCCTGTAGCAGACCCCCACCGTAATGTCACCTGTCCCTGCCTTCCCTTTAATCCTGACCCACAAGCTCTCAGTCGGCTCCTCATCCATCCTCAGGTCATTGACATAGAGGGCGACACCCCCTCCTCGTCTCCCCTGCCTGTCCTTCCTAAAGAGCCTGTATCCCTCCATCCCAACACTCCAGTCGTAGGAGCCATCCCACCACGTCTCCGTGATGCCAATAAGGTCGTAGCCCTGCAGGCGTGCGCACGTCTAACTCCTCGTATTTATTCCCCATGCTACGTGTGTTTGCATAGAGGCATTGAAGTTGGGCCCCCGATGAAGCTGTCTTACTGGCTGGAGTTCCTTTGTGCTGCTAGTTTCTTTGTGCTGCTTAAAATTGGGGAAAGAGTGCATCTCTTTGAAACTGAACAGGGAGACACTCAGTACGCTTTTTTAAGATTAGCAGCTTTCACAGGCTCTGAAGCTAAACAGGTACATCCAGCCAGTTGCAAGATGATTGTAGTATCCAACCTGGCTATAAAACAGTTCTGTCTGTGTTTTAGTAATGCATCCAGGTGTTCATCAGACTTGTTACACATTGAGCTCTGAGCTAATTCTAACATGGGCGTTTTGAATGCCATTTTTGTCACTGAGACTCCTTCCAGCTAGTCTCTGACATGTTCTTACTGAATAGACCCCCGATTTAATGCCCCACAATCCTCCCACAAAACCATGTTCTTTGTCACAAGACTGGCTTTTTTCAGCCTGGTACCTCCTAAACTTTACCTGTGGAGCATCTGCAGGTATCAGCCCCCAAGAATGAAATGTATGTTTTAGTCTTCATGAGAGTAGTTTATGAATTTTAACTAGAAAATATCAAGTGATGAGGGTTTTTTGGCCCACATTCACCTCTGTAGAGTTAGAGTTACATCTGGGATGTCACTGAAGCAGGAATATGTTTATATGTGTATTCAGTTTCATGCTGTATGATGTTTTATACAGTAGCCGTCTCTAACCTGGGAGAGTTAAAGCATCTATCAGTGAAGAGTAGGATATGAGGCGTATCAGGAAGTACATCAAAACCTCATCCTGTTGAAGCCACTTAAATACAAGTCTAATAGCCCAAAGACATTCTTAAAGATATTTTGGGTTCTTATGTCCTGCATAAACCAGATCAATGTAGCATGAAGTATTTAGCCAGACACTTTTCTTCACATACTGGTTATGAGACTGCAATTTTCATGTGGAATGTTTGTCAGGCTCCCAAGTAAGGCAAGTTTTACTTACATTGGGTTAGGACTTGATAGAAGATCCATGAAATTTGTTTTATTGGAAGTTGTTCCGCTTATCTTACCTGAGCATTTCTTCAAAAACTCTGTATTAAAAAAGATAAAACCTCAGAGTTTGAACTCTTCAGCCCCTCATTTCAGTATGCCATTTTCTAGTAAAATAGAATTGTGAGGGAGGGCATGAAGCTCTTCCAGCCTGATACTTCATTAGCTAAACTGCCTGAATAGTCTTCATATTTCCAAATGTGCAGTTTACCATGTTCTGAGGGATTTTGCACTGTAGGTAATAAAACTTTCGTAGTGGTTTAACCTCAGCTGGCAACTAAGCACCACACAGCCGCTCGCTCACTCCCCCCTAGTGGGATGGGGGAGAGAATTGGAAGGGTAAAAGTGAGAAAACTCATGGGTTGAGATAGAGGCAGTTTAATAGGTAAAGCAAAAGCCGTGCACGCAAGCAAAGCAAACCAAGGAATTCATTCACTACTTCCCATTGGCAGGCAGGTGTCCAGCCATCTCCAGGAAAGCAGGGCTCCATCATGCATAATGGTTACTTGGGAAGACAAATGCCATAACTCCGAACGTCTCCCCCTTCCTTCTTCTTCCCCCAGCTTTATATGCTGAGCATGACGTCACATGGTATGGACTGTCCCTTTGGTCAGTTTGGCTGTGCCCCCTCCCAGCTTCTTGTGTACCCCCAGCCTTCTCAGTTGGTAGAGCATGGGAAGCTGAAAAGTCCTTGACTAGTGTAAGCACTACCTAGCAACAACTAAAACATCAGTGTGTTATCAACATTGTTCTCATCCTAAATCCAAAACACAGCACTGTACCAGCTACTAGGAAGGAAATTAACTCTATCCCTGCCGAAACCAGGACAACTTTACATGCACACTGTAACTGGTCATGAAAAAAAATCTTCAGACATCAAATGCAATATAAGGCATCACTTTAATAAAAATAAAATTTCTGTATCTTCAGTATAATATGTTTGCAAAGCTGAAAGAGTTTTTAGAAGTGCTAGTGAGTGAACAGGGAAGTTTCCTGAAACACTAACTTGTGAGAAACAGAACTGCATCCCTAACTATAAAACAGGCACACTGGTTGCAAGAAAGACAGCCTGACTTGTCAATCACACTTTTTATATACATATAAATATATGTGTGTATATATATATATACACACACATATATATATGTATATGTGTATATATATATATACATATAAATTATGTATAGAAAAAATTCTCCATTACACTGGCACATTTGTAGAATTTATTCTCAGTGTAGTTTGTGAAAAGTCACTGAAAAAACTGTGAATAATTTGAGAACATAATAGCTACAGTTGCTTAAAAATGAACTAATGCTATGTTGAGGATGTGTTTCAGGATGTGGTGCGGATAAGGGAAAGGCAGGAGATACAATTTGAGAGAAGTGGAATAAATAGCACTTCTCTGTGCCAGGGAATGGTTGCTTTTTTGTTGTTTTAATTGCTAATTAAACCATGAGGAGGATCAAATTAAATACTTACTTACATTTTCTTGAATGCAAGATGTATGGCAAGAGGTACAGCTGGCAGTGAGTTCGTGTCCAGCCCGGTTGTAGACATTGTCTTTTAAAGAGCCATGCTTGCTTGAATTATCTTCAGTGAATGATCTAGTGAGCATTAAAGCTCTCTGAACAAGGGAAGCTTTTGAGCCATCTGGTGGCTGTCTGTGGGATGTTTCCATGAGGGCTTACTCAGCAGCCAGAGTAAACTTCTGCTGGGAGATGACGGAGCAACAGATGAAGGTGGGCAGAGCTGTCCTCTTCCTTTGAGCCCTAAAGAGCCATGTATTGAAGGGTAGGTGTCTTTGTTTCATTTAATGGAGCACCATGAGTGTTCCTTCCGTGTCTGGTGTGTGTATTGGGGGAATACTTAAATACAGGCAATAGACCCTTACTTTTCCAAGAAGTGCTGATATTAGTACAAAAGAGTCTAGGTAGCGATCAGCTTCTCTCTCCTGTCACTGTCTACTTCAGTCCCTTACCTGTTGGCAAAGGAGGCCTTTCACATTTTCTCTGTTTATACATTGCTTTGTGTTTCTGTTTTCTCTAGTGCTTTTGTCAAGCTTGGGAAGAGAAGGAAGACCTGGACCTGCAAGGGCTGCTCTGCCTGGAGGTGCAGAGGGAAAATCTAAATGAGGGTGTTGTTTCATGGTGGCTTCCATAGGTGTTTTATTGGCCAGCATGGAGACAATGTTCTTGGCTGTTCTGGGTGTGAGGTACTGGGAATGTCCTGCTAAATTGTGAGCTTGTTGGCTTGCCAAGGGAAAGCACTAAAATTCACATAAAGCACTCAATTTCCCTGCAACCCTCCTAGGGGATTTGGGAAAAAAACTTTCTAACTCAGATGCTTGGCTTTAACAGTAGTGAGGGGGGCTTAGTCCTTCCGGGATAGCTCTTCAGGGGTGAATTAATTTCTTGCACCATGAGCTGTTTACGTGATTTTGAAAACAATTATGCTCCTGAGCAGTTCCTTTTAATGTTTGTCATGTTTCCCCAACCTCGGGCTTTGTTTTTAACTGGTGAAGTTGTCTCATCATTTTTGGTTTTTTTTTGAGAATAGTCTGAGGTCTTTATGGCAGGAGAGTTGTAGATAATGAATATCTTCTTGTTTCAGTGTATGTCAATAGAGGCTGTCACTTGTAGCACATGAGCATTAGGTGCTGCTGGAATGAGTATGGCCTGAGCAACCTTAACTTGGCTGCCCTGTGTATGTACACCTCATGAAGGGCTTGTTAATGGTATATTGCAGTTTTTTTACTATGTCAGGAGGTCACTGGTGGTTTGGGAGTGTGTATTGGGAACCTTGCAGAAGATGCTGTATTTGAAGAGCTAGTGATCTTGAACAGACCATGTGTGCTCTATTGTGCCTCATCCTTAAGGCTTGAGAAGCCCGTATATTCTTAATACAAACTCTAATATCTTTGGGAAAGGTAAACTGCATGTGGATCAAGGAGTGGAATGTAATGATCCTGACCAGAGACCACTGTACATTGTGGAGTTAGTTATCCATGTAACACTTAACCTGAGCAGGCGCAGGCCAGTGCTGTGCTGCACATAAAGTGGCCTTCAGGCTCTGTGTGCTGCACAGATTCCTTGGCTGCAGGATCAACTCAGCCAGCTCATTATAACAGAGGAGCCTGCAGGCAGCTCCCACTTGATAGCAGTGGTTATGCCACCTGCATGGCTTTGCTTTTATCTAAAAATACAGCAGGAAGTTCTCCTGTGAACATCCTTTATGAATAGAGTTGTTCTCTTGTAAGAAAATTATAAACTAGCTCCAAATGACCAAAATGGAAGAATCTCTCCTATTGACAGGGTCTGTCCAGCAATGCTGCGTGTGGTTTGGAGGCCTGTTTGAACCTACAGTACCCAGGGTTCCCACCATCTCAAGGGATGTAAGATTATCTATAATATCTATATTCTCTCCTTATAGTGTTAGCTCTAGTAAATAACATTTTAAATGATAGTTTACAGAGCCTGAGTGCCTCTCTTACCGGATTGTAATGGACTAGCACCTCCTGGTGGAAAACAGAGGTTGCTTACCCGCTTGGTAAGTGAGCTATATCTAGAGTCTTTTTTCAATATGGAATTAGGAGTCTACAGTTAGACTTCTATAGTTTTAACTTGTGATCATACACGAAGTCTATTTTCGGTACCCTCCACAATGTATCAAAATAGAGCAGGTTCATACTGTTTTCATATTAAGAGCTTTTATTCTGTGGAATCCAGGGTGTCTCAATTTATCAGGAGAATTAAGGTAATAATGTAGTAGGAAGTCCCTTACATCTGTTGTTTGTGTTGCAGCAGTCCTCTAACATCCATGAAAATTTTTCTTGATGCAGAGAAGATTCTTCCTCAAAATTGATTGCACAGTGACAAACATTAGAACAAAAGCTATCATGAGATGATATGCAATTTGGTATGCACAAGGAGGCTATAACCTATGTTCAAAACTTTCCAGACATCTTTGCACATAAGAATATCTTTATTGGGTTTAGACCATTTTTACTATTTTGCAGGTTTAGCCTTATTAGAAAACCCCATCAAGTACCGTAAGCTTATTTTGCATGTTGTATCAAAATTTACTGGGATTGAATTCGTCAGTTGTGGTACCTGCAGATAGTGAGCTCTGTAACTTTGCAGAAGCATTTACAAGAATTCATAGATTTAAAATTGCGTTTGGAAAGGACTTGCTTAGCTACAGTGCTTTAACAAATATTAGTGTCAAAGCTGTGAGAAAGATACTTAGAGACGGAAAGGTCAAATTTTTATAACTGTGTAGCAGTACTTAAGTTACAGGATTTTGTCCTTCAAGGTGGAACTGTTACTTGCTGAACCATTTATTCAGATGGTTAGCATGAGTCTCTCTAACTACTGAGATTAAGGAGAAAAGTATTTGTGTTCTTAAATACACAAATGGAAAGAAAATGAGCTGAAGATATGAATGGGTCACAGAAACAAAAGCCTTGCACCCACAAAGCAGAGATGGCAGCATGTGAACCTAAAGGTTGCTCGTTTTGCTGGAGTTGTTCCTATATCCAGTGAAGTATAGGAGAGACTGCAGATACTTAATAGCTTCCTCTGCAAAAGGAGCAGAAGAAAATGTATTCTACAGCTACATTCAGAAACAGCAGATCTTGGAGAAGCTAAGAGATCAGAGGATCAAGGGCAATGAGCAATGGAGAATGCCCCGGCCCCTCCTCACAGCGGGCCCTTTACAGCCCCCCCTACCAAAACCTTGATACCTACACCCAATATACCTTGGCTGTGGCAGGGTTTGCTACCTCCTCATCTCTCAGCAGAGAGCACTCTCCTGATAGATGAGAAATGTAGGGAGGGCTATAACTGCTGGGCTCGTCAGAAAGGAAAACACAACCAGCCATCAATGTTGAAAAGAAGAGTGTCAGGAACAGGAAAGACCAAAGAGCCCATTCTCCAGAGAGGCTGCTCCAGGCTGGAGAGCCATGCTGGGCAGAAGCCCTGTGTCAGTCCCGGGGTGAGGGAATGGGATGGCTGGGAGCCCTCCTTTAGGTTAGCTCCTTTCTCTGAGCACTGGCTCTGTCAGTCCTCACTCTCAGACAACCAATTTTCCTTCTGGAGTATGTAGGACAGGGCCTTGGACTCTATTCCAGGGCTGTGCACTTAAATGCTGAGCACCTAACCTGGGTACCCAGGGCCTGTGCAGGCCATTTGCTTCCTCTGGTCACCCTCCCAGTAGTAAATATTGTACCAGAAGAGCCATCTGCAGAGCAGAGGTAGGGGATCAACCATGTCCTGACCTTCCTTTGGTGGAAATGTTCAGCTGAGTTGCTCTTACACATGCTCCAAGGCTGTGCTTTGTCTCCGCATTTGTGGACTTTTAAATTTCTGGTTTCTGTGTGTTGAATAATCCACAGATTAACCCAGAGTAATCCCCATCGACCTCATCAGGACATGGTGTATTGGGGTAACCAGATAATATTTTCCCCAGAGCCTCGTGGCAAGAACAGTCCTGGAATTGGCTGTGGGGTAAATTGAAGCAAAGCCCATATTGCAGGAAGGAGCAGCTGGCCTTAACGCTTCTGTGTTTGGCGCACACATGGCTTGAACAGCTTTCAGTGAAGTATTGTAGAGGTTTGTGACAGAAATGGCTGGTATGGATGCAGTACAAAAGGAAATGTGCAGTGAGAGGAGGGGAGCTGGCCTTGTGCTTGCGGCTGTGACAAATGAAAGGTGGCACCTTTCAAACATGCAGCAGCTATTGGTCTCATATTGCATGTCCTCTGTGGTCCTGTCCTTAGTTGGAGGTGATTATACGTGATCAGATTTCCCTCCTTTGGGCGGGAGTGGCTGGTGAGTGGCAGTCAGGAATGCTGTGCTCTGTCGTCTTTGGAGCAACAACCAAACACTAAAGGTATCCTTTGTCAGCTTGTATTATAAAGTTATAAATGTTGGTGATATTTTTCACAGCTTAATTGCTGCCTTAACAGTTTCTGAGTGATTTTTCTGACAGCACTGTCTCATGCCTTAATGATGTTCACCTTGATGGTTCACCAAGGGTTCTTCCCATTCTTAATGGTGTTGGGTAGGAAGAAAAATAGAACTATTGGCCCTGTGTCCTGTGGAGAGCTAATCTGCCAGGAGTCTGAGCTGCCTCTCTTGCTACAGTGTTGGAGATGCTGGTTACCTGGCTTCTCAAAGTCGGCAGCCCCTTTCTTTCTGACCAGGCATTTCACTATGATGAGCTAGGCTGGAAGACCCTTTGCTGAAGAAGGGATTTTTGTTCCCGCCAGACCTTTGTTTCAGAAAGCATCTTCAGAGTGGAAGTGCTGTCTGGCTGGTAGTCTGCACCTGAGAATGTCTAAAGGAGTGTGTCAGAGCTCAGCTGTCGGCCTTTCCCAAAGCTTTCTGAAGGAAGAGGATTCTTTGCCCAAGAAGTAGAGGGCAGCAGAAGCAGGATAGCCAGCCCTGGGGTGGAAGTATTCATAACCTTTCATGGCCTTTGTAAGCCCACGTGCACATTCTGTGTGTTTTTCCTTGCATTAAGGAATTTTCTAGCATTTATTTTGCAAGCTTGTATGAAGGTGAGCAGGTATGCTCTGTACCTACTAGGAATTGGAGTATATTCAAGACAGATATTAAAAGCTTTCTCGAGAGGAGTTAGAACTCGATAAAACAGTCAGAAACCTTGCAGTGTCTTGGCATAAGAAGTGACTTACAGCTCCGTCTAGGGGTGATGAAGCATCAGGACAACGAAGAGTATAATGCTGTGCTGTACCAGTGCACTGCAAATTAAGGTCTGTTTTTGACACAGGCGATAGTTAGGAGAGGGAAAACTTGGGTTACAGGAATACAGGTCACAAATGAAATATCCTGCTTACCAGGCAGGCTGCTGGGGCTCCAGGTACAGTCAGTCTTTCCTGCGTGGAGATTCTTGAAGCCTTATGCAGTGGCATGATCCCTGGGAGTACTGTGGACTAAAAACACACTAACGACTCAAAAGGAAAATGTATTTTAGTTAAACATAGCAGAGGCTCAGTGATCTGGTTTTGGTTGCTGGTGGATTGAGGAATGTTGGTGTAAACAGGGCGCTTTCACCAAAAAAGCAGATCGAAACTGCAGAACATAAGCTGTTAATATTTTTAAGAGGAGGTCCAGCCTGTTGCTGTGGGTATAACAGTCAAACCTGAAGATTCAGAAAGTTTTGAAAGACTCACTCTGGAAATGTTCTCCTTTTGTTCCTATATTTGTGACCGTACTTGAAGATAGAAGTGGCTGATGTTTCTGACTCCCCCTCCTTCTATTCCTTCTCTTCCTCCCTGCCCACGTGCATGAGTTGAACGAGCCAATGTGTTGTCCATTGCAGTTTAGCCAGGTTAATGCCGCATGTGCATTCAGCTACCATGCCTCATATTGCAAGTGGTGGTGAGGGGCCTGTGACTGGTATTGCTCTGAGCTCAGCGAGCTGCCACTTGAGCCTCAGTAACAGCTTGGGCACTTTCTTTCTGCTAGTCTGCCCCAGCTGGTTCAAGCACCCTTTATGGGTATGAGAAACAAAATTACATTATGTGAAAATGGTTAGAGATTTCATATTAAAGGTGAAGGGACTAGATACGAAGTCTTGGTTGCTGAGTAATCATTCTGCTAGTAGCATGTACAAAATCAGCCTGGAAACAGTTTATTCCTCCTGTTATTTTACAGTTTGAGCCTCAAAATGATCGGCAGTTATGCTATTCCAGGAAAGGAAAGGAAAAGTCTCCCTGAAGTGACTAATCCATCAAGCCACCTTCCTGCAAAGCAGTGCCTCCCGCAGGAGCTGTCTCTGGGCCTGTAGCCCTGTGACCACCTAAGCTTTCTTTTGGGGGCCTTTGAGCACTTTGTCACAGTAGAGACCTGTATCTTTTTGTAGTGCGCTTTGGTTGAATATGGGAGATGACCTCCTCATTTTGGGAATTACTTAATTTATTTTCAGGATTATCTTGCCCCATGCATTCACTTTTCCACAAATGGCAAAGCTCCAGCTGGGGGAGGAATGAAATCTTCTTGACAAGCTGAAGCTTCTGATTTGAAATCTTCTAGTGCTCATTGGGAACAGTGGGTGGCCTTTTCTTTGGACCCTCCCCATTTTCAATACTGATGACTTGACTCTCATCTTCATTCATCCTGACTTCTGTAAACGGAAATCTCTGGGGGAAGTTGTTGGGATTTGGAAACTGTGGCAACAGAGTCTGTGTCTGACGTGCTGGTGGAGCTGCTGACAGGGGAGTTTATTCATTAGAGAACAAAGGGAATTGTTCCCATGTGCTGTAATATCTCACAAAGATGTATCTTCTTGACATATGTGTATTAGGTTGCCTCCCCGGTGGTATGAAAATATTTGTCCAAGATGTATTCCGTAGTTCCTGAGGTTAACCTTCTAAGAACCAGGTAATTACTGGAAAGTGTTGTCTTGTGTACCTTATCAAGAGGTAATACAATGAAGTAAAACTTATCCATGGTGGAACTATATTTAATGATTGTTTGTACTCACTAGATAAAACTTTTCAATTACTTGTTCATTGTCATTTGATCTATTTCCCTGTAAATATCTATAGGAGCAGAGGAATGAATTCTCAAACTATTCCTCTGAGATTTTTTATTTCCTCAGCACTTTCTAAGGGTGTGCTGGTGCCCCAGCAGTTTCAAAATCTCAAACTGAATAGTCAACTATTTGAATCTGTCTTAAAATTTATTAGTGTTGGTACCTACTATCAACAAAAGTTAGCTGTTGGCAGACTGCTATGATCCTTATACAGATCTTTCTCATTTACAACCACATGTGAGAGGAATCCATGGGTAGTTTTCCATATCAGCTGTTGTAGGTTATTTTGATAGCTGAGAAGTCAATATTCTCAAGCATGTGAGCTGTTGTACAGTATAGGACACAAAATTATTCTAGCAAGATAAAGAATGCATTACAAATCCCTTTCCACAAATAAATTCATTTGTGCTGATTACTTCTTTGTGCTTTCATGGCAAAAGTTGATCCCATTCTGTCTTCTTTTCATTAGAGGCACCAGATTGCCTGTAACCATTTTTGTAGTATTTGCATTAATTCTGCAACTCTGTAACAGGAGTAGAGCAGCTGTAATGCTCGTACTTGTAGAAGCTTGAAATCACTGAAAATCAGTTGTGTTAAGATATGTACTTGAGAAGACATGTCCTTCAAGCATTAACAAAGTCCTGACAACAGAAGTTTACACTTAATAGATAACATCTAACTTTGGCGTGCACTCATGATAAATAAGACTGCAAATCCTGCAGACATCCTGCAGCACCCATGTTTTTGTGGGGGCACACATACATATCACAATCATGTAGTTAGACCAACACGCATAGCGAACAGTGAGTTTCACTGTGTTATTTACATGTAACTTAGGCATGTGGTTTTTGTCACTTTGTATTTCCATTAGAAGGAAATGGTTTAGAAGTATACTGTGGTAAAAGGCAGGACGGCTGTGGTCTAACTGTCCTCAGCTTATCACCCATTCTCATCGCAGCCCACCTCCTCTGAACCAGTTGTGACTGGTTCAGTTTACAGGGTTTTTCCACTAAATAACCAAACCTTCCTGCAAACAAACGCCCCAGCACCCAGAAGCCTTAAAAATCCACTTGTCCTCTTATTCGGGCTAAATAAATAAAAATTAAAAACTTAGTATGAACAGTATATGTCTGTATAAAGAAACTTCAGGTACATGTGAGCTGTTGCAGATGTAAAACCTGCAACCGTGTACATGAGAAACCCCAGAAACTGTGAGGTGATAGCTATGCTCTGGTGCATGGTGATAGCATGGTTTAGAGTTGCATGTAGGCAGAGTTTTTTGTGCAAAAAGCTTAAAAAGCTGTGTTTTCTCTCTGTTTTCCTGCGCTGCATGGACAGCATCTTTCTGTTTCACGTATGAGACACAACAAGTGAATTTGGGGATCATTTTAGTGAAAGAGATCTTGGTTCATTAATGCAATCAAGCGTTTCTCTAGCAGAGATAAAGGTAGGGGAGACTGGGACAGTAATATCAATGATGCTACTGAAATCTACAGTAACTGCATTCCAGAAATACCTTTGTAGCTATTTTATTTCACTTTGATTGGAACCGAGCCTTAACAAATAATAGCATGGGATATCAGCTGTTTCTCAAAGAGAGTTTGACTAAAGACTAGACATCACATCTTTCTTCACATTGAAGAGTGACGTGACATTGAAGGCAGTAATTAGTTGCACTGGCTTCAATATGCAGATTGTAAAATAGCTTGTGAGATATGCTGTTAGTAAAATAGCTGTGGTTGTTAGAACCGAGCCTGACTTATGTTCTCCTTCCCTTGCGATGGTGCGAGCCCTAGAAGGTAGCCCTGTTGTAACAGCACTGCATTTCCCCCTGGCTTGGCTTAGCTCTTCAACAGAAAAGACGTAATGAGCTAGCTTTTATTGCTCTGTATAAATGTTCCTGTTTAATACATTGAAAAGCAGAAAACTGATGGGTTTAAGGATCTTTGATTTCCTGAGGAATTTATACAAACAGAGAAATGAATCGGGTTTTCTAGCCATCTTGGTACATGCTGTGGAAATGCTGGAGAACAAACACAGGCCTCACAAATGCACCTGGAGGAAAGCTTTTATTGCCCTCTACATCATTACAGATACAGTAAGTGTAAATGCTGCAGGCAATGAGCTCCAAACTTATGGCAGTGTTTTGCCCCAAACTGAGCAAATGCTTTACCCCAGTATGTCTACTTCCGATTTTTCCACAGAAATCTGAAAGGAACTGATTTGTGGAACTTGGAGATGAAGAGTTCAAAGCCCAACATCTGAGAATTTTTCCTCTATTGTGAAAACACTTTCTCTATCAAAGCTTCAGATTTAAGGTTTTGCTCAACTTAAAAAGGTATCTCTAAACAAGATGATGTTTGTAATCATTACAATTGTTTTCTTTCTTTAAAAATACAATGTGCAGGTTTTCAAGTCTGTGTCACAGTGCTGGTGTGGGGGCCAATGGATTTCTTCCATTTCTGTACATGTGCACCTTAGAATTGCTTTTATGCTCGTCTAACTTCATTCAAAAATATTATGTTCACTTTTTAAAATTGTGTTTAGTTGACTCTTAAAGCACACATCACTTAAGAATATTTGAGTCCCAATTTGGTAGATATGTGAGAGTTGCAATAAGTCATTGAAAGTAAAAATGAACAACAACCTGTGAATTTACGGCACAGCAATGCTCCTAATTAAGCTTTAAGCACAATGACAAAATGCATCTGTGCTTTATATGTCAAAAGCCCCATTACACCTCTAAAATTCTGCATGCATAACTACTTTTAACATAAGTACCTTCCTCATTTTGCAATATGGACTTTGGATTAAAATCCAAGGTATGTAACCTTACTCCTATTGTCCACCGCAGTTCAATACTCAGAAAAATGAGGAAAATCAGACTGAAATAAAAACACTAGCAGTAAAGCAAAACAAGCCCTATGCACTAATGCTAGAAAATTATTTTTGGATTTTTTTTTTTGTTGTTACATCTAACACTGAGAGCAGGGGAGTCTATATGGGTAAATATATAGCAAAGCAAATTGAAGACAATTTTGTAAGCCTTTCCTAAACCGGCATTTATGCTTTCTTTCCTTGGTGCTTGGTTGGAGCCCACATTCTGTAGATGAAGAAGAGTACGATGAGATAGTACATGAAGCTCTTCAGAAGAAGGACGAGGTACACTAAATGTGCTGCCCTGTGCATTAAGTGATCTGTAACAAACATACGACAGGAAAGTCTTGTTTAATGTCAATATTGTACAACCTCCTAAAAGACGGGTAGAACTGGGACTATGTAGTCTGTTTACTGCTGCAATTACATTGATTCCAGTGGACAGTGTATAAACACATACAATGTCTGACTGTCCTTTGAGTGGGTTTGCACTGCTAATAAGTTCTAGACCAAGCAGGTTTCTTAGCACTAGACTGCCTCTCAATTATTATTCCCTGCAAAGGCAAGAACATCATTCTAGTGCTTCCAGCACTGATTACCAGTAGCACCGTGTTTGCTTGAATCATTTTGTGTTGGATTTTTTGAACATAAGTGCTCACGATTCTTCCTAAATCCCCATTCAAGCTAAAAGAAAATTTCTTTGTCCAAAGTGCTGGGCAATTGCTTGGCTGATAGAGCATCAGCTGAAGCGTTGAACATTTAACTGCTTCAGGTATTTAAAAAAGTGGCACTTAATGCAGGCTAAAAATTTAGTAGCCCGAACAGCATCTGTAGGGTTCTAATAAAGCTACCTAATAAAGGTAGGAGAGCCCCTTCTTATAATCCACAACAGAAGTTAATTCAGAGTACCACTGAAGCGTTTTTAAGTTACAGACCCCAGACTTAAAAGATTTCTTGTACGCTATTTAGAAAGATCATTTTCATGATGTTCTGAACATATGTAGCAATATCTAACTCTTGCCTGACATGCATCGCTTTCCCACATTTTAATACATTTTAATTACCTCTATTAAAAACTGTGCTGTTTCCAGGATATGTGCTGCAGACCTCTTCCTGAGGAACAGTCTTTGTAGAATCTAATGGAAAGAGAGTTTAAATGCCCCAATTAGGCTTTTCTTTAATTTTAGCAAACATGAATTGAGAAATAGGGGGAAAAAGAGGCAGTACAGCAACAGCGAAATGGGAAGTTAGTGTTAAACAACAAAAGAAGGATGTTTAAGATCTGTCTGCAGAGCAGATGTTCACAAGTAGGATTCATTTGCAGAGAGAATTTGAAGGGGGGAAATGCTCGTAGAGAAGTGACTGGGTATTTGTTGCCGTAAGTGGGAGGTTTGCCTTTGCCCTTTTAGGAATGTGTCCATTAGGCTGTTCTTTGCAGAGTCTCTTTTATTTGGAACTGCAGTCAGCTTGACCACCTGATCTTGTCGCTGAAGTAGCTGGGGTCTGCCTTCACGACTTACTGTTATTAGAAATGCAGAATAATTTACATCGGAAAGCACCTCAATTAGTCTGTTACTTAATGGTTGCTCAACATTAACGAATAATCTTGAGGAGTGTATGACCTAAGGTTCCCTTATTGGGAATTTGCTATTTTGGTGGTGGTTGTTCTCTAAAATAAACCCTTTTTGTGCTTGAAGCAGCAACTTTGTGTTTGTTCCTGGTTATGGTGTTTGTATGCATTGATACATGAGCTTAAAGACATCCGTATTACATCCCTAAATACATCCTTCATCTAACTAAACTTAAAGCATATTTTTGTCAGAATACATTTTGAAGGTTAAAATGTAATGGTTATTTATGGCCATGCTCTCACTCATTGGAGTTACGTTAATCTATAGTAAATTGAACAGAGGTAGGTACTGAGAAAAAATCAATCTAAATGGGCAGCTTTTCTTAAAGATGTTACCATGATTGAAATAATTTGCATTGATTATAGGTTACTTTTTTCTTTAAAATTGCATTGTCTTTCAGATTTTGCTTTGCATAATCAATCTTTCCACAATTAAATGAGATATCTTTTTTTCATACATGGTTATTATCTCACTATTGCTGGACTATGGGTAAGTAATATATTTAAACTTGCTCTACATCCCCAGCAACCTCATTTTTAACTCCTTAGTTTTTTATACCTGTGACTAATGTCAGGAGGTGTCAGAGGGACTTATACCGGTAAGCCATGGGTAACAGAGCTAATAGTCTTTTCAGAAACTTCTGTAGACCGGAAAGTAACTGACACGGCTCAGTGCAGACCTTTTGGAGCTATGCTAGTTTACACCTGATGAGGTTCAAGAACTGCTGTTTTCCTATTGCAAAGGGCCGTTCACATGGGGAGCATAGCGCAGGCTGGGTTGCTTTTTCTGGGAAAACTTTGGTAGTTTCTCCAGATGTGTATTTTAGCTATTGTTGTGCCAAGGAGCACAGATGCTTTCAGGAACAGTAATAGAAAGCATTATTTCTATAATATTATTGCAAAGAAGAAGTGATGTCTATAGTAATACATAGAATGAATTTTTTAACATGTAGTATATACCTTCTGTCGACAGTAATGGCTGTCCGCTTTCATGCTCATATTTGCAGTGATAGATCTTGTCTTTGTTCTCCAGTGGTACAGTTAACCAGCTGCCGATTGAGTATTTATCCTCTTCTGTGGGTTTCCAAATGTCTCCTTTTACTACGTTGTCTGTTACCTCATTTTTTCCATCGGTCCATGTCACCCGAATAACTTCTGGGTAGAATTTCTCAATAAGGCAAACATATGTTATCTGATTTTCATGTTTCTTCTGTAGGATTTCAAAATTTGCCGGTGGAGATACTCCTTTGTCTGGATTGGTTATTGGAGGAAAAAAATTAACACAATAGAGAGTTGGAAGATCAATAGTGTACAGCAAATAAATACGCAGCCACAAAATACAAATTCTGAAGAGCAACAAGCTAAATGTCTGACTAACAAATGGTTTAGCTTTCTAATTTGTTATGAAATACTTAGGATGGGAATAGAAATGTCTCATGTATGAAAGGAATTTTAGGTAATAGGATGGATGAATTACAGCTGTTTCCATCCTGGAAGTAAAAATAAGTTTCTGGCCAGCTGGACGAACCTGGCATTCAAACACACTTTATATTAAATATTATTTCAATAGACCCAAATGGCAAGTTTTAATTTTCAGTCCAAAACAGTTACAATACTCTTTAGAATAATTGGGAATAGAAAATATGACTTTTAACCTTATTTTTAAATGTGTTATTTTATAGAGAACTAAAATGAATAGAGGTTTTTATGAGCATGGTACAGAAAATCAAGCTCAAAATCAGAAGACAAGACTCAATTCAAATATTCTCAAGTCATTTTTGCTTAGACAATATAGAGTCTTCCAGAGTCTGGAGAATGTTTGATATAAGCTTTGATACTGTGCCATGTGCATGGAGAAACATTATTTAAGTCCTAAATTGTTTAGTAAACACTAACATCTAGACTGCTTCATTCATGCTTCTTGTCAAGCAGCACATCTGATAGAGGGAGACCAGAGTAGACTAGATCTACTCTTTAATACTCTAATACTAGAGTAGATTGAACAGTATCTCACAAAAGATTTCTTGAGTATTTTATTAGAAAAATAAATTTAAGTCTGGTTATTTAAAACCTTAGAAACCTACTCAATGTTTGAAAAATTATTTTTGAGAAACGTTAAGAAACTGAAGTATTGTTGAAGACATTAATAATCTCCCTTGAAACTGAGTTAGAAAACTTCAGGCAACTACGTGAGAGCCTAAATCCCACAGCCTTCCAAGCAGTACTGCTGTCAGAACGCGTATTTGTCTGCACAAGTCTTTGACAATTATTAAATAATAATAATAGTTCCTGAAAGAGCTTTGTTAATTTATTTGATAAGAGGAATTTCATATTGCTTTATAATGTTTATGCAAAAACAACTACATGAAAATTTTGTTTACAGAATGTTAAAGGTAGACCACCTGCCTTTCAAATCTTTGCAGTTTTATGTCCCCAGTATAAGTCCCCACTGCTAATTAATGAACATCTGCTATATCTAATTAATCTTTTAAAAGTTGATATTAATTTTGTGGGGGTTTTTGGGGAAAAAAAGGCAACAAAAATTTATTGTTGCCATTTTTTGAAGACATTCTATGTGTTTGCCAGGTGAAGATCTTGATAAAGACAGGAAAATGGAATCACAAAATGCTCTGGACCCCAAAGGTTGGCAATGCTGTTCCTTTAATACTAGATTTGTTTAAATGTTTGAACTAACACATCTGAAAAGGAAAAACCAAAACTAAACTAAAACAGAAGAACATGGTATATCTAGAGAACATTTCTATATACAAATAGCGTATCTATCCATACCAGGGTTGTTGTAGGTGATGTGCTTTGTGAAACATGCTCAGCATGAACATACGTGAATATATTTTAAATGAAATGTGAGCCATTTCCACAAGATAACTGTAGGTAATCTCCATTTCATTTGCCTCTCTGGATTAAACCTTATGTTATTAGGAGGAGTCCAAATCACCCAGATTTTGCCCACACAGAGAAGACCTTTTGATATTATAAAAATGGATAGTAAATTTAAGAGTCTGTTATAGGAATCGTGAACTTCTGCAGTGCGTGCATAGGCAGTGCTCATGGGCAATCATTTTTGTCTATGCCTAACTGGAAGTGAAGACAAGATACAGTTTTCAAAATCGACTTTTGTTATAGTCAGAAGGTACTGACTATTTTTTTTAAGGCAGCAGAGAGATTTTAGGTCTTCATCTCCTTACACCACTCTTCCTCTTTAGATTCCTCTGCCACTGAATTTGAGCAGCTAGATGCATGGTGTTTAAAGTGTGGTCTGGCTGAGTGGTGCAGTTTTCATGCATTGTGAGAAAACACATTAATATAAACATGTATTTTTGTCAAAAAGCTTCCACCTTTCTTTAAATGATCTGGCTATTCTAGAGCAATCTTCTACATTGCATCCCGCCTAAAACAACTTAGTGATTCTTTGAAGTATTTCATACCGGGTGTTTAAAAACAAAGAGGACCAAAGCATAAGGCTGTCTACCTTCAAAAAGATAACCCTTGAACTATGAATTTCCTTCATTTTGGACATTTGTCATTGAAATGAAGATGTGGACTGAGTTCTGTTGTACCAGAAATAAAATTGCTAACAATTTTATGGTTCTCTAACATTAACTTAGGGGTTAATTTTATCTTCTTTATGCATCAGTCCTCCCAAGGATGCAAGATTAAACTAATTTCTAGAATGATTTATTTGTTCCAGAGTTGTATATGTTCAGAAAACCATGATGTAGCTCCTGTCCCAGTGACATTGCACTCTGCAAAGCCTCATGACTATTTTAGATGTTTCTTTTAGATTTTCAAGGCTTAGTAAGTTACCCTGACAGTAGGCTAAAATTTAATTGTCTAGTTTGATGTTGTTCTTTTGGATTATCAAATCTAAATAGAGAAGCAGAGAGAGATGCTTCCAGCTGCTAGTTCATCCTGCCCATTTTAGAGACTTCTATTAAGATGGAATAATTTCCATCTCTGGAATTGCCAATGTCTTTCCATTTACCATAAAAAGACGCCAGGTGCTTAGCTTAAATGAAACACCTAAATCATATCACAATACTGAGGAAACATTGCTTGAATAAGCACAACTGTGTGCGTGCGTGGGACAGTCGCATGTACGCACATAGGTAAATGAGTGACAGTGGAGAACTGAACAAATTAAGGTTTGCATATATACATGTATATATATGTTTGTGCGTAGGGAAAAAAAAATATATCTTCATAAACTGTAGGTACGTTTATGGAAAAAGGATGAAAACTTGTAGAATTGGCTGAAGATTTTGCTGTATTTTCAGGCTGATCTGTAAAGTCGTTGAAGTCAACAAGACAGTTTACACTGTCTTTTCTGGGCAAATGATCTGATCCTTTCTGAAGAATTTTAAAGTATGAGCTTCCACTCCACTGTCTTTTTTGTTTTAGTTAAACTTACAAAAATTTTGCTGTTTACTTTGTTAAACAGTTTTCTAAGGCAGGTTTTAAGAGGTACACATGTTAACATATAAGCATGTGCAGATATTTCTGAAGCTAAAATCTGTCTTTTCTCTCTTGTAATAATGCAGTAAGCCTGCGAAACATTGTGCAAATAAAATTCTGGAGTGAGGCTCGTAATCAATGAGCTATAACGAATTTGGGTTTAAAATATACGTTTTTATAGATTAACTATCAAAAGTTTTCTTAATTAAACTCCTGTACAGTGTCTTTATAAGCGTCTATAAATAAGATCTATAAATAAGGTCAATGTGTTTTTAAGCTGAAATTTTAATTCTCATTACTTGGATGATCCCACAAAATGGAGTAATTTTGTCTGATACTCAAAGCTCCTCAGTTCCCCTTCAAGCCAGTGGGAGCTGAGAGCACTCAGCACACTCAGCTCATAAACAGTGTTCTTGTCCTGCTTGCCAGCGACTTCAGGTATTATCACTGATAATAACACAGTATAGTCCTGACCTACTGTGAGCCTCCCCAGATACCATGAAGAGCTGTCAACCTTCACTCCAAAGCTTTCCCGTTACAAAACTTAAAAAAATGAGTCTTTGAAAACACTTACTGGAGATGATGAGTTTTGTGCCAGAGCCAAATACCTTGTTGAACGCCCACTGGTACATTCCCTTACAGAAACTGCTTGGGACGTTTTGGCCGGACAAGAACCAGATTTAACAACCATCATATGAACAATAAGAGTCTATTCACTTTGCTACATGAATGTAGAAAATCTGAATTCAATCTCAGCTAATGCTGCTATTCCCAAAGAGCCTTTAGTGATATGTACTTTAAATTCAGTTTCGAGCTAATCTTTGCCATCACTTGTTTAAAAAAATATCAAAACAAACCAAAACTGTTGTTGTCCAGGGCATTGATAGAGCTACCATATTTCCTCTAGATTTTTTTTCTAGAAAAATTAATTTTTTTCTGGGATGGTGAGTGTTTTTGACCACACAATTTAAAAATACACACATGCTAGACCACTGTTTAACTGAATTAATGAAAGGCAGTCCTGAACAGCCACGACTGCTCTCAAGCCTAGTGAAGGGGCATTAACTCATTTTGGGCCTAATCCTCTGCATGTTGAGGTTACTGTAATCTGCTTAACTGGATGCGGGATCGGGACTGTTCACCCTCAAATCCCGCCGTACTTGCCTACGCAGTACTATAGCAGGTAGTCAGTACCAAAAGGAAACATCACACGTGCATCTAAGTGTGCTGTAGAGAAGCATCAACTTCCATCATTCCCATGCACGTCCTTCCCCAGGGCCTTCTGGCTTCTCCCCAGGGAAAACCATGTGCACCTCACATGAAATCCTGCCGACAATGGCAACATTTCCAAAGGTCCAGGATTTCCCCCCACATTTTAATCTTCTGATTATTTATTGTCTGCCTGCAGCTAAACTGTGCTGCAGTGCATTCAAGAAAGCTCAGTTCCTCTTGGATGGAATAAATCAGCTTTGTTTGGACAAATCCATGGGGAAAGACCTTCCCCTTGACCAAACAGACATGCAGAGCTTCAGCCATGCTTTAGGCGATCTGTTGGCACTCACAATGTTTTCCTGTATAGCACCTCTCTTCCCCCTGCTCTGAGGCCAAGGGGCGATCTACAGCCGTGTTTCTGAGTTACCTTGACCCTGCTGCTCTGGGCAGTAAGCTTTGCACAAGGGAATGACCTGATGTAGCCCTAAGTATCCAAAAGAGGTTATATTTCAGCAATTTCTGGTTTATGTGAAGTCCTACAGTTTACCCTGACCTCTCTTATACAAGCATTTTGGGTGCCAAAGAAATGAATTCTGCTACTGCAAAGAATCCACATCACTTTTCTGCATACTTTTAAATCTGTATTTTAATCGTATTATAATTTTAAAATAGCATATCACATTCCCTCTCCTCTAGATTTTGGATTATCAGAATAAGGCATATTTTCTTAGATATTAAAAAACTTACCAGAAACAATAAGCTTTGTGCCAGTTCCGAAGACTTTGTGATAGTCACTGTATACAAATGCTTTACAAAAACCCACCTAATCTCAATGTTTTTAAAAACCTCATTTTGTGTCCCAGCCTAGCCTCATTTCCTTATTAGAAATACACCCGTTTCTTTTGACACTGACTTCTAGAATTAAAACTTTCCTTACAAAATGGTGTATGGATGAACCTGTGTTTGCTCATACAACAGATTTCACTTATGTTAGTCTTTCAGGTTTAAATAAATAAGCTTGCATGTACACAAAAACTAAGGGTTTGGAATACTGACAAAGTGGAGGATGGAGCCCTAATTTAACAGTGGGCATTCAAAATCACGGAAATATTTAAGCAGATCCTGCACACCTGAGATTTGTAATTTTCTAGACTGAGACTCCTCCAATATCCCCTGATGTTTCTATGGAAAACGTGAGGAACAGTAAAGGTTATCACCTTGGCAACATGGGAAATAATGCATTTATATATATGTGCATGTACACCTGTGTATGAATATATATCCTACAATGAGAACCTAGCGCTGCATGCTATCACCAATTCAAGCTGATCTTTTTGGGCCATGGTTTTAGGATAACAGAGACCATTATGAACAGGCAAATGTTCACACTGAACATTGACTTAAAAGAATCGGGTACTGAATTCATCTTCATGCCCATGAAATTCTTGCTATTTTAAAGCTGCTAGCAAATGTTCCTATTAAGATTAATCATGGTAAGAGGCTTTCACTCCACAGATTTCTTTTGAATGGCCACATCTTCCCTTATTTATATCTTACAGCTCCACCCTTCTGCACTAACACTCATTTGGACTTTCAAGTCTACTGGGTTTTGATTCAGGGCTTCATGTTTTAACCTGTTAAAAAAAAATACTAATGCAAACTAATGCATACATTAATCTTCACTATTTTGATTTAAAAGGGCAGAAAGTCAGTTTAATCCAACTTCAGGTAATGTATAAATAAATTTAAGTATAATCCATTTTTAGGCAACATATATTTTATAATATATAATTACAAAAAATAATTGTAGCTTTTTGAACTCTGAACTTCAATGCATTTGATGAAAACAAGGTAGATACTTCAGTAATATTTAGGAGATAGCGTTTAAAGACATCAAATATTGCTGCCATAATTTCTGCTATGAAATTATTTCCTAGAAATGTTAGTCGATTGTTCTTTTTATCACTTCAAAATAAGTTAGCAATATGCTTGTGAGTTGCCAGGGAGACCCAGCTGGAGCTGTAGCAGAAGAGATGGCAAAGGGAAACCAGCCCCACGCTGGCTGAGCAAGCTACTCCGCTTCTGTGCTGAAGGAAAAAACCTGGATTTCGAGAGGCTGGTTCAGTCTTGGCTTCCCTGTTGTGACCTTGTGAGTGCCTAAATTCCCTGGAAAGATACTCACAGAAGAATCCTGTATTGCCAGTTTATGTTGGATTAATATTCCTGTTCTGCTGTAAGCTTCTAGAAACTCATCTGTTCCACCAAATGCAAATGCCAAACCAGTGTCTCAAATCCCAGCCCTTCTGCTACCTGCATTATTGTAAGTCTCGAGCAACTTTCTTTTAGTCAGAACTAATTAAAAGAGACCAACAAGAAAAAAATCAAGTTCATTACAAGTTGATGGGAGTTTGGCTCTTTATATATTTGACTCTTTCAGTATAGATCTGGGAAAAGATTCTGCTCAAGCTCAAACCCTGATGATTCAATTGAATTAAGGTCGCTTAGAATAAGTCCTGGTTTTCTCCATTTCTTTCCGTTACGAGTAACTTACTGAGGTACTGTTGGATAGTCACCTCTGAAAAGACAAGCTGTGATGAAATGCCTGATCTTAAGCATGAGGTAACTACAGCCTTTTTACTCTATTAATCAGTTAGAAGCCTTGGCCACATAAAGACAAAATCCTACAGAATTAGAGTGATGCTTGAAAAGAATTTATTTTAAACTGTAGATACTAAAAACATGGCAACTACCTGATTAACAAGGTAAGGATTTTCACTAAAAACAACACGCTTATGTGTGCCACAAACTGGCATGGATATTTCTGTTGAATTATAGTTATGATTTACTTAGTCTTTCTGACATAAATCATTAAAAACAATCTTTGCTTGATATGCTAATATAAGTTTATGTATTTAACCAGGCTTAAATCATTTGATAGCAATAGTTCCTCTGCCTTGTGTTTGTCTAGTTGTTGACTCCAGGATTATGGTGTTTAAAGCACATTTAATGGGAAAAAAGAAGATTTTTGTCCTCCACTTTCCATTAAATAAATGTCTCTGCAGGAAAGGCAAAAAAATGGATCACTTCTTCATATGCGTGTTACTAAGCAATAAGAAGAGCATTTGGAGGTACTAATTCATTTCTACTGCCAAAGTGCTGTGTACATGAGAAAAATAATTATGGACAAGTTATTTCACTTTTACTAGCCTGATTAAAAAAGGATTTTGGCAATGGCCATTGCGTATGGCTCTTTGTATCTGTGTTGGGAAGAGGTTTTCTTTTTTATGCTTAATTCACAGCTGCTTGATTCCCTGCTTATTCCTTCAGTACAGCTGGAAGAAAGAATGAGGGCTCTGGAAACTACTACAGGCCATTTTCCACCACATTTCCAAGGAGGAGTATGATCAAAAGTGGCTCAAAATAGCTCCTTTTCAGAAATGTTTGTGATCCTAAACCACTGCATTACAAATACAACAAGGCTCACTGTAGGAATGACAGGCCAGGGAGGGGAATCCTGCGCAAGCATGATGCCAACTGAGGCTCTAAGTGAGCTGAGTGCCCTCTGGGACACTGTTAACACTCATCTACATGACCACCCCAAGCTCCTATAGCTTATTGTATGGAAAATAGCATGTAACTTACCTGACACAATGACTTTTGTACCGGAGCCAAACACTTTGTTGTAATAACTGATCACAGTGAATAAAGTCTTTGCAATAAAAATGCAGCTCTGTTATTTTTATATGGATAAATAGTATTCTTTAAAGAAAATAAGATTTGCTATATAATAAATTTTGAGACCCTAGAAAAGTAAAAAAGGAGCAGTCGCCTAAACTAAACTTTAAAAAAAAAAAAAGTGTGGAGGTTTTTGAGGGCATGTATGTTGTTAAATGGACAGGATTCATCTCAGCTAATTTTAGTCTTCTGAAAGTTTAGACGGACGGTGCAGATTGAGCACCTTGGCTCAGTCTGTGCTTTCTGGATAGAGGCAGCACCAGCAGAAGATCTATTTGATCAGATATTGGCCAAGTAATTTGCTCCTTATACACCCTCATAAAATCAAACCTAGAATTGGCGAACATTATGCTGAGATCTGAGCAGCACAAGACCCCTGACCAATATTTTTGTTGTCAGTAACATGAAGCAAAACCCTGCATGGACTGGAATCGAGCCTCCCACTAACCAGATACGCCATTTTCAGACAGTCAAGATTAGGCAAACTGTTTTCATCTCAGGTGCTTAGCTGAGCTGAATCACAGGCAAGTATCAAAGCACCTGAAGTTTACTTGAAGCAAAGTAATTTTGATGAGTATGTCAAAACATTTTGAGTTTGGCATTCTTCCTTAATAACAGTAATAACTGGTAATAAGCGGTTTCTGCAAAAGCTAGGAAGAGAGAGCAGCCTTTCAACTATGTGTATCTTCAGACAGTTCTGGGCATATCTCAGATAACTCCTTTCATTTGGTATAGTCAGACGTAGCCCTAAAGGAAAACGTTTTGCTTTTCAAAGAATTTGAGTAACCCAAGGTTTGACACTTTTCTTTCAGAATGAATTAGAAATATCACAAAGGTTGAATATGCATATTTAAAGACAAAAACATCTTTCTGTTCTCCGAACGCTATCTTTGCCATCTTTAAATTCATCTTTAAAAAGAAAATAATAATGGGGTTAGTTATACATCTGTGCTGCGATAGCTGTTTTCTTTCCCCCGTTTCATACATAAATACAAAACAATTATGTTTTGTTCTGCATATGGAAATGCTGTTTAAGAGGAAAATCCTGCAAAGCATTCAGTAGGGTTAAAACTAGCGGGAGCTAAAATAGCAGAGCACTTCATGCAGCCAGCATCTAACAGTATGAAAAGCATTTCAGAAGTAGTTAAGTTTTACATTTTGTACTTACTTGAAACAATAAGCTTAGTTCCACTTCCAAATATTTTGACATCAGCATCCCACAGTCCGATAATGCTTAGCAATATCACCTCCACTGCACTTTTCTTGCATAGACTACAGAAAAAGTCTCTCTGATTTAGAGGTTGGTGATAAATCTGGCCCAGTGCAATAGCTGAATTTTCAACACTGACTAGAGTGCCATTTTTAGAAATACTTCGATTTTTGTAGTGAGTAAAAAGTTCAGGTTTTTAAACCCAGCATTTTCTGAGAAGAAAGCAGTGCCGTGCTTATTTTATAACTATGTTCTAATCCTTCCAGCTCTGAGATTTCTCTAAGAAAGATCTGTTGCCTCTGATCTGCTAGGTTTTCTCTGAAGTAACCTCTTTTTGCTGTTTTAAGAAGAAATGCAGTTACATTATGATTCCCAAAGGAAATTTAAAAAGTTTACTAGTTATTTGTTGATTTAAATATACAGATAAACAATTTTTTTTCCTAAGTGTACTATCTTGCAAATTACTTATTGTGTGAAAGTACCTTAACTAAAGTTTCATCAAACTCATATTTTGAAGCCCATATTTTAAATGCAAAGTCCATATTCTAAACGAAACTTGCTGACGCCCATAACTAAGTTCATGCCTTTGGTAAGAGGTTACGCTGTCACCTTTTTGGCAAAAGCAGCTGCCTCTACACAGGCACAGTTTAATTGCAAATTGCAGCAGAGAACGTTTTTGGTCAGAGGCATGGATAACATTTTAAATTTCTTTGTAACTCTCCTCTGCTTTTTACGATTTGACTTAATTATAGTCACCTTGATATAGCATGTATTTTCTAAGAAACATACTGTAGGCATTGCTATATGCTTTATACTGAAAACAGCATTCATCCTATTGATTGCATAGCTTCACCACAACTAATAATACAAATGCAAAAGTAAACCAGTTACTTTCAGTAGGGCCAGGAATTAGAAATTTATTACATTCCAGGCAATTTTTCTTCCCAGTCAACTTAGACTGAACCACCTCTATCAATAAGAAACTTTTTGCGTTTCTCACTTGCTGTTCTGAGAGTAAACTTTCAAGTAGTTCACTTTTCTTTCCCAGAACAGGAATGAATCCATCCCAATATTTAAATTTTTACCTCTCCTCATTTTTCCATTCCCCCGTCCTTAATAAGTATTCAGTAATTGTTCTAGAGGTGATCTCTCTATTCAAGAGGTCGATACATTTATGGCACATCAACCCGCACAACTGGGGCACCACACACAGTTCACAGATAAAACATGATTTATCAGGCAGAAATTCATTTTCCTACAGTCTTTCATTCTTGGGAACGTGAATGACACTGTGAAAATCAGATGAATAATAACAGTACTTACTAGAGACAATTAGCTTGGTTCCCGTGCCAAAGTATTTGATCCAGGTGGTCCACACTACGTTTTGACTTTGCAATAAGCTAACGTGCTCTCTTGCTATGCCATTGTTGAAGAAAATGCCATTTTTTTCCCCAGTCAGCCCCGGCAGACTGAGTGAAGGCCTGGCCCTTGGCTACAGGGAGGATGTCAGGAATTTCAGACTTGCACCTGGTTGTTCAGCTGATACCTAATGCCCTTCGGAGCGAATCTCTTTCCTGAAGGGCTGCAAATTTGTTAGATAACCCCTCCGCTTAACACCTAAGAATTAGGTGAAGGTTTCTCTTCAGTTTTAGACACACAAATAGGTGCACAGGGTTGTGCATGTTAAAAAACACATACCTTCAGGTGACGATCCTGCTCTTTCCCAAAGGGGTACACTCCCCCTCACCTGCAATTAAGTGACATCAAGTACTACTAGCATGAAGTTCATTCTTAGTTGTCTTAATACAATTCAGCAGAGGGAAAGGAGGGAGAGCCAGCACCATAAGCATCGTGAAGGTGTCCGTGTGCTGCAGGTTGCCTTTTCTGCCCCTGGTATGTGGTTATTGTCCGCCCATCTCCTGGAACCAGTCCAGGCTCTGCAATAGCAGCTCACCGGCACTTTTCATATACTAGCTGGTGGGAGAAGGAGGCTTTTCCTTTGTGCATGGGCTTCTTACAAAACAGACCAAGATAACATCAGAGGAGTCACAGCTGCTGTCAATCAAACTAAGCCTCCATGCTTAGTTTGCCATTTAAAAGAAACTGAGTTTGAGTGCTTCTGGGATCTCATGTGCCATACCGACCACAAAACAACGTTAAGAAATTATGATTTGTGGCTAGAGGAGCTAGACTGAGGGTGAAGGTCTTTCAACTGAACTAGGTGTAACAAAAGCAATTGTGTACTCTGAAGGCTCCTGGGCAGGAACATCGTAATCGCAACCACAAAGCAATGGCAGGAGTGATGTAGACAGAGAATGGTGCCGACCAGTGCTTTTCCTGCCGCATCCTTAGACACACAGCGAAGGAGGCCACTACCATCTCACCTGCAGTTGCTGGGACTGTTTGATTATGGTCACGACAGTGAGTAGCTGGGAGGTCTCATTAGAAGAAACAAAAAGTGAAACACTGCATGTTGCAGGCAGCTTGTCTAACTCCCCTATATGATCTTGGCTTGCAAGTCTGAGGAGGACAAAACTGACCTGTAGCCATTTGGAGACCTAATACATATTTGAAATTGTTGTGTCACTTTTTCATCCCATCAGACTAATATTCTTTAATGAGTTACACTTCAATGAACCAAGTGAGGAGAGTATCAGGGTACCACAACAAAGGAAAATATTAAGAAGAGGCTTGATGGTAGAGAAAAACCTCTGTGGATTAATTTCTCAGGCATGAGGGTCAGCATGCCCAATGAGGCAGTAGCTAGGAAGGATGCATTGCATATGTGACATAAATATGAAAAGTTGTTCTTAACTATGGAAAGGTCTTTTCTTTGGTACTAGCTTTGGTAACTCTGTCTCCAACTTTTTGGGTGATTCAGATGCATCACTACTATGATGAACACCAGTGAAACACAGACAGTGATAAGCAAGAAGGAGAGGGAAAGGGACTGACACAACTCAAAAAAAAAGAACAAAAATGCCCACTTCTCAGGAGGAATAAATAGAAAATCTTCCTCCTCTGACAGCTGCTAACTTTTAAGTGAAAAGAAGACTCCTTTTCCTTTGCTTAAAATTTTACGACCCTTCAGCCTAAAGCTCTCTATTTCAGTTTTCTTTGCCAGACCAAAGGCTTTGAAGAGCTCCAGTACAATGTGCTGACCTATTTCCAGGAACAACAATATGGAAAAGTACCCCCTTTCCATTAATTAAATCCTTGCAACTAGTTCACTGACATGCTTGAGTGAAAAGGACTCAAAAGTGGAATGGAGAGGATGGGTTAGATATTGGACCTTCACCGTCCCCTTTGCGTTTTGCACTTGCTCAGTCGAAATTTCTAGCTTTTGGCAGCTGATGCTTCCAAGAAGTTGGTCAGCACCGAGCATGTCCTGCTTCTCCAGAGCCTGCATGTGAGGCCAGGCAGCTCATCCACACCAGGGGAACTGAGCTGAGATCTTTCAAGCTGTTTGTGGTTGAGACGCTGAGGGAGTATTTGTCAGGTGATCTCTGAGTTTCTACCATGGTGACTATGCCAGTAGGCGCAATAGTAGGTAGCAGTGTCATCTGGAATGACATCGGTTATTCTAAGAATACACAGTTTCTTGCTAGAAACCTTTTCAGTCCTATACCTGTGCGCTTGGAAGCCCTCATCTACTCTTTCCGTCTGTGATGAGTAGAGCATCCTCTTTGGAGCTTTACCCTCCTTCTGTTGATACCAGTGTATGACGGTGTCATCAAAATCTCCAGAGAAGTCTTTAAAGTGACATTCCAGGTGTACACTTCCTTTAGACTTGGTGACAGACAGAGGGCTCTGCACAGGAATTTCTTGTGCATATCCACCTAGGGAAAAAAAGAGGAGAAATGATGTCCTTAGCTGGAATGCAGGGATTTGGGAAGACGCCTGTTAGCACAGACATAGGTGCCTGTGAGGAAAGGTAAGAAAATAAGGAAGGACTTACAAGACCAAGCGGCTGTGGCCACAAGTGCTGCCAGCAGCAGCATGTTTGCTTGTCACGCTCTGCTGTCGTTGTGACTCAGAGGAGAAGGAAACCAGCCCTGGTTCAGAGTGAGCAATGCCATGTGGGAGGAGGAGGGGACTCCACTGGGTGGCAGCTGGTGACACTGTGCGTCAAGCCAGATGAACATGTCCCCTGAGCTCCTGCAGGGACCAGTGGGGATGGGGTAGCAAGCGGGAAGGGAAGGGAAGGGAAGGGAAGGGAAGGGAAGGGAAGGGAAGGGAAAAGGAGACTGTCCCTTGCGTGGGACTTTGCTCCGTGACAGACCATGGACGGCTGTTGTGAAGCTTGGGAAGTGCTGGTCCCCTGTGAGACATCCGGAGTTTTCTACAGGTGGTGAAACCACTGGAGATGGGTGACTTAATGGTCCACATGAATTTTGCTGTCATAAAATGGGCATAGTGATGCCAAATGCTCTGACGAGGATGAGGTCTGCTTCAGGATGCTTTCTGACACCATGACAGGACCACAAGGGAAGGGTGCCTGAGAAAAACATCAACGCTGACTGCAGCACTGCAAGTGCAGTAGTGATGGATGCTGGAAGCCACTGCACGTGGAAGGCAGAAAGCAACAAAAATAAGGATGATTCACTGAACTAAGAGGAAACTCTTTGGAAAGGAGATCCTATAAATAAAGACAGCATGTGAGAGTACCAATTTCTGGCTGAGTTGTGCGTCACACCACTGACTAGCCCTGAAGATACCAACAGGATTCAGTGAAATCAGTGAGTGCTTGCGTGCTTAGCTTCACTTTGTGTTTAAGACTTTCTCTACCTGAGGCTACTGGTGTTTGGTGTTTTTTTGCACCTAGCCTGACCTTCTTTCTAAAGTCCCATAGTTCATTATGTGTAATGGTCCAGCATTTCAGGTATCCAATTACACTCTTCATCAAGAAAAGAAAAGCTGATGAGTAGGCACATACTTGGGTAAAGGCACAAGCAAAAATTATTCCTCTCAGGCTCTTCTGTGAAATGCATGCTGTGCCCAGGGCCGTATCTAACTCACTGCAAATTTGAAGTAAGTCCATCAAACTTGACAGTTTCAGCAAATCTTCCTTCCTTCCTTCCTTCCTTCCTTCCTTCCTTCCTTCCTTCCTTCCTTCCTTCCTTCCTTCCTTCCTTCCTTCCTTCCTTCCTTCCTTCCTTCCTTCCTTCCTTCCTTCCTTCCTTCCTTCCTTCCTTCCTTCCTTCCTTCCTTCCTTCCAACCTGTTTATCCTATTTGCCTTAACATGAAATTAAAGAGGAGGATGGTTATAAGCAGCACATCATCAGCTGTGGTAGATAAGAGACTGTAAATCTCTGATTTAAATTGGTCCATGTGGGATTTTGCAGTATCTGAATTAGGTAAACAGTATTTCCAGGGACTTACAGTTGCTTACACATAGAGCAAGGAAGACTATAGTGCGGAACACGGAGAGCTTTTTCTTAGAAGTGCTAGGTGGTGGCAAGCATATTGTTCCCACCACCAAGGTACTTTCTTCAGCATGTTGACTTTCTTTTACTCTTTCCTAGGGGAGAAGTGGCTGGACTAGAAAGTGAATGAAATGTTTGGTCCCCTCAAGGACCACCATACTTCTGCCATGGCTGTGCAAACAGCACCAAAGGAGCAGGTGAGCTTCCTGTATTTATGTGCTAATTCTTAAGGCAGTGAAGACTTCCTTTGTCCTTAAAATAGTAGTCGTGTGTTTGAAGACTATTGACAACCCAGACTTTGAAAAGGACAGTTGTGCAGGGTTAGCTGCTCTTTTTGGGTAGCAGAAAAAGATTTGGCCTTTCTGCAGCTGATACCAGATGGAGTGAGAAGATCAGAGGAGACAACCCTGTGGTTCAGATGTTGAGGGAGGTGGGTTTTTTTTTTTTGCCTTGATGATCTTTGAATTTCTATCACAGTGAGGATCCCAGTAGGCACAGTAGTAAGTAGCAGTGTCATCTGGAAGTACATCATTTATTGTGAGAACACACCGTTTCTGGCCAGAAACGTTTTCAACCATGTACCTGTTCTCTTGAAAGCCACTTTCAACCGAAACTTTCCCTTCTGAAAAGAACAGGAGCCTCTCTGGAGCTTTACCCTCCTTCTGTTGATACCAGTGTATGACGGTGCGATCAAAATTTTCCCCTAATGTTTGAATGTTACATGTCATCCGTACACTGTTTTTGAACTTGGTGATGGATATAGGGCTCTGCACGGGAATTTCTTGTGAAAATCCATCTAGGAAAGAGAAAAGGAGAAATGATGTCATTAGCTGGAATGCAGGGATTTGGGAAGACGCCTGTTAGCACAGACATAGGTGCCTGTGAGGAAAGGTAAGAAAATAAGGAAGGACTTACAAGACCAAGCGGCTGTGGCCACAAGCGCTGCCAGCAGCAGCATGTTTGCTTGTCACACTCTGCTGTCGTTCAGACTCAGAGGAGGGTGAAAGGGACCCCAGATGGGGACAGTGTTGTGTTCGAGGAGGAGGTGACTCTCTTGAGCTTCCTTCAGTGACGGGTCTTCTGTGCGCAAGCAGATAGGGCACATTTGCAGAAAACCTTCTCCAAGCTGACAAATGCTAAAATTGGTTAGAGGTTGTAGTCCACTCTGCTTTTCCGGTAAATATGAGAAACATTGGTAAATCCTAGGATTGTGGCCCTTGAAAACTCGAGCCAGAGCCACTGAGAAAGGGTTGCAAGCGAGAGCAGCTCTAGCGGTGTAGCGGGGTGTGAAGTTTTCAGTCTGGAGGTCACCCCGGTGGGCGGTGAGTGCGTGCCGTCACCAGAGGGGTGAGGACAGATGTACAGTGCCCGAGCAGGCAGGAGGCATTCCCCCATCCTCTTAGGGACCTCCTTTTGCTTCTTCAGCTTAGTCACCCAGCTGTGGCATGCTGAAGTGCCCTGGGTGCCCCCATGCTGGTGCTGCCCTCCACCAAAGCAGCTGGAGGCCATTAGCCTGCAGTGAGCGGGGCAGCTGCACTGCGGGGATGCGCCTCCGCTTTGGTTTCGAGTGCGGGAGGAAATGTACAGCCACAGGGTTTCAGTTTCAAAGCTCAGATGAGGTGCAAACAGTTCTTGGAAGGGAAGACTGGAAAACAAAAGCGAACCTGGTGAGGGCTGCTGTCAACAGCCATTGCAGAAGGGCATCTCGATGAGTGGGGCTGGTGCTGCGGGGCACTCCCCGGTGACTGGTGAGCCTGGGCTGTAGCTCGCTGGGCGCGAGGGAGACGAGGTGCTTTGGCCTCCCTCCTGCTGGCAGTTGGCCACATGCAGCAAGCCGGCAGTAAGCACGTGTTGTTAACCAGCTTGGAAAGGTGCCCGCAAGTGCAGGGCTCCAGGGAGAGGCAGGCAAGGAGAGACACCTGCCTCTGTGCGGTGGCAATGGAAAGGGTCCCTCTCTTCCCAATAAATAACCGTGGGAAAGTCTGTTTAATTTCCTGTCAGGCCACCCTGAGAGGGATGAGAAGGAGAAATGGCTTAAGGACCAGCAGGCACAACAAAGTGACTAGGTGGTGAGTGACAACAAAGTGACGAGGAAGGGAGATATGAAACAGACTTTAAGATGAAGGGAGGGAGGTGCAAGGAAAAGGTCACTCATCCCAGCAGCATCCCATGACAATCTCCTGCATGACCAACTATAGTTAGTCAGAGTGAAAACTGTGTTGGCGATTGTATGTTGAGGACGTGAAATCAAGCCCCTGCTGTCAAAAACTACCAGGCCATGCTGTATAAAACAGTAGCAGTACGTTGCTATTCTTCTGATCACACAGCAGAAATCTGTCAGGCACCTGATCCCAGATGAAGAGTCAAGGAATACGGTAGTGACTGAGTCTCACACAATTAAACGTCTAAATTACAGATACTGTCTACATTTTGTACTGTAGCTGTCTAACACAGAAAGTCTCCCAGTAGGAATAATTACAGATCAAACTTGGTGGTGTCTATGCCAAGAGGACACATGCAGTGGCCGGAGCCTTCTTCAACAATATACCTTTCCAGGTTCACATTATCACCAAACAGACTTGTCACTGATGAAATGGCCAACATCCACTTTGCAGAGAGCTTCATTATCTAAAGCTACCTAAATAGCTTCCCCTTTGTAAATCCATGCTGACTACTCCTGACCACCTTCTTCACCTTCATGTGTCTGTAAATGGTTTCCAGGATTAGTTGCTCAACACCTTCCCAGGGATTGAGATGGGGCTAACCTGCCTGTAGTTCCCCAGGTCTTCCTTCTTGCCTTTCTTGAAGATAGGAGTGACATTTGCTTTCTTCTAGTCTTCAGGAACCTGTACTGATTGCTGTGACCTTTCAAAGATAATGGAGAGTGGCTTTGCAAAGGCATTGGCCATCTGCCTCAGCACTTGCGTGTACGTCCCATCAGGTGCCATGGACTTAACGTATGTTCAGTTTAAGTTCTCATTAACCTGATCCTCCTCCACCAAGGGTATGTATTTCTTGCTCCAGACTTTCCCTCTGTTCTCAGGGGCCTGGGATTCCTGAAGGCTGATCTTTCAGGTGAATACTGAGGCAAAGGAAGCATTGAGTACTTCAGTCTTTTTCCATGTCATTTATCACCAGTATCTCTGCCTTATTCAGCAGCTTTCCCTAGTCTTTCTTGAGCTTGGAGGAGATTCTTGAATATCAACCAGCTTTCCTGGACACCTCTTCTCTCCAGGGCTGTATCCAATGGGATTCTTCCACGCAGATCTCAGAAGAAGTTGAAGTCTGCTCTCCTCAAGTCCAGGGTTGTGGTCCTGGTTTTGCCCCGCTCCCTCTTCTCAGGAGCCTGAACTCCACCAGCTCATAGTCACTGCAGTCAAGGCTGCCCCTGACCTTCACATCGCCAACCAGTTCTCCCTTGTTTTGAGTAGGAGGTCCAGCAGAGCACTCTTCCTTGTTGGCTGCTCAACCACCTGTGTTAGGAAGTTGCTGTCAACTCACTCCTAGACTGATTGTGAGGAATCCTCACATCCCACAATGTGAAGACAGAAGGCAAGCTGACTGAAGTTAACATCTGAGGTCACATGTACTACAACCTATTTTTCAAATAGTTAGGGAGGCCAGAAACATCTATAGCAAGCCGTAACATATCCAAATCTTTCCAAAAGTCCAGCAAAAATGATGTTTGGAGACCATGGAACTGGAAAACAACCACTATGGAGGTATTTGTGCTCATTTTTGAAGGTCCAGATCCATTAGTGGGGTATCTTACAGGATACTGAGCATGTGCACTCTGTCCTAACTCAGGAACTCGGAGGCACAAAACTATCTCAGTTTTCTGACTTAGCTTTCAGGCAAATGCCAGCTTTCCTAGAAAAAGTCTTTGATCATAGAACCTGATTTATAAAACTCAGTACGCTTATCCCGAAGGGCCTGAGAGTCTCTGCTTGCCAGGGGCATAGCCCGTGGCTGAGGATTTCAGTTCTGTCCTGGACACATCAGGTGAGAAACTGTGACAGTAAAATCGGGTTTTCTGGGCTGTTGTAGGAATTTGTAGAGACTGAAATGCAAAGGAAGGCAAAAGAAAAATATGAAGGAGTGTGTGCAAGATCATCTGGTCTTCTCTCCTTCTTTTATATTCATGTTTTTTTTTTCAAGAGAAAGCACTGAGGGGATGGAGATATGTTTCTCTGCTTGCTCCAAGGATTCTAATAGAGAAGAGAAATTTACAGCTCACATTTTTTCACACACACAGAGAGAGACAGGCCGTGTTCACTGTCAGGTGAGTGCTTTCAGTACAATCAAACCTTCATCTTAAGAGCAAAGTTCAATATATTTATGCTAAAGTGACTGGGACTCTCCAGTTTCTGGGTGTTACAGATATGTGTGAGTACTGAAATGGTATACTGATTATTAACATGATATATTTAGCAGCTGTCATGATAAATTGCTGTTTTTCTTATCCTGTTACAGAAAAATCATGAGTGAGGGGTGGATTAGGGAAGTATCTTCATTTTGGCAGAGTTCAGATCTTGTGGTTCAGAGTGCAAAACGCCTTTTTGTATGGCTTATCTTTGCCCATCTAATGCTGTGATGCTGCCATAAAACCAATATGCACAGTAGTAAGTGCCAGAATCCCTCGGGGTTAAATTAACTATCGTTAAACCATAGAGAGGCTCAGTAGGATGTTTCCGAACTTGAAATCTCCTTGCACCGTCTCTGTCATCAAATGAAGGTGTCTGTCCCGACACGTACAGTATCCTCTTCAGCGGCTCTCCGGGAAGCTGCTTGTACCAGTGCACAGTGGCTTCAGCGCTCATTCGGCACGCCATGCTGGCAGAGCTGCCCTTCACCTGCCTCTGCAGCTCCGGGGTTTGCACTGGCACTGCCTGCGCGTCTCCACCTGGAAGGGGAAGTGGAGAAATTGTGTGAGGGGAAGAAACCGCTGGAGTTTGGAGCCAGGACTGTGTTCTCAGCACACGGGAAGGAGAGGGGAGAGGAAAAAGGGCTTACAGGACCACAATGAAGTTGCAAGAAGGACTGGAAGCAGCAACATGCTGCCTGTGAGGGTTAAACCTGGAAATGAAATAAACAAAGACAGAAACGTTATGAAGCCCTTCAGGTGGAGAAAGCGTCAAACAGCTGGGAGGAGGAAATGACTCATTTGGCACACCCAATGGTCGTCCTTCAACTCGCTACCATGGAGGGGGTTAAATTTACTAACAAGCTAAACCACATCACTAACGGTGTAGAAAGGACCTAAGATACTCAAACTGAAATAGTTTTTCTTCATCTATTAATCTGCTACATTTCTCTCAGACTTACCTGCTGAGCTCACACATAAAAACTCAAGTTGTTCAGTCTGGCCCTTCCCAAGGATGTTCTCCTCTCCGCAGACACCCCAAAGCTGTCCCAGAAGCACATTTCACCAGCCTTTCCTAGAACATACTGCCTGCTTTGGTAGCACAAATGGGATAAGTCATAGTGAAATATCATCTCTTACTCTTACTTAAAACAGCTCCAAACTGTCTGGTAAGCCTTATCCATCTACCCCAGACACAGTGAAGCATGCATGTCTCCCAGCCAGCTGTTTGCTGCCCTCTGCTTTTTCTTGTACTTTCCCTCATAACAGAGCCCTGAAAAGGTGCCCTGCAAAGACTTCACGCAAGGTGCCCTGCAAAGACTTCATGGCAAATGGTCCCTTGGGCAGCAGTCACCACACAGCATGCCCTTCCCTGAGAAAAATTTCTCATTTTCTGACTCAAAAGAGACAATCCTCTCTGGATCTTTTTTAGTTGTCAATAGCAGTGTACACAACTAAAACTCATCTCACAACTAGTACAGAAAATTCGTATTGTTCTGTTGTCCTTGTGATAGATGCATGAACTTGTGTCAGGTCCTGTAGTGTAGACATATCTACAATGAAAGAACAACAACAAAAAAATTATAAGCATGGAGTTTACTGACTTGAAGACTCTGTCTTTACTATTAGTCCATTTAAGTGTGAAGGCCAGAGGGGAAGGTATCTTCCAAGGCCAAACTAAAGCTACAGGAAGAACCTGCAGCAATGATGTTTTCAGAGAAGACGGCTAGGCCTGTAGGAATTGAAGTTCATTAGGTGGGGGATGAACTGCCATTGAGGAGAGGAAATGATACACTCGAGTTGCATGAAACACACACGTGGACATGGGTTTGTGAATACCATTGCCACATAAGTGAACTTTTACTGTGGCTCTGCTCCCAGCTGTCTGGCTGAGCAGTGCTGTGTCACCGTTTCTATATATTCCCTGCTTTAGTCTGGAGCTTTCTCTTGTAAATGGTCTTCGCAACCCTTTCTTGGGGCCGTCTTTTCAGGAGTTGCCCAGTGCAACAGATCCTTCCCTATAACAAGGGATCTTAAGGGGTATCGGTGTTATAAGCAGTCATCACCATCATAATCATTAAGATGGGAGTGACCAGTGGTGATTATCACCAGTATCTCCATCGTGACCTGGATTTGAAGTCTCCCAGGCTAGATCTTCAGTGCAAATTTCCTCCTCCTATGCTCCCTCCCTGCCATTTGCTTCATTTTGCTAGCTCAGACTGTATTTGGAAAGTATCTATATTCAGCAAAGACAATCTGTGTTACTGTATAATTCAGCTGTCATTACCATCACCCACAGGAGTGCTTCTTTTCCCCAGCACGGTGCATTATACCAGCTGAGTAGTAGCACGCTGCATTTCTTTGCTATTCTCTCTGTCTATTATTTATACTTACATACTCAGCATAAACCTGTCAGGATGTTTTAAAGGCAGGAAGGTGCAATCGTGGTTCTCTGCATTTGACAGAAAGCCTGCCACGCAGGGTACAGGCAGCTTTCTGTACAGGCTGTCTGTGGTCTGCTAGTTCTGTGGGATTGCCAGCAGGCACAGTAGTAGGTAGCTTCATCGTCGGAGTTGATGTTATTGACTGAGAAAGTGCAGACATTTGTACCTTTCTTCAAAGAAGAATACTTGGTCTTATAGGAATCGTGATCATAAGAAGCTTGATCCGATCCAATATACAGAATGCGTTCAGGAGCTTTGGAGGGTATCTGTCGGTACCAATGTATATACTCAGACTGGAAGTTAGATACGCCCTCGACTATACACTCAATCCTTGCAGTTGTAGTTAGCCTTCTGGTAATGGATGCTTGACTCTGCTTCAGAAGCACTTGTGCTTGTCCATCTAGAAAGAAAGAGAGAAAGCACAACAAACACTCTTAGCCTGCTATTCATAAATACACTCGTAAATACGGGGTGCCTCCTGCCGCTGCCCCGTGCCATGCTGTGGTGACAAGGGGAACCTACGAGACCAGGCTGCAGCCAGGGCCAGGAGCGGGAGCAGCAGCATCCCGAGGGCTCTCGCTGGCGTCTGCCTCTGGGAGGAAGGCAACAGAGGAAAGGAAATGACTCACTTGGGCATCATCCGGAGAGGCTGCCCTGGCAGCAGGCGGGTGATGTTGAGATAAAGCAACGTGACTGAACCCTGCTAAATGTTAACAGCCTGATTATAGCTTTTACACAAGCAGCACAAATTCACCATTTTTTTCTCTCTCTCATATGCACACACACAAAATCACTTTAACTCGTTCACAAAGTAATTTAGTAGTCTGAAGCAGTTTTACCACTGCTTTTAGACTAGTTGAAGGCTGCTAAACAATGCCTGAGGTCAGACACTTTTCCTCAGGTCCACTGCCAATAAAAGGAAGAAAAAATAAGAACATGGAACTTAATGAATTTGAAGGCTCTCAAATTACTGCCCATCACACAGGTTGAATGCCAAAGGCCAGGAACGTACACAGCAGCCATTTGGGAGCTCAGAAGCAGGATTGCTGCGCTCGTAACTGTTTCTTGTCACAGGTAAGGTGAGACGCTACACCCCAGGGTTGCATCTCCAAATGGACCTTGTGCCAGAGACTGGGAATATTGGGTCCTTTGGGATCAGAACACAGTGGTCCTGTGATTTTAACAATCAGTTGTTTGGCTGTAAACAGAAAAGGGGTGAAATAACTTAAATTAATGTCTTTCTGTTTGCACAATGGAAGTATAAATATCTGTTGTATAGTTGCTGTTTGTTTTGCAGGCTTGCTGCCGTGTTGGATGAGAAGTCCCACTGAAGTCAATTAAGAGACTTGTATTTTAACTTAAATGAAGGTTTGATCAGCTCCAGATGGAAAACAAAGAGAAACTAAACCAAGATTCTCTACCAGCAGAGAAGTACAAAATGGGTATATTATATCCGCGGTCCTGAACAGTGCTTCAAGTTTATTTTCACTTGTATCCTTCTATTCTGCCACACAAATGATGTAACTGGGGATTTATCCCAAAGATTTAGCTTGAAGGGTAGTGGGAATAGAAAGATTTTTTCCTTCTTTTAGCTAGCCCACCCTGCCATCCTGTAAACCCAGCCAGAGGCAATCCAGCCAGACCTATGAAAATGCCCTTTTTGTTGGTAAAGTGAAATAACAGCTCTGCTGGTGCTGGCTGTAGTGCGTGTCTGCAAAGCACGCACTAGCTCAGCAGTGTCTTTTCTATCTGGCTGCCTGTACAGCGTGTCTGATTCAAGGCTGATGGGGAAAGTAGAGTGTGGATGTTCCTGCATGTCATCAAACACTTCAGGACCTGGTTCAGAAAGCAGAGCACGTCTTTGTGCAGGTCCGCTATGGTTTTCTACTGCTGTGCATCCCACCTAGCACAGTAGTAGGTAGCGGAGTCTTGCTGAGTTACTTTGCTCACTGTCAGGGTGCAGACAGATTTGGCGGGGTCCTTCTCGATACTAAATTTCCCCTCATCGGACTTGTTTTCGAGGAATAGCCTGGAGGACATGTAAACAATGCGCTTGGGAGCTGCGTTGGGCCTCTTTCGGTACCAGTGAATGAAAACATTGTTAAAATCAGGATCGGAGACGTGGCAGTTGATTAGCACCGTTTTGCTTTCTGGCTTGGTGATGGATATTGGGGTTTGCTGCAAGACTTGTGCAGAACCGCCTGTGTGAAAGAAAGAGAAAAATTAGAAACATGAGGCTGAGACAAGAGAGCATCCCCTTTGCCACTGGCAGACGTGCAAGCATCAGGGTGAGCAGGGCACGTACAAAAAAAAACAGCTGCCAGGATGAAAGCGCTTAGCTGCCACATTGTCTCTGCCCTCCTTATGGCTTCCTTTCAGGGACAGGGTCAGGGCCAGTGGTGGCAAAAGCAGATCTGAGTGGCAGTAAACCACCCAATGAGGCTGTGCCAGCTGCAGATGTGTTAAATAATTATGCACAAGCCATTTCCTTTGATTAACACTTAAATAGAAGGCAAACAAAAAACCCCCAAAACCCCAGAAAAAACACCCTTGTAAGAAGAGAGCTCACTACTGAGGCAAACATATATTTTTTCTTTTTTTCCCCAAGGAATTTGCTCACGTGATGAGTAATGAGTCACCTTGTTTTTTTTTCTCAACGTATGATTTATGTGCACTAGCTTTTAAAGTCAGTTCTTCATATCCGGATTTTTAAGGTACATCAGCTATCAGAGGATGGAACAGAAGAGATGCCCCTCGAAAGCAGGCAAAATTGCTGCCCTAAATCATGAGATCAGGAAGCATTGTCGCTGTTTGTTCATACAGTCTCCTCTAGGCACCTGCTGTTGCCTGCTGCTGGAGGCAGAGCGCTGGGCTGCACCCTGCACCCGGCAAGGAGGGACGTAGGGTTAAACTTTGAGTCTACCTCACACTGGTGGTGCAAATCCCTTCTGCCTTTCCTTCCAGTTTAGTCATCTAAAGCGGACAAGCAGCATTTGTATGCTATTTTTCACAACTTGTCACTCTAATGAGTTCCTGCAGGCGAGCCCAGCCTGGCAAGCAGGACCCTGGAGTCAGGTGAGGTTTCCAGCCCTTGGGAGCACAGAGGAGGTCTTGTGTTAGCTGCCCGATGGTTTTCTAAGGATGTGAGGTCCCAGTAAGCGCAATAATAGGCAGCCTCTTGCTGCTTTGTGATTTTATTTATTGTCAGAATACAGATGGACTCTGTCCTTGCCTTCTCGGCCCAAAAAATATCTCTGTAAGATTTTTCATAAAAATAAAGTTCCCCTGATTGCACGTACAGAATGCACTTTGGTTCTTCTCCAGGTTCACGTTGGTACCAGTGGATGAAGGGATTCAGAAAGTCTGACCCAGAAAAATGGCAGCTGATCCGTGCAGTCGTTTGCACGTCTCTGCCGGTGGAAGGTTTCGGCTGCCTGAGGCTTTTCGCAGCTCCATCTACAAAGAAAGCAGAGAAATGGCACTGTCGTGACAGCAGTGACCAGCCGCTGGAGCTCACAGCCTGGGACTCTCCCAAACCCCCGCAACTTATATCTACAGTGAAGGGCTGATGCAGCCAGAAGCACCTGCAGCAGCATGTGCATCGCGTGATGCCGAGCCTGCCTCCCTGAACCAGCCAGGAGCAGAGTCCGTCCCTGGCAGGAGGGAGCAGGCACCTAAGGAGGAGAAATGAGTGACACAGGTTCCCATCACCCAGTGGCAGCTCCTCTAAATGCCTTGAGCTTTTTGGGGCCACAAGAGATCTCTTCTGTCCCCGTATGAAAGTTCCTGCACGTGGTGGTACCCTGCAAATGGATACCACCACCCACAACAGCTCCCAAAATTAAGCCCTGTGTGAGCGACTACAGTTCTTCTTTAAGGAAACTGCCTCGTGACCTGCAACAGAGACTGTACCACAGTCACAGGCAAGTTGCTTCAGCAGTTCATTGCCCCACTCTTACAGATTTATGCCTTATTTGTAGCCTGAGTTCCCCTTGCTTCATTTCTGCCTGGATATATCTTTGCTTGTTGTAGTGAGCGCCCTGTTCTCTGAGATTTATTCCCCAGATATGGTACTAGACAGAGATCAGCTTCGTTCCTTGACTTTCTTACTCACTGAGGTGTTGGAGGCTCCAAGTGTAGAATGATTTTTCATCCCATGGCAATACCTCCAAAGCTCTTCTTTTAACAATTTGTCCCATTCATTTTGAACCTTGAACATCAAATGGGTTCCTGTGACATAGCTTCCACCTGAAATCCCTGTTCCTATGGTCAGTGTGTGGAGTTACCCAGTACTGCAAAGGAAGTTCCAGTGTTTTCAAACTTTTACTGGCAGCTCCAGTAATTAAAAAAACCCCATAAATATGCATCAAAAAGTATGCCTGTCCAGCAAACATCTTCCATTACCAGCTGCTGGCTCCCACATTACTGAGAAAGTGGGATTTCTCCCTGTCTATCAGGGGCAGCTGTCTTCATACTCGACCATTTCCCATGGTCTTGGTACCATTACAAATTTTAGCAAGCTAGAATCTATATTTAGCTCTCTAGCTTAAATGGAAATGCTTTATAATATAAACTTATATGACAATTGCAGGACATCAGTAGGAATATGCTCATTTTCATGTTCTTATTATGTTCTTAAACCTGGAAGAAAGCCATTGTTAGAACATGCTTTCTATGCATCTCATATGGTTTGCGATCTGGTTTTCTATTCAAAATAGCGTACGCTTCCCAAGCCAAATGCTGCACATGGGCCTAAGTATTTTTATATCGGCTGGCATTAATGAAACAAGCCAGAATCTCATTTAAAAAAAAGTTCAATACTGAGATCTGAAAACCTGCTGATGAACAGCCCTCTCCCCCGGCTACCTAGCATCTCCACTGCTTCCTCATCCAGAGCGTCTGAAAAATACACTTTATAATGACAGTTTACTGATACTGATGCTATCAGGGTTCTGGTTTTTTTAAAGTAGAAATCAGTCGATTACACAAGATATAATTTTCCCAGCACTGTGAAGTAATTCACACACTTCCTGTTTCTGCCCCAAAATTGACTGAAGTTTCTCATCCAAAGTCACAGGGAGTCTTCCCACTCATATATTTCTGTATCAGAAATAGTGTGGCCAGCAGGAGTAGGGAAGTGATCGTGCCCCTGTACTCGGCACTGGTGAGGCCGCACCTCGAATACTGTGTTCAGTTTTGGGCCCCTCACTACAAGAAGGACATCGAGGTGCTGGAGCGTGTCCAGAGAAGGGCAACGAGGCTGGTGAGGGGTCTGGAGAACAAGTCTTATGAGGAGCGGCTGAGGGAACTGGGACTGTTCAGCCTGGAGAAGAGGAGGCTGAGGGGAGACCTCATCGCTCTCTACAACTACCTGACAGGAGGTTGTAGCGAGGTGGGTGTTGGTCTCTTCTCCCAAGTAACAAGCGATAGGACGAGAGGAAATGGCCTCAAGTTGCGCCAGGGGAGGTTTAGATTGGATGTAAGGAAAAATGTCTTTACTGAAAGAGTGGTGAAACATTGGACCAGGCTGCCCAGGGAAGTGGTGGAGTCCCCATCCCTGGAGGTATTTAAAAGACGAGTAGATGCGGCACTTAGGGACATGGTTTAGTGGGCATGGTGGTGTTGGGTCGACGGTTGGACTCGATGATCTTAGAGGTCTTTTCCAACCTCAATGATTCTATGATTCTATGGTCAGTGGGATTTGGAACACACTCAAATAACTGGAGACACCCTACACACAGAGATTTTTTTTTTCAGCCTGGCTTAACTCCTATCAGCTTCTTATGTATAAAAGAGTTTCTGCTGAGGAAAGCAGCAAATCAACCATTTCTTACGAAAAAAAGATCTTGACTCTTTCTTCCTGCAAACCCAAAACTGTACCGGGGGTTTCTCTCATATGTGATATAAAATCATAATGTCATCAGGGTCTTTGTATAGCTCTGTACAGCTCATAGTATTAAATGACCTATTAGATACAAGTTTGTCCACAAGCAAGTCTGACTTTGGATGGCTTAATCCAGCTCAGTGTAGAGAACCAGCACATGGTTTTGATGAGCCTGTTCGAGCCTTTTTTGAGACATGAGTGGTCAGGGCTCTATAACAAGTGGAACTGAATTCAACCTTGGTCATTGTTCTGATTTCAGCTAGGAAATTTTAAGTTAACAATTTAATAGTACTTTCTGCATTGATACATCTGATGATAGGTGTATCACAGCAACTATGAAGAGAATGTAAAGCCAATCAAATGCTCAGTAATCAATTACAGTGATTAATAATTTAGATAACTTAAGGATTGCATTCCAACAGTCTCTTTGTAGATGCTTCTATCTTGACAAAATATTCACCTTCAAAACTTACAACTTATTGAGAAGACATGAAAATCACGTCAGCTATTTCACCGAGGCAGACAAGATGAGGAGGTGTGCGTTGCAAGGAAGGAACTGTAAAGAAATGCATGAGAGCATTCTTCAGATTTTAGGAGACTTTAGGCCTATCTGGAACACCATGGCCATCTCGAATAAGGGAAGATCCTGCTCCGCACCTCAGTCACCCCATCCCATTGCTCCCTGCTGCATTGGAGACACCTGAATGCAGGTTCCTCCCTTCCCCAGTGCTTTGACTGTGGCTTTGCATCCTTTCTTTCTTTCTCTCCTTCCTTCCGTTACCTGTATCTGCTACCATTCAGGTCAATACTCAAGATACTACTGACTTCAGCAGAGTCAACCCAGCCCTTTCTTGGGAGCATAAAACACCCAAGACGCAGGGAAAGCTGGTCATTTCCACTCCAGCAGGAGCTGAGCCGAGTGTGGGAGAGCACTGTGGCTGTCTCCTGGCTTGCTACAAATCCTACCGAGGTAAGGGGCTCTTTCTCTATTTCTCCTGGGCTTTGGCTGAACAGTCCACCTTGCAAAGTGCTGAGCACTCACACTGATGGCGAGTCCAGAGGGAGTCACAAGAAGGGGCTCTAGCTCCCACTAACAGTGAAAATCCCGTTACCAATACAAACTGTGGGAAAAGTACCTTCTAGAAGCGCAACTTTAACATCAAAACAACTGTTTATCGTTTCACGGTATAGCTCTTGGCATCCATAGCTGTTAGATCTTTAAACAGCACTTTGTTGGTTTCCTGTCTTAATGGCATAATAATCAGAAGTGAAGGCCTGTTGCAATTGGAAATTATGTCTGTGGCTTTCTGAGTGGGATAAAAAAAAAAAATTATGTGAGTTTATTTTGTAAAACTACAAAAAGCTGCAAGGTCAACAGCAGTGCTGCGTTGGCCCAGGACTTGCACATCACTGATCCTGGAGACATACACGTCAGAAGTTTCTTACCTTGACCACTCACTCCATGTGAGCTGTAAGAGGCAACATTGCCTGAAAAAAGAAGATGGACTGCTCCAGTATAGATCCTGGTCTACCCTTTGGCTCTTGTTGGAAGGTGTAGACAAACACAGGGTAAACCTGGGAATGGGGTTCTTTGCAATTCAGCAGCTGAAAAATATCCACCCTCTGACTCAAATAATGATTTTTTTTCCTTAAATCTTCGCTTTATAAAATTAATATGCAATAAAGTACTGAATGCTTTGTTCAGAAAACCTAAATCTATATAGCCCCGAGCAACTTCAGAAGAACTGGCTTTCTCTGTCTCTCATTAGTGTTAGTTAAAAATAGTTTTCAGACAAGGACCCCTTTCTTGTGAATCTCCCAAAATGCTTTGCATTCTTTAGCTGTTGCAGGCAAAAATAGTGAATCTTTTCTCCTGTGACCTAGAAGAGTAAGTGAACTCAATGTTAGTAGCCCTTGCTGGTACAGCAAATTCAGGCTGTCAATAAAGACAATGTCCCAATCTTGAGATAAGCCAGGCTGTAGCCCATCATTTCCCCTTGGAGATGATGGCAACTCCATTTTGGGGACCGCTAAAACTAGATTATCATAGAAACAATGTACGAAATAATCCTACATGGAAAACAAGATGGACTGCAGGATCTGACAGGTGTCTTCAAATTTCACTTCCAGTTCTAGAAACTTTTGATACAACTTCATAAAGGCCACTGAGAGTGTATATTTACATACCATATTTCTGTAAATAGCTCTTGTTTGTGCTTGACTTTTATCTGATAAATAAACCATAGCAGCTTAGCAGCTCCTCTCAGCTGCTTATCAACTGTGTGGCGTACCTCATACCTCACATCACTCAACAGCCCAGGAAGGAAGAGTCAACAACCTAGGAAGGAACGACAAGCTGCTCAGCATCATGCAAAGTAGGATACTTCTCAGTGACTCTACCGAAGACTGCACTTATATTGAATTGCTCTGGAGTAGCAAGAGGGAGCTGCAGCAGACAGTGCTACATGGCTCCTAGGATGGCCCCTTGGAAATCACAGGCACTATGCAGTCCCTCCTGCTCCCGCCCAGGTCTTCAACTGAAGATAGTTTGAAAAGGACTCTAAGATGGAGGTGGTTTTCTCCCGTAAGGATTCCCCAGCATTTACCGTGCCCTTCCCTATTTACATCCGGAAAACATTCTGCTTCTTCATCCCTCTGGATTTTGCATCCATAAAGTTCCTTACCTGGGGTAAAACTTGAAAACTGCCCCGGGACATGCAAACTCAGCAATTTAATCCAAAATGCCCTCCTGTTCCCTAGTCATTTACGATAGCACTTCTCCCTTCCTTGTTCTCTCCCTCTTGGATGCCCCTAGTCCCCTATCAAGCACTTTCTGGCCTTTTTGCCTGCTGTTCTCCCATGTCTAGACAAATAAGCTGGAATGACTCTACACAAAAAGTTCATGGTGTTGTGGGGATGTTTCCTCTGCAAACACATCACTGCCATAGTAAATGGCAGAAGGTTAAGGGAATGGCTGTGGGTGCAGTCCCACGCGGCGCAGTGGTACCACCTGCTGACTTGGTTGTCCAGCTCGCGCACCAGCAGTATGCAGGTGTCTTTGTGTGTAGACGAGATATTTCTTTTGAGGGAAATCTGTGTCCCAGTTAATATCAGACCCAGAAAGGGTGATACAGACCGGTCTCTCTGGGTGCGGAGTGAGTCGCCGGTGACATTTGGTACCAGTGGATGTAGGTGAACTGTGACCCTCCAGTTACTTTGCCGGTAAATTTGACAGTGTCCTCTGGGAGTGGCTGGGCTGTGATGGAGACTGGCTCCTGGTCCAGGTGGAGGGCCCAGAGCACACCTGGAGGGAGAGGACGTGGAGGGCCCAGAGCACACCTGGAGGGAGAGGACGTGGAGGGCCCAGAGCACACCTGGAGGGAGAGGACGCAGCAGGGATGAGGCTGCAGCAAGAAATCCTCATTCCTGGGGCCATGGGGGTATCCTCAAACCACAGGCACCCCATCCGTGAGGAAGAGAGACTGAGCTTTATTCCCGGCTTCTGCTGGCAAAGGCACATAGTGCTGCACAATGTGAGGAGGGGGAGAAATGCAAAACCTTATCTCTAGTGTTGTCGTGGTTTAACCTCAGCCGGCAACTGAGCACTGCACAGCCGCTTGCTCACTCTCCCCCTCCCCAGTGGGATGAGGGAGAGAATCGGAAGAGTGAAAGCGAGAAAAACTCGTGGGTTGAGAGAAGAACAGTTTAATAATTGAAATAAAGTAAAATAGTAATAATAATGATTATAACAATAACAATAGAATATACAAAGCAAGTGATGCACAGTACAATTGCTCACCACCCACCGACCGATGCCCAGCCAGTCCCCGAGCAGCGGCCCCCCCGGCCAGCTTTGCCCAGTTTATGTACTGAGCGTGACGTCACATGGTATGGAATGTTTCTTTGGCCAGTTTGGCTGTGCCCCCTCCCAGCTTCTTGTGCACCTCCAGCCTTCTCAGTTGGTAGAGCATGGGAAGCTGAAAAGTCCTTGACTAGCATAAGCATTACCTAGCAACAACTAAAACATCGGTGTGTTATCAGCGTTACTCTCATGCTGAATCCAAAACACAGCACCGTACCAGCTACTAGGAAGGAAATTAGCCCAGCTGAAACCAGGACAAGCGTGTGGGTTGTATTGCCCACATTTGTCAGCCATCACACAGGGGAATCAAGCTTATCTGCAAAGTGTCATTTGAGCTTGGGGCTTGGGTAATAGGAGATTGCAGATACTAAATTGCATAATTAGGCTGGGGGACAAATGGAAGTGTGATATAATACCCAGAAGAAATACATTCTGACACAATTAAGAGTAACTAATACATACAATGTACAAGGCAAGAGACAAGCTTGGAGGGTTTTCAAGAAGCCCATCATTTTTTCTAGTTCTGCCACAGCTCCTCAGAAAAGGAAGTTCAGACATGCCGGGATAGTTCAACCCTAATGAAACAAAAAAATTAAAAAAATATATATACTGATACCTTGCCCCTCCAAAAAAAGCAAATGAATTGGTGAAGAGAAAAGTGATGGTTTTTTTACAGCGTTGGCTTAATTTCCTGTTAAAAAAGAGGCAGAGAGGGGTGTGCCTATGTGAAAACTTGGTGATGCCATTGGCAAGTGCTGCCTGCACCTGCAAGCCTCTAACCAGACCAGGTCACTGCACTGCAGTCCTGCCCGGCAGGCACCAGCATCTTTCTCTGTTCTGCCCCTCTGTGCCAGGGTACAGCTAATACCAAGCCCCCTCACTACTCTCCTGGATAATCTCAGGCAAGTGACCAAGGGACAGGTTTTTGAGAGCTGGGGAGCACCCATGCGGGTCTCATTGGGCAGAGACATGCTCTGCTCTCCTGGCACCCAGCCCACAAACCTCCCCAAACCAAAGCCGGCTACACTCACCTTTGTATGAGCACCATCCTCCTCCCTTTCCTCCAGCCTTTGCTCGTTGTGCTGCCTGAGCTTGTGAGCGCTCAGACATATAGACAGCTAGCCTGTGTGTTTTCTAACGTACTTAACACACTTGCAGGTCAGTCTGAAGTCGAGTGTGACAACATAACAGTGATAAGACATTCAGTGTAGCAGGACTTTATTAGGAGAACATAAATAAAAATAGGAACAATGTCCTTATACCCTGTAAGAAATGCTTTGTGCCTCAGATCTTCTCTTTTTTCACAATACCATTTCACCTCTTCCTGTGCATACTGCCCTGCCTCTCATCGTGGGCAGGGAGGACACAGCTCCAGGTGGCTAATACTCCTCCTGTCTTGCCATATAAAGCACAGCACAATAAGTAGGTAGGGCTTCCCCCCACCCCAATAAAACTCCTGCACCATCCAGTGTCTGGGACACCAACCAATGAAGACATTGGTGGTGTTTTACTGTGCAGGCTTAGTTTCCTGTAAAAAAATGGGGGGGGGGGGGTGTCACACACACTGTGTAACTGTGGTCTCACCACTGTATGCATTGTGTAGGGATGGTTCTTCAGATGAGATGGAATTCCATTCCATCCTGAGGAATGGCTTCATGCTCGGCTGCTTTGCCTCTGCTGGCACAGGCATGTCCGTGAGCAGCCTGGTGAAAGGGCACTACTGAAGCCTGACCTCAGCCCCCTCTCCCTCTCTGCCTGGTCTCAGGCCAGCTGCAAAAGCTCGGGCTTGTAGCAGTGGAGAATGCCCATCCCTGCAGCGAGCTCAGCCGGGCACGTAAATGCTCGGTGATACCCAGCCAGAAACCTCTCTGTGCTGAAGTGCCTGACTGGAAAAAAACAAGAGTAATTCTTCACCCTTTCCCTAGTCTTCATCTGTTTTGCTTGTTGGTTGAGAGTACAACTCCCCAGGGGTAGGGATGGTTTCACAGAGCATTCTTCTGAAGCACCTAACAGCAACAGGTCAATCACAAACCAGATATAACCACGACAGCAATCACAATGACTGAATTAATTTCCTGCTAAATGTTCATTTTACTACATGGGGGAATCTTGATTAAGAGTGGTCCTGAGTTTTGTTCAGAGAGGAAGAGCAGCCTGGTTCCTGCCTGGATTATTGGTAATCAGATTGTATCTAGAGGGCAAATGAGAAAGGGTCAGATTGAACATAAAGGGAACATTATTTTCATCGACTGAAAAAAACGTTTAGGAGAGGAAAGTTTGGACGTTTTCAGGACTAAAGCAAAATGTCTGATCAGCACATGTGCTACTCACTTTGATGTAGGAAAAATATCATTACACCTTAAAGCTTGCAAAAGGGTGTACCAAAGACTTATGCACTTATTTCCAGTCACATTCATAGTTGGAAGGAAAGACAGTGGCATCCTGTGCTAATCTGGGCTTGTTAATAGCCATGGGCAATCAGGACTATAACATCATTGCAGCTTCTCCATCGGTGCTGAAAGCAAAGATATTTAAGTCTGCCCTCTTCAAAGTGAGCACTAACCTCTGCAGCCTTCAAACATTCAAACTGGGTGAAAGGAAATAATCAATCCGGAAATCTGTCATGTTAATGAGAAACTACCACAACATTCCCTAAGGTGTTACCCCCTGAATCTACCTCCAGAGTCATTGCATTTGGTGGCCGTCTGGTGATGGACCCAAAGAAACTGAGCACACAAATAAACCATTCGGTAATTCCACAGGGCATGAGGGTTTGCTCAAAAGAAGGTCATTTCTATAAGAGTAAAATCTTTGAATAGCAGAAGTAATGTTATGTAAAACAGATGTTGTTCTTCATCTGCTCATTCATGATGCGAACATAATTAGATTAAAAATTCAAACTCATTCCCTTTCCTTTCTTTGTTAGGAAGAGTTTGAAATCTGTCAAAAAATGGTACTGTGTCACAAACCACTAAACCTGCTAAGCTCTGCCAAGAGCGTTTATCCCTGGAAACCAAGTTACTTCATCAGAGCATCCTCTCCTGTGCTGATAAAACTTGCTGCCCTTGTCTACCAGGGTTCCCAGGGCTGATGCAGAGCAAAGAGGACCAATGCCAGGCCACACCTAGGAGCCTGACACCCCTAAGGGGAGCCAGAAGCCTCTGGAACTAACAGGAACCTCCTGTGTTGTAGGTAGAAACATATTTATACTACAGAATTGCAATTGGATTGGAGCCAGGCTTGCATTTCAATAGCTTCCCACTCTACATATTCTCAGCGTGCAGATGTCTCTGGGTGGGAAATAGGCTGTGACCTTCACAGGAGGGACACCGGTGTCCTGGACAGGAACTGGGTTTGAGGGGAGGTAGAGTGGTGGCCCATTGCGCAGGGCTTGGTACCAGTGGATGTAGGTGGAGCTCGAGCTGTCACGTCTTTGGCCGACGCTGCTCTGCTGTGGCTGCCAGTCGATAAAAGCCGGATGCTGATCCACAAGGAGGGCCCACAGCAGGTCTGGAGGCAAACGGGAGAGAGAGTGGTGGTGAGGAGATGCTGGATGGAAATCCATTTTTAGTCTCCTGTCCTCCTACCAGTCTCAGCATCACGGCTTTCCCTGGCCTGGAGAGGCTGGGAAGGCTGTCAGGACAACAGCACTGATCCCTCCCTCCGGCCCCAGCATGGAGGCTGGGAGCTGGGAGGGAAAGGAGGGGACATGGCCCTGGGGCTGCCGCAGTGAGGCTAAGGGTGACTATGGGCTTTGCTGAGCAGGAGAAGACATGCACAGGCGGCCAGGGAGGCATCCCTTTGGGAACCGGCCCCTGCAGGTATTTTTGGGGGGAGTCTCTGCTGGCTCCCACCTCTCCTTTTGCTCTTTCTTTCCTTCATATAAAATGCAGAGCAATGCAGGCCTCGGGTACTTTAGTATATTTAAATATTCATGGGACCTTTTGCAGAGGCAGGGCATATTACACAGATCGGGAAGGACAATTTGGTGCCTCACTCGTTATTATAATCACAGTTAGAGCCTAAGTGCATCTGGGCATTTAACATTCACTAATATCCATATGTCCTTCACCATTCCATATCGTCTAGTCATTTTGGTTACCTATATGCACTTCAGTTTTGGATGGATACTGTACCTTTTCTTCATTTCTTCTCCTCTATTCCTATATGCTGCCACTGAATTTCATCTCTCAGATAGCTGCAGTGACCTTCTGTCTGAGGACATACTGTTTTGTTACAGGGACACGCCAACATTTATCATTTATTTCTCCAGCTTGAAATGATATTCCTCCTGCTCGATCTCTACATTGGTTCCTGAGGCTAGTCTAATGGCCAGGGCTGAGGCGAAGGAAACCTGGTGGAAGATGCCCCACAAACCATCCCTTGGCAGGCAGGGTTTGCAGACTAGAAGAGGCTTGTGGCTTGGTGCCCGCTCCCACACGGCACAGGAGCAGCACTTGCTGCCTTCCCTTGTCCCGTGTGAATCCTAGAAGGACACAGGTGTCTTCTTGTGCAGAGACTGAGATTTTTCTCTATGGAGATGGCTGTTCCCCCAGTGAGGTCAGAGCCTGAGAGGTGGAGGTGGAGCCGCTTCTCTGGAGCCTTCCCTGGGAGGACTCAGTGCCGATGGATGTAGGTCACCTCTGACCTGGCCATCACGTTGCAAGAGACTTCAGCATTGCTGTCCTTGTGTGCCTGGTTTATAACAGGGCCCTGCTCCAGGCTAACGGCCCACAGCACGTCTGGAAAGTGAAAAGAAAGCAGCGATGAGGAGGCCACAGTTAGAAATATGCCCCTACCTGGGGCAGCAACGTCCACCCCTTAGCTGGGTCTGTGCAGCTGGGGTTCACAGGAGGTGAATCTGTCTCCGGGGCAATGCGCATCACTGACGGTACAGAGGAGAGAAGTCTCACAACGATATCTTACACTCACTGAGGAGTACCTAGCTATGCTGCAGCCTTGGCGAATCAGTGCACGAGCATGCTGTCCATCCATGCTTCTCTGACCACCTGTGGACCGAAATTTTCTTTTCCGTTCCCTAGTTTCTGCACAGTAGAACAATTTTTGCTCTCTGGAATATAATGTTACCTTGTGGGGCATCAGACACATGGCCCTATATAAACAATGACCAGGACCTTTAAAAACATGGAAAGAAATGTGTACTTACAGGGAAAGAGACAAGCTCAGGAGGCTTCCAGGAGGCTTCCATGCCCCCACTGCTGCTCCTCAAGGGCCAGCAGCGTTGTGCGCTCCCAGGCAGGGAGTACTCCAGGGCTGAAAGAGCAAGGTGACAAAGTCCTAAACCCTCTGATAAGAAAATAAGGAGGCTCACCAGCTGCTGTTGCTTCAAGCCTAGTGGAAAGTTTCAGGCTTTGACAGCAAAAGAAAGGGGACATGGACACACACCAGGGCTGAGAGGGGATGCATGGTCACGTCATCATGGTGTGAAAGCCTGTGGTGGGGGGTGCCTCTTTCCACTAAAAGGGAGCTCTACAAAGTGTTTGGTGTTTGAGAGGGGGGAAAAAAAACCTAGACAAAATGACAGATTAGTTCCCATTTGGTAAATCGGAGGAATGAAAGAGTCTTCAAAGGATAAGACTCTACACTGCATTTCCTTGAAAGGCAGACAAGAAGCAGGCAGAGACCACTGTGTTCAATTCACTTCTGACCCCCAACACTGCACTATTGGACTTCTGCATTGCCTCCTACTGACATCCATTCCCAGCTTTAACTCACCTACATCTTGGAGAGGAAACCCTGTGAGAATGATGAGAACCATGTGTGGGCTCTTCCTTACTCCAGGAAAAAGCTGGGGGGGGGAAGCCATTGCGGAATAGCCAGCGCCATTTGGCCAGAGACCCTGCATCACTCAGGTCTATCTAGAAACCCTCACCTCACGTATCCTGGCGGTACCTTTTTTCCCCCCAGACCTCTCAGAAAAGGGCAAAACCAAAGGGTAGGAATACTATGAATTTGTATGCTATTTCGCAGACCTAAATTTAGCAGGCGGTATAGAAAAACAGTGGAATATTTTATTTACTGGTGTTATCCCTACAAGTCTTCTCTCTCTACCTCCTTTACTGTTTTGAGGACTCCATTTAGGGGAGAGGTGGTTTGGTGCAGTATTTTTGTAGCCTCAAGAGCCAGTGTCAGGCAACTGAGGACTGACTGGCTTGCTGGTTTTGAGCATTCCAACATTAAAAGACTGCAAACATTCATTTACCAGTGCTGTTTTGGCTGAAAGTCAAATACTGCAGCACTAACGCCTAAAAACCACAAGCTGAGTAGGGTTTTCAGTCACCCCAGTGAAACCAGGTCAAACCATGGGTACATTGAACAGAAAGAGACAGAGACAGGAGGAGACGTGAGAAAATTACGAGGGAAACTGGCTTTACAAGTTCAAAGTAGTGTGAAGGAGCTAGAAAATGGAGACATTTTTTGTTTTAAAATGTTTTCCCATAGTTAATAATTTAGCTATTTATTTAAACACAGGTAGACTATAAAATTATTTTAAGCAGAGGTAGCTTACAATTTTTTTTTTTCCTCTTAAACCAACATTGTCTCTTTGAATTGAATCAGCTAAGTAACTTGTTACTTGGTGCAGATTTACCATGTTTGGTATTCAGCATGAGTTTTAATATGTATGAGATGCAAGGAGGTGTTGCTGTAATGACTTGTGGTGCAGCTTGATAATGTGCTTTTCTGTCTTCATTTGCCTGCAGGTTGAAGTAGCCAGTTACTGTGTACATGAAACTGGTTTTGCTTCTGTTGCTGCACTGAATTTGCCCTGTGTGTCTGCAGGTATGAGCCAACATTAATATCTCTCAGCTAATGAGAGATATTAATGAAACAAACTCATAGCTGAAGATTGATCCAAATGACAGCAATTGCCAAATTATGGCAAATGCAAATTCTAGCATCTACCACCCTCTGCTGGGTATGAAGGAGTAAAACCCCCAGAAGCCCTTTTTGAGCAGCTGTGTGGATGCTATACAGCATCCATAGGCATGGTTGGACACTGAGAATTCCTGTAATACTCTGAAATTTTTAAGGAAAACAGTTGTGCATCGGTCACTTTTATTTTCATGACCACTTTTTAAGTGGACAGCAGTGTGATGATCTTTCTTGGGCTAGGAGATAAATGAAGATCCTCAGCATTTATAAAGCCTCTCCTGTAAAACATACACCTTATAGGCTTAAAATACGGTCTTCTGAATCCCTGCAAAAGACTATGGACAATTTCCACTTTCATTCATATCTCTACAAGACTTTGGGAGTGACAGCACCGTGCCAGGTACAGAGTCTGTCAGATTTTGGCCAGTGAGAGAGAGAGTTTTGTATGACCTTCTCATTTGGCCATTTTGTCTTAACCTGCACAGCTTATTCCTTAAGATTACACAGTTTTTTCATTCACTGACACATAGCCAGATTCTTCCTTCCATTGCAGCTCAATGTGTTTAAATTAAAAAACTTTTACATAGAATTTTGACCTTCTTTTGAATAGAAGTACATGAAATATAGGAAGCCTGGAGTACATTCACCTTCACCTTTGTAGCATGTCACCTGGAAAGGTAATAATTCAAGTACACAACGACTTACCTTTACAGTGGTTTGATGTTCTTGGTCCAGTTTTACCTTGTACTACAAGCAGTCTCTCTAGGCAAATATAGAGGCGCGATTAGTTACCTGGGGTTAGCCTGGCTTGCACCAAAGCCTGTGCTCCTCTAGTCCCAAAAGAGACCCCAGCCTGTTTTCTCCTCTGAAGCCAGGTTGAGGACGTGTAGGACTTTTGCATTTGTAGACCCTCTTCAGCAGATGTGGGTCCCAGTGACTCCTGGAGACTCTATTTCTGATGGCTACGTGCTGCTTTCTTGTTCTCTGCATTGCATTTAGTGCCTGTGGCTGGACAGGAATTGTGTATATACATGGAGTGGTACTTTTACTACTGTCTAGGTATTTTCTTTCACTAAAGTTTCCTTTAACTGCTATTAAGCATCTGAATATGCAGCACAATTCCCTTTAGGATGATTTCAGCTTTGCCAAATTAATGTTAATTATGAGGTCTTCCTGTCGGTTATGGGAGACACCGTTTGGAAAGCGCTGTAGTTTTCCCCATACGATGCTTCTGCGCTGATTAAACAGGTCAGACTGAAGATGTCCATGCAAGAGAAACACAGGCGTATTTGAAATGCTGCCTGAGACACGGTATACACAAAGATAGCATCAGAGCTGAAATCACAGGGGTGAAGAGCTAAGAGAGGAGTCTTTGAAAAGTTACTATCTCATCATACATCTATACATTTAGAGAGATGCTGAGTCCAAAAACACAGCCCACTTCATACTCTCTAATTCTGAACCTGGACTGAGAATGTGCCGTTTCTTAAAATTCCTTTTCCTAATTAAACAGGATTTCTTTACTCCAGCAAGAGCTGGAGTTTAAAACAGAAGCAAAGTGGCTGCCACGTAGCGTCACGGACTCTCTTGCACCAAGTCCATTGCAGTCCTCTCATCTGCAGCAAACATCTCACCACTAGAGAGCACATCAGAGCTAACAGTGACACTGCTGATTACAGCTGGCTGGAAAAACACCTTCACGCTCTTTTGAGCTGCTTTTGGAAATGTGACCTTTAATTAATTGAACTAACTACTTTCTGTAGCCAGGGATTGGCTTATCAGGTGGTGTTTCATCAACTGTCACCTTAGTGTTTTAAATACAAAAAGATAGATCTTTTAAATCTGTTTTAAAAACTAAAAATAAAATCTGATTTTGTCCTTCAAGCAGCAAACTGTGGTGTTCTGGAGGCTACTGCGGTTCTTCTGGCTGCTACAGCTGTAATACGTGCTCATGCTCTGCCTGCACATGGGTGTGCAAGAGGGGACAGCCTTGTAAACTGTTCCTACAGCCAGTGACTGCTCTTTCACACCCCCAACCATCTAACCCACCCATCACGGTGACTTTCTTTTGATGCCTTTTTCCCTGTGTCAGCAAGACACTAAAAAATTTTCATTAAGCATGAGCTTAATGAGACTATGATTTACTTCACATCTTTCTGGCATTAGGGCATCAGAGCATTCTGGAATCAAATAACATGCAATCTGAGTAGGACCATACCCTGCAGCCTCCCCTCCCTCCTGTGGCAGGGACAGATGCACCCAGCTGTGAGATCTGATTAAGTCTGAGTCCCGCTTAGGGATGTGGTTTAGTTGCTTAGGGACATGGTTTAGTGGGCGTGGTGGTGTTGGGTAGACGGTTGGACTTGATCTTAGAGGTCTTTTCCAACCTTAATGATTCTATGATTCCATGACCTGGAGGAGGTGGAGCAAGGTGGGGAGAGGAGGAAGAGAAGGAGAAAAGGGACAGAAGTGTCATTCAGCTTATGCATTTTTCATTATTCATGGAAGGTTGTAAACCGGATAGATGAGCTGCAAATACACAATTTATTAGTTCGCTCACGTGAGATGTTCCTCCATCTTCAGTTATTTTCTTTTACTTCCAAGGCCACACCATGCATAATCAGCCTGCGGGATCAGGAGATTGGGTCCCTAAATCTTTCAAGTGTATATTCGATGTAGAATTAGAAATTACAGCTGCTGTACAAAGTTAGTTGCGTGTGCTGTCTTAGGCATAAATAAGTCTTAACAGAAACCAAGATACAATGGGTTATTGCTTTACAATCACCCCAAAAGTATGAAATTCAGTAATTCACCAAGTCCAATGTAATGTGTTAATCAGAAAAATCCAAGAAAAGGGGGAAATAATTCTGGGCTAATATAACTCCAGGGGGAAGGGTACATACACTGGTATGTAACAGTAATACATACTGGAAAGAATTTCCCTTGCTTGCCCTAGAATAAGCATCTATAGATCACAGAGAAATACACTTATTTTATACTATTCATCTCAGGAGCTGCAGACATAAAAGTGTCTGAGTGATAAGTCTGATTGTCTAACAAAACTAGAGTAAGAAGAAATTGAATACGAGAAACAGTTGTTAACCCCAAATGATAAATACATTTCTATTCATGAACTCCTTCTGTTAGAAGGGAAAATTAGGAAAATTCCAGCTAGCCTATCAATGTCCTTCCTTTAGTATCTATCATCTTAGTAAATGAAATTTTGCAAGGAATTTTGAAGACATAACATTAATAATTCTTGACATCCTTCCTGCAAGACACCTATTTGCTTTGTGGTTCTGGGGCGCATGTGTGAGATACAAAGACATATTTAATGTCACAATGGTATGCCATATCCACAGTAACCTGCAACACTTAAATGACACAGGCATCATGCGCAATAGCATGGCTGTTGGGGCATTATCAGTACATCTTACTGCCAGCAAATAATGACAGTCTTTGCAGCGAGATGTGGACGTTTGATTGTTTTTGAAATTATATTTTTCTTTATACTGAGCTGGAAATTAAGAAATGAAGAGTAGAGTCAAGCAGTATTTCTGAAGAGCATGTCAGAAGAAACCATGAAAGCTCTTTGCTGTAGACCAGAGACCTTTCCTATCTATATACAACCTCAAGTGTGCTGCAAACCCCTTACCAGGGAATTTGGCACATTGACCTGTACCAAGGACATTAGAAGAATCAAGGCCAAGGGTGTTGACTTTGACTTGGGTACTTCTAGTACCAAGAGGGCATAATGGTAACTGCACACAATCAGCACTGGGAAAAGAAATGCTTTGGGCTGATCATAGTGTCCTCTGCTTCCTTAGGGTTATGTCTGTCACGCATGATGGTCTTCCTTGATTGTAGGCCCTAGTCAAAGAAGTGGTGACATGGCGTCCACAAGGAAACTGAGGATCTAGTGTCCAGTGCTGGTCTGTTGCAGTGATCCGTAGAGCAGTTATTACTAAAATGTAAGTGTTGAGATATTGTTAAGCAGGAAACTGGCCTGGAGGTCATCAGAGTCTCACCATAAATCAGGTGTAACACGTTATTACGATGACCTCAAAGTAGTGCACTGGAGTCTGGAATTTATTGTAACGCACGAAAACCAAAAGAAATTGTTTCTCTGGTGAGATTCTTGGCCCTGGATCACTACTGACCACCAAACCTGTTAAAGGAATGAACAGAAAACAAAGAGCTTTCCTGCAACCTCCTTAGACTCTGATTGCTCATTGTGACATTTCAAAGCTGAAATCCCAGCTATCACAGTTGAGCCATTCAGCTTCTTCACAATACACAGCTATCATTAGACTTGCTTTTGAAAGCTACTGTATTCTGAAAAACAGAGAAACCAGCTTTCCTCCTCTTCCAGAGTAACAAAAAGTCTGTTTCTTCAGCTGAAATCTGACAAATTAGGAATAGAGTGGAAACAGATACAGTTTGCACACAAAACAAGCCCTCAACCGATATATCATGACAAATAGCTGAATTGCTAGGAAAATATAGATGTTCCTAAATATTTGCAGCTTCCATGCATCAGCAAAAACAAGAGAGCAGATTCATGGAGAACTTTCTTTCCACACAAAATAAATGGACAAGCGAAAAATTACTAAGAGGTAGCAATCTTCAGTTGAGTGATGGTCAAGCACAGACAAGCTCCCTTGGTGCTCGTGGACAGGTATTAGCTGGCGGTCAGAGTCTGGAACAGGAAGAGCAGCTAGGAGATGTGCTGAGCTGGGGTTCAGACCTTTTGGAGCTCTGGCCACAACTAGGGTTGAGAGCAAGAATTTAGATGGTGCACCTGTTATGCTGTGTTTCTTTGGAAAAAGCGGTATTAAATTAAGATTGGATTCTCTAATATAAACAATATGAATATCAGTGTTTCAAAACTTCAAAAGCACCACAGATGAAACCGCTTCTCTGGATCAAAGGTTTATTTTTAATGACACAGCACTGGAAAACATAAGTTACAGATGACTTTTTGATACAGGATACATTATATATCTTATTTTAAAAGGATCTGTGAGGGTACACTGCATAAATACATATAGTGAAAATATATTGTGTTTATTTCTTCTCAGAGGTTAGTTCTGTTTCTTTTTTTTTTATTTATTCAGCCAATTAAATAAAAAAGTATAGATTAGCATCATAACAGCTCCCCCTCCAGATTATCTCATTGTAACTACTGCAGCTGGGAGACCGAGCCATGCCTTCTCAAAGGTTTAGCAGCTTTGAACACGGTGTTATTCATCATCTCAGAATGAAAATTTCACATTACAAACACAGATACTGTATCGTGTTTTGGCAATGGAGCAGCTAGTTTTGCTTTGGAACAAAACTGTTTCCTGTAATGCCAGACAGTGAAAGAGCAATGCATGTACTGATGGTACTACACAGTCAAAGAACTACGATGAAGTTGTGAAAATGCATATATATCCATATGCACTTATATATACACATATAAATTCTTGTGTGTATATATATTATGCATGTCCAAAAATAACATTGAAAAACGTTGCAGCAGTTAATTATTTTTTTAAACACATGAAACTTATAATAGTTTGACCTCATTACTACAGGATAACTAATTAAATCTTCTGCAGTGCAACTCAATACAATACACTTAGTGCAGAGAAGTTAAGGTTTTGGTATCGAGGAGGCTAATTTCAGATTTCATGGGAAAGGACCAAATACAGGATCACCATAGCTCTGACAAAGCACAAACAAACCTGTTGCCACGTACGTGTGAACAAATAAGGACATTTCTTTTTTATTTGATTTTTTTTTGTGTACTGCTTCAGAAATTGCTAGCTTAACTGTTTGCATTCATGCTCATTTCGATATGTTTCAACAAGCTTTGTCTGGCACCAGTCTGTAAACCATCAACAGCTTAAACTACAAAAACGTGGGCTCCTGTGTTTCAAAGAGGTTAAAAACCTACTGACTGAGCTTCGTACCACATTCGTCTGCATGAGCGGAGAACTACTCCAGATGGCGCGTGAAGTTCTCTGGGAAAAGTCCTTTATAACTATTTGCATCTCTGTACTGAAGCCACTCGGATTCCTTAATGCCTGTCAACCAGCCAGCCTCCTGCAAGGAAAAAGACAGTGTCTCTTAAACTTCAGTTCTCTCCCCTTCCTTGCTATGAGCTTCACACCTGAAGACATTTCAGAGTCACATGGCTAAAAGATTTGGTGCTTTGGTTAAAAAGCAGCTTCTGATTTTGCACAGGCTGTTTTCTTTGTTCTGCCAGACCCCAGTTTTGTGAGACTGAGTGACTGTGAGCATATTGTATGGCCTTTAGCCCATCTAACCCCCAGCTGAACTCAAAACTGGATAATCAGTCTTCCAGGTCATCCAGCATTATACCAGATCTGCATTTGTGCAAATCTCTGTTGAAACTTCTTCAAAGTTCCCACAATAATATTGGTGCACTTGCGCAGTAAGAGCATAGCAGTGGGCCAGAAACATTACACAATACCATAGATGGAGGGGGGAAATAGTTTTCAATCTGAATTTTTTTTCCTGAGAGTTCTTTTCTCTCGTTCATGTATCAGCAGTCAGAAGAAATAACAGTTCTTGCATCCTCTGGAGTTACTATATCTAGAAACTCAAACTTAGTTGGTATTAAGCTATTTTTCCAAAAATTCCTGGAAACCTAAACCAGAATTTCACATGCAAAATTTTGAACCAAACCCAGAGCCCAAGCAATTGAAGAGAGATTTCTTATTGGAAAGTGCTGGGTTCTCTTAAATGTTATCAATTCTACCTGGAATAAAACCAATTCAGTATTTTTTTAAAACGATCAACCTGTTCTCATCTCACTAACTCTGTGCTTTGTTCCTTTTAAGAACAGGAGCCAGCGCAAAGCCATGATGAACAGGGAATTTCTAATGCTGCCATATTATTATTGCACAGAGAGTACACAAGGAGATAGAGTAATATGAACGGATCTTCACGTACAACAGCAAGTCATGACTGCTCAGTGGCTGCATATGGTGGTGTACTGGCTCTCTTCCCCAAAATAAGCGTCATTAAAGCAGATAGAGCTTATGTATGGCATTGGCTGGGTACATGTAACTGGGGACACGTTTTTGAAGCATGTGGAATATCTGAGAAAAAGGAGAGAGGAACTACAGCTTTCTAGCACAGGCAGAGTAGATTGTATGAAGGAATTAACAGTTTTACTGGGTAATAACTTCCACTCAAGACTAATGGAAAAATTGAAGCCCCTGGGTGGGACTGGTTTGCTTCAAATGGGGAACACAGGCTGATGTTACCAGCTATATTAGAATTATGGTTTTAGACAGGCCAATTTTGAAGGAGAATAAAGAATAACAAAGATAAAAAGACTCTATATAAATCAACAAAGTACCTGGCAAAAGACAAAAAGAGTAAGCTTTATGGTGATGTTAAACACAAAGGGCAAATAGGTACTGAGTAATAAAGATATGACCAGAATGGTTTCAGAAACATGAATACATAAAGGTTTATTTTCTCCCTCACTGCACACAATTTACTCCAATTAATGCTAATGGAATTTCGATGCACACCACAAGAGAAGAATATACTTCATGGATTCACAAGTGAAGATTAAGCATATTTAATACATAACATCCTAAAAAACCCAGACTGAAGACAGAGAGCAGATTTTGTTATCCTTACAGCAGTGTCCTATTCTGCAAATACTGATAACGAAATCAGTTAAACTGCCCATGAGGTAAGATGCAGCATAATTTGAGTAAGGATAACAGAATCTATCCCAATAAAAAGAGCAAAGTGCCCTGCTGAAAGGAAAATCTTTTATTCTGAAATAAAAACAATAAAAAACCCCAACACAAAACCCAATTACTTGTCTCTTGTATTAAAAGAAAGCTCAGCTGAGATGATGAACACTGGTTATTACCCACCTTTGGACAGCATCAACCATCGAAACAATTTCAAATACAGTCCCCAGCACTCATATGTGCTTAGAGCGTTAGTATTTAGACCTATTTTAAGAAATATTCTTCATTCAGAGCAGTGCTCTTAGCTACCTCACTAGGCAGGATCCAGTCCCCCACCTCTCAACCCCCAAATCAACGGGAGACTTTTCACCAACACTACTGGCACTAACAGATGCCCACGAAGTGGCTGGTGCTAACAGTGTACAGTACGGTCTTCTAAAGCAGTGGCCAAAAATCAATTCACTTCACTGCAATTCCATTTAACACATGGAATAAAATTGTTTAAAAATGCATTTTTAAAACAAAATAAGATGTCTTAAATTAAACTGTTGTTTAATTCAGGTTCAGACTTCCAGAAGGCAGAGTTAGTTTTAGAGGCGCAGTTTGTAATTAATCTTCCATATTAAGTCGTTGTGTGCATGTGTGCCTGTATAAAATCCACTACAAAGTAGCATAAAAAAAGCCCTAGAAAATATGCTGAGGCCAGATCCTGTTAGTAGCATATATCCGGGACTTTAGCTGTAGCCAACTGTGCCATTTAGTCTCAAATGGAACCAAGTACAAAGACAAAATTACTAACTTCATGTTTTCTAACAGTAATGACATTTTGAATACACATTTCCCATTAACTATAATCTGTGAGAAATAAAATGAAACAAAGAAAAGCATCAACAAAAGAAAGAACCACATGTTTTTACCTGATCAGCTGTGGTCTCAGAAGGAATTACTAGTACAATATCTCCTCGTTTTAAATTAAGCTCATCACTGTTAGCTGCCTCGAAATCGTGTAAAACTTCAACCTGAAGAAAGTAACACCAAACATATAGACATGATCTAAATGGAGACATTTTCTCAACAAAATTTTCTGTTAAACCTTTATTGAAAAAAAAAAAACAATGTGCCTTCTTTATGCAAACATATGGCTATAGTTAGGTACATTCAAATCATTAATGTTGACATTGATTCATGTCAAAGTTTTCTGTTCATATCCTTGGAAGCAGGGGACAGCTTAAGTAAGCCCTCCTGAAACTATCGAAGGAAACCTAAGATCCTTTCCCAAGGTCACAGGATCTCAAGGACAGATGATACTGCAACACCCCACAAGTCCTGCCTCTCAGACAAGTCCTGCCACCCTTATTTCTTCTGTGTAAGCAATTTGCTTTCATTCCCCACTAGCATTACCAGATCTGAGAGAGGAACGGCAGGATTTTGCAAATAAACTTGGGAAAGACTCCCAGGAACCGATATTTCAGACTCTCCCTCATTCTCTTGTTGTGGCCACTGGATATTATTCTTGCAGTAAACATCCATGGAAATTTGAGTGGGATGTACAGCACCAATTTCAATAGGTGATCAAAGAGACGAGTAATGGTAACCCTACTTTATGTTTGCCCTGGAAAGAGCTCCCATTTACTGGCAGATGGGCATGCCAAAAATACCTGTCTTTCAAAGGGGCTATTATTAAAACATTGGCAGGATCAGCATGCTGTTCTGAACAGTCCATTTTAACTAAATGGTTCTACCTCCTTAAGAGATGTGCTATTCTAATTTTCTCGAAGCACAGCCAGTTCCATGGTAACTCTGCAATAATGAAAGAAAACGGTATCAAGAACCAGATGGCAGGCTTCTCCTTATTTATGTCTGACCCAAGAGAGTGTGATGAAAAACAAAAGATGAACTAGGTCAGCATGTCTGAGTCAGAGTTGCACGATACTGTTCACCCACACCTTAATGTTACTCTCAAAGTTTGCTGAAAATATTGAGCAATGAGAATAGACCAAGAAGAATGGCATACTTATGGAGTGCTACGGGACTAATCAGTCTGAACTATGCAAATTATAATAGGAAGGCATGTAAAGTTCATCCATCCTCAAGGAGCTTTTCTGCTGCTCAGTGATTCTGAAGTGAGAAGCATCATCAAAGAACCTTGTGAACCAGGAAACCCTATGGGTCTTGCCAGCCAAGGAGAGAATTTCTCTTACGCCTCATTAAACTTTTCTTTTTGATTACCCTAACAGTTTATAACTATAATATTACTAAAGTCACAGAATGACATTTTAGCTTCATTATGGTGAACTGTAGAAGTCCCATGGGTTTCAACAGAACCAAAACTTCCACTATAGATTTTCAGGCAAGAAAAATGCCATTTTTTAATATTCACAGAATCATAGAATGGTTTGGGTTGGAAGGGACCTTGAAGATCAAATATATTGTTAGTATATCAGATATATTGTTAGCATATATCATACAATATTGCTGACTAACTCTGTGGCAGTGCAGTTTTACTCAATATATTCATTGTCAGTAGTCATTTGGCGAGATGAAAGGGTTCTTGTATGTCAGTGAGTCTTACAGCTACATAAGGATATGCACAGCAACAATGGTGTGCAGAAAATGTATCTTCTCGGACTTCATGTATGAAGCAACAACACAATGTTAAAGTTGTGTTTGTGTGTATTTGTGTGTGCACGTGTCTGGCTGTTAAACTAAGCGTCCTTTGGCCTCAAGAAATCATCACACTGCCGGCACAGACAGACACATCCACAGAAGCTAGATCTGAAGGGGTGTGTAAAAGAAGAATGAAGAAGCAGACCTTAAAGAGAAAGCCGGGTGGCATCGCAGAAGCTGCATCTTCTGCTGGAACAGGTTGATCTTGAGAAGGTGCGGCCTGCATTTCTTCGGTGGGTTTCTGCTCACTTTCAACTTGGGAAGTTTCACTGGGAGAAGTGTCAGTGCCCTGAGTGCCCATCTCTGCTGCGGCATCTTTGGACTCCTTCACGACGACTTCGTGTTCTTCTCCCTCCCCCTCATTGTTTGATGCTGGCTCTATTACTACTGAAGGGATGCTGCTGACTTTTTCCTGGGGAAAAAAAAAAACAAACCACAAAAGCACCATAAGAGTATTCAGTACTTTATTTCAAGCAGGAAAACACAATTATTTGTTTATTGCACAGGGCAAATATGGGAATGGGGTTTTCTTTCTTCTCCACAGTGGATTCTTACATTAAGGCAAAAACCAGTACTTGTGCAAGAACGTAAAGGAGTAATCACTTCCCTGTTTTCACTGTTCCCCTTAGTCGTCCTAAGTCTACTTTCTATATTACCACAAATTATTGCAGTAATTAATAAAAATGCTCTGCAGGTAGTTTGGGTTTCATTTTGAATGTGCATGGAAATTAACAGACCTTTCTCTTCCACTCTGCTCTTAACTTTGGGTGGGTTTGGGTAAAGCCACAAGTTCCAGGAGTCACTGTCCTATATTTCTTTGGGAATCCAAGTCAGCAGGATAACAGTGATATAAAGGAGATGAAAGAAGGAAACATGACCTATTTCTTTGACTGATTGAGGGGAGTTCTCCTGATTTACAACGGGGAGCAGAGAAAGCAAAAAGGCTAAATAGGTAGCATCTGACCAATAACGAAGCCTAGGACAAAAAGCATTTAATGAAACTTGTTGGAGCATCCAACCTGAAAAGAGCACGTTCACCAATCCTCTGCCAGACCATCCTATTCTGGTGCACAGAAGAAATACAACGTGCAATGGCAGGAGGTGGCAACTGGCTGCCCAGCTGCAGGGTCTGCTCCAGTGGCAGTTCCTCAGAGGTCACAGAAGAAAAGGCAGCAGGCCAGATACAGATACATAGCTTGACCACCATGATTTACATAAAACAAAGTAATGCTATTGATAGGACATTGTGCCAGAAGACAAGAAAAATCCATTACTTTCTCTGCCCGTTTCTCCACAAAGCCCTGTTAGGTTATGTGATAAAGGTCGTCTCCACAGAGGAGCACAGAGAGACAACAGCAGAAGGGGGAACGCAAACAATACCCTGCCCATGCTGCTCCTGTGCCCATCACAGGAGCCATCAGCCCATCAAGTCCCATCTCCTCAAGCCCAGGGGAACACAGGGGCACAGAGGCAGGCACAACCCAAATTAAGGACTCAGAAGAAGGGACACCCCATGTGGGCCCCTCCCAGGGCTATCCCAGGAGAACCTCACCCTTGCTACTTGTTGGACGTGGGGGCACAGAGCTGCAGCAGCCTTGCCTCTCTCAGGCTTCTGGATCTGTCCCGATTCCCCTAACACACTCTCCCGTGCACGACATGAGTTACCTGAGACACATCAGCGTCCTTTTCTTCTCCCTGAGCTTTGTCATCTTCAGCAACACCCTCCTGCTTAGTGGTAGCAACGCCATCACCAGCTCCTGCTGCCACAGCCGCACTATCTTCTGCTGCCGCAGCCCCCTCGGTGGCAGGTACTCCCTACAAACAACAGGAGGGAGGGACCTTTCAGGATACGAGTTCTGGATATCTGCTGGAAAGACCATGGACCAGCCTCTGCTCTGCGACCTCCCTGGGTGGTGCCAACCTGTGGCCTTGGTTTCACTGGGTTTTCTCCTGATTTGTGGGGCAGAGCAGCACCAGGGGCTGCCGTCCTGCCCTGATGCATGGCACGGGGAGCATAAGGGTAAGCTTGCATGGTGGAGATGATTAACAGCTGGGAGAGGGAAATTTATGAAACCTCACTAGGCACATTTAGCAGAGTCCTCAGGTGTTACTGGTGGAGTAACAGTTTGCCAAGGCTCTAGTATTTTTTCCTTCTCTTGCCTTCAAGCTGTATTGTGGAAGAAATTCACCACAGGTTTCTGCTGAGAAGGAGCTTGCAAGCTGTCCAGGGGTCCACAGAACCCTGCTAGTGGAGTCTGTTCTTGGGAAGAGTCTCCAAGCCTTCTCCAGCTACTATCACCTACCTCTAGACCCAGGCTGACTTCAAAAATATCGCCTTAATTACACGCTCCTTTCTAATAGAGAGACTTGCAAATCGGGCTATATCAGTGAGCAAATACATTCTACAGCTGGATAAAGATCAGAAATCTTCAGATTCCATCAGATATCAGCAAAAAATATAACTGTAAAGATCTATAGCTAGGTCAGCATAAAAAAAAGAAACATACATAAAAGCTCATTCAGTCTGGATATGACTAAACCATTTGCGATCAGTCCATGTTGAAAAGTTAATGAGTGTTTTGTTCCAGTTCTTGAAAGGTGGATAGAAAAGTACCTGCCTATAGATCAATGTTGAATCCTTCATCCAGCAGACACTGTTGCTGTAATCTATGTATCACCCTAATATTTGTATTGGTATATACTGGTATATGCCTACAGTAGCATATTTGTTACATACTTACAGTGGATTAATCTTAAGAGTTGGAGGGTGGAAGGTAAATGACAAAACTCATTCTGTTAATCCAATTAACTTCAACATGGAATTTTTAACATATGGCAGATAGCACCAGGATAAAGTAAAAACACTGAAGAAAAATTGTTTTCTAGGTACCAATGTCAGGCTACAGTTAGTAGAAATATCTCTGATCTCCAGTTAACAGCCTGATACTCTTTGTTTCCTCAGTTTGATCTTTCCTCCACGGATGAGGCTAACTCAGCTACCTGAACTCAACTGAACTATCTGCAATTGCTCATGGGCACTCTTCAGGCATTTTTTTTTTTAGCAATATCTAATATTCAGCACTACTCCTATTCACTGCTGTTAATTGATGTGATAAAGAAATCCTTCCGGAGACCTTGAAGGCAGAAAATACTATAGGGTTTTGTAGAAATCACTGGAGAAGCTTTAGTTTAAATTGAAAATGCTGCTGACGAAGGATAGCCTATCGTAAAAAGAAGTAACATCAAAAGACATGGGCAGATGTTGACATCTTCTCCTGTGACTTGTAAGGCATGCAAGCCTGCCACTCATAGTATTACCAATTTTAGCAGCCTTGGCCCAAGAAGATATTAAAATAAATGATGAGTGTAAAAGCCCTGGAAGAGGCTAGTAGGAAAGAGGGGGAACAGAGTGCATATCAGATTGATTTTATACCATGTGCTTCCAACAGCATGCTGCAGAAATTGATCTTGCTGTCTGTTGTGATTAGGATCAACAGTTCTTTTCTATTTATTGGATTTGTATAGCCCATTTTATTTCACTAAGGAGGAGAATACTAATTTGCATGCATCAAGCTCTCAAATGCCCTGCACTGAAAAGGTGACGCTCTCACAGCCTTTAGCCATGAGTCATTGAACGTATACCACAGCTCACAATTGCGTAATCATTTGTTCTTGTGTCTCAGAGTACGAAAACAATGCAAGCTAGATGATTAAAAAAAGCTTTTACAAAAACACATGTGAGGTAGCACAGAATGAATCTCACTATCAGCCTCAAATATATTTGATTAGTATAGAAAAGAAAAAAAAAAAAAGAGGGAGGCTCGTCCCACTGAATTCATACCCAGCTATAGTGAACCGCATACTTGCAGATATAGTTACCTGTATTACCTTACTTCATATTGAAAACCAGTCCTACAAACCTCTTTTCCATAGGTCATCCATAATACTAGACAGCCTAATGGTATTCCAAATTAGCTCTCTCTAGCAGTATTATTGAAATTTGGACAGTTGTCCCATTATACCAACCACACAGGGGACAAAGCAAGGGTCACCCAGTACAATGAGGGCTGCGATAGAAGAACCACTTGACTGTTTTAATTGCAGCAGAAGTGAATGCTTCTTTACCCAGGATGCAGCCGATTCACACGGTCGCACTCTCCTCTCATTAACACCGCTGTCAGCTCAACACAATGCCACACATTCGGCAGCAGCAAGAATGAGCCCAGGGAGAGGAGAAGGAGGGGTACTGAGCCTGCCGCTGGGGGGTCTGCCAGAGGAGCTCCCTGAGCTATGCCGGTTTTCCAGAGCTGAAGATCTCGCCCCATGGCTGGATTTAGAAAGGGACGGGGTAATTTTCATGACATTTGGTTATAATTGCAGCTAAGCTAGCTAATATAATGTCAAGAGGAACTAATCATCATGCTTTAGGGAATACATCAATTGCTTGCAAAGTCTTGGAAGACTTTTGGGGTAGTACTGAAGAATTTATTATGCAAGTTATACCATCAAAGGGACAACCCGCCACTGAAGGCCAGATATCAGTTTAGCAAATAGCTTGATCTCTTATGGCAACTCTTGCATACAGTAATACTGCTATTTTAAACAGAACACAGGGTCAAACTCACCAGATAACAGACCTCAAATTTATAAGCGCAAGTGGTATTAGAAAAAAGGGGAAAGATTTCAAAGACTTAGCCTTGGTTCTCACAGGATAGTGAGGAATTTCTTGCATGTTTCTACTTGGACCAGACTTATTAGGAGTGACAAGCCAACACTAGAGAAGCAACGCAACACTCTTGCACTGTGTCAACACCAAGCTGGGCTTGATCTACCACTGCTGTCCTGTACTTTCTTGCTAGTATAATTCCACTGATTTCTACATGGATGTGGCAGCGCTGGTGAGGAGTACGGCACCAGTGAGCTCCAAACTAGCTTCCCAGTGACACTGGGATACCCTGGAGCCACAGATATATCCTTGATCGTAGCAGAGCTAATGCTGTTTTACAGCAGAGTAACAAACCCAAGCTTGGACAGCTGGACTTACCATATTCTGAAACCAAAGTGAATGGAGACCAGTTCATGATCTTTTTGTATACATTGTGGCACCAGAATGAATAACAACAAAAAAGGAGGTAGTCAGCACCTCGAGATACAAATCCTAAGTGATTAATGACTATTAATGAGTTACAATCTCTTTCTCAGTCCCCACTTCTATCCCTGAATTTAGTATGTAGCCATTCCTCTTGTGCTGCTCTCTGTGCACGTTTGAACACATTATAGTTTCACTTTAGTATAGAAGGATTCAGGGTAAGTAGTTTTATCACCTCTGAAGAAATGTAAGCAAAATACAATCATTCGAGTTCACACATGCACAGCTTAAAGTATGTCATTGAGCTTTTCTGTTGCTTCGCAATTGATTTTAACTGTATCTAACTTGATGCAGGATTTGTGCTTTAGCAAACAAACTTGTAACATGATTATTTTTAAATATCTGTTTTAGTTCAGAGCATATTGTGCTAGGAAAAATAAATGATGTGCTAGGAAAAATAAATTATTAATAATTTTTTTTTCTTTTTATAAAGATGTTTGTAGGAAGGCTAGGCAAACAAATTTATGGAAAGTGTAAAAGCTACTGGGAATCTATGCAACATATTTCCAAATGTCAATAGAAACAGCATTATACCTCCTTCTACCATGCAGCTGCTTTGTTTGCTGCCCCGAGATATTTATCACTCTATACTGCTGCAACAGGCAGTTTCTAAGGCAGGTCCTGCATTGAATGAAAGGTGCTCTGGTGTTAGAATATATACGGCAGATATAGATATATCTGTGCAGTGTTAGAATAGATACCGCAGCTAGGTCACAGTTGCATCGTATCGGCCTGCATATTGACGACATGCAAATGACAAATACATTTTTTTCCACGATCATCTTGAAGATATTAAAGCACGACCACACTCTTGAGGCTGTTCATATGTACCTCGCTTTCTTTCTCAGCAACGCCAGTTGTCTCCTTATCCCCTGCCTCGACACTGTCCTGTATAAAGAGGAAATATGGTCATCACCTTACTCATGCTGAGGCAATGGCTGCAGAGAAATTGGTATTAATCAAGCTGAATGGAAGCACAGCACGTATGGGATGCAATGAAATGAATGGCTGCAACTAAATGGGATAGTATATAGCAAGCAGAAAGATTCTTGCTGCCACATATAATCTGAAATAAAAGTAGTTATAGGCTAAACGCCAACAAATAAAACCTTTTACATACGTCATCATCATCACACTGTAAGTACTAAGGACAATTTTATTAACTTTTATTATCACTATTCTCATAATAGCACCAGCTTTGAAGAATTTTTTAGTAAGCAACAACCCACAACACTGCTGACCTTGCAGTTCTCAACAAGCTCAAATTTCTCCCACCCAAGACTCAAACTGTTCCCATTATAACCTGCTGCTGCCCCTGCAACTCACCAGAGTTTCAAGGTAAACTTTCTAAAACACTTACTTCCACTCATGTTGGACTGCAACTCATTTAAAGGGGCTGTTCAAGAGAGGTGGGTCACAAAGTTCGTAATTTTTTTGCAGAATCACCTTTCTCTAGGTCCATATTCAGTGGTACATGCAGCAGGTGCCTGACATTTAAAAAATTAGACATGTGTCAGTGGTTTTCCAAATCTGACACCCATTTAGGTGTTCAAGGGATTGAATACACTGAACGGTAAATGGACTCCCCCCCAAATAGTACTTGTTACAGCACAGATGCCATCTAACACTAGGTCTTTTTCCACAGAAGGTCTACAGTCAAAATTGCTAAAATTCAGGCCTGGTTTGGAATGGTTGGAAGCGCTTTTTTTCTGTTCAGGTTTGACTCCTTGAGGGCACAGGCTATTTCTAAAGACGCTCTGCCGAGGAAAAGCAAATCAAAGCCCCGTTATGGAAATCCGCTTTGCTAATAAAGTTTGAGGCTGCTTTGCAAACACAGCTAGGTCAGATTTTTCAAAAGAGCTGTAAGGGTGAAGACAAGTTATGCAAACCTATGTGAGGGCATGGTAGATTGGACCATCCACTTTAGCAATCAGAAATTAGGAGACCTCAAGTACTCAGGCTCCAGCTAACTGCCTTCACACGCCCACAACTGTCACTCCAAAATTTCTACGAGTTTCAGCTGAAATCGTTGCATGTTTCTTTTTTAATAAAAGGATGCTGAGTTGTATTCAAACTTCATATCACTCGTGTTTCTTCTAATCTTCTAGTATTGCCTGCAGTCACCTCATAAGCCCCAAACATGTCCAGATGCCAGGGCAAGGCAGCTGCTGACAGTGCTGACAGCAGCGTTACCATAGAAACCTCTCACAGCTTTATCCCATTAAAATTACCGTGTTATATAACATTTTCTTTATGATTAATTCTTTTTTTTTTTTTTTTTTTTTAAGCTTCCAAGCCTCTGCCATGGAGTTCTCCATGGCAGACTGTAGAGGGTCTTCAAATAGAAAAAACAAATATCAACAGCAAAATATAATTATGTCTTACTCTAGCAATGCATGCATGCACACAGCCACCCATAGAAGTCTCACTTTTTTTTTTTTAAGATGTACACAAGTGTTTCTATTGAACGTAAAAGCTTTATGTCCAACTGCAAGTTGTTAGATAGATGCTTTCCCTACTTTTACTATTAAAAAGTGCTGAATTTCTGCCATCAGCTGTATTTACAAGTCAATTTGCCTTCCAGAAATGAGCATCATCCTGCACTTTATAGTCAGGAACGCGCCAGCTTCTGCCCTTCCCTTAATAATATCCTGGCAATATTCTCTGGTAAGAATCCCATCAGCCCAGCTTTGGGCCTCTTTGCAGAAGAATCTAATATAGACGTATACATATTTTTAAATGAGGACTGTTTTCCAGGCTAACTGAAAGTACAGTTTTGGTGGGAAAGGGGAAAGTAAGGAGAGCTCCCCTTGCTTCCCAGAGCTTGGGACTTCCCAAAGCTAATTTGACTGTTGTGCACTAGTCAAATTAGTAGCATTTTGCTTTTGCTTTTTTGATTAGCTAGAAGTTGGCATTTTGTGGATGGTGGGGTTTGGGAAGAGAGGCACGGTAGCATAAACTCTACCATTTTTAGGGCATGAAGGCCTAGTAAAAAGGATGACTGAAATAACATCTGAGTAAAGTAACACCCTAGTTCCATAAACAGAGAAAAATCTGCTTCTGCAGACTTCAACAGAATGACACTATTCTACATCAGTTCTCTCCCGTATACAAGAGCCATACATTTTTAAGGGCCTCATGCTCCAACTTTGCACCTGCACTTAGCTGCACCTTCAGAATTTGGACACAGTGGACTATTCTTCTGTATCTAACGATTGTATTGCTCTCCTAAATGACATGATCCACCATTTGGACACCGTGAATTGTACCTACAGTGGGATTCAACCATAATTAGATACCCTCAAAGCAGCAGGCTGTTTCCTGGCCTCTGCTGTACTAGCTCAGTGTCTGCAAACAGCTTATCAGGAGGTAGTTTCATACATGCTTATACACAGCTTTGAAAACCACATTATTCAGCTGAGTGCTTTAATGGGAGAACATCGGAGTCCAGGCAGGCATCAGACCCAAAGCACTGAAAGGCTCTTTCCAAACTAATGAGTGTAACGGAAGTCAAAAAGCTGATCTCTAAGCAGTGCTCTCAACTCCAAGTGCTATGTCTCACAGGTAGGAGAAGAAGAAAGGGAAATAACAAGCTTTCACTTTATAATAATGTCCTCATGTCATCTTTGTTTGAATGTGAAAAATTGATGTGGTAAGAGGGGTAGTATTATTTGAAAAAGAAATAAATCTGTGGTTAATGCATTATATCCTTTAGACTGTATCCTTTGGATTTTACAGCTGCCTTTGGGGATGCTATGGAAATAGGGAAACAACTGTTTTGGTGTGCAGAAGTCCATCCAGGACTTTTTACCATGGTTAACTTTGCTTCTGTCAGTGTACATGGTCATTCTGTCCCTTTAATTATAAAACATTTTATCCCCTCCCCAAAAAGGATCAACTGTTGACAGCTACTAATAAAAACTTTATTTGTTCTATGGCATTTGAGACCTGAAGGACCAAGGCAAAAATACGCAATGAGATCCCAGGCAGCAATTCTGACGAGCTCTTGTAACGAAGTCTTGGCAATCTTGTTCAAGCAGACTACAAAACAGCAAGTAACTGAATCCAAAAATCCCTGAGCAGCAAGTAGTACCCTATCCCCTGGACCATTCTCTCCCTAATTTAAATGAAATCCCTACCAGAAAATTTACTGCGAAGCTCCTGCAATAAAGAATGCATGTCGTAAATTTTCTGGATTAATGGGATGTGACAGGAAACTTACCATGGAAAAATTAAACTGATTAGTGGCTGTCACTCCAAACTGGAAGTTACTAAACTCAATAAAAGATTCCCAATAAGAAAGTATCTATCAATATTTTACAACTCCACTTTTAAAGTAAACTGTCACTCATAAAGCAAACGAATGCAGAACTGCTGTCGAGAAATGACATGTTTTCATCTTTTGCAACTCAGTGTACTTTTCCTTAGCTTTGATCATATTTGTCATTAATCCTGATCTTCAAAACTCTTCTTTGTAAGTCCTGGAAAGCCCTTCCCGAAATAACAACCTCTCAGAGCCAAATGCAGACCTCGGACATTTTTAAAATCAACACATTTATCTCATTTTCCCAAATCAGCAAGGACAACTTCATATTCAAAAAGCAGCAAAAAACCAAGCACAAACCTAATCAAAACTGTCTAACTTCTATTTAATGCCTACGGTCTTCCTCCTTATTGCTCTTAAATTGCCTGGCTCTTGCACCATGTTTCTCTCTGCCTCTCTCCCAACAGCTCTGCAGTCCGGTGCCTCGGCTAGAGCAGCTGCCAACAGACTGTGGATCCAGAACTCCTCACGGACGGTCAGGCAGCAAAACGGATCATCTGAAAAGGTTGTGTCGGCCGATGAGTGGATGCGTGGTGCTGCAGCCACAGCCTGTCATTTAATTAGTGTTTAAGATGTGCAACAGGCTTCAGAGCATTGCTTTGTCTTAGTGCAAGGCAAAAAGGAGCTGGCTTCCTTTTAGAAAAATGGTGAACTTCTTTTATGATTTTTTTCTTCATTAAATCCTTACAGATAATCAAAATAAAACCATCTAGAAACCACCTTTTCAGCTTCATTAATATCTGTTCTTCCACATTATTCCCTGCTGTTCAGTCACGGGAAGAGGAGAGGTCCAGACCAAAGGCTGATTTCCCATCCCTCCTCTCTCCACCTTCCCTCCCTCCTCCTTTATTCCAAACTATCAAATTTACTCTGACTAGACATGAGGCATTCTGGACAAGAGTGTGACAAAACAATGTGCCTCAGACAGGCAATTTCATTGTTGGCCTTACTAGAGAGTTGACAAGTTATTACTGTGATTTATACCAATTGAAAAGAAAACACACAGGAAGGGAAGAGCCTGGTCTCCACAGACCGTGAGGCTTTCTTAGTTCAGTTATGTTATTGTAAGGGGATGATCCTGAAGTCACTTGCTCCAGTATGTACCATGGAACCAAACAAAAAGTGAATTTAAAAAAATGAAATAACTACTCAAAATTCATGCAACTGTAATCAGAATTAAACCCTAAACATAGTTCTGGGGAACACACCGAGACTGCCTCCCTCCATAGCTGCGATGCTGCTAAGAGTCCAGAGAGAACGGGAAGGGTTGGGCAGAGACAGGGATTATCTTCCCTTTCCCCCAAAGTCCTCCAGAACAGCCCACCCAGCACTGCCCTCCTTTCCTTGCACAATAAATTATTTTTCCTTTTGTTGTGGTTTAACCTCAGCCGGCAACTGAGCACCACAGAGCCACTCACTCACTCTCCCCCTGCCCCCGGTGGGATGGGGGAGAGAATCGGAAGAGCAAAAGTGAGCAAACTCGTGGGTTGAGATAAAAACAGTTTAATAATTGAAATAGAATAAAATCCTAATAATAATAATAATAATGATAATAATAATATACAAAGCAAGTGTCCTGGTTTCAGCAGGGATAGAGTTAATTTCCTTCCTAGTAGCTGGTACAGTGCTGTGTTTTGGATTTAGAATGAGAATAATGTTGATAACACACCGATGTTTTAGTTGTTGCTGAGCAGTGCTTACACTAGTCAAGGATTCTTCAGCTTCCCATGCTCCGACTGAGAAGGCTGGAGGTGCACAAGAAGCTGGGAGGGGGCACAGCCAAACTGGCCAAAGAAACATTCCATACCACGTGACGTCATGCTCAGTACATAAACTGGGGAAAGCTGGCCGGGGGGGGCCGCTGCTCGGGGACTGGCTGGGCATCGGTCGGCGGGTGGTGAGCAATTGCACTGTGCATCACTTGTTTTGTGTATTAATATTATATTATTATTATTATTATCATTTTATTTCAATTATTAAACTGTTTTTATCTCAACCCATGAGTTTTTCTCACTTGTGCTCTTCCAATTCTCTCCCCCATCCCATTGGGGGTGTGTGTGTGAGTGAGCAGCTGTGTGGTGCTTAGTTGCTGACTGAGGTTAAACCACGACAGCAAGTGGTGCACAGTGCAATTGCTCACCACCCGCCGACCGATGCCCAGCCAGTCCCCGAGCAGCGGCCCCCCCGGCCAGCTTTCCCCAGTTTATGTACTGAGCGTGACGTCACATGGTATGGAATGTCCCTTTGGCCAGTTTGGCTGTGCCCCCTCCCAGCTTCTTGTGCACCTCCAGCCTTCTCAGTCGGTAGAGCACGGGAAGCTGAAAAGTCCTTGGCTAGTATAAGCATTACCTAGCAACAACTAAAACATCGGTGTGTTATCAACATTATTCTCATCCTAAATCCAAAACACAGCACTGTACCAGCTACTAGGAAGGAAATTAACTCTAGCTCAGCCGAAACCAGGACACCTCTCTTGGGAAGATGGGAGTAAGGAAGGAATAATAACTAAGCAGGTGCTACAGCTAAAGCTCAACTTGCCTCTTTGTATCATTCATGCTGGATACCATTTTTTACTCCCATGGTAGAGACAGCTGGAACCACCCAGGCAAACTCATCAATCTGTCTTTAAGAAGGTCTTTAATTAAACTACATTTGTACTCCAGAGCCTTGCACACCACCACTAGTACTTCCTTCTTTCTGCTGAAGGCAGTTTGCTTAGTAACACCTGTGGCTTTTGCATGGGTCCAATACCGCCAGCAGATAACCAGCCTGTCCTTGGGGGTAGAGCTAGTGGGCCTAATGCTATCCCCCTAAGTTAACGACACTACCCAACCTGGAGTCATCGATAAATGTCACCATCAGGCTTGCAGAGTCTGAGCCATTGCCATTAATAAAAATGTTAAACAAGACCAGCTCCAGAGACAGATCCATGAGACGCTATGGTAGCCACATATCTGATAAGTCTTCTGTCCACGCTCTGCACTGCCACATCTATAGATGCCAGCTACTTCCACTTTCTTCAGCTAATTTGCATCTACATCAGCCTACTTAATATTGCTTCCCACATGGCAGTGTATCAAATGCTTACTGAAAAACATCTAATTTTATGATGAATTGGGTATCATCATCCCTACTTAACAGATGAAGATACACAGGGACTCAGCCAAGGCCAAGAGCGGTTCAGCAAGCTGAACCTTGCTCTTCTGGGAACACTTGCAGCACCAGACTATGCTTGATGGTCAGAAAGCACAGCTATACAGCTTCCACTGGCTTCTGTGGCAGAGGAACCAACCCACAAAACAACTCCTTTTTCTGTCCCGTTTTTCAGTAGTAATCTGCATATTCTGACAGTGACAAACACTCATTAGAGACTTTGAACATGTAATTGTCTCGAGGAAAGCATGAAAACCATCAGCCTACAAAAACAGATGCATTTTTCCTCCAGGGTTTCTTAGCCTGTATCACCCACCTCCAAGACCTTCTGACAGCAGTATGTAGAAGAGGAACCTCAGTTGGATAAAAAGGATATTCACTAGGATACCTGTTATAAAAAGGGATGCTAGTCAGCAGAAAACCCCCACACCTACCATCTCAGACCACCTCTTAATTTGTAGTGATATCATGTGCCCTCCTTTGTTCTTCTTGCAGAGCTGTCATTTTTCTCCTCCCACTGTTTCCTGAATGCTGACATGTAAAAATCTCCAAACTGGCACTTGGAGTTCCTTCTTCAGCTCGTGGCTGGCTTCTAAAACCATGAGCCTTGTAGACATTCATATTACAATCACTTTTTTCTGGCATTTTCATGCTCTAGCTAGGACCATACAGGATGTACATTGGCTTAGTGCTTACAGCTCAGCTTCAAATGAAATGAGAAAATTGCTAATAAGGTCATCTAAAAATGGCATTGATTCTTTCCCCTTCTGAAGTTCATCTGGAATCAAACAGTCTGTGAAACCACAATCACTCAGCTGAACTTCAGTCTAAAATGCCAAACGTAAGAGGAATGACATTTTAGGGCTGAAAGGAGGACGTGTGCTGGAGAGGCATGCTGTGACACAGCCGGGCACTGGGGAAACCAGCCATGGACGGACGGTGAAGAATGGAAAGGATGGCTGAAATGCAGCAGGCACATTCACCATGATGAAAGGTGGCTCGGATGAGGCCCGGGAGGTGGCATGGGGGACAGGTCACTCACCGCAGCCTGCTCTGCTGGTTCGGCAGGCTCAGCAGGGATGGCCTCCTTTTCCGCAACAGCAGCAGCAGGGGTTTCCTCGACCTTGGGTTCCCCAGGTGGAGCTTCTTCGGCCTCAGTCTGTTGTTTTATTGATTTTTAAGTAGATAGTGGAAAAATTGTTGAGGAGCACATGATAGTGGGGAGGGAGGAGGGGAATGGGAACTGTGCCTGGCACAGTGCTGCTTCAGGCTCAATCTTGCCGGGCTTTGCCGGGGAGAGGATGGCAGTGCTCGGCCTTACAGCATCTAAAGGGCATTTTCATCCTCAATGTTCTATACGTAAACTGAGCCAGTCCTACATCCCTCCCTCGCAAGGAAAGACAGCATCAGCTTCCTGAGTTACAGAAAGGGCTGATGGAAGTGGGGGGAAGGCACTCAGTTTGCTCAGAAATGCTCCAGAAACTGATGGCAAGGCCAGGAGTTGAAACTGGCACTCACGTGTACCAACCCTGGGCTTCAAATATGAGTTTTTAAAATTAGCCACTATTCCCTGGTTCTGTCTGTTCTCAGACAATACAGTCCCTTCTCCAGTACAGGTAAGAAGCAATTAGCAGAGACTCAGTTTTTATATGTACAAGGGCAACCACTGACTGCTTGAATTCTGGCAGTGTGAAAATCATACCTGGTTTCTTAAAATGCATTAAAATGCATTCCCTCTTGAGCTCTCAATCACCTACAAGTCATCCATTTGTCAACCCACTATTGGGATTTATGCCCTTTTAAATTCTGGCCTAAGCTTGTTTTTTAGCAAGAGGATCTAGCAAATACCACCAGCCCTGCGACACGTTCAGTCCTGTGGCACAATAGCTCACAGCAAAAGCGCGATCTCCAATGGAGACATCACTTTGCAAATACATGTGCATACAAGGGGAGAGCTGCAAGCTGTGCTCAGCATATTCCATTTATAAAGATGGCTGACTCAACCAGATAAAATAACCCCGGTAGATTAATTTGCCATGAACAAATTGCTCAGCATAATATGAAGCTCAAAAGCTATTTAGCTGCTTTGCAGTTGATAACAGGCAGCTGGCTAGAAGGTCTCCTGTGATGAAGAGACAGCTTCCATGAAATTCTTAAAGATACTAAAATCTTCTCCTCCATGATATTTTTCAGGAAAAAACCCACAACCTCTTCACTACTTTTCTCACGTATTCCTTAAGCAGACTGATTTTTAATGAGGTACAGAGAAGTCTGCCTAAGCAAGACCTTCAGGATTTGGCATAGCATAAACAAACATTCATTGTATTATACCATGCTGTGCAGAAATCTCTCTGTGTAGTGTATTAATGCCAGCTCTAGGGAATTTCACAATTCAAGAAATAGGACTGAAATAAGAAACACAAAGTAGATTTATCCCAGGTAAGATGACTAATGAGTTTCCTGAGGTTTAACGCTGGAAGAAACTTTCAGGCTTAAAATCACAGGTAATGTTATAATGCAGATTGTGTTGATGTGCTTCAAGTCACTTGTGGACAAGCAGTTTTCAGACTAGTTACCACATTTCAGCTACAAGTAAAAATACTCTCACCGTATTCAGTAACCATTATGAACACAAGCACCACCAGTGCTTGTGCTTACAAGCACAAAAGCCACATTAAATAATATTGCAGATCACTCTGCTGCTATTAAATAGCTATAGCACTCACCCAGCAATGCTGCTATTCCACATCCTTACTCCAAGCTAACCAAAGACTGTAAGAGAAACTGAGAAACTGCCCAAGTATGATCACTTCCAAAAAGATTCTCCACCCCTTAGTAATAGTAGGCACAGTCTACTTCTATGTGGAGAGTGGATAAAACTGCAGCGATATTGGAGATATTTAAACAGCCATCACGTAGTATCACCTGCTTGCTGTACACTGGACCATAGAACTCATTCTTGTCATTTCTTAAATGCAATAAATGAACAAACTGTTTGACTATACCTTTGAAAAGTAATATCCTGGTTTTCTTTTCTTTTTCTCTGTGCTATCCTTGTGAAAGACTGTTTCAGTGGGTAAAGATTTACAACTACAATGATATCACCCACCAACTCTTCCAGGTTAAGGTTTTGCAATTTAGAGGATGGAAAAACACAAAAAAAGAGAAAATATCTCTGCACAAAGGAAAAATGGTGCCATTTTTTACAAGGCATTTAAAAAGGAAGCAAAAGCCACCACTTACCAAAGGCTCTGTCACATTCTCATTTGTTTGCACTGTAAATGCAGAGGTATCCTAGATATAGAAATGGAAAACAATGATGCAAAGGTATTTGAGACGGGATGTTTGCAGGTGTCTATCAAAGACCTCATTTTTTTTAATGGTTTATTCAGGTAAAGTCATAAGTAAATTCACATAGAATAAGATGACATAATCTAAATAGGTATTAATAATAATTATTAGTTAAGTACTATTAATATTAAAGACATTCCTTCTTCAGTTATATATTCTATGCTTCTAAACCATGCAATGTTATTAAAGGCAGTGAAAAACCCTTCATTAAATACATGTGAATTGCAAGGACTTTGTTTCAGGCACAATGCACTTCTAAGTTGTGAAACTCAATCTTTTTTGCAGACTACATGGGCCCGTGCCTGGGGAGTACACTAGCTCCAAGCTACTTTCACATCCTCTTGATACTGGGCTTTTATTTGAATAGTAACTATAGTAATTATGGCTACAAAATTTTACCTGCATTAAGGCGGTACAAAAATGGAGATGTTTTCCAACATCTTACTCATTCAGAACCAATTAATTTGCAAAATATTGATGGACCTAATCCTTTTCCTACTGCAGTGGGGGCATCAAATTTTTATTTCCTCGGGGCAAACATTTTGCCTTAATATTAGAGGTGGCAGCCTTGAGCTTTGCCCCTTCCTTCTGGATCCTTTACTAATTTAAACGTCCTGGAGCAGAATGATTAAGCACTGAAAGACTCGTTTCCACCCTTGAATAAGCTCAGCTCTTTTGGGTGCTTTTAAAAAATGATGTACAGTGTGTGCTGTGGATGAGCCAGTCTCTAAAAGGACGCTGGAAATTAATGAGGCCCCAGGTTATCCACCTGAAATTTTGGATCTTGGCACAGCCCTCGAATTTGAAAGCATAAACAAAGTATCTTCATGCACTGTATCTCTCCGATGCCTAACACAGAGTCTCAACATCAGCACAGCAGCAAACAAATAATTTAGGTTTAACTTTCAGATTAAAATATATCTTAAATGAAAATAAAGATGCAGAAACAAATAAAACTGATTTTATATATATACACGGAGAGTCACTGAAAGTATGTGAAACTGAGGAAGCCACGCTTTACAGGATTTGGGGATTGTGAGAAAAATCCACAAAAAAGCACAATAAAAAAGCTAAACCAGTCCTTTTAGGAGGAAAAAAAATCAGTCCCTCTAAGGTAGTCGGATTTTTGCTATTAAATTCAGTCAGGCCAGGAGTACCAAGAGTATTAGCATCATTCTAGTAACATCGAGTAATAATTTCTGAGAAGAGACAAGGTTTGGATTTGAGTCAGTATGACATTGCTGTGCAGCTCGTCTGTAGAACAGATTTCCTGAAATTGTACAGCTAGTCCTAATCCCTTCCTAACAGCACAGAAAAAAAATAATCTCAAAACATGTTTATTTCTTACCTGTGCAAATCCATTAAATGCTGTGCTGGATGCCTAAGTAGAAGTGAAGATCAGAACAAATTATCATTTGTTTACTAAATCAGAACATGAGTCACAACATTTTTATTTGCAAAATAAAAATGTAGGCCAGACATTAAAAAAAAAAGAAAAAAATAATAAAATGAAGGGTAAGGCAGCAAGAAATTTGATGACAGTGCTACTTGATAACAGGTGTCACAGGCTTAAAGAAAACAACAAAAACAAAAAGCAGAGTAACTTAAGTATTTTTATAAAATAATAATAATAAAAAAGACCAGATGCATTTAAAGTTAAACATATAAAACACAAAACCTGTGAGACACAATGTGCCTTCACAGTTCAAGGCTTCATTCACCATTTTGAAATGCACTTTTGTCAGCCTGCTTCATTGCACGGCTGAAGGGCACCACACTATGAACAGTTGCATGGCAATTTTTCAAAAAAAGAATAGCACAGGCTTAGGAGGGGCAGTGGGAAACACACAAATGGATTGTTTTTAAACGACAAGGTTATGCATGGCCTAAGGAACTCTTTGTCTAGACTACGCTACACACTGGGGTAGGTACCTCTTCTTTATCAGCCTCAATTTCCTGGTACAACAATCCATATCTCCGGTTAGCAATTTCATCTTCAGATAAATCTGAGTTGTTGGTCTCATTGTCTTTAGGACTAGTTGAACTCTCGGTGCTAACATTTCTGGAATTTCCCATTTGAAACAGAGCCAAGGGTCTAGCTATCTCCTTGCTCGGTCCAGGATTGCTAATGCCTGCCTGCTCCCCAGGCAAGCCTTGTTTTACTGGAGCCTCCTCACTTTTATTGCTTGTGCTCGCACCTACTTCTCCCCAGCTGTTATCAGTCCCTCCCAGGTCTTGTGTAGACCATTTATCACTAATGCCTAACCAAACATTTTCCATGTTACCTGCCTCTGAGTCTTGCTGCTGGGGGAAAAAGGGCCAATTATCCAGTCCATTGGCTTGGCCATCTGGCAGATCAGAAAACCCCCAGGAATCATTAGTAACTGTTGGATCCCAGTTTGCAAACCAGGGGTCTGTTTCCAAGGCTTCAGGAACACCACTGCTACTAGGATGCTCTTCAGTGACTACTGCTCCTGCCCTACCTGTCACTTGGTCTTCTGCATTATCTAGGCAAGGATTACTGCAGCTTGTGCTAGCAGCACCAGCTGTCTCAGGCAGCAATGCCTGCTCTTTTTCAGCAGCAACTTGACCTTCAGCAGCAGCACTACCATTTGGAAGGAGGCTGATGCTATTGTCTTCGGTTCCTTTACCAGACTCTTCTGCACTGAATAATTCAGCATCACACAGAACATTTCCAGTATTTGTAGGGTCCTTTTCTGTGTGGTCAGTTACCTCTAGGTCAACATGTGCCGTCATGTTTATACACTCCATGGATGTACTCTCTCCAGTACCATTGTCAGTTTGGTCTAAGCCATCCTCAAATGTCCTTTCATGGTCCTGATCCCAGATACCAAAGACTCTCTCAGGTTCAGCGCCAGCATTTTCTACAGTTTTACAGTTATCCACTACTATTTTGTCCCCACCTTCCAGCCCTGTGCTCAACAATGGGATTTCTCCATCTGCCTCCTCAATGACACTGACCCCTTCGAATTCTTCTTCCCTAGGGTTTTCTAGGTTAGCACCACTACCTCTCCCAGCATCCCCACCATTATCTTCCAACTCATATAAATTTTCTACCTCTGTGCTGACTAAAATTTCAAGATCCGATTTTACTAAACCCTTATGAAGTTCTACCTCACTGTTTCCTTTGGTTTCACAAGCTCGCTCTTCCAGTTCCTCTGTAACTTCTACCTCCTTGTAGTTAACAGCTCTGGTCTCTACCTTTTCACTTGGTTTGACACCTGCCCACTCTTCTTCCTCCTGCTCTGCTTCTTGCACATCACATGGGAGGGGTTCATCCAACAAGCTATCGGTTCCCAGGATGGGCGTCTCAAAACTGGTTATGGTCTCTAGAGGCTGATTGGTTACCGCATCTTCCCATGGGACATTTTTGGCATCCAGCTGGTCCTCCAGTGAAGTCCTTTGGTTTTCGTTTACAGAAGCTGACCCTTGTGCAGCATCCTCCTGCTCACCTACAGCAGGCCAAACACTAGCAGGCAGAGTACCCGTGGATTTGCTTGAGGTTTGCTCTGCCCCAGGGGAAAGCAAAGAACGGCCTGCAGTAATTTCCTGGCTGACACTGGGTGTGCTAACATCTAGGCCCCAGTTGAGTGAACCTAGATTAGTTTGAGATCTGTTAATATCTTCTGATGACCCACTGTTTGGGGTTTCCTCCATGATCAGGTTACACAGGGAAAGACTTTTTGAAGAATCAGGCTTTAAGCAGACAGAGAAGCAAAGAAAAAACACAAGATGAAAAAGATAAAGGCGGACTTGATGAGAAAACACAACATTTATATTTTACTAGAGCAATTTTAATTAAAAGAATGAAAGTGACTAAATTAAGCCATTTAAGGAAAAGTTATGTGGTTTGCAACATTTGAAGGCAGTAGATTGCAATGTAAAAGAGCAGCAATGATAGGCAAAACCAGAAAACTATATTACACCACACTGATTAAAGCATGTCTCTAGAGTGGTTGTGGTTTTAGGGGGAGGTTTGCTTACCGGCTGCACCAATTCGCTGCTTGTCTGTATAGAAGAAAATCATACATATAAAACACAGAAAATAAGCATGTGATGTACTTTGTTACAGCAGCAGTTCTTTAATTAGTAGCTCTCTAACCAGCAGCAGTTACCAAATTGGCATGGGGAAGAAGCAGCGGGTCCTCTCCTGCCACTCCACTGAAGACTAATCACAGGCCTCTGAATTTAAGCCACACTTCCAGCCTCTGGATTACATTATAAAAGAAGTTCTACATGTATGTTGAATATTCATCACACCTTGCTTTCCTCTGTGAGCCAGTGACATTTTTATCGCAGGTACCCTACTACTTCTCAATTGTAAAGAAGGGGTTGCTCTGTGAGTTGCTGAACAAGGAAGGAAGCAATCCAAGTGGCAGCGGAGCTTACTTGTATTTATACTAAGGCATCGCTGCATCACTCAGGCAGTACAGAGAGCCCTGAGTGTGCAGCTCTGATTCTCCATCACCCTGTGCCATGCAGAGGCACTTACATCCACACAGAGTAAGGCATCAAGTCACAAAGCCTGCTGTCTACACTTTGAACAGATACAAATGCTGCAAGGAAGATCAACAATTACTCTGCACTCAATTTATTAAGATAAACTCAGTAAAAGGTTGAGTATCCCTAATTTCAAACATTTAGCCATGAAGCTCACTACTTACTTTTTTTTTTTTAAACTAGAGCAAAAGAGGAAAATAATTATAATACAGAATACATATATAATATTAACAAGCTATAAATAAAACTGTGTGAAAGGAAGACATTGATAAAGCCATCTAATATAAGCTTAGAGCAACAAATTCAAAACATTTCTGGGTTATTTTAGCTGGTCTAGATATTGGCAGCCTTGAAATTTTGGCTAGCCTGCATACGTGACTGTTTTTTCCGGCTTTATTTAACCTTTCCCAATAGAAAGAGATGAGCATTTAATATACATCACATATGCCATGTGTTCACAAAACAGTGCTGCAAATCTGAATGCATGAGAAGCATCCACAGATTTCTGTGCTGGCTGAAGCTGCAAAAGGTCAAAAATGAGCATATCAGGCTCCATGTCAAGCCAACACAGCTATCTCCATGACATAAAGTCAAAAGAAAGCTCACAAAAATGAGTTGTTTTCTTCCTGCAGATCATTGTATCTGATTTGGCACCAGGAGGAAGAAGGAAGGATTGATGCAGTTTCCTAAAGTAGCAGCTTCTTTTGTGAACAACTCCAGTTCAATGTATGCCCACAAAGACAAGCTAAATTCTCTCTTCACTCCTGCATTTTGAGAAAATGGTTGTCCATTGGGTTAAAGTCCTGAGGGACTACACCTTCAAATAATTAAGACAGGTGACTAGCATCCATTCCTACCCTCTAATAGCTGTAATTCAGGCATGAGACTAAAAACAACGCACACTTAGCTATAATGATTGTGAATCTTATTAGCCTAGACTTCTGATATCATTTTGATTTTGTAGGCCAAACAACAGAGGTTATTTTTTGTTGCTGTGTGTTTTAAAAGATCCCCAGTGGCTTCATATACTTGAAAGTGTTTGTGACGGTCTGTAAATTCTTTGTCTTGGCTTTTGGTAAAAACATTATAAATCTGAGTTTAGGGTGTAACAAAATCAGAGGCACAGAAATATCCCAATTCGCAATGATAAATGTCAGGCTTACCGTCCATAGATCCCATGGCAATGTCTGAAAAAAGGAGCAGAAAAAAGAGGCTTTAGAAAAATACTGTTCATATACTACATGCTACATAACTGTGTGCATTAACTAAAAAGACAGAAATTATTTATATGCATATTTATAACATACATATTTTATGTATTAGTGCGTGTGTGTGTGTGCATGCGTGTGTGTGTGTACATATCTGCATATGCTTTTTGGTCAAAAGGGATGGGCAGTATGCAATGAATTGTGGTGTTTCCCACTTCAAAGCAGTTGTTTCTTCCCAACAAACTCACACCACCAGGTGCTTGAGTAACAGCCAGATTCTGAGCTGGTGACTGAATGACTTTCAATGGGTACAGGAGTCTCTGCAAAGTGTAAGCTTTAAAGAGCTTATATGGGTCAGGTTTTTAGCCAGATAAAAAATGGTCCAGCTATCCACTGAGAACAAGTGGGTTTTCCCATAACTCCAGCACCAGGAAGGAAAATGGCATGCTTTTTGGGAAAGAAAACAAGAAAGTTGATTAATGTTTTAACTTTCTTGTTCAGTCCGTTAAGAAATAAACGTTAGTGACCTCTCAGCAGAAAAGCTGAATGGACAGATGAAAGAAAAGCAGCAGACTTCATGCCAAATATTAATAGCCCCCCCCGCCATGAGAAGGAACTCTGCTGGTAGGTCTTAAAAGCTGTCTGAGATACTTCAAAACATATCTACTATATTTACACCTAGGTTAAAGTCCATGAAAAACAGAAACTAAAGATGTTCATAAAGTAAAACATAAAACTGTTCCTGAAAAATTTGCAAATGTTAAATGCGACATCTAACATTTGCCTAAGAGAAAGGATTGCTGCATTGAGCTTCTTGCCTGCTTCTTATTTTATAAGGACAGAATGTCTCTCTGAACAACTTCTGCTTTCACAAACAAAAGACACAGTAATAACTCACTACTCAGATTTACAGGAAATTAACATCAACAGCCATTTCTCAATCAGTTTAATTTTGTTTAAATCCAGGTACGTGCTTCTTCAGTGGATGTAATTCACAAGGGTACCTGCCTACTCCACTGTAACATTATTAGCTGAACATTCAAGCTTTAAGCAAAAATGACAGGTCTCTTCCTATAGAGCTAACTGGTGCAGACTCTAGATGTCCTACAGACTTCCATGGAAGGCCAGATTGCTCATTTTTCATTTTTTCATTTTCCTTTTCATTGCTGATGAGACTTTGAGAATGAGGGGGAAGGAACATACTGAGGGAAAGGCGAGACAGACCACAGCTAGCAAACGGAGGCGAGGGCCAGGCACGTTTAGAAGGGCCACTTCTGAAGCAGTCAGAGAAACAGAAAAGCAAGTGAGGAAGGGCAGACTGGGGCTCACTTACTGTGATGTGATCACCCTGGTAGAGCGGTGGAGGGAGGTAATTAATTAAATGATCAATAGGGAAGTCACGCCAGGCCTCCAGAGGCATCATGGCACAGACGACTACTCTTGTCTTCATGTCACTACTTCAGCACAATTTGCTGAAGGGAAAATATCCATGACTGAGGCAAAAACTATATCCATATGGAATGGCCACTTAAGTCTCTCTTCTTAATCTCCCTGCAAAGTAGCACAGGGCTTTCCAAAGACTGCGACCAGTGACTTCATTCTGTCTGTGCTGCCATAGCAATGACCCTGCCACATCCAGTGAGACCAAGACACAGACTGCAGGGCTGTCTTCCCTTCCTCTAAAAACATGGTGCTCTCACTCATCCACACGTTCCTGTGGACCATCCTTTCTCATATGTATGTGGGGAGGAAAGGTGAAAGGAGAGGAGAGGCTGAAGGCACTCAGTGAATGCTTCCTATGCACCTAGATGAAAAAATACAATGTACTTTTCTACACTGAATTATATTCTGTATTTCATGGTACAGCTGAATCTAAACCAACTCCTTACCGCTAAAGCAATAAACTCTTCTACAATAAGTATAATATGATGTCAGGACAAACGTGCTCTGTCACAAAAGTTAAATGTCTTTGGTTTAATGACCCCACTGATCTAATTAGTGTTATTACAAGACAAGCTGAAAGTGTAGAGTTAGCAAAGTCACAGCTAGAGTTTTCTGTCATACTGAATGTCAAAGAATTTCCTTCCCCTTCCCTGTTTAGAGGGAGCAAGAAAAATAACAAGAAAGATGCACAAAGTCTCTGTTATAATTAAACAAACCAGCAATGAGAAATTTCAGCTAATGTTCAGAGTGCTGACAATACGCTGTTTATCTGTCAGTGCATAACCCAGAGATCACTACAGATCTCATTATATAACTAGGACGGCACACCAAATAAGAAATTAATTAACTGAGGAAAAGAACAGCAGAGAACCAGGACTATCTCAGCCTTAAAGCTTCTTGTCTTCTCACTCCTTTCCCAGTGTTGCATTCCTGAACAGCTGATTAGTCCTCTCACGTCTCACAGTATAACCCAGGTTAGTGATAGCCACAGGGATAAAAGATTTTGCTAACAGTGTGTTAATATTTTGAAGAGTCAAAGCCAGGTCATAAAAATTGTCAGAAAAACAGGCGTTGGAGAATTATAATGTTGGCATTAAGAGTTATTCTAAAGATGGAAAATAACGGCATGCTGAAGTCAAGGCCAAGGTACCAGCAGCCATTCTCATTGGCGGACTTCTCATTTTACCACTTGACAATTTCTTCTCCTTCCAGTACATCATCAACTACAGGGTTACTGAGGGGGAAAGATAAGATGGTTGACAAGAGCTGCTCACGAAGATCAAGTTTTTCAGACACTGCAGATACACCACTCATTAGTACGAGGCAAATCTTTGCTACCAAACAGCACGTTGCATCTATATGCTTTGCCTACCTCAAGGCAAAGAGATACCTGAGACATGGGTGAATGAGTAACTCCTGTTGATACAACTTCTGGCTTGAAAGGGTCGAAGTCCAGATCTAGCAAAGATTCCTCTTTCTTAGCTTCAGGAACTTCATTCTGTTAGAAAAGAAACATAAGTCTTGAAAAACTCATCTTTCAAAAGCTGCCCTGGACAGCAAAATATTAAAAGGCCCAAGAAAAAAAAAATTACATCACAGACTTTCCAGCTACAGTGCAAGCCAGGAAGGGAGGAAGTTCTGAAGACTTTCCTGAGCTCGAGTGTAACTTTTAATTTTATTTTTATGAGCTTCACTCTTATGACGCCTTTGTTCTCTATGTAGTGCAGCTTTGCCTTTTCAGGCTAAACAAATTGCAGCCCTTTTGAAAAAGTGCTGAGTGTTCACCGTTTGACTGTGAAGGCCCTTTTAAAGTGCTTTGAGTCAGACATCAAAATTAAAAACTACATAAACGGCACCCAATGTCCATACATTCTAATAAGTGAATCTCTCCCCAAACACAAACATTAGTAAAAAGCCAATATAGAAGGACATAAGTGCATTTGAATTAAATTTCAATTCTGAACATGAATACCAATTAACATTTAATGCTGCCCTTAGCTCTAAACTTTAGGAAACATCTTACGTAACACTAACTAAATCTTGCTACACTGATCTGCTCTTACAAAACTGGATTACGTGGTAGAGCCTTTTTTTGTTTGCAATTAATGAATTAGCCATTGAGGTCACCATAAATATATAGATTGGTTCAATGGGCTACAGGTCTTTCCCTCTGTAAAGTAACACGAACAAATAATTTGTGTGCTCCAACATTAGTGTGAAACTGTAGCTGAGATTTAATTATCATTAATGATAAATATTCTAGGCAAGCATCTTTGTTTTGGTAACAAGGCTAGTACTGCCTACTGCTAGTTGCTCAGTGTTTATTAAATAGTTAGAGAAGCTTGTCTTTTGATGTACAGAATATATAGACAGTAAAGTATTAATTAGAATGCTATTTTGAAAAGTGTTCAAATTGGAAATGATACCATAGGAAATTATTTGTACACGTACATTCACATATAATCTTATGTAAGAACGGTAACACAGGATCAGACCACATAGCCCAATGTCCTGTTCCTGACTGTGACCGAAGTGTACACCAGGGGAAGTCTACTAAAACAGGGCAGTCATAAGAACAGCAAAACTAGGAGATAATAATAATAAAAATGATGATGCTGATAATAAAATAAACAAACAAAGCCTTTCTATTATTAAAACATCTAAGAGTGTAAACTTTCCAAATTAGTGTTACTATTGGTAAACAAATGTTTAAATGTAGGTAATTAATGGCTTCCATATGCCACAAGACATCTGAGCTCTCTGTGTCACCTGAAAATGTGATCAAAACAGCTCCTCAGCTCCCATGCTAGGAATGACAGAGTGACTGGAACACTCCAGTCTGGAAGAGGAGTGCTAGGAGTGATGTGAGCGGAGTTTACACCAGCGTGAGAGGCACAGGGGTTTAGCTGCTCCATGACTCCTCCAAAGCAGGAAGGCAGGTGGCAGTGAAGTTAATGGGGGCAGATGTGGAATAAAGAAAAGGTGGTGGTGCTCCATGTGGCACAGAGTTCAACTAGGGACCTCCTTGCCATTGGGTAGTGTGAATGCAAAAAATTTACATGTGCTGAAAGACTGAACAAACTTGTGGCAAAGCAGTCTGTTGAGGATGACTAAATACATAGAAATTATGTTGAGGAAGCCCCTGAGCTGCAAATGGCTGGAGGCTGGGAGACTATAGGAGAATCACAGAATCATAGAATAGTTTGGGTTGGAAGGGACCTCTAAGTATCATCTAGTCCAACCCCCCTGCCATAGGCAGGGACATCTTCAACTAGATCAGGTTGCTCAGAGCCCCGTCCAGCCTGACCTGGAATGTTTCCAGGGATGGGGCATCCACCACCTCTCTGGGCAACCTGTGCCAGTGTTTCACCAGCCTCAGCATAAAATATTTCTTCCTTATATCTCGCCTAAATCTACCCCCCTTTAGTTTAAAGCCATTCCCCCTTGTCCTGTCGCAACAGGCCCTGCTAAAAAGTTTGCCGGCATCTTTTTTATAAGCCCCCTTTAAGTACTGACAGGCTGCAATAAGGTCTCCCCAAAGCCTTCTCTTCTCTAGGCTGATCAACCCCAACTCTCTCAGCCTTTCTTCATAGGAGAGGTGTTCCATCCGCCTGATCATTTTTGTGACCCTCCTCTGGACCCGCTCCAACAGGTGGTGTAAGGAATACCAACTTTTCTTGCCTTGTTTTATATTCTTCCCTTGGCTTCTGCTTTTGGCTACTGGTGATGAGAAATAACTCGATAACTGGTCTGACACACTGAAGCCAGTGTTACGGTCTCACATTTCAACAAGTCAAAACCAAAACAGCCCTCCCCACCAGTAACCAGTATTACATTCATTCTGTCATGCCTTTCATCCGATGTATTTAGATTTCATCACTTACGCCCTTGAGGCACTAGTACTCATATGGTCATACAGCTTGATGAAACAACACAGCATTAGCTATCATATAATCAGAAATGGATGGAGAGGGAAAAGTTAATTATCTTTCAGTGAGGTTCAAGAATGAAGTTGTTACTTGTGAGGACTGAATCAAATGAATAGGAGTCTAACTGAGGCCATGCGAGATGACAGCTAAGGTATCTGTAGTGACAGGGTACTTACTGATCGCTGACTGCAAATATTACCATCATCCGTTACCCTCAGACCAAAATGAAGAGAACACTTGTCATAACCTTAGGAGCAAAGGCCAAAAAACCATATGGAGTAACTGAGATATCACATTAGATGGAGATTTAGGAGAAACAGGAACCTCAGGAAATCCCTCGATAATGGACAAAGCTGTGACAGGAAGGTCTGCCAATCATCCTGTGTTAATTCCACCATAGCATGATGAAGCATGAATAAATGCCACATTTGAAAGAGGTGGCTGTGGCAGAAGCAAGGCTGTACCTCTCGGAGGACATGTATGCACAAGGGATGGAGAAGGCACAAGAAACCTGCAAGGACCACCAGAACTGCCACCACTCTGCACACAGTCTGTACAAGCCTTAAAATAGCCCTGGCAGATATGGGTTGTTCACTCCAGAGCTGTCAGACACACTCAGACACGTTAAGTACCTGGAGGGGGCATATTATAAAGGCCTACAATGTCCAAGCTAGTAACTGGACACTAGGGAGCAATGTGATGTGAAGAAAACGAGATAAAGCAAGGAACACTCATTTCTAAATGATCCTTTCATCCGGTCACCGAGATATCACATCTTCTCACTGCTTTCTTTTACTTAGCAGTAATTAAATCCATTCTTGACAATTAATAAACTGGAAGTGTGAGCTGCTTTGTTGAATCAGGACCAAAATATTCAACAGCATCAAGCAGAACTGTCTTTCAGCATCTTGCACAACACCGAATGCATTAGTACTGCTTGGTAAAGAAAGATGAGCAACAACAATTACAGGCTATTTGTGTTCCAGAGGAGAAAACTGTTTGGCTTGTTCGTAATCCTCTGTGAAACATGGGATTAAAGCAGCAAAGCTCTATTCATCAGCCTGTTGGTTTTGTGCCTCCGTGTGAGCACAGTGCCAGGGACACCAGCGGTGGTCCTTTGGGAAGTCCTGCACCATTAGACAGCTTTGCAGGCTCAATAGCTTCCTCCATACTGCCCAACAAGAGCTCTGGGAGATGCCACAAGCACCAAAAGCTTATGTTTGCTGTCCATGTTTTCAGTGGATTTCATACAATATGTTTTCAATAACTGGTTCTCTTACAGAAGGATATAAAACCTATACGTCACACTATTTAGGTATGCCTGTACATACTCAGAGATCTCAGATACAGTAAGGATGCTTTAGTGATGGGGGTGGGTTTTGCGGAGGGAGAAATGCAGATGATTCATGAGAAGGTGGCCAGGGAATAGCTTAGGTCATTCCCAGGTCACTGACTGTGGAGGGGGGAGGGACATAAATCACTCACTGAAGGGAGATCAATTTTTCCTTGAGAGACAAGGGAGAGATTTCAGTTCTCAGGAGCATGCCCCACCTTGATTATGCCATTCCATTTTTATACCAATCTCTCGTAGAAAGGATGTAAAGATTCTGGAAATGTGACTTACACCCATTTAAAGCCCCATTCCAGTGTCAGCTCTTAATGGAAAAGCAAACTGGTTCCATTTCTGCCTCCCTGGCTGGCCTGACAGGTGAAGGTTAGGCGGATACAGCATTTAATGCAGGAGGCCACATCTAGCACAGGTTACACCGACTCTTACCACTGATGTCAAGGCTCATGCTGCCAGAGTAATAACTCCCACGAAGTCAGGGTACAATGATGCAACAGACCTGCAACCTCCCTTCAGCAGGAGGGCCCAGCAGCAGCTGCATACTGGGAGATGCCATTAATTCTTTAACTGTATGGCGACTTAACTATAAATAACTCTCTTCTCTTCCAAATAGATCCCTATGGACGGCGATGCCTTTTTCTCCCCTCCACAAGAAAACAGAACATCACATGTTCAAATTCTCTAAAATAATTTTGTTTTTCATTGCTGTGCCTACATTATCCTGTGTTGCCAAATGATTTAGTACAAAACCAGTAATTCACATGAAAACAAAAATTCATAAACATTCTGCATAAGCTTCAGATCTGCATATTTCTCCCCAGTTTATCAGACGCAGGCTCAGATTTCAGTTGTAATTACTGTAATAGAAAGGGTCCGTTATTGAACAACCAGCAGTTACCGTAACTGCATAAAAGCTGAATAACCGAATACATATTATACAGACTTATTTTACACAACCGTGGCTTTTCTGTTTGTTATATGCAATTTTTAAAAAAATTATAATTTCATAATAATGAGATAAAAGTAATTTTGATCACTTCTCTGCTGTGTAACTAATGTTTCTATGAGTCAAAAACAAATGAATTATTTCATTCATTTCATTTCATTCATAAAAGGCTGGAGCAGCCTTTTATACCTGCAAAAAGTTGATTAAAACAGCCAAGTTCCATTTTTTTTTAAATCACTCAAAAGAAAAAAGGAATACTTTTATGATTTTGATGGAAGAAACAGAAATAATGAAGGATCACTGTAAAGTGCCACTTGAGATGCTTAGGATTAGAAAAAAAAGCATCTTAGATGAACTCTCAGCTTGTAATGCAACCTGGAGGCAGTTAAATCTCAAACATGGCTGCTTTGCAGTATTTTTAGCCAGGCCTCTCAGGAAATCTCTCATATTTTTCAATATGTTAGCAATGTTAGCCCTTTTGAGTGATTATGTGTGGCCTATTCAAAGATAAAATACCATACGTGTGACCCTTTCAAGAGAACTGAAAATGGTAATTGTGCCTCTGCCTTCTACCCGTACCCTCCTCCTCCGTCCCCATGGAGTTCAGCCCCAAGGCCACTATCCTGGAGAATTTAGGGTGATTGCAAGGTTGGACCCATACACCATCCTCTGAAGCTTACCTGTGATGGAGTCGTCACATTGATTTCTGGGACAAAGTTGTCATCAAATAAGTTAATGATGTTCTCCTGTTGCAACTCCTTCGTGGGTGTGAGCTTAGGCAGTGGTGGGACTGGCGGACCTTTCCTCAGCTAGGCAGACAGCAAAAATGTCACAGACTAGTTCAGGGATAAAAGAAAGAGCTTTAAGCTAGACCTAAACAATTTGTGTTAGGTTTTTATCTCTGCTGCTTCACCTTAAATGTGGGAATAAGCCATGGGTTGAAAGGAACTGTTTGGTTGTTCGCCACCAAATGCCTTGAAATAAACATTGTGGGAAAAGCAAAACAACTCTATGTTTCAAACTCATTCCAACTCAAGGGTTAAGATTTCACACAAAAGCATTTCTTGGCTGATTTTTTTCTGCTGTGACGGGCACACAGTGCAAGATACTTCCTCTCCTATGCAGCTCATAGTTGGAAGGGCGATGCTGCACAGAACCAGGCCTCTGTAGCTTTTTGGCTTCTTAAGTTCATTCCTGTTTAGCTTTGCAATTTTGTCCCTGCCCACCTGTTGCTACCTTTAAAGCCTACTTAATGCTAAGACCATATCATCTCTGGGAACCACAGCACCATTTTGGGAGACCAGAGGAAACAAGTGTGCTCACATCTAACTAAATGCAAAACTAAATTTCTTCTGATGTTCTCCCACCATAGAAATAGCAATCAGCACGTAAGCTATCCCAGTTCTGAAAACATCAGTAACATCGACACCAGTCTTTGATATGTTCACGAAGTATCACATATAGCTCTTGTGCTACAGATGAAACTGATGCACGAAACTGATTCTTATTTCACCGATACTGGTGAGAATAGAAATTACTCCAGTGACTCCAACAGTGTCAAACTTCTCAATCCAGTGTTAATAACAACCAATAAGCTTTTAATTATCAGTAGTTATCACAGCAGTATTTAAGCTAGCTCTATTATTTACTGTTTTAGAGGTTGGCCAGACCAGTGATACTCACTGGCTAATTTTTTTCCAGGGTAAGCAAAAATTTTAAGATGAATGAAGAGCAGAAACATATAATGTACTGAAATTCATGAGAAGGTTTTAGAAATAGGTTTTTCAAACTATCACTGCTAACACTTCTTAAGAAGTGTTTTGCTTTGTCACCACAAGTCCCCTCAGTTCACCAGGCACCTTAAACTTTCTTCATTCCCCCTTATATAAAAACCACTTTGCACCCATGCTCGTGACACAGGGATGAACAACCAATGAACAGAACAGAGTGCAACAGAGCCAGTGGCCTCCCTGTCATTTCTCAGTCACACAACCTAATGAAAAATCCACTATATACATCATCTCAGCTATCTTTTACTGCAAAACAGGCCAGTTTCTCCTGTTAGGTTTCCGCTTACCTGTGTGGGTGACTTAGGCCGGGCTGGTGCCGGAGATGCTGGTGCCAGCATATGATTGGGACTAGCAGTAGGGCTAGGCAGGGGAGAGACCTCCTCTGGCGGTGACGGAGTTTTTGCAATGCGGAGTGGACCTGAATCACTAGACAGAAACAAAGCAATGGCGAGGACATACATATCATGCTGACTTATCACCTTGACAGTTTGATGCAATAGTTGAGCTGCATCCCTGAGGTAATGCCAGTGACCACAAAATGCAGTACACACTGGAGATGAACTGAGCCATTATATAATGGCTAAAACTAAAACTGCAATTAAATGCAATTAAAATTCAGTGATCTACAGTGTCAAAAGAAGTTTTAATTTTGAGTGATCTTGATTTTTGGAACATCTGTTTACCTGATCATTATAACTTGAGGAAAACAGAGTACCTGCATTTTTTCAGATTCTGTATTTGAAATAGTCTTTCATGTATAAGTTTGTAACTATCTTAAAATGTGAGATGGAATTGTTGTCTTCATTTCACACAGTTCTCAGAATAAAAGGCTCTAAAGATAAAAATCTCAGGGGAAGGCATAACAATGAATAATGCAAATAATTTTAAAAGCTCAGCAACTTCAGAAAGGTTCCAATAAAATAAAGCACAACCAAGATTATTATAAGGATATCACTATTTAGAGGGATGACTCACCACAACTATAAACAAGCAGTAGTCAAGTGACTTCAACAGAGCTCTGCTGATACTAAGAAAAGATCTGATGAAGTCCTGAGAAAGGATCTGCCCTTCCCATGAAAGGACCTGGTACAAACACTGAGACATATTCAGCTACCTAGAAATGCTGAAAGCTTACAACTCGCGGAGGCTATAAACTACAGCACTCAACAACCACAGTACTTGGTAAGAGAAGAGCGACTCCTACGCATCTTCAGGGAGAACAGAAGCACTACCTGATTGAGGAGACCACACCATAAATATGTTCCTAACGCTAACACAAGAAAAATTTGTTCTTTGGAAAGGATAGACTTAGCTCACACTCACCACCTCTTTCTGCGGAAATATTAAAAAAGAAAAAATAAGCAGTTATTAAGAAATTTCTTTCCCAGGTACAATATTTGCCTTCAGGATAGAGTATTCAGTAGCATACAAGTTTTTAAGATGTTTCTTTTTATACAGTTCTTTAAAGGAAAGATTAGGTACTGTACTTGTCTAGTATCTACTTCTCATGCATCTAAAAAGGAAAGCCGTTTTATCTTACAAAGACCTACTCCTGAGTAGTCTTTTAGAGCACCATAACTAATAATGGAAGTCAAAATCTATCCAGATTTTCACATAAGGCTCTGTGAACAGTACAGCAAAAGAGAGTAACACGGTAACTAAAAAAATAATGTATTTTTAAAAAGCATTTTAAAAATAAGTTAAGATGATCACACGGCATTAACCTATGTTTACTCATTTGCAGCAAGAATTTTTTTTTTCTCTCATTGATGGAAAGAGTAATTCAGTGGGAATGAGCATGTGCATGCTGGACATGGTCTAGGAGAAAGAGGTGGCCAAAATACCTGTTTATTACAAAAACTGCTTGAAGTTTTCCAACACTACATTATTTTTCATCCCATAAAAGTATTTTACAAATGCTTTATGGAAACATAGTCCAGCTTGTGAGTCCATCCTAAAGGGGCTGGAAGTGGTGATGCATGAGCTAACAACTCCTTGGAGACAGTGTGTAAGTATATATGAGCATGGATTAACACTTGAGCTAATGCAAAACAAAAATTTTGAACACACTCTTAATAAAGTAGTTCTGAAGTTTGCATTAGGTCAGAACGTTCAGTATTTTATTCTTTGTTATTCCAAAGTGAGATCAAAACAAATGCAGAAATATCAGCTATATGTTTGAGGCAGATGTTACGTTGCTTGGTCAGTCTTAATTGTTGCTATTCTGGGTCCAGCTTGAGGGCAAATTAGCAGTAGCTGTAACATTGTTCTGATTGCTTCTGATGAGCTGGGATTGGCTGGAAATTCAGGATTTATGTATTCACTCTAAATATCATTGTGTTTTGGTAAGTCTCACTGTTTTATGTTTTATAATTTCAACCTCTTCTGCCTATCGCTATTACAGTACCGAGAGGTCAAATTATGGCAGAAAGGCTACATTTGTTGCAAGCAAACAATCAGAAATACTGCACTGGCATCCACTGACCTTAAGAAAGCACCATCTGATTTTAAAATTTTTTTGCTTTTACTTTTATTTTAAGACAAGATTTCTCTTGAAATTCATTAAAATATGGTATTTTGTGACTTTTTTTTTACTTCAGCTTTTCAGCTTTTATGATGCACTCTCAGATCACATTTCTTGACTTTTCCCCAAGAGCAGAAGAGAGAAAAGCTGACTTACAAAGGCTGGGATTCTCACCTAATCATATGCCTTTAGGAGCTAAAAATCATCTAAATATTTCAAGGCTTTAAAAAAAATTTATGAGCGTTAGTAACATTGCTGTAGACTAATCATCTAAGAATAAATGAGCTATATATCTGGTGTAAATTGGTGTAACGGTCTACAATGAACTAGGCTAAATTGCAACAGCTGAGAATCTGGCCTTTATTCATCTTTTGAAAGGAAAAATAAGTGGGTGATGAAGGAAGTTTTGCACCTTTATTCATGCTGAGAAGAACTTCATCTGAAGTACCTTCATCTAGTACCCTGAACGAACAGACCCAGTGACCGTGTTGTGCAGCAATTGCTACACGTGGTGTGGGTGATTACTACATATGCTGAAACCCACAAAGCCTGCTGCAATGCAATTCATTAAAAAAAGCAATAAATTCACCTTGGTGCCCCTTGAATGGTGAAGGCTTTGTCTGCGTGCTGATCTCCCAGCTTCGTCATCACTTCATATAGTTTGTGACATAGCTGAGAAAACAAAACACTTGCCTGAGTTTATATGAAGCACTACAGTCATGATTAAAACCACAGGTGATAAATCTGGTCTGATAACTGATAACCTGATAACACGTAATCTGATAACCTTAAAATGGCATATAGATCCTTCCAAAATTACTCAGTGCCATGTATATCAAAAGCCTAAGTGGAAACCTATCAAAATCCATAGAATCAAAGATAACAGCAGTTCTTCAAAAACATAAGCTGGTTTTCAGAGAACAAGTTTATAAGCGTGACTGACTGCTGCCTGATTTCTGATGAAGGAGGTGGCCTAAAGTTTAAAGCAATATGGGTAGCTGAGAAGATTCATGTTTTCCCCTCAAAATCCTAACCCCCAATTTACATGGGACTTCAGTCAAGCGAGTTCTCCTTACCGTTTTTGTTCCTATTAGTAGGTTACTGCAGATAATACACTACCACTTAGCAAGGTACATTAAAAAGATCCTCACTGGAACTGCTCAATTTGCCTAACAGTCCCAGATACAACGTTGCATTGCTGACAACGTATATAGCAGTCTTGAAGGGAACGCTTGACATGTTTTTCTTGTACTGATTAAAGCAATGAGATGCTTAGCAATTGGACACAGAAAAAATACTGAAGGCAATAGTATACTAAAAAGAATGGAGAAGTTATCAAAATAGAAAGTGAATTTAGTGCTACAACTGATAATGCACTGTAACCCAAAACTGTATGGGCTGCCCTTTCCTTAAGGAGTGTACAAAAATGGCAAGTCGAAACCAACACAAAGGTTATGCTACAAATCTGGATCTAGGGCAAATTCTCACGTGTGTCTCTGCTAGATTTTTACTGCTGCATTACAAGACATTTGCTTGCTGTTATGCATATCACATAATCCATTATACATGAGATATTCATTTTTACTCACTAAAGCTATTTCCTTGTGAAACTTGGCTTCGAGGCTGGATACATTTTTGAAGGTGTTCACATAGAAGCCAACTCGTCTACAGAGGATGGCATAAAGAAAGGAAAAAGAGAATAGAAGATAGGGGTGGGAGGGCCAGAAAGGAAAATTAATTATTTTTTTTCCAGACAGGAAGCAACATTCTTGACTATTATTCTCAGCAAAGCAAATAATTGGATCGAATGTCAAAATTTCAGACTAGTTCATTCATGATTATTTCCGTTTGTGTTAAGAACCATCACATTTCACACCGCACAGAGTGAACCAAGTTGAGACTACTCCATAGCGGGGGGTTTCAGCTTGTTTTAGAGAAGGGGAGGATTGGAAAAGGATTGGCACGAGTGTGGCACAAGCACACGGAAGGCAAGGTGCTCTGGGCATGCTGTCTCCCACCGGACAGCAGGCAGCCATTGACTGAAAAGAGAGAGGTACCACTCCGGCACTGCGAGCGCCTGCGCCCTAGATGCTATCGCAGCACCTAGGTGATGCAGGTGCATCTGGAGGCAGCTTTAAGATATACAGCTCAGTATGGCCTGGGGGTGTGGGTGTCCCATGCTCAGCCCTTCTTAAAGAAATCAGCCCTGAAATACATGCATATGTATGTAAGACAAAATAATTTCGAATATAGGCTAGACATTTTTGCACATGCAGTCAAAAATCTGCTTGCTTGGAGTGATTACATACCTCTTGTACACTTCAAAAGTAGAAGGTGTTTTCTTAGGTTTTGAATTATTCGTTTTCCTATTTAAAACTTTCACGTGTAATTTCTCCAAACTTTTATTAACAAAAATAATCTTTGGCATAAGAATAAGCCTTCAAAATGCCAACTCAATGGACCATTTTCTTCCTGAAGAATTGTAATAACTAAAAAAAAGGACTGAAAGCAATTGCTTTCTGAATTATGCTTATTGCTCAAATTAAATTCTACCTTTCCCTGAGACTATTTAGTGGGCAACACATATTGAAATAAAAGGGCCCTTACTCTAAATCATTCATACGCAGTTTTACTTTTAGTAAGCCCATAAAATAAATATCTTGAAGTGCTAAGAAGCTTTTCAACTGAAATAGGCAGAAACACAGCAGGAAAACCCTCTATTGATCTGAAACTTAACAGGAATTAATTTAGAAGGCAGAGAAGACAAAGAATACTTCAGTGACTCACAATACAGTTCCACTCCAGACTGTCATTTGTTAAAGAACACAGCACACTAATGAGATGCTCATTTTTCTACTGCTTTTGTTCTCCTGTTCATTTTGTCCGGATTTTCTGTATAAACACAATCTATGATTATACATCCCAAATGAATGATCTATGCCACCAAATGCTTTTACATCGCAGACATAGCACAAAACTATGAAATGTGTATTCTGAAGTAGTTATAATAATACTTTTCCCTTCCTTCTACTGCTTTGGTAGTATTTTATAGGAACTTGGAAATGACAACTGCCATAAAATCTTTACACATTTGTAAGGTTCTTCATTTTGACACCTTTTACAGAAAAATGACCTATAAATAGACCCACTGCAAATCTTCTAGAAAAGCGTGTAGCTGCTCTGTACAGTTACATTTGACAGTGGAAGCGTTTGATCCTTTTTATTAACAAGTGGCTTTTTTTTTCCCCTTGAAAGGATCAAGTATCCATCACCAAGATTTCTGTGAAAGGTGACGGAAGCAGCGGGTCGTGGTCACGATCAGCTGTTCTGTGCTCTGCCACAGTTCTTTATCCATAAAATGGAGACCTTTTTGCGCCTCAGAATGAAGATATGATAAAGAACCTTAAGTGCCAAGATACACTGAAAGAAATAAGCATAAATACACTTACAGTAAGTATAATTTTGGATCATTTGCAGATATTTTCCCTGTTATTATTTAAAAAAGATAATGGATGGGATCTTCAAGAAGCCATCAAAACATTTTCTATCAGCTCGTTAAAATCCCCTGGTTCCCTTCCCTTAGTCCCCCTTTAGGCCTTCCAGACAATATCTGCATAGGCTTACCGTGACCACAGAGATGGCAACTCTTCTTGTAAATCAGTGTTAAACTCTTCAAACACTTTCTGTGCTTTTTGAAACTCTTCTTCTGCCTAAACCAAAATGAAACAGGGTGACTTCTGCAATCACTATGATATAGCAAAACCTGCCAAAGTTGGTTTTGTGCATTTGTTTTTTTGTGGGTCTTTTACAATTTTTATTAACAAAGGATGTGACTCAGTCCCACACCACACAGTCCAACACAGGACTTGCTATCCCCTCACTCTCATCAAGAGAGAAAGTTAGGGCTCAAACGGGACTCACTCCTGAAAGAGGCTGAGCGCGCCCTCCCTACCCACCAAAATGCTTAAGGATATCGCTAGTTCCATTTCTGAGAGAGGACAAAGAAGAGAAACTTTGTACTCGGTCTCTGCACAGAAACAAATGCCACCCAAGCTCCTGAAGTCTTCTGCCAGCATCCTTCTTAGTGTGCTACCTTGGTAATTCTGCCTTCGTCTTTTCTTTTTGAACTCTGCAGGGCTTCTAGATGATGCCTTGCACTGTCGTAGTCCACCAGCTTTCTGCTTCGTTTTGCAATGCGAGTCTGTACAGAGGTAGAAATGAAAGTCAGCACAAATGGTGCTTTTTTAAAAGCTTTTTTACCTAAGTTATCATTTAAGTTTTTGATACATTTTTATTATCCCTCATCTGCTGTTCATATCTGACTTACTATAATATCATACAGGAACATGGGCATGGTAAAAGAGACAAACTAATCACCTTATTTTAAATAAGGAATCCATTTACAGATGGTTTGGAAGGGTTTTTTGTGGGCGTAAGGCTTACAGGCCTTAGAAGTGAGATATCAATGTTATGCAAGACTTGTCTCATTCTCCAGAATAAGTGGACCTGTTAAACTCATGGTAACACCATCTTTTTCCCTTATATATAGTGTGCAAATTTAATGAATAATTAACATTTTTTTTTCCAGAGTTGGAAAAATGCTTAAAATATACTTCTCAGTATAGTTGCTCTGACACATAACTAAGATAACTAGAATTCAACATACAATAGGAATTCTAATCTACCTGCTCTAATTCTTTTATAACCAAAAAAAGTGTCTTTTGTTATATACTGAATTTACAAAGCTGTATATTATATGTAAATTCCACATGCTGAGAGGGCATAAGCACAGTGTGATTTATGATCAAGTTTGAGACTGAACATCAGTAATGTTGGGATTTTTTTTTTTTTTTTCAGTATTAGCCCCTGATGTAAATGACAAAAGGGATGACTGTGTGATACCTACTCAATTATAAACCATCACAAATAATTTCCAGCTATGTCCACAAAGTCACATCCGAATATAAAAGTATCTACCTCTCACCTGTAATGATTCTTTATCCCCACACTTTTCTTTTAGCAACCATCTCCCTGGACTATACACTGGACAGGCATCTGGGAGAAACTAGAATCTGCATAACAGTCTTTCCTGATGTGTATTACAAAATCTTTTTATAACTAATTAAAAGACAGGAACCATGGCTTAGTTAAGAGAAAGATATTTAGATACCTACAGGTGCATCTAGCCAATAACAAAAGGCCTGCTTTTCATCTTGTAATTTGTCTGCATTTTAACAGCTGAAGAACTTGATCTGTCCCTTTTGAAGTCAGTGAGAATTATCTCATACCAAATAAATAGGAGCAGGAAAAAAATATTATAAAAGTTTTATCTACAAAGGCTAATTTACTTCCAAGTCCTACTGCATGAAAAATATTTTTGTTCACTTGGAAAATCAGTGCAGCCTGATGTCAGGGATTTACTTACAGAACAACATCTTTTACATTGCAGAAGATAATGACTTCTACCTCCCCCCCCTTTTTCTATTTTTTTTTGCTTGTAATCTCATTTTCTATTTATTTTATGACTCAACAGTAATTTTACAAATTGTCCTTTATAGGAAATCATTACTGTACTTTGATATCAGGAAATTGTCCTAGATATGTATCCAAGGTCAACAACGACCCATCCACCAGTTTTTGATGGAAGTCTTCCCAAAGTTCATCACATTTCTGTAAAGGTAGAAAAGAGAAAAATGCACTTAGTAGTTTAATTCCACTCTAAACCTAGGAGAAATACAAATGTAATTGGTAAAGATTAATCTTTCTGAAGTTTTAAAATGTTCTTTATGGCAATGACTTAGGGTGCACTTACAAGGTAAATGAAAAGGAATACCTTGACATTGCAAGTTTTAATTCACAACAAAAGAAGTTTTAGCTTAAGAACTAGTTTGTGTTTTCATTCTTTCAAATAGTAACTGCTATGTGAAGATAAGGATGTCACGGATTCAAGGTCTTCCTCAGGGTTTCAGGTCCCTGAGGGTCAACAACACAGAATCTGAAGCTGCCCTAGTTCTTACACCTAAGTACGTTCACTGATGATGAACCTTCCTTACAGAGAAAAGAAGTACAACTAAAAATAGAAGAGTAAATAAAATAAAGGAGAAAATAAAGCAGGTTTCCCATCAATTACAAGGATTTGTAAGCTTAGCTTTGCTTGGTCTTTTTTAAAATAAATGCTGTGGAGATCCACCCTAAGAAAGGTCTTTCCATCCCATACTTTTTGTGCCATTAAGGTACATTTGATGAAAAGGCTGATACACAGACAAGAACTCTACCTCGCACTGCTAGAGAACTGCAATTCCAGATCTGCAACATGCCAACATCAGCAGGCAAAATAAACAAAATCCCCCCCAGAAGCTATAGTGCTTTTCCCCAGTCCTCTTTGCAGCTCTGGGGTAGTCACCAGGAGACATCCCTTGCAGTTTTCCGGTTTTTAAGAACATGTTAATGCAGCTGATGTGACAAGGACCCCATGGGGAGCAGGATGAGATTCCTTGCCAGAAGCAAATTCTGTTACATAGAGACATAGTTCTGGAGGTCCCAATTCTTCAGGTTCTCAATTGAACAAGTCATTAGCACGTGTTAAACATCCTGATTCCCCTTTTCTTTGCACATTTCAAAAATCACTGAACTCCCTCCTTTGATGGGAGAGAGGCTTAAAGCGGGCGAGCACTGCTTTGCAGGGCTGTTATCCTCACCAGCAAGTCCGGAAAGCTATTCCCTAGTGTTTGTTTTATCATGAGCCACTATAGGGCATATTATAAATGCTGTGTGATGCCAGCATTTAGTTCATTCATTTCCTACCCTAATAGAGTCCCTAATGAATTATTACAATCTATTAATCATGCTTAAAAGAAATACCTTATTTATTAACACAATATTTAATCACAGTGGTCTACAAAGCAGCACAGCATTAGATCATAGCAAGCAACTGCCAGCCTTGTGCATTTGCCTTTGTATCTTGCTGATACATATTTTGGAAAAATTAAAATCATGGAGGTTTTCTGAAAGCTAATGGGCTCCAAAACCGTTGCTGAAGAGTCCTTTAAGCCATCATCTTTCCTACCATACAGAATAAGGCCATTTAGAATGATCATTTATATCATGGACTGCACAAATATATCATTGTTTTTTATTGCAGGTTGAGGGATGCATAAATCTACATTTGTGATTGTACAGGGAAAAAATCAGGACCAGCAATTTTGTAATGTTGTCCACATGAGTCTCTTATTAAGAAGACACATCTAACGTTTATCCCTATATCTAATAGAGATTAAGAGCCAACTTTTGGTCCTTTCATACACAATTATGAATTTCTGAGTGTAAAATCTAACAGCCTACAAATACAAGATGAGGTGCTACAGCAAGATGCAGCAGGAGATCTTCCAGCTGTTTAACCTAAGACAATATAAATCATATGGTATCTCAACTTACACAATTTGGAAGTTGAGTGCTTTTAAAATCAGAAACACATCATGCCTTCAGCAGCAGGAAAGGGTAGGGGAAGGCAGCCATAGAGAAGAAAAGCAATCATTACACAGATACAGGAAGATTGCTCTGTCTTCCAGTTTCTTGTTAATTATATTATCCAGGAGGCCTTGCAAACTGAATGCCAGGTGGTTAAAAGCTGCACTGATAACAGTTCGCACTTTCTTGTCACCACCAGCACAATTGCTGACAGACTTGCCCCAGAATTAAGGCTGCTCTAAGCAGGCAATTCAGAGCACCTCCAGCTAAGCTCCTGCAATGTCCTCTAGAAGAACCTATTTTTCTCTAATCACTGAAGGAACCTCAGAAAGGTTAAAATGAATAGTACCCTGCAGCCTAATTTGGCCTTAAATTCCATATTCTTGTCAGAGAAAGGTGAGTGTCCCATCAGGTATCCTGTTTAGCGCCACTGGCTCAACAGTTGTTACACAGCATACAAGGATAAGCAGATTTAATAATTTTCAACATTCAGTTGAATTAAGAATCCTGACTGTAACACTGCATGTAAGATACCTTGCACAAACTTGTCAATCAGTTGCTATCACTGACGTTGACCTCAGTGGGAGCTTACATCAGCTAGTTCGTAAAACAGACATTGCAAATGCGCCATCTGGTCAGCAGGAGGTGTATTTCACAAGACCAATAATTTCTGTGCTCAAAAAACAGGATTTAACATACAATGAAGAATTAAGGGAATTTTTCAGATGTACACTTCTCCTCAACAGCTCAGATTAATCCATTTGCAGCCAAAGTACTTTTTTCCTCTTTCCATAGCTCTTACCTCTCCAATCATTTTGACATCTTCTCGTCCGTACCAATCTGGCTCATACACTTCATGAAGAGACTCTGTAAGCTTCTTTGAGGCATCTTGCATCCCTGTAATTAGACAGAAGGAGGAACATATAACTGCAAACTACAAGAAACAGTTGCTAAATATCTTTATTTTAACCCACATGTACCCACTATACTATTCCCTCTGGCATGTTTAGAATATCGTTCTCAAGAACTGAAACAAAACCTTTATTTTCAGCCAGCTCCCCCAGGTTAATGAGAAATGTCCCTCACAGAAGGATTAACCCATATTTATATACAGGAAAAACATTTCGATCTGATTAGGGATTTCATTTTCTATTCTGAACTAAACATATCTGAACAGGAATAACAACTTGGAGGGTAGTCCTGCCCACTAAAGACATTTAATACCCAACAGAAAGACTATCACCGAGAAGGCAATCAAACAGAAACCTGCCTTTGGTCATTCTCAGCTCTTCCACCCTACAGAACAGTTTCCTACCTTGTCTGTAATGAGTACCATGCCCACCTGTGTGGAAAAGGAGGCATCTCCAGGGTGGCACAGCTAAAATGGCAGAGATTTATGGGATTTGCTGGCTATAAAAATTGACTTAGGAGAAAAGCTAGAAGGCATCTGTGCTAACCAAAAGTGCTCCCCAGAATGAGGGAGTTTGCACACAGGCAGAACATATCTCAGGATTTCTCCTTTCCTTGTTTTCAAAGATATTTAAGTCTCAGGAGCTTTCACATGTAAAGTGAATGGTTAAGAAAAAGAAGCTTGTTATTCTTGTGCCCACAGTAATGATGGTGACCTGAAGGAATGCAAATAATGAAGCAAAGGACTGGCAAGAACTGAGGCAGTGTCCACAAGGCTAGGGAAAAGAGATGCCTGAACCTGGGGAGAGTGCCGTAATGGACCTGGTTTTATGAACAATTATTATCTTGTATGCACACCTAGTAGGTTTAGAATATGTGGAGCCCAGCACTTATTTACATTTGCAGCAAGGTGGTGTCTACAGAGAAGTGCACTGAGCCAAACTGCATCAGTCACCCTTGGAGCTCTTGCTACCACAGGTGAAACAAGAACAGGGACTGTTGATGGTTATCACTCTGTAAGACACAGAGGAGTTGGCTTAAATGTAAAGTAGCTTCACTGATATTACAAGAAAGAGCCTAAACCTATCTTCAGAGAGACCACTTTGACCCCAGTGAATAAATTACTGCCCTCAGTGAAGGCACCAGAGTTTGCCTTTCCATTTTGATGGAGCACAAATACATTAGATGTTGAATACGGTTCTGAATCCAGTAAAACAAACCTGATCTCACCTAACATGCTAAGAGTCAGTTCAGAATCAGTAATTTTAAAATGACAACTTTATTTCAACTACTTTGCAAAATCTGAACAACGCTGACTGCTAATTTTTTTACCTAGCATTAACTTTTTAAAAAAAAACCAACACATTTTTTCTCCAGCCAAAGTCTGTTTGCTGCAGCACATCTGTGCTGTCTTGAAAATATCTCTAGCGTGATCTTCAGATTTAACTTCTCGGTGGCTGAATTTAGGAATGACATCGATATTTCTGTTTTCTGCACAAAGAAATGTTTAGGAGCGGAAGAGGAGAATTCACTTGAAACTTGAATGTCTAGAAGAGCAGACTTGACCTAGTCAGCAGCTATTCCACCATGCACTCCAAAACACACACTCAAGACACGATAGGAAAATAAATGCAGTAATGCACACTTCCTAATATAAAAATGGTGGTCTATGGAATGGGTAGGATAGGAAAAAAGATACTGAAAAAAGCTGAAAGTAGATGGCTGTTCTCAGACCTTGGGTTCAAGGGAGAGAATGGCATGGGAAAGGGGGAGAACAAGTACAAAGGAAACCCTGGTATTCAGAGGGTACAAGCTTTCACCCTTAAATCCAAAGGTGCTGTGCCAAAACAGAATAATTGATCTCTTCAGGGGTTGTCTTGGGGGTGCTTTTTAATGACAGAGTTCAGCTCAGAGAATTGGTATAGCACAAGAACTTAAGATGCATTTCTTCCTTTTCTCCTTCATGGTTAATGCTTAGGATGATGTATCATTAGCTAAGAAAAGGTTCCTGAATGAAAGGGCTTTTTTTGCCTAGAATATGCCAGATTACAGTAAAATACAGATGACGAATGCATATTTTTCTAGGCAGGACTCATTTAAAATCTTTAATGCCACTGCGAATTAATCCACTCAGGAGGTAAGGCAAAACCAGCACAGTATCGCCGTGCTTAAGAAGGCTGCTTCTGTCCACTCAGGGCAAACACACAGACCAGGAAGGTTTGTGCATCCCTGCTCACGCTTGATCCTTTCTGATACCTGAACTTCTGCCCTTAAGCACGCTGTGTGCTAAACCTCCCACGTACGTTCCTATGGCAGGCGTGCTAGCACAGCTGCTCGCTAATCCCTCCTGCAGCACACATTCAGCTCAGTCACAGACCAGGCTTGGGTAGAGCACCTTTTCCTATGCAGACTTTCTTTTTTAAATACTACAGGACTCAGGCATATATCTGCTTAAGAGAATAAGTAAAAGACAATATCCCACGCTTGAGTCATATCAAAGTTGCACCAAGGTTTACACTTGTTTCAGTTCTGAGAATCTGGCAATCCTTCGTTCTACCACATTCCTGTAAAAAACATCAATCAAATCCAGCTGCAGCGTGAGGCAAGTGGGCATTACAGTACTTGGTTTCCTCCGTCAGGGGCTTCAGTCTGAAATTTCCACAGACCAAGATCATCCGTCCTACTCCGCTAATACTGCATCTATACTAGCTTTACTGCAATAGCCCAAATGAGTGCATAGGTAAATACCAATCTGGTGGCTTCCCATTCTTTTTCGTGCCTGTGGGCATAAACTTACAATGTCCAATGATTTCTTTATTTGGCTGGTTTTCACATAGAATTATTTCTTATGCACTGATAACTTTTATGCATTATTCAGCACTAAAGTTAAGAGGATTAGTGTCAGCCATAGACTGCAGGCTCTCTCTGCTTTTTTTAACTGCTATCACTGAGAAAGATGAATTGTTTAAAGCAAGTCATTAAAGTACTAAGAAATGTGAAAAGAATTTTTACTGCTGATGAACAGTTAGACATTTATATTTAATATGAATTGTTTCATTTAATACCACTTCTTCTTGGTAATTGGGTCACTTATTTAATAACTACAAATGCCAAAATAATTTAATCGCTTAGGAAAAATGATGTTAAATAATCCAGTTACTGAAGTCTGAGGCTCTTGCATGAAATCATCCTTCTTTCTGTGTGAAAGGGCCCCTGTCCCTGGAACCCCAAAGGACTCTTGGAGGCCCCCACATGCTAGGGATCCTGGGGGTGGTGGTGCAGAGATGTTCCCATTACAGTTCCCTAGAGATGGCAGAGGGTAGGTGACTCTTTGCCATCACAATTCCAATGTACTCGAGTTCCCATGGAGATTGAGACTGGCCTGGGACTCCATGTCGGTTGTAGGACCCATATACTGTGGGGTTTCCTCACTCTCTGGCAGGGAAATCTAGACTGAATCATGGAGAAAATTCCATTTTCCTGATGGAGTGAGGCACCTTGGTCTAGCTCTTGATATTTAATTATTTGAGTGGGAAAGAGAGCTTCATGTGAGGTTCTCCAGGGAAATGACCTATCAGGGTTGTATCTGATATTGCTAGTTATCCATTAGAGTTTCCACTGGAACAATTAAATCATTTCATAATTAATTACTAAGTCTTACAGAAAGATGATTTCTAAGAATTCTAAGAAATTACAAGATTAATTTTAAGATTTGTGTATCTGGAGGATATGTGCAGTTCTGTCAGTCACAGACTGACAACTAGGCAGCAAAACTGCTTACAGACCTCCAAAACCTCCCCTTTCTTTCCTGTAGACTTGTTATTATTTCTCAGTACGTTAAGCCAGCTGAAAAGTACGGTGCTTCTTTTTCATGATGCAGGATTCCTTTTCACTTCTGCCACCTTGCCACCTGCGTGCAGATCCAGGTCTGTATCTCCCCATCTGCACTGGTACTTGCAAAGAGTTCAGGGTACAGAATGGGAGGCTGATTTAGGGTTTCTTTAACAATTGGCCCATAAAACCATTCAAGTCACCTACAGCTCTCAAAAGCTTAAAAAAATAAATCATGAAGTAGAGAACCCAGATACACGTTGCCAAGGAGACTGGAAGAGACGGAAGACTGAGGCATGAGATGATTATAGCTATGGGGAATAGTACACAGTCTCGTCAGTACAAACACCACTGATACATAGCAGACATTAAACTATCATGCAGGTGAAATAAAACAGCACATAAAAGCCATTTGCAAGTTCAGCAGCATTATGACATGGTTCCTCCGAGTCCTTGAGTAACCAGCAGTAAAGATCAAGATCGAGCTAAGACTAAGAAGCACCCCTGAGTGAGGGAAGGAGTCTGAACACAGCAAACATCCTTTTATTTTAAGAATGTGTGACACTAAACCTCAAACTGTCAAGTATATTAAAATGAAGGGATAGAGCATTATAAGAAGGCTCAATTGACTATTTCTTGCTTAAATTGTGCCCAGATCTCATACTTCCAACTTCTAATATCCAGTCACTCAAAAGTCATGCAGCAAAATGAAACTTATTCCTAGAGTTCACAACCTACCAGCTTCATAAAATGCTTTTAGTTAAAGTTAGCTATCTTGCCAATTCCTGATCCCTTTAAAATGAACTGCTTTTCTCACACCCATAAGAGTACAAGGATGTCAAGTGCGTTATTTTCCAGTGATATGACTGATCTTTTTCCCTGCAAAATGAGCCCCTGATGACAGCATGCCTCCAAGGCTCAGATGCCCTAAGTGCAGAAATCCCACTCCAGTGCCTAAATTCAGGAGTTCCCATGCTTTTGTGCATAACCACCCCAAAATGTTTTAATGATGTCAGTCCTTCAAAGAATAGCAACAAAGAGGCTGTAGCAGCTGCTACAAGCAGCAGATTTGTTCCTGCCGTTCAACATCTGGAAGGGCGTTTGCCACTGCTGAGCTAGTCAGCTTTGGGGAAGCCCCAGCCAGAGCTGTGTTTGTAGACTACTGTCTTGGGCTGTCCTCCCACTCCACAGCATGAAGGTGTGCCAACACGTGAGCCAAGGATGCCCACTGGTGGCTTGTTGGCTTTGGAGAATAACATTTTTAAAGCTTTTGCAAGCTGCTTATGACTGGGTCTTTTTTAAGACAGGAAGATACTGAGGTGTTAGCAAAGACTTTTCATTCTCAATAAGAAAGTCAGTCCAAATTATTTTCAAATATGGACTTACAGGCTGTAACAAGAGAAAGATGCGGCACAGAAAAGCATGGCTAAAAAGGCAAAAGTTGCAAAATGAAAAATTTCATGCCAAGTTAAAACCAAAACTCGGTGCAAAGCGTAGCCCACTAGATAGTAAACCAGCAAAAGGACCACAAATGCACAAAGTACTAGGAAAAGAAGAGAGAAAAAGAGAGAGAAAGAAAATGCAACATGGAGAGGAGGATTGTTGTAACCAACACGGAAATCAAAGCAGCATGTAAACAGTCAGCCTACGTGACAGAAAAGCCATCTGGCCAACAAACAGCCTCATCACGCTGCTTCTGAGTATCCATCTGATAATGGGTGTGGGGAAGGGATGACTGAAAAATAAGAATGTAAAAATCAGCATGCAATGGGTCCCAAACAAATGACCAATGCTGAAATTTCCTCTAAGAACAAAAGACATTGTTTAAATCCCTACAAGGCAAAATACCTCTTGTCTGGTACAGGATTTTCCTTGCCCAGCCCATCCAGCAAATAATAGATGGTCAAAGACATTAAGCTATTGCTTTGATCCCCATTTTACAATTCCCATCAAAAAGAGGTTTCTTCCCTGCCTGTCAACAGCTGCTTAAGCTTTATTATAACACAGTGATTTCCAAGGATGTTAATATTGGTTTGTAATGTTTTCCCGAATGGACTGGAGCCAGGTTAAAAATATATACACATACATATTTATCACATATATATATATTTATATCAAGAAGCCATTAATGTGTCTCTGTCAGTCACCAACTCTTATTCTCTTCCCTTTAGCACCTGGCCTCCAACTCCTCCAAAGAGAGGCGGCATGAGAAAGAGAACACTCTGTGTATGGTGCTAAGTTGAGTGTGCTGGATTTACAAATGTCCAGTAGGATTTAAATAGCTGTTTACTTAATCTCTGATATTTAGGCACTGACCGGTGAGCTTCTGCTACTTGGATTTTCAATGTAGTATTGAAAGAGATCGTATTTTATTTTTAAACTTAAAAAAATGGATTAAGCAGGCAGAAATAGATGAGAAATCACATTATTGCAGGGAGTGTGGTTTTGGAGGGAGGAGATATCATCCAACTAGTAATACCTGGAAATGTTACAGTTGCGGAGGTCAAGCAATCCCTTGCCTTGCATGGGGTATTTCATATTCTAGCATTTGCAAAGATGAGTACCAAGATGCGTAGATTTTGTGGGTGCTCAAAATGCATGCAACGTGAGAATCTGGGCAGCAGTCTTGCACACAAAGGACAGCCAAGGATGAGCCGCGCATGCAAGACTGTACACACATGAGTTGACATCAAAGGTGCAGAATCCCTAGCAACAGGCTAAAGAGCCTATGCCAGATCCAAAGCAGAAATGTGGACTAGTAATGACAAAAGCATTACTTGTATTTGTCTTTGTATACTTTAAACAAGCCTACTGGTCTCAACTTTTTAAAAAAGTTTGCTTTATGAAAACATGATGTAAAACTTAAAAATCACCTTTGATGGCTGCTAAATATCCTCTCAGTTCTCTCTGGAGCCTGGAACCCTCTGCCTGGAAAAGAAAAAACAGAAAAAAAGCAAGGAAGTGAAAACACATTTCAGTTATGTTATTGAAAACATATTTCAGTTATATTTTATGCATTAAAACGTGCATACAGTATGTCAAACAACAACAAAAAGCAATTTTGGGAGCTATCTGGTGAATAGTGTCACACGTTGCAAGCATGCACAGGTTCATACAGAAAAGGTGGCCAGGCCAAGATGCTATGCATAGTGTACTCTCTAGGGTAAAATTTCTAGCTTTATTTTATCAGTCATCTGCACAGGGAAGAACTCCAGCCAAAGAAAGACAGGTATATTTTACAGCCAAGGTCCAGTTCAAGTCAGCCTGGCCAATGTCCTAACCTGAAACATAAAGAAGTATAATCACCTCCACTTGAAACCACTCAAATGAGGCCAGTCTAGACTGCAGAGAATCCATGCCCTTACATAAATGGCTTACTACTTCTGCAAACTTTTTTCCAAGTATTTTAACATTTTAATATTTTGCAAGCAAATAACTACTAAAAACAATAGCATTAGTTATTTTGTTTAGCTTGGCTAGTGCATCATGCAGTCTGCTGTGAAATCTCAACTGTTTCTTTGGCAAATACATCAAAATGATCTTTCTTTGTCTTATACCAACAGCCTTTGAAAAACTCAGGGTAGACAAAACAAAATGGGTTGCTTTATTTTGGCTCTGACTGTATCACAAGTTGGACTTCACAGCCCCTAGGATTAGCAATAAAGTATGTGCTACACTATAGCACATACTTTATTGCTAAAAAGCTGTTGTCCAGGCCACCTTCAATAGCCTGAAGATTTTGGAAACACTCCACGTTTATCAGTTCCCAATATCCTTCAAATCATTTATTTAAGCAGTTGGAAACTATAGGAATATCAGCTTGCAGTCACATTTTCTCACATACAGTTACACCATATGGAAAAATCAGCTGCAAAATATGACTGACTGCTTAGGAGTTTTTCTCATATTTTTCGTGTGAAAGTTAGACCCCAAAAGGCTGCATGTGTGAATACTTTAGAAGGCAGAGTCTCAACTGGTATAAGCTGTTGTAACTCCAATTAAGTCAAAGGACTTCTGATGTCAGTAAAGGATTTGCCATCAGCGGCAGCAATGTTCAGAGCATTCAGACACGGGATCATAAGAAATTCAGGTTGAAAGGGACCATCTGGAGCTTAGAATCCATCTACCTGCAGCCATGTTAAATCCAAATCGTGATTCTCAAAAAATACGCACTTGCCTCCCCCGTACACACACTTGCAGATTACATCCACTAAACTCACCTGCCTCTCCCAGCTCCCTGCAGGGAACTGGAGGCTTTTAGAACTGGATCGAAAGCCCCCAAATGACAATGCACCATGAGAAGAGAACAACTGTTTTAAGGTCCTGGAAATATTAAAGAATTTAAAAGGTAAAAATGCCTGAGTGGGCAGACTGAATTCACTTTATGGATTCAACAAATAGAAGGTTGCTTTTGCAGTAATTTGATCTGAAGCAAAACTCGTTTTTGAACCTAAATTCATTAATCAACTAAATTCTGACTACAGGAATAGACCCACCAGGGTGATATCTGAGAAGCTGCTGAGTAACAGCATGAGCACAGCAGCACTGAGACCACCAATCTGTCTCTGGTTTGGGACCCTATTTGATGCTCCAAGAAAAGGCAAATCCTTCCCTTGGTTCAGGATCAAAGTTACATATCAAAGCAGGAGCCAGACAGGCACCGGTTGAGTAATCAGTGGATTAAACCTCAGGCTTAACTACTTATAACACAATAGAAAGTTCTGAAAGTAGTGGTAGCTTGATGTTGTGTCCCTTAAGAAAATATATACATTTACATATTCATACTGTTTAGTAAAAAGTGCCACCCTAAACGCATCATAACAACACATTTTATCATCCTACATAACACAGTAGCATCCTAACATACTTCAGAAGCTGAATTTTTTCTACTTCTTTCCATGCTAGAATGGGAGGTAGAGAGATGACAGAAGTTGTCGACTTTGCATGGAGTAAGGCATTAAGTGAACAACACTGCCACACAGGAAAGGAAACTGAACCTGGGGGCAGAATTTCTTGCTCTAAGATCTGAAGAGGAGTATCGGTAAACATGCAGCAGAAAGAGGAGGGAAGTTCCCCTTTTTTGCGTGCCAGTCTCCTCCTGGGAGGATCCTATGTACTCTGAGAAGCCACATGAAGGTATAGAAATTATCATAGAATCATTAAGGTTGGAAAAGACCTCTAAGATCATCGAGTCCAACCGTCGACCCAACACCACCGTGCCCACTAAACCATGTCCCTAAGTGCCTCATCTACACGTCTTTTAAATACCTCCAGGGATGGGGACTCCACCACTTCCCTGGGCAGCCTGGTCCAATGTTTCACCACTCTTTCAGTAAAGAAATTTTTCCTCATGTCCAATCTAAACCTCCCGTGGCATAACTTGAGGCCATCTCCTCTTGTCCTATCGCTAGTTACTTGGGAGAAGAGACCGACACCCACCTTGCTACAACCTCCTTTCAGGTAGTTGTAGAGAGCAATAAAGTCTCCCCTGAGTCTCCTCTTCTCCAGACTAAACAACTCCCGTTCCCTCAGCCGCTCCTCATAAGGCTTGTTCTCCAGACCCCTCACCAGCCTCGTTGCCCTTCTCTGGACATGCTCCAGCACCTCAACGTCCTTCTTGTAGTGAGGGGCCCAAAACTGAACACAGTATTCGAGGTGCGGCCTCACCAGCGCCTAGTACAGGGGCACGATCACTTCCCTACTCCTGCTGGCCACACTATTTCTGATACAGGCCAGGATGCCATTGGCCTTCTTGGCCACCTGGGCACACTGCCGGCTCATGTTCAGCCAGCTGTCGACCAGCACCCCCAGGTCCTTTTCCGTCAGGCAGCTTTCCAGCCACTCTTCCCCAAGCCTGTAGCGCTGCTGCATGGGGTTGTTGTGGCCGAAGTGCAGGACCCGGCACTTGGCCTTGTTGAATCTCATACAGTTGGCCTTGGCCCATTGATCTAGCCTGTCCAGGTCCCTCTGCAGAGCCTTCCTACCCTCGAGCAGATCAACACTCCCGCCCAACTTGGTGTCATCTGCAAACTTACTGAGGGAGCACTCAATCCCCTCATCCAGATCATCAATAAAGATATTGAACAAGACCGGCCCCAGTACTGAGCCCTGGGGAACACCGCTTGTGACCGGCCGCCAACTGGATGTAACTCCATTCTCCATAACTCTCTGGGCCCGACCATCCAGCCAGTTTTTGACCCAGCGCAGAGTACACCTGTCTAAGCCGTGAGCCGCCAGCTTTTCTAGGAGAATGCTGTGGGAGACAGTGTCAAAGGCCTTACCGAAGTCCAGGCAGACCACATCCACAGCCTTTCCCTCATCCACTAGGCGGGTCACCTGGTCATAGAAAGAGATCAGGTTGGTCAAGCAGGACCTGCCTTTCATGAACCCGTGCTGGCTGGGCCTGATCCCCTGGTTGTCCCGCACATGCCTTGTGAGCGCCCTCAAGATGAACCGCTCCATAATCTTCCCCGGCACCGAGGTCAGGCTGATTATCTTTCCAATTCATATCTTCTTTGGCCTGAGCGCTAGTATAGCCTCTTAGCTTGTGGTGAAAATGGGAAGCAGATATTCACAGCAACTCAGTTCTTCATCATGGTCCAACTGAACAGGCGCCCATACAATAACAATTTTTAGTTATTGAAGAATTTCTGATGTTTCAGAAGCAGCAAACCACAACTGGAAGGCTCAGAACCCCGTTAGCTGTCCTCATGTCCAGTAAAAGACCTATATTTACTCATACATGTGCCATTTTGTCACTAACTAGCACACCACAAATGGCGTGTCAGGGAGACGCATTGCTCAAACACCATGTTTATAACTGCACTGCTATGTAGTTTTACGACTGGTACCCTAAACCACCGTGAGATCTATTGTGGCTGGTTAGCGCCGCAAGTAATCAGCAACCACTGCTCAGGAAAACGTAAAAGAAAAAGTCAAAGCAGTAAAGCATGATGCAAATATTTTGCCATATGTGCTGTTATGCATTCTGACAATTCATTCAAAAGAATAATTTTAGCACAAATCTCCCTCAGTATAGGTTATTATCAGGTCACAAGCCACTGAAATATTTAAGCAGCGTAGAGCCATATGAATTTTCCCTCATTAGCAAACATTGTATGACACGTGACATTAAAGCACCCATAGGCAGGGGCCAGCTCCCACTGAATTTGCGAGCAAATCTCTCAGTTTCAATGGCAACAGAATTAGACCTTTCTATAAAATACCAGAAATAAAAATTTGCATCAGAAGTCCTCAGCCCTGTGAATTATGTAAAATGTGCCTCTGGTGTACACATTTTGCTATAGTAAACACGCTATTAGTGAAGGTAGATAGACTTTTTTTCACCTCACAGACTAATTAGTATTCACAGGATGAAAATACTGCATTGCTGGCTCTGCACACCTTGCAAATCATGGCAAACCATAGTGGTTTTAAAACACACTGTTTTTAAGATTGCCACATATTTAATATCGCCCCTTCTCGATGCTCACTGATACACTTTTTCTCCTTTCTGGTCTATCAGATGAAAGCATCCGGTGGCTCTGAAACTACTGCTCCGAGTATCTTCATTAAGGCCATCAATTTTGTTAATTGAGATGCAGCTTCTTGAAGCAGAATGAAAAGTAGGTGTCATTTTGCAGACGTTGTGCTCCTCTGAAATGAGATTTCCCAAGAGAGCACTGATGCTTCCTTTATCATTTCATAATTTCTTTTATTTGTTCTACATGAGGCAGCAAAATGAGTCAGAGTTTCATAACATGCAAGAAAACTCCAGAGAGAAATCTCAATAGCATACTTAATAGCAAACTTCTCACAATCAGGTTGTTTGATAACAGCGGACACGTTCTCAGCGGACTCCAGCACCAGAAATCACTACTCTTAGCTCACCTGGTCAAACTCAACATACAAATTTCCAGGAATCTGTCAGGCAATCCTGTTAAACTGCACATAAGAGCAAGGGAGGCATGCCATCAACCCGAAAACATCCCTCACTAGGAAAACTGACACAGCTCTCCACAGCAATGTCCCAAACAACAACTAGTTACTCTGAACACTGTAGCATATAGTCAGTGCTGCTGTCAGCTCCCTTTTTCTACTCTCTGGTCTTATTACATGGTCAGTGTTATGTAGACAGTAAAGACGTGCACCCAGTGAGATAAGGAGGCTCGGTGTTTCAGGATCTTGCCATCTACAGCCACAGGTCTCACATACCTTTACAGCAGCATTAAGCCTTTTCAGTACTACTGATTCTTGTGTGTGGTTAGTTTTGGTTTTCTTTTTGAAGAATAGTATTTAAGCATGTCTTAGCACTGGAATTAAGACAAAGAGAGCAACAACACAGTTGGCTGGAAGACTGATGAAACCTACAAAAACTTAATGATTAAAACCATAAAAAACATGCTTTGTGTCTTACCAGCTTTTGCTTTCTGATGCGTTAGAAAAATTGTTGCTTCCACTCAGAAATTAAAGGCCACCTTACCTCCATGAAAGCTGGAATTGGATGACTTATTTGCCAGGCATCATTTATTCACAGCTTTCCAGGAAGAACAGAAGAGTTTGATTTTTCTATCATGTCACATACAGGATGTAAATGGAATACCTCTTTACAGAAAAGGTCAGCACAGCATGTGCTTGATACCAAAAACAAATAAATCACTCCACTTTAGCAAGAGTCAAGAGCACTGTCAATGCTGAACCCTGAACATAGGTTAATTAATTATTAATTAATAACCTGCCCCATAGAAATGCAAACCAGATAATTATTAATGCAGCTCTAAGTCCAATACTGGAATTTTGCCATTCCATCACTAAGACATCAGGGAAATAGCTCAAAAGAAAGCATTTTCTGTCTCACCTGGAAGACATCCTTTATTGCAATGTGCAGTTATTAGCCAGAATATAAAGCAGCACGGTCTCTCTGTTTGCAAACACTTTAGGTAGTATTTACTGGTAGGTCTTTTAGGGAACTCAGAAGTATGAATGCAAAGGACTATTGCATTAAGTGAAGCTTAACAAGATAAGAGGCTATTGGGACAAATCCATAATTCAGTATGAAATATATCTGCATACTAGAGTACCCTATTTTACCATTTCTCAGTCTCGTTATAGTTCCTAGAACTGTCTCCCAAATTTTGGAATCTTTTTCTTCAAGAAATACATTTCTTCTTTTCTCTTTCTACAAGCTGTAAGAGACTTGGGTTTTGAATTATTTGTCTAGTGCATCTCTTGAAAAAAGTTGGGTTTGCAGCCTTCTCTGGAAACACAGAGGTTTTTGGCATCCCCGTACCTACCAGGATAGCACCAAATTTGTGGTCCAGCCACTAAAAAGGCTCAAGAGTAAGAATGTCATCATTCTGGTTATTAAGTAACGTGATGAGTTGAAATAAACTGCATCAAATCAAACAGGCTCCTCAGACAATTTGGACTAATCCAAAAAGTATGCACTCTAAAGGTAAGACCAGCAAGCTCTGCTCCACGTTAGTAGTGACTCCCAGCAGTCAGGTGAGAAAGCTCTGTGCCTGCAGTGATGCTTAACTAACCCACCCTTTTACTGAACCGACGGTCTCTTGTTTCAGACAAGGACTGAACAGAAAATATTTGGCATCCTCCTTAAATGAAATCCCAACTTCTTGCCTCACAACTAAACCTCTCCCTCTCCAAGCTAGGATCCTACCTTCATTACCTATTACATCTTCCTACAAGCATACTCGCGTCCTCAAAGTAGGGCCCAAACTAATGGTTTTAATGAAAACTTGGGATGTGCAAAGAGCAAGTGCAGAGTCTACAAGTCTATAGCTAAAAGCAATCTATACATATTAAATGTCAAGCTAGACTTTCTGAACGTGTGCTTGGCCTCTGTTTATGCCTATAGCTGCATATCTATAACTATATTCTTAAATGACATGTATAAGCTCTGTATTAACAGGTCTGGTAGAAAACTGTCCAGAACTGTTTGTTGTGAATTGGATCACGTTCAGCCTGTGTGGTAAATCCAAGAGCTGGGCTTTGTCAACTATGCCCAGGGCCAGTTATCCCAAAGCGCTCCTGAAGAAATACATACCAGTCTGCTTTACAAATAGTCAGAAATAACTTGGATCATTCAACTGCACTGCCTGGGAGAAAACAATTAGCACAGTTACTAAAGCTGCAGAGGCATAATAGTTTATATCCAAGGGGCAATCAAAACCAGCCCAGTTTAGACTTTAGATTTGGAGCAATCAATCAATAGGCAGAATCAAAAAAGCAAAACATCGGATCAGCGCTCTCTCCTTTGAAGTGAGGAATTAGTTAGAATGGATCTGGGCTGTTCCTGCAGAGATAATTTTGTAGCATAAACCAAAGGACCTCACCTTCCTGGGTATCCTGCCTGATTGGAAATTAGTGAGGTTGAGATGAGATTTAACGGCACACTATATCTCTTCTAATCCTGGGAAAAATGGCCCCTCAGACATGAGATAATTATTAAACATACATGTCAGGATGAAATGGTAATCAGCAGAGAACTCCCTCCCATTTAGCCCCCAAAATACTTTGCACATTGTATTGCTTCTATTTGGCTTAGTGGTCATCCAGTATCTGAAGTATGCTTTGGGACTGCCCCTGAAAAGATGCCTGTCAGATGTAGTCCCTCTGAATGCACTTTGCAACTACTTCTTGGCGCGCAGAAAAGAAGCTCCCTCCCACTAGTCTAGATAGTGCTTTCCTGTGTCTGGCTTACTTCAGGGTATCTATCAGGGACAGCATTTGGCATCAACTTTGTTTAGCAAAGGAGTCTCACAAGTATCAAGAATCCCCTGCAGTTTAGTATAGGATTCCATAGACAACCAAGGAAATCTGGGTATCAGCTAAGGGAAAACAGTGTCTCCTAGTCAGAGGAATTTTAATGCTTGCACTTTTTGTTTATTGCCTGGATTCTTTCCTCCATCTCAAGCCCATGCACAAGATCAGTAAAATAAGGGGTCTAAGGGGAGGACATAAGGTAGGTTTAAAGATGGTCAAATAGACATGTGGGATGCCTAATAATTCCCAGAGGAAAGAAGGTGGTGTAGAACACATTGAATTTCACAGGCTTACAACACATATTGAAGCTCCCCTTCTTCGTCATGTCCTTCATTCAACTACAGATTAAGACACCTGTGACTGTCTACATGATTTGGGTGCCTCTCCTCCTCTTAGAGCCAATGTAGATCTCTTCAGTGCAACCTGTGGAGTCAGGAGGGCAATTAAGAAAACTCTAAAGCCAAAACCATTCACTCAGCACAGCTGTCTAGTGCCTTTTGTGATACCCTGCAAGACATCCACAAATGGCAAACACAACCTGTCCTAAGGGACCTTCCAGCTTTGTTGAACAGCATTTGGAAGCCAGGGAGGACATACTAGGGCCCCACAAGTGGCAACAGATGCCAACGTTTAGACAACTGACTCACAACCCTCACGGTAGCTGCTCAACTTGGTTGGTGGGGCTGTGCCAGGAGCCACGAGTGACCCCAGCACAAGCCATGCCCTCACTAACAGGTGCCATCCTGCAGGATCTGGGCCAGGTGGGCAGAGCTGGTGGCTGGTAAGAGTCTTCACTGACATCCCCTGACCTGACGAGGGTTTGAACCAGGTCCAGGGTCTGTCTGGGAGATCCAGATGGGAGCAGCAGGAAATGCAGCTGAAGCATGGGTCCCCTAGGCATGCGGACCTTCATGCCTATGACACGTCTCAGGGAGGGATGGTGGGACCAGGGCTGAGCTAAAATGGGACTCCTAGGTCCATGTGCAGGGTTAGGGGTCCCACATGGGGCTGATCAGAGCCATTAAGGCCCTGAGGCAACATTAATGGGGACATTAACGCCCCCAGGTGACTGATGGGTTTCTGTCTTGGCTCTCCAGACCACATTGCCCAGTTCAGCACAAGTGTCTGGAAAGACCCAACTCAAACACAGAAACGGACATTCAGGTATTGCAATCTGGAACTGGATGACCCTCCAGGGGCAGGGTTCAGCTTCCAAAACATGTGTCTGTTGCCACTGGAGATGCTGTGTGCTGCTCAAGAGAACCAGGCAGCCAGCAGGTATGACACAGGACTGCAGGCAGAGCCATGTGCCTCTGTTTGGAGAAACCACTGGGGGCCAGGTGAGACATCTCTGGGCTCATCTGGTGCCTATGTGTAGGTGGTGAATCTCATCTTTGGTGTCTTAGGTCATTAATGAATTGTAAGAAATCAGTGGCATGTCTGACACAAAAAGAGCACTTCAATGAATGTTAATTGTCCCACAGAACAACTTTAAATCAATGTCATGCCACAGCTATAAGGCAGCTAAGCATGTTTACATGAAATGAAGACCTAGCCAGGCTAAAACTTTTCAGGACCCCTAACAATTACACCCAAAAAGCAGCTCTTACTGTGAAGCACACATTAAATAAAGCAGTCCACAGAAGCAGGTTCTGCTCACTCAACAACAGCAAAAAAAAAAAAAGGCTCTTCATTTTCACCTAATTCTATAAACTAGCAACAACAGCACTTGACATTTTACTTTATTCTGACAACATATCATGGGCAGCTGCTTTTGTAGTAGCAACTGGTATATCTGTGTGTGCATATAAAATGCATAATGGTTTTAAACATTAAAACATTTTAATTGTAGTCTGTAAAATAAAAGAAGTCTCATAATTACATATGGAAAAATAATGAGATGTAAATATGCATAGACATGAAATAGAATATTGATCTCTTACAAAAATGAAGCAAGAACTGTGAGTCATTAAAATATACTTGGGCATAAGGGACTTCCTGTCAAAAAAAGAAAGTGTAAGATACAGTTGCTTGAACAAGAGAATAGAGATGAAATTTCAGGTAAAACCCCAATGGACTTGACAATGTTTTCACAGTGGAGAGAAATATGCAGGAATTGTCTCTTTTTTCCCCCTCTCTGAACTTCAGGGTCAATTAAGAGGCTGAGCACGTCCACAATTAGCTGTGCAGAGAGAAATGTCTAAGCCTCAAGAAATTTCTTGCAATACACTGAATATCTGTGTCATATATGAGTTTATATACATTTTGTTTGCTCCACAAGTTTTGATTTAGAGTGGCAATTTCCAGTTTACAACTTAAGTGGAAGGTGAATAACAGCTGTATTCACTGTTAAAAATCAAAATGTTTTTCCTGTTGGTTTCAGCTGCGGCAGCTTACTGCTTCTGCTAGGGGAAGTCCTGAGGCTCTGCAAAGCCACTGTGCTCTGTTCTCTCCAGACATGGGATGACTCAGTTTCTCCATGGTGATTCATCTGGTTAATTCAACTCTGGGTTGTCAAGTCCAGAAGGGGCTTTTATCCAGCTGTATTCAGAAAGAGATGGGAACGGATCACTGGGGAGCCTAAATGAGCTTTTCCTACAGATAGGTCTGCTGGACATATCCTTACACAGACCCTTTTGCTGAGTTTGGTACATACCCACCATCCAATCTGCTATTCAGGCAAGGAATAGCATGTTAAGATTTCAGTTTTTCAATCATTATTTCAATTTATTATTAGAACTGGGAGTCCTCATTTATTATCTTTGGAGACTATTAATAAAAAGATCATTCTATCCATAAGACCAGTTGACCTCCCAAGTGTTGCAGGCTCAATAAGGCAGGGAAACAAGAAAAATAGACCATTTTCACAGCTTTCAGCTTACCAGGATTCCCAGAGCCCACATGGCACCAGCTGCTACAAACAATTTACAAAGAGACAGAACTGAAGTGACAGCCTTCCTCAAAACCAAACGTTGGTAGATGAGATGGCCAGGAAACAGCCAAATCACTGCTAAACAAGACTGCAAAAAACAAAGTAAAGTTTGGACCTTCTCTCAAACTGCCTCTGCCATAGAAAGGCCCGATCAGGTCAGCAATGGCCACAGAGACAAATAATCCGGGAGGGAACTGCAAAAGATGGGACAGCCTCTAAGAGGGACGGTTCTGTTTGCAAGCCACCTGAATGGCCCACATCAACAGTTCGGTGGACCTCAGCACAAGGATCAATCACCCAGACTGCCTTTTTATTCTTTAATACCTAGAATTTAATTTTTCTTTTTCTAAAGGCTCTAGAGTTGCAGAGATAGTCTTGAAAGCAGGACGGAATGTAAACCAGGAAGAGAGGGCTGCCTGAGTTCGCAGAAGACAGCAGTTCTGCAAGGTATTAATCAGTAAGAGTGATAATTCAGATGCACATTGTTATGCTTTTTATCTTCGCATTGCTAGTAAGTTGTAGATCAAAGCATGGACAAAACTAAGAAAATGTAAGCAATTTATATGCTTCTTATTGGTGAACATGGCAGAAAGTGCTTTTGCAGCATTTTTTTCCCCCTTGTACTTGAAGAACTGAGCACAACACAACTCCTTTGAGAGCGAGCCCAGCAGAGCACAGTAAGCACATGTGATTCGTTTAATAAATATGCAGTCTATCTCATTTGGTGTGCCAGTGGACCTAGCCTAATCTGCATGTGCCCCTCAAGAGAGTTGTAGTAGTTCCCTCTGCACTCACTCCTCCCTACCCAATTCCTCCCCTGGCCCCAAGTCACGTTTGCATCCGGATTTAGCATCATGCAGTTCCTGCAGAGTCCTTCAACTGCTCATTACTGCCTCTTCGTACATCAAAGGAGGAGGAAATAAAAAGGAAGAAATGCTAAGATTCTCCTTAGCCCTTAGGCAAGACTTTCAGCTGAAAATCACCATGACAGAAAATTCTTGGTAAAGGACAGATAAAACAAACACTTGAGACATAATTTTGCTTAAGAATAATTTTTTTTCTCTTCCATTTCTCTTTTTTAATTTCACTCAGAATTTTTAGCTAAAAAAAATATCCCACAAAACTCTGTTTCTTTATGGGGATGCTCCAGCCGCTCCTTCTGCACCCAATAAGAACCTTACAGATGCAACTTATTTCTAGTAACACAGTTACTAGCTGTACAAACAGCTGGGATATTGACAGCAAGGATAAGCGGCACCATAAGGACAATCAAGAAGAAAGAAATGCTTCACTGATATCCCAGCATACTTGGAAAAGAGGAAGGGGAAGAAAAGGGAAAATATAACATCTCTGCAGAGTTTCAAAGCTTCTGAGTGCTTCTTCAGGCCTATTAAATCCCACCATCTTCCTGACCTCAAGAAATTTGAGGGAGGAACCACCCTCCTCAGAGAAACAGGTTCTTTCACTTCCCATCATTGTCATCTTTGGGGAAGAACAAAGATCTACACAACAGGCCAGTGGCTCCTGAAACCTCCCTCCCTTCTACACTGAGAGGGGAAAATAAAGGCAAAGTGACCATAAGATGCAAAAGAGTTAATAAGCATCCCAGCAGTCAGGATGCAGGGCTTGTGTTTACATGGAAAGGACAGAAGTGCATGTGGTAGATAGGACTGATTCAGGGCAGAAATTGCAAACACTGACATGAGCCAATTTTTACATCCTGTAAAACGCATGGGAGTAGTTTTCTCACCCTCCAATGCATTTCTATATGAGCTCTAAATGATAGCTCACAAAGACGACAGGTATCTCAGTTCATACTTACATAACAAGACTATTTTCTTGGTGGCATTAATGCAGCTCATGGTAGGCATTAATCTGTATTAGAAAGCTACTATATAATTAATCATAATTAATCACCTCGGAGCCAAAAAGTCTGTCCAACAAAGCAAGGAGTAATTGAGGTTAGAATTTAGGATTGCATTGGGAATAGATTATAAACTCTTCAGGGCACATTCGTTTTCACATCTTGTGTTTACAACACTAAGAGCAATTGAGTGTTGCTCCCCCGTAGTGCTTCATCAGCACTGCCACCACAGCCCCCGTCATCCCTGCACCGACAGGGAGCATAACAACACACAGCAGTCTGAAACTATTCATCTATTCACTTTGTATAAAACCGGTATTATTATATACCGCTGATGGAAACAATCCACAAAATGAAACCAAAGAAATACATCTCTTCTTTGTTAGAAGGCAACTGCAAAGCTGTATTTAGTCAGGGTTGGGTTCTGCTCTCAATTACACTGTTGAAAATGTGCTGTCTCTCCGCTGATCCCAAGCGGGTCGAACATGATGGTGTTATATATGATTACAATATGTCCTTTTATTATGATCACATTTCTTAGCCCTCTGCATGCACAAATTCAACTGTTCTTTCTGTTTGAAAATAGCAGAACAAAATCTTACACCCCCCCAAAAAAATATCTTTTTACCTGTTACCCTGCAACATCATCTTCAAAATCGTCATGTTCAAATACACTGCATTCTTCTTAAGACACAAATAAGAAATTGAAAAAGTAACTGACCTCTTGCCGTTTGAAATTTTGAACGTATTCTTCAAACTGTTCATCTTTTGTTTCATCTGCTTTTCCTAGTTTTTGAAGTACCTATATTGAAAATAAAGAGAAAAAGGAATAACTTAATATTTATGTCACAAAACAAAAACGCTGCTACTTTCAACACTTCTGTTCTTGCAGTTAGCCTTAAATAGCATTTTATTTTTGTGGGTGTTGCATGCACTACTGTTTCCAAAGTTCACACAGGAAGCTATTTTGTCAAAATAAAAAAGGATAAAAGCAGGAGTATGGTGTGTGTATGTGTGTGTGGAAATACACTTCAAAGTATGGAGTCCTTGGGGGCATACGTGGTTTTTTGTTTTTAATGAAGCAACTTTTCTTTTAGCAAAGAATCCCAGGGTTTCAAAGCAAGGAATAATGAGAGAAATTTGCTGGCACTGCAAGTTGTCCTCCCGTTCAGACAGAGAAAGAAAAAAAAAAAAAAATCAAACTTCATTAGGTTTTTCTTCTGTTTATGGCTCATTACATCGAACAGTATTAACATTATCCTTGTCTGCATGATTTTCAACATCAAGTCATATAGTGAGACTAAAGAACTGTAAGGCTGCATGAGAAATTGTTACAGCTGATGCTTATTTAAAACTTCTATTGGTGTTCATATTTGCTCCCCTCATTAATTCAGCAGTGGATTGACATCCACTAGATAATAAACGTACTGCAATATGTCAGCAATAAGGGCTATTCATGTGATAGCAATCTCAAAAGTAATTTGACACAGCTACAGTTTACACTGTATTTAACTACAATAAGTGCATTCTATTACTAAATCCCGGCACTATCCATTCATTTTAATACTGAAGACTTATACGTAGCTACAAATAGGCTTCACCCTTCTTGTCAAGCAACCCCCAAATCTTTATAGAGTAGTATATACGGGATGAACCATCTCACACAGTGATGTTAGGATTGCTCTCCCACGACAGTGTCCAAACTTTCTATTTTCACAGGAGAAAAACAAAAACAAGTGAAAAAAACCCCACAAAATTGAAACAGTAGCAATTACCTGATACTATGAATAAACATGCAAACATCCCCTCCTATTCTTCTTAAAACAGTCCTGGCATGTTCTCTCCCCGACCGCCTGCCTTTCCCAACCCCAGCCAGCCCCACACCATAAAACCGGGCTGCACAAAGGTGGGGTGAGCATTGCCACAGTGGAAACTGGGGATCAAGATGATCATGAAGGTGACGCAACACTACCTGTGGACCTGGCATGTGGAACTTCAAGGAAGTTTTGATGTATTTACAGCAGAAAGAATGACATCAGAGAGGAAAAAAAGACAAAGACTAGCATTTTGCTGCCTATAGTTGTGTTTTAGCTTTTCATTCCCCTGGCTCATTTGGGCATTTTGGGTTGCTTTTAAGCCTGCTGACTACTCCCAAAGACTTCATACGCTCTCATCACCAATCTCTTCATAAAATATTAAAAAGTATCACAGATGGTTTTACAGAGGAATCATTTAATTTAACATTTTGACTCATCACAGGCCTTCACATTGCTCCTTGTCACCAATGAGCTAAACAGTCTGCCCCCGACTGCAGCACGACTTTGATCCACACCAGGCGGCTCTCTGAAAATCCAACATTTACTTTTCAAAGAGGTGGCTGCCAGGTAAGCCTCCTGACCACAGCAATACATTCAAGCCATGTTCACAGGAACAAGTAGCAGGCAGTAACTCCAATAGTTGATTGGACCCTGAGCAATTCATAACATAGGTAACAAGCCACGGCAAGAAAGGTTGTCATGATAAACTCTTTTCTTTCCCAAAATATTAATGGTACATATCCATGTCTCCAGATGCGCACTCAGGTCCAAGAGCGCAAGGCTCAGAGGGGAACAACCTACCTCTCACAGCACTTACCTCCTGTGGTTTGGGTTTTTTATTCTATCAACAACTTTCAATTTCTCTACAGGTATTTAGCTGAACTGAGACTAAAATGCAGTGTTAGAACTTGGCCTCTGCAAACACCAACCCTAATCTTAAACCATTAATAACATACCTTCCCAATTTTCCTAATCCTAACCCAAACCACCATAGATATGCCATGTGTTTGGAACTATAAGTTCCAAGCCAGAGGCTTGGCATCAGCTAATGAAACTTGCCCTCATGGAAGTCCTGCAGCCCATGCAACACACACAGATAACTGGGGTTCAGTCACTCTTTTCCTAAATGCAATCCTAATCTTAACCTTACAATCTTATATAGAGGCAGTTGAGCAGACTGGGGCTAGAATAAACTGTTCCTCACAGGTCCCTTTCAATCCCATCCATATAGCCCCATGGACCACTCAACGTGTAGCTCAGCCTTTTACAACCAACCGTTTCCTAACTGCACCTACCTTTCAGCACTTATTTGTGCACTTCTGTCTCAAAGTGGAAATGTCTTGTCAACAGAAGTCTATAGTTTGTAGTTTATTTTTGCTCAGTTTGGTTCCTACCTATAAGGTGTCTTTGGGATAGGCTGAAGGCCAGATGAAGCCTTGTCTATGCTACACACAGGTTCCTCTAACTCCAACCCCTCTTATGGACACGCTGAAATAAATTTTAGACACATTGTTAATCTTGTTATATAGAATACCTGGGTCAAGATTAGAGTCAGGGTCTGGTTCAGGGCTAGGGTTAGGAAAAGGAAAGTAGATAGCCTACTAGCATTAGGTTTAAATATTGGTCAAGGGAAAGTAGACTTAAAATGCTCAGGTTACTGGAAAGCATCTGATGGCCCTGTAAGGTAAAATGAAGGCTGTGCTCAGGAGCAGCAAGTGCCTGGCCTCCCCCTTAAGCTTCAGTTCAACCACCCTTCTAGATAAGGATTAGATCTAGTAACAGGAATAGCTCGGTTTATTGGTGGCCCCTGAGGACAGGAGAAGGGTAAATGGACAGTGTTTTACAACAGCCTTGGAGTGCTCTACAATATGGCAAAGAAAGGAGATCTGGACGGATAAGTGGCTAATATTTTATTTTAGGTCCATGTAGTAGGTAACCCATATTGTGGATTTGGATTCAGGCATTAGAAAAAGAAAGAGCAGAGGAACCAAAGCTGTTGCTGAACATTCAATGGCCCATAAGGCTAGAACGAGGCCTGGACTCAGAGAAGGCAGGTGGCTGGCATGGGTTTTATTCTTTCTTCTTAGCATGCTCACACAGAGAAATAATATTTGGCGTTAGGGTTAGGAACATCTATCAATGTGTATGAACAGCCTGTATCATTTAAAATAAAATAATTTTTAAAAAATTAAAGAAACAGACATGAAATGAATCTCAAGAAACATTCTACAGTCAAGTACTCTGTAGCCCTCTGAAGACTGTATAAAATAGTTGGTGAACATGATCACCCTATCCAAAAAAGAAATAGGCAAAAAGCTATCCCATTTCATACAATTAGACTAAATCAACTACAGTAATTCTTCTCTTAAAATGCCATAAAAAGACAAAAAAAAAAAAAAGGAGAGAAGAATTTGAAACAGCTGCTTTATTTTTTTCTTAACTGTGGTATCCAAACATGATAGCATACCATATTTGCTTAATGCACTGAATTACATTAAGGATCTAAAATGAATATCAGTGTTGACCCAGCATGTCACTAAGAATATATGAGCTAAATAATTAAGTCCAATTAGCATTGAGAATGCAGTAAAAGCTAAATTTGATCTGATGGTAAACCTAGATGCTGTTGAGTGAATACTTGTATAGATGAATTGTCTGGCAACGTGGTACTGAGATAAATAAATGACAGATTCTACACAAACACATAAATTTGAGTAAGGACATCAAGCATGTCTGATATCATTCATAAATGTCATCAAGAGTACATGTCTGGACACAAAATGCAAGAATATTTCCATTTGGGGTTGTTGTATCTTCAGTAACCCTTTTGGAAGACGTAAGACTAAACAGTTTCCCTTTAAAGTCATCTAAGTACCTTCACTTGCCAAATAATACATTTACGTTCTATGAGGATCTAAAGTGTTAGGAGCAGAAAGTCAATAATTTGCTGATCTTGAATTAAAATGATCAGTCGTACAATGACTGTGAAGTGAATGTTGTTAAACGTCTGCAACATGCCAAAGAAAGGAAAGGGATATAATAGAAAAAATTACAGATGAGCTTGAGTAAGTTTGATTATATTGAAAACTCATGTCTTGTGGCAAGGATGCACAGTGTTATAATAGCTGCTGAGACTACCACCCTAACAGGCCTACCCATCCTCCCCTAAAAAAGTTTCCAAGACTATGACAATTCAAGAAAGAAAGAAAAAAAGGAAAAAAAAAAGAAACTAAAGAAACTGATTCTCTGATGTAAACTGTGGCCACCCAGCAGCTGCCTCAAGAGCAGCTCAGCTCCCCGCACAGCAGCAGCAGGGTGGACAGGAGTTGACAGTAACCTCATCAGACATCCCAACACGCGTCATCCTCAGTTATGCATCAGTATTCTTAAAGAACAACCAACACATTCAAAGTCACGCAGGGCAGGAAGACATGACTGATCAGACAGGACTACCCAGGACAAGACTTTATCAGAAATTCCCAGGACTGTTAAAACACTGGAAAACCTAAGCTTGCCACAAGTAGCACTATTTAAGGATATTACAGAATAACCCCAGTATGAAAAGCAAGACAAACACTTGTAAGAGTCCAAAACCGTTGTCATGGACTCACTGCCCAAAATCTTTTGAGAATAGCAAAGTGCTCTGGATCTCAACAGATGCAAACTCATGCACCTACAACACTGTTCCACAACACTTTTTTTCTAATACCATACTCTTCTTCAACCTGTAAAAGAAATACTAGGGCTGCATGAGTAATAGGTGCAGATTTACAAAGGAGTTTCGATATGGTACTTCTAGGCAGAAATTTTTTTAAATGAAAGCAGACCATTCAGGAGAAAGCATTTTAGAGTTATCTATGTGCAAAACATTATATAGATTTCAGCAAATGCCCACAAAACTGAAAGAAGTATTTGCTCAATATAAAATAGAAGCTTTGAAAGAAGCTGCTTATGTTGCACGACAAGAACACTTATCTGAGGTGAAAAAAAGAAACACACCAGGATAAGTTTGAAGTAAACATTACTGTATTTCAACTTACCTAACTACAAAATAGTATATGACAACTCAAACGACAAACAATGATCCCAAGCTTACCACAGCCTGACAGTAATTCCAGACAGACAAAAAAACCCCCACCCCCACAAAACCGAACCCTCTCCCCCCAAAAAAAACCCCACACAGGCACCTCCAGGTTTAAAAAGACAAAAATTTTCATGTGATGGGCTGCTATACAGAGCATCCAACACCACAAAACCATAAAAAATTGTCACATTAGAACAGCGAAGCACGATCCATGATACCCAGCTGGTATTTGAGAAGTGTAGGAACAAAGTTTAAGAAACCCTGTTTGTTCCAGAAATAAAAGCTGGCTTGGAAGACAACATATCGAAGTATGAAATCTGCAACAGAACTTATTCCGAAATGTATCTACTGACTCTCACTCAAGTGTTACAGCAGGGTGCTAAACACAAGAAATAGAACAAAAACTCAAGACTCACTGAAGCCACATGAGATTCCCACCTCCTCACTGTTAGCACATGGGTAGCTGAAGTAAAATCAGAGGGAGAATCATTACAGGGATGCTACTCGGCCATTCCTCTGCAAAGAGGGGCAGGAGACAACCGTGAATTGGATTACAGATATGTAAGTGTAATGTGGATGGACCTACATGTTTAGTCCACCTAATAAAAAGTCTCCTCTCCAGAGAGGTAACATTCATATCTAACTACTCAAGATCTACTTGGGTGGCATTTAAAAACAAAACAAAACTTTTTTTACCACAATGTCAAAGTCAACAGTCTTATCCCTGCCTCTATTTCACTCCAGTACTGAAATCTCAAAATATGGTCAGAGAAAGAAGATGGGCAGAGAGGTATTTTTCAATATTGTTACACGGTAAGATTAAGATATGCACAATGTATTTCATAAAAATTAGATGGAATTTCCTAATTAGAAAAATAATAAATAAAAGATTCTTTAAAAACTTGTTAAATTTTTGCCTAGTGCTGTTCTTTTTTTTCCACTTTGTTTTTTTGGTTTTTTTCCTGAGCGAAGTTATAATTGTATATAAGTAATATGCATTTTAAAAATATAAAGTCCAAGGACTTTCTGGTATTGTATTAATTTCTGCAGAAATTAATTTACATAGAATATGACTTAAAGTCTCAGAGTATGTGTGCAAAGCAATTGTTATTATCATAGGTGGGGAAAGCGAGTCATGGGGTAAAAAAGGTGGGTTTTGTTTGGGGGGGGTGTTCAGGTTTTTTGCTCCAAGAATTTCCATTTGAGAGTGCTGGAGTAAGTTTCTGACTAAACAGAGCAAAAGATCAACATTCTTTGGCTTTCATGCTAATAAGTTAGGCAGTTGAGCACTTTCAGGAGGAAAAACCCCAGTATTTAACACTTTCTTTTTAGGGTGAAAGTCTTGGCTTTCCAAACAAGCTCCATTTTTTGGCCTAGCCAGAAACCATACCATATTCAACATTATTAGGATTTTGTAAAGTAAGTAGATCAGCAACCAGAACATACCCAATAAGTATAAATTACCATTTTATCATGGAGTTAAGATACACGTGTCTGAAATAGAACAGTGTACTGCTCAGTTCCAATTCTGCTATGAATATTTTGATCCCAACACAGCTCTAATACAACAAGCTCAGTCGCTTCACTTTTCCAAGAGGTTGACTGAATTTCATACTTTCCATGCTATACAGCCTTACACTTTCCAAGAACTCAGGCTTGCCTTTGTACTGCAGCTGCTATTCCACCGTTGTGTTACTGCAGAAACAACAACTGACAGTGACAAACGTTTGCCCAAGCCTCCGTTCTCATTCATATCTGCTGGACAGTTGTGGAAAAAAATGCCTTTGTCATTGACAGCCTCTCAAAAGCCTGAAAACCTGTTTAAAACAGCACACTGAGCATTTTCCTAAGAACGCTATAGAAAATGCAGAAAGACACTACAATAAAGCTCTTCACTGATAAGCAGTTGCTTCGTGTGGTGCCGGTTTATCGCAGAACTACTCCAGGCATCCCAAGGACTGCAGCTGGCCACCAGGCAGAGACGGGAGCTGAGTCAAGAAGGGTGATGCTGTGGCCTGTTTTTGAAGTCTCAAGAAGATCCACTGGTGCGTAAAACAGAGATGACAATTTAAGAAAACACGCTTTAAATCATTAAGGAGCAAACAATGACCCTCCAACCCAGAACACACAACACTTTTTTTTAAAGAAAGAATTGCTGTGGAGATGGCCAATAAATTTCCAAGAGCTCAATCAGACACAGAAGAAAACAGAAGACTTGCAAGAAACACCTATGCTCTCACGCTCCTCTGACCACTCTCCTCTTCCTCATCTTCAGCAGAATCTGCAGTCCGGATTGTTTCCATTACTGATGTTAAGAAATGACTAAACTTAGCTTGGGTTTCCAGATAAACATTAGGTGATCTGTAGTTACCACCTCTTTTTTTCTGTGCACACTTGCAGTATTAATGATATAGAGAACTTCTGAGCATTCGGTAAATTACAGCCAATATTCATTGTCTCGTAATGTATCTTATATCTCTATTATTGTACTGGTATTTGTTCCCCAGCCTCCCATTTAGGTCTTCTCTTAAACTGGGCAAAATAATCCTTATTTGCCCACCATTTACAGTTGAATTTCATTGCTGAAGTTTGACACACTGGATCATATACTAGGAGAAAGGCCATCACAGTAAACTGCAATTTGGGAATGTACCGTTTAGTGGAGGACTGCAACTCCACAACTGCTATCCTAGTATATGACAGAGGCAATTTCTGCTGTACAGGGTCACAAAGCAAAAGAGAAGTCATATCCTGAACTGCATTAATACCTGAAATATGGCCCAAGCAATGGAAGAGGGCAGCTGCTAGGTACCAGGCACTCTCCAGTATGGAAGAGCATAAAAATGACTTTACAGGTCAGACTAATTGTCCATATAATCTACAAACCTCTCTCCACACCCTCTCAAAGAAGATGCCTAGGGAAGATAAACGACAAGTGTGCAGTGACACTCCTGCAGAACCCTCTCCCAATTCCTAACAAACTGCATTTCAATGAATTCGTGATGTGGCTTCTTTACATTTTATAGCCCTGATGGATTTTTCTTATTGATGGATTTTCCTGCTGTTTGTGAAGCTCTGGTAAGGTATTTGCTGTTTCAAGAAGCATGAAGGTTCACTTTTCTCACGGCTGCTTTTCTTTTGTTAATTTTTTGTCAGCTTTTGCTTGCTGGTGCTTTTGAGTATTGTAAAATATCATGATGCATGGGCACAGTTTGCTAACAAATGAGAATAGTACTGAATAATATCCAGAAAAGCATAAAATACTATGATAAGATATGTTATCTTAATCAAAATTGAAAGAGGGAAATGTGGTCTTTCTACACAGCCTAAATGATAAATGTGAACATTATGCTATGAGAGGTGATTATAAAAACCTTTCTGCAAATTACAGAATCAAATTGTACACTGTTGCCCAGATGATGTAAAAATGCTCTAGAGAGATCCACAAAATAAACAAGATTATGACTCCTTTCAGAATGAAGCCACAGACTTCTACATTAGTCCTTGGTCATTTGGTTAAAACCAGAAAGTACTTTACAGAGAGCACTGACTTGCACATCACAGGCCACCACAATGCATAGACCATTCCTCACCCTTTCCTCATAACATCCAGCAAATTTGGTCTACTGGAAGTAGGCACCCTTGCAAAATTTACCATAATAGTAGCTGGCTATCGTTCTGCGTAAGTGAGATTCTAAGAGGTCCAGCAGTAAAGCTTAGCTGGGCAGTAGGAATTTAAGGAGACTGAAGGATGGGCTTTGGAGTTCGCAAGGCCTTGCTTTGCTGGTGAGAAAGGAAGGGATACTAACAACCATGACAACGTACTGCTAGGGACTTCTCCTCCTTGTTTCTGGGGACCTTCACAGGGTTTAATGCTATGGGGCTCTCCCATATGGTAAGGTGGCTCATCAGACACTCTCTGCATGTAATCTGAAAGGTGCTTATCCCCAGTGGATGTGAAAGCCTGGCACAGCTTCAAAGAACTGCCATGTACTTCAAAAAATAAACTAGAGGGGCAAGCTCTTAGACCAGCTTTCCCCAGCCTGCTCTGTATAACTAGCCTATATAATAGAGGACAGCATCCAGGTAGAGATGCTGGAATGGTGCACGGCAGGTGATTTTCATGGGATGTAGCTTAAAGAGGAAAACAAAATGGAAAGAAACAAGAACCAACATAGACCAAGCTTAGATGTAGAGAAAAAAAAAAAAGAGTGAGAAGGAATTAAGAGGGACAAAAACCATTAAGAGAGAATAGGGACCAAGCTAAAAGGAAAGAATCAACTTTGAGAAACCATGGGTGTGATTCATTTGCCTTCCTGTAGGCATCTCAGATGACACAGGATGTCATCTCTGTGCAGGTGGCAAACATGACACAGGACCTATGGAAGTGTCTTCTGGAATAGCAGCTTGAGGCGAGGCAGGATACAACTCAAGCAGCCTATGTGTGGGCAGCTGAATTGAGCTATTAATATCACAGCAACATCTACAACCCTCAAACTTCTGAGTATTCTTCCTCACAAAATCTCAATGCAATAATAGTTGCTCACTTTATCATTGGGGAAACAAGGTACAGGAAAGGCAAGTAACTTCTACACCAAGTTCAGAGGAAGTTAATCACAAGCAGGGTACCAAATTTCATTATTCTAGACTAGCATCTTAACCTCTGGGCTATCCTCCTGTGAAAAGGAGATTTGTAGTACAGAAATCTCCTGTGTTCAGATTATCTGCATCAGAGCTATACAGAAGAGGAAGAGTGAACAAAAAGGCATCTTAAAGAACTGGAAAGACAATCTGTTTGCCCTTCTCTGGCTTTTGTTGCTCTCACACTTCTTGAAAAGATTGATCACTTCTTTCGGTTGAACAAGAGCTAAATTTAACTGCCTGCACAATTAGCAATAATATCCTTGGCTGAATTTCTGTGTCCTTTACTGTACCCCAAATAAATAAAAAAGCTACTCTGCTGAACTAGTCAAAAATCCCATCAGTCGCTGCTGCTTCTGCTATATTTAACTTACTCATCTAGCTGAAAAGTACCTGGATATCTTTCTAGTAGAGACCAGATCATCTCAAACTTGTAGAAACTGGTTGTGCATCCAGGCTCACTTACACTCTCCTCATCACTTTATTTCCCTCTTTCTTAATAGTTCCTCCACTTTCCAACTCCCTTTTGGTTTGTCCTCTGCACTTTCTGTTGAGCAGACACTTTCCTTAATACTGCTCCCTCCAACAATGTAAGAAATATGTTATTTACTACCCTGATAACGTTTCACTCTGTTCATGTGACAACTTCATTTACCTGATCTTCTATTCCCTTTCGGCCCTATTTGGGCTGCAAGCTCTTCAAAGGAGACACCATCTGATCCTTTACCCATGTACAGCACCAAAGAAAAGGGGACCATCATCTTGATTTGTTTGAAGATCCTACCAAAAAGCCATGATTAATAATAATTTCTCTTCTGATGTTTACATTCACCCGGAACCAGCTAGTTCTTGTGCTATTTACTTGATAATACTAGTCCTTAGAAACTAGAAAAAAGGCTAAAGCAGCCATTTGAAAAAATTTTTTCACCATATTTTCAACGCATAAAAAGTTGCATAGAACTAACTGTAACATAATTACCATTCACGAAACTTTAATTATTCAAATTAGATTTGGAAAATTATAAAAAAAAGGAGTAGATTGCCTATATAGAACTTTTTTCAAAACTAACTTCTGAGATCTTGTAAATAGAACATTAAAATCAACTACAAAGACATTTAGCACAGAAATCTTTTAAGCTGGAAGCAGCCACAATGCAATAAACAAATATGTCTCCTGTACAGAAGGGCTACTAAAGGTCATCCTCGCACAAGGAAACTAATACAATTTATCCTACCAAAGTCCTCAGCAGTGATACGTGACAGGCAGTCTGTTATGTCTAAATTAATCAAGTTTTTCCTGGGCCAAGAAGAGAGATATCAAATATAAAATTGTAATTTATCTGTGGCTACCATAGTTTCACTTTCTTAATTGAACATTTAAATTCTACCTGGAAAAAGACAACTTTGTCCTTTACAGACTGTCTCTCTGGATTTATCACAGCAAGTGTGTGATGTTCTTCCTGTCTGCTGGGAGTCAAATAAGAAATAATCAAGCAAAAAGCTTTTCAGTCACAAGGCCAAAATGAAGATCACATTCAGTTTAACAGACCTTGAATTTAAAATGCACATGTATTCTCCTACTGTCTAGTTCCACAGGATATATATAGCAGACTCTTGTTTACTTTATTTAGTTCTGATGATATGCTTTCAGTGGATCAAAGAACTTAAGGAAACCAGGCTTTCACTTTAAGTAGTGATGCTTTTCAGGCTATTTCCTCTTACATTCACATTGTGGTACCTGATTTTCTGTACTCAGTTCCAAGATCCAGCAACAATATTTCTTATTGGTCTTGATTAAACTCAGACTGAACCAATTTATAATAAAAGAAATGGATTTTGGCACTAAGCAGATAAAGAGTGTTAGTGGTAAAAATATAGTGTCCCCACAGTAGAATGATATGAAGTTGGCAAGTCTCATTTGATAGCATTATAGGTATCTCCAGGCTACTTCTCATCACAAAAGAGAGACAAAAGGTAATTTACAAATGAAAGTAATTTCTTCAACCTGGAGGAAGAACTAGATAAAAGTTTTTTAAAAAATCAGAATTGCTGGGGAGAATAAAAAATCTGATTTAAAAGAGATATTTTGGTTTGATATAATACGTTTTTCTAATGGTTCCCTGTGAGATTATAATCCACATCCTTAGACCGAAAATTACAGTTACATCAGTAACCATGCAGAGATGATGACAGAGAGTTCAGCCATTCCTGACATGGGTAATCAACAGAGCTCACACATTTCTAATTGCACGGCCTCAAAGAGTTAACAGGTGAATTTACTTTCCTTCCACTTCACCATTACATTTACAAGACAGGCTGCTAGTGTTTTTGTGTCTTATCAGTTTGGCTTCTAAATCAATCCATATGCCCAAAGTAGCAATACAGATGCCTAATCTTGACTACCTCCTCCAGTCTGAGCTGTGACATTTCCACAGATACTTTTACTTCTTGAGAAAGGTGTTGACTGAGGCTAGAAAGAGATGCCCACATTTGGTCCAGCACACACTGAGGTGCAGATGCTGCCCACCCTGAGGCTCCTTCACATCCAGCAAGGATGGGATTTCTCTCTGCAGACTCAGGGCAGTCTTCATTACAGGACTGATAGTGGAGCCCTGGGGAAATAAACCCAAAAGTTTACAGCATGGTTTGATGGCTTGCCAACAGAATATTTCACCACCTGTTAAGACAGTCTCATGTCACGCCACACATAGCAACGCAGAACGCGAAGATAACTTTGTCTAGTACTTTGCAAAACATTTTCCAGATTGATGTTCATCTGTGGAGAAATTTACTGTTTCTTTGTAGATCATGAATATATTGCACACTAAATATCAGTGATGTGCCTGACATGGCAACACTTGCTGATGAGCTACTCTTCACCTTTGGAGTGCTCTAGACCTTTCTCCTCTCTCCTCATCCAGAGGAAGACAGTGACACTAAAATAACACTTCCAGCTGAATTCAATCCTCTCTAGATGGAATGAGAAATAAGTTTGTTTCAAAATATTGAGGAACTTCTTTCCCAACAGTATGAAAAATTAGATGAGAGCTCATAGACTTGGTTCAACTAGTTTAACAACTCAGGAAATCTTTGAAGCCACCCAGGTCTGTCTTCCTTTTTAAAAAATTTACTGATCCACGAGAGATTTATTTCTGACTTATTGGAAGAATTTGTGAAGGCATAATCTCATTACAATCACAAATTCCCCAAGACCAGCTCTATAAAGGAATAATTAAACCAGCATAATATGGCTAGCATTATGTGCTAGTCAGCTATTCCTGAAGAAAGTTACCAGTTTTCCTTCCCGTTGCTTTCTAGAATTATTAAGCATTTTTGCATTACTGAAGGTCAAACAGTACCTCACAATGTTAAAGTATTCTAAAGCTGCCCAGCTAACATAACATATTTGTACTTTGCTCATTAATTGCTGCTAAGGATAAGCTTGCCTGTTCTCAGGAGTTTACGTGCATCATTTCTTCACGCTCACCCCAGGTCATGGCCTTTTAGTTATTGAAGGAATTATTCAGAAGTTATTTCAAAAGCAAGGAAAAACCAACCACATTCATGCAGACACCCGAGGTGGGGGGAACAACACAAATGAAACAGGACGTTAGGTTGATAGACAAAAGGAAAAAAAGCTCTGAACTGAAGCTGAGGTTAGCAAGGACTACCAGCAGTGGTAGTGTCAGTGCCCCAGCTTTGACACCTAGATTTTGCACGAGATGCTGCAGGCAAATAGGGCTTCATCCTCTTCCATAGGGCCTGGGGATGAGACTCCAGAATTAGCCCTTTCTGGACATAGCTCAGAGCTGCTGAACATGGAAACAGATGTGGTGTTGCTCTGATCAGCAGCATGCAGAGCACAGGTAAGGCCTGCTTTTCAGGGAAGTCACTTCTTTGCCGAGCAAACAGCAGTCCTGTTCTACTCAATGTGCTTCTGTAAAAACACCACATTTAAGAGCTCTCTAACAGTCACAGGTGGTTCCAGGAAAAAGGTGTCCGGAAAAGGAGCCTATCTGCCAATGCTGGAAAAAAACTGGCATGCAAGCACTGCTTTACTGTGAGAGATGCCACAGGGGTGGCATCTCTTCTGGGGTCGCTGCTTATCTGAGTCACACTCTGATGCCTTTCAATGGTCCTTACTCAGACAAACACCAAGTCAGAGGAATGTACCACAGTGTGAGCACAATTAACAAGGAGAGAGAACTCAGGATCTGGACAAAGGACATTTTCAGTACAGAGAGGTGTTTAAGACAGGTAAGAAAAAATATCACAAACTCTGTAAGCGTAAGGAAATTTAGAAAGTAGCACTTCCAGAATTGAGACAAAATAAAATAACAGTGCGACGCTGTGGCCATATGACCTCTTAGCGTAGTCACCAGGGCATGCTAGAGAAACAGCAGCCACAAAAACAAGCTGGAGTGACCTTCGTCAGCAAGTCCTATGCTGTGAGGCCTCTCCAACTCTTCAGAAGCAAACTGTTTGCACTGAGACTGAAGCCGTGCTTCAGTGAACAGCTCAACAGAGATCTTCATCATTGCATATAAGATGGAAGGAACTTCTTCCGCAGGAAAGAGGCACAGGCTAGCTACTAATAAAAATCACCAGGAATACACAGCTGAATTCAGCTGGTACAGCTGGAGGGAAGGGGACACTAAGTTAATAGTCTTTCACACCTTAAGTGTCATGGAACAGCATGGGACAGTGGCAAACAACTCTAGTCTTTCTTTTGAAGATGAGCTGTGCTGGTGTCCCGCATCCAGTGGGAAAGATGGAAAAAATGATCACCATTCTCCTTAAAATAACTTTTTAAAAGATTTACTTATTTAAATAAATTGGAAGACCAATATCATTCCTGCCTTTAGTCTACTCTTTTCTACATTGAGCAAATACCATGACTTCAACCTTCCCTTGTGGTCAAGTTTTCTAATGTTCAACTATTCTCTTGGCTTTTCTCTAGACTGTCTCCAGATTGTAGGTAACTTTCTTCTCTAGCAATAATATGTCTAAATTAGGGTTTCCTTAAATTACTCCAGGTCCTTGAATTTCCTTTGATTCTCCCATCTTTTCAGCAGCTTTGAAAATCAGTCATATGTATGAAAATAATTAGAAAAACACTCAATGTATTTTAAAATCAGTGGTAGAAAGCAATGTGTTAAGCACTGAAAATCAGATTACATGTGAAAATGGATCTGAAAATGGTGTCGGACATGAAAAAGCAGCAAAGGAGATTAAACTACAACAATTTGATATTCAGGGCTAAATCTATGAAAAAAACACTTTGCACATCTCTCATCAAAAAGATATCCATTCCTCAGTGTCTCACTACATTTGGAACTCAAATATACAGTCAGTCTAAATACTCCTATCCATCATGATCACCACAGTAAGTGACTATCTCCCAAACACCTCTTACAATCACTCTGGGATTGGATCATAACACCTCCATTTCTAAGGGAGGAAACTGAGGCACAGGAATTGATTAAGCATCTGTGCCAGCCTGTAATTAATCATGCAATATGCCAAAAGGAGAGCCTTAAACTGAACATGTAGATGTTGCTTATCAACACTGTGCCTATACAATCCTCTCTCAACAACTGTTGAGCAACACAAAGAACTAAAAAAGCACATGTAACAGAGTACAAGTATATAAAAAGGTCCAAATCTCTACTATTTCACTCAGGTAATTAGATTTGTGGATCTGAACGTGTGAGAAAGACAAGCAGGATTAGTTTCTCTATCACTCCCAAAAATAAAGTGATACATACGGCAACAATTACTTAATATTGTCTATCATACCTACTCAAGCTGTCATATTTCTTGTAGCAAAAAAGTTAAAAGTTAAAGATACTAGTGCCAAAATAAGTAAATCAAAGCTTACTGGGAATATTTCTGTAACTGTAAAGCCTGATTTGATTTTTTTTCTTTGTATCAAATGCAGTCCCTGAAATTTTCAGCTGTGTAAAATAGCTTCTGCAGCAAGTAATTTCTTAACAAAGACATTTTTTAAGTGATTTTGATTATATGCTTTCATAAAGGATGCTTTTCACATAATGAACTATAATGACCTTAAAAGGCAATCAGAACTGTAGGCATTTATAAACATAGATTTAACCTCTGGCAGCTACTAACAGGTTAAAAGTGCACCACAGTTATAACATTTTGTTCATTTATAGGAATATAAAGGAGTTTTTCTAGGAATATAGAAGTATTTGTCACGCACGGGTAGTGAAGGATGTTAGACAGGAGTACTTTAGGAAATGCATGATGTTCTTGGATGTCTTTAAAGAAAATACTGGGGTTTTTTATTTAAACCTATAGAGACATTGTTTCCGACTAACAAAGATTGCCCCATGCATTGTAATAGCACAGAAGCTTGTTTAATGGAATAACTAAAGTTGCAGGGATAAATTGTCTGTCCAGCGATGTTTATCTCAAGTATCTTCAGGATTCCCTTGACTGAACAAGATCACAGCTTTAATGATGTAAATCCCTTTGAAGCCAATGGGATTAATCACGTAGGGGGAACTATACTGTGCTGTTTAGGCCTTGGCCCACGTGTAGCAGAATCAAAGCCCGCCAGTCTCGTTTGAGGGCTTCTGGAAAATCCAGCCTGACACCAAAGACTTTCTAGCATTTAGTATCAGGGTGAATATTCTGATTACTCGATGCCTTATGCTGTTGCAAGGTAACAGGAAAACAACGTCTAGGACTTTGAGTACTGCAATGAAAATGGATCCAAACAACAACTCTATACAAAAAAGGAAGGAACTTTCCTTCTAAAACCTGCAAAATAGAGACTGAAACCAGATGGAAGTGATCCACACTTGTAACTGTCTCTGTTTTGCCTGCCTGTATGGTGCAGAAAGCTCTCCTGTTTGCACCCTAAAACATGTGTGGACTCCCTGATCTCTAGAGGTCCCCTTCAGCTTGGATGGAAGCATCACCCTTTATAACCAAATATAATTGCTGTCTTTATCTGGTATTTTACTCTGTTAACCAGATGCTATGAAGCATAGTATCAAGAGAATTTGTGAGAAGTTTGATGAAATGTTTTTTAAATGTCAAGGTGAAGACTGCTACTGAATCAGTCTCATTTTTATCTGAAATATCTATATGACACGCAACTTAGGGTTGCAAAGTATATACTATAGTTGACCATCAGATCTGTCCCTAGAAAGCCAGCTTTCTGCTCCGTGGTAGAAGGTATTGATGGCTGGCTGCTGAGGCATGCAGAAGAAGGGATGGCTACAAAAAGGCTGAAAAGGAGGGAGATGTACCCTGCTCCATGGTATGCAAACCCTTTTTCTGCACATGATTCCGAATTATTATAATACAGGAGAGGAGTATTATAGACTCCCTCTTGATCCAACGTACCTATGAGGAAGTACTTATATTTCAGTCTAAGTCTCAGCACCTCCCTGTTGCTGAATTCCACCTCCCCGCTCCTTTCTTACAAGATGATTAGGATGGTACTTGAAGGCAACAGCTCCCAGAAAGACTATGGTTTCCAGGGAAATAGATTATTATTTTCAAAATCTTATCTACTGTAACAGTAACAAAATACTCTAATAGAAAGATTTAATGCATTCCACAGCAAAAAGTCCCATAATAGCTGACATCTAGAAGTTGTGGAAGCTGGTTAATACTTTGCTTATTTTATAATTTATCTCTGAGTATTAGATTACACACTATAAGATGCAGTCTATTAAGTTTTGCCCAATGCTTATCTCTGCACAGACAGTGAGATTGCTGATAGAGCTAAAATAACTGCGGTTCTCCATGGGGACTATGGGAAGAAAAAAAAGAATGGTACCCACATCTATGAATTTTTAGGAACAAGTCTTTAAAGGCCTCCCCAATCCATCAGTCAATGGGATCATGGCATATCTTTGTCTAATCCTGTTTATGGGGAAAAAAGTCCCTCCAGGTATTTGCAGTGATCAAGTTGCTTAATCTGCAGGCAGTTTACATCCTTAGACTATGGACCAGAGATTTCAAAAAGCTGTCAGGCCAGCTTTTTCCCTATAAGGGAAAAGGTACCAAGTCATTAGTGTTGTAGTTAGATTGGACTTTCCCAAATTAACTAACCCATGCTTTTTTCATGAAATGCAACTATTGTAGCAGTACTCTGGTACCCAGTTTCCTTCTAAATAAGCATTTTCAGTCTTTAAGCAGAGACTATCTTTTCTCCTCAGCAAAACAATAGGTACTTTAGAGATATGTATATATGTTTGCAAACTTTAGAATGGGGCCATTACACTGATTTCCTGTCATAGGAGCAGTTTAACATTAAACGGTCAATTTGTACTTTACTGCAAATCCTTATTCTAGAGCAAGCTACTGGTATCACCACTGCTCTGACCTTGCATATGGGATGCCCACTGTAACCACAAGCCTGTAAGCCTGCAAGGACTGCAGGAAATGAGGCATCCATCGGTAAGTCTGGCCAGGGATATATATACACATACAGACAGACAGCCAGCCATATATATATGGCATATATGTACACACACATGTATGTGTGTGTGTGTGTGTTTGTCCAGCGGCACATATATATACACATACACATATATCTATATCCATGCACACACACACACCCATACCTGTATACATACTCTCCAGTACGCTCCAGCCTCAAACAGGTATTCAATCCATGGTACTAGAGTTAATCTAAGTTAAAAAACCTAGAAATGTGTAGAGTGCCAGGTCCTCAACACCTACTGTTTTGATCTAGAGATAGACCATTATCAGTTCACAATCCTAATGTAGACAAAGCCCATGTGTCCTGGCCTCCAGGGAACTGATAAAGACAAAACCAATTGCACTGTGTGCCATTTCATCCTGGATGGGAGAGGCTTGGGACCAATCTCTCCTTCAGGTAGGCACAACTGGGTGGTGTGGCATAACTTCACCCCAGCTTACGTAGCACCTCTGCTACAAGTAGATGGTATAGTCCCATCCCGGTCTCATGGTACTCGAGGAATGCCCAATTTTGGAGTTTTGGTGTTGGTTTTTTTTTAAAAAGCATTAAGAAATCACAAATGAGTGTGGATCGTATAAGCACAATTCTGCTGTTCACCTGTTTTCAAAGATTCTATAGAAGACTATTTTTCTACTCATCCGTTATGTTACAGCTGCTATGAAATAGTTTAAATAAGAATATAAATATTAAAATTGCATAATTATAAAATAATTAAAAACATAAAACTACTCTTTCAAGTCTCCTTGAAATATAATTTCTAAAAAAATTCCACTAATATATACATAATGTGCAAGTCAATACACTAAATTGAGCAAAACATTTTTTTAAAATCTGTCTATATCTGTCATGTTTATCAGACTTCCTTTTACAATGCAGAGAATTCCATTTGTACCGAAATCTAAACCACGACATTAAGGAAATGTAACATCATCAAGTACCACACACAAACCTCTTCTGACTCCATTAATAAATTAGAATGCTGTGGGAAAATAAGGCAGGAAAAGCTTTATCTAACACACATTATAAACTCAAGGAATCAGCTGTTAGTGAGTGTAATTTTACAGATGTAATTTCCTAATTCTTGATAACGATCCCAGAGCTAGGAGACAAAAACCTTAAATTGACTTACGACCTATCCTGTTGCAATCTAAACTACAAACACACATTAAAATCTGATGCCTCTTTTAGACTTCATGTCACGCTGAGTGATAAAAATTTAGAACAAGACTTTTATATCAGCACTCCTGGTCTATTTATGACCCTTCCATTGTAATTTCAATGTGACTCATGCTAATTTAATCCATGCAATGCTTCTGACTGCTATGATTCCTGTAGACCTCCAGGTAAATTCATAAAAATAAGGGCAGGTGATTATGTGAGGTATTCCTAAACTGTGGCAGTGTTAAGGCAATGAAAGCTGACAAGATGCAACCTAAAGGAAAGGTTGCCTGAATAATGGTGTTACTCCTCTGAGGGTAGTTCTTGCCAAGTTACCCACATGCTCCTCCTTATAAAGACCCAGTGCTCTGCATCAAAAGCTCATAATATTATAATTAATAATAACTCGGGACACGGAGAAGGTGGAGGTACTCAATGACTTTTTTGCCTCGATCTTCACCGGCAAGTGCTCGAGCCTCACCGCCCAAGCCACAGAAGGCAAAGGCGGGGACTGGGAGAATGAAGAGCCTCCCACTGTGGGAGAACATCAGGTTCGAGACCATCTAAGGCACCTGAAGGTGCACAAGTCCATGGGACCCCATGAGATCCATCCGTGGGTCCTGAGGGAACTGGTGGATGAAGTTGCTAAGCCACTATCCATCGTATCTGAGAAGTCATGGCAGTCCGGTGAAGTTCCCACTGGCTGGAAAAGGGGAAACATAACCCCCACTTTTAAAAAGGGAAAAAAGGAAGACCCGGGCAGGCCAGTCAGTCTCACCTCTGTGCCTGGGAAGACCATGGAACAGATCCTCCTGGAAGCTATGCTAAGGCACATGGAGGACAGGGAGGTGATTCCAGACAGCCAGCATGGCTTCATCAAGGGCAAGTCCTGCCTGACTAACCTAGTGGCCTTCTATGATGGAGTGACTACATCAGGGGACACAGGAAGGGCTACAGATGTCATCTATCTGGACTTCTGTAAGGCCTTTGACATGGTCCCCCCACGACATCCTGCTCTCTAAACTGGAGAGGTATGGATTTGATGGGTGGACTGTCCGGTGGGTGAGGAATTGGTTAGACGGTCGCATCCAGAGGGTGGTGGTCAATGGCTCAATGTCCAGATGGAGGTTGGTGACGAGGGGCATCCCGCAGGGGTCCGTATTGGGACCGGTACTGTTTAATATCTTCATCAATGACACAGACAGCGTGATCAAGTGCACCCTCAGCAAGTTTGCAGATGACACCAAGCTGAGTGGTACCGTCGACACGCCAGAGGGACGGGATGCCATCCAGAGGGACCTGGACAAGCTCGAGAAGTGGGCCTGTGGGAACCTCATGAGGTTCAACAAGGCCAAGTGCAAGGTCCTGCACCTGGGTCGGGGCAACCCCCGGTATCAATACAGGCTGGGGGATGAAGGGATTGAGAGCAGCCCTGCCGAGAAGGACTTGGGGGTACTGGTGGATGAAAAGCTGGACATGAGCCGGCAATGTGCGCTCACAGCCCAGAAGGCCAATCGTATCCTGGGCTGCATCAAAAGAAGCATGACCAGCAGGTCGAGGGAGGTGATTCTGCCCCTCTACTCTGCTCTGGGGAGACCCCCACCTGGAGTACTGCGCCCAGCTCTGGAGCCCTCAGCATAAGAAAGACATGGACCTGTTGGAGTGGGTCCAGAAGAGGGCCACGAAAATGATCAGGGGGATGGAACACCTCTCCTATGAAGAAAGGCTGAGAGAGTTGGGGTTGTTCAGCCTGGAGAAGAGAAGGCTTCGGGGAGACCTTATTGCAGCCTGTCAGTACTTAAAGGGGGGCTTATAAAAAAGATGGCGGCAAACTTTTGAGCAGGGCCTGTTGCGACAGGACAAGGGGGAATGGCTTTAAACTAAAGGGGGGTAGATTTAGGCTAGATATAAGGAAGAAATTTTTTACACTGAGGGTGGTGAAACACTGGCACAGGTTGCCCAGAGAGGTGGTGGATGCCCCATCCCTGGAAACATTCCAGGTCAGGCTGGACGGGGCTCTGAGCAACCTGATCTAGTTGAAGATGTCCCTGCCCATGGCAGGGGGGTTGGACTAGATGACCTGTAAAGGTCCCTTCTAACCCAAACTATTCTATGATTCTATGAATATCCAAAGTAATAACAGGACAGAGTTATTAATCTTAGCTTTGTGCCTTTTTATAACTTTTATCCTTTTTTTTTTTCTTTGGGAGATGAATTTTATGCACTAGATATCTACTGAGATTGATAACCACAGTGGAAATACTGGATGCTGCAAAAAATCATGTTAGTTATTCAGTAGATGCCATTGCTTCCTCAAATTTAAATTAATCCCAGCACCTCATCAGGTTGCTAGGAGGCCATCAGAGATGCTACATTTTCATAAAAGTAGCAAAGCTAAATCTTGTTAGTCCCAGGTATTGATCACAGCATGTTTTTCACAGCAGTACGAATAAAACCGTTATGTTCTACCTTTCCTAACTTTCTCCTTTCTCCTGTTCTCCTCTTTCCTGCCCTCAGCCGTTGTCAACACTGCTATGGGCTGTGAGACGTTTGCCACATCCTTCAAAAGGAAGCTGCATTTCAGTAGTGCCTGAAATGGTTTCTGCATATAACGCTGCGGTCCTCATGCACCATAAAACAATATAAATGCAAAGCTGTGTGATTAATGTAAGACTGTGTGATTAAATGCAAGTCAGTGTGATTAACAGGGCCACAACATGAGTCCTCTGCTTTCTCTTTCCATAATTAACTTAATTGATTCTAAATCTGCTCTGAAATTAGGATGATGCTATTTAAAGCAAGGTTTTGAGATTCAAACTACCATGTTGGTACAGCATTTCTCGTTCTAACCTTCAGCTATTTACTATTTTGTTTCAGAATAAATATGCATCTGTGAATGCCTGAAGATCTCTCAGATTCCTGGGAAATCACTGCGCATGGATTACAACACTGGTCTAAATATAAATGTTTCAGAGATTTCAGGGTCATGTTTGGGTAAGAAAAAAATAGATGGTTTTACCACAGCGATACAAGACTCCTTATGATTATGGACAAGGAAGGGTTTTCATTACCACGTATGAAAGTAGTATTTGAAAGTATATGAAATCTATTAAAAATTCACAGACCAGATGAAGAATTTCTCAACCCGGGGAGAAAGATGGGTAAGAATCCAGCTTGGGTGTTCAGAAATCAAGTAAACAGACATATACTGCTCAAAGCAGTATCCTTCTAAAAACCAGTTATCCGTAACAGGAGCCAAGCTTGGTCACCCAAAAAGCTATTTTTTTTTCTTACGATCACTTTCCTACATCCACCAGGCTGTCCACACAGTGGGAAAACACTGATGGTTCACTAAAAGGTTACGTAGCTGCTGCAGGCAATGCTGGGCACCACTCTGGACTCCTCTTTCACATGGCATAATTCAGTCAGCTTTGCCACACGCAAATCGCTGCAGGCTCAGAGCCTTACATAAGGCATCCAGAGACCTTCCCACCGCTACCCGCTCCTCCTCACCCTGCTGAGCAGGACCACCTCATCACAGCACCCACACTCAAGTATTAATAGCCTGAAACAATAGAAAGAATCAGTGGAACAGACCAGAAATATAAAAGAGATCCCAAGAGCTGCTGCCTTTTTTGGTTTTTTTATTTTTTTTTAACCTTCCTTTCTTTTTTCTTTTTTTTTTCCTTTTCTTTTCTTCAATGCAGACCTCTTAGACAGATTAAGAACTCATGACTGTGCATAAAAATCACTGCAAGTAAATCACATTCATCGAGAAACAGTGTGAGAAAAGCAGCGTGGAGATGAGTTCAATTTACTGCAGAATGCAGGACCCTGCATCCTAGATAGCATTAAGCAGCCGCAAATATATGAGGAGCCACAGTAAGATTTTGCAGTACCACAAGAATTTGCACTTCAAATGCAATACGTGTGATCAATGCAAAAATCTTAATAAATAAAGCTAGATCCTGGTCTTTGTACGGTATTTGGGTTACGAAATACACTCAACATCCAGAGCACCTAGACTAAATGACTTGTCTCAGGCTCAGCCTGAGCCCTGTACGCCAAAGGTGCTCCTTCTGGAGAGAAACAGCTCTTGTGCTGTCCTACCTCCCAGCCTGTGCTGGTCAGGAGCAGCTGGAAAGCGCTGGGCGTATTCACGGATTTGCTGAATAACCCCTAAGAAATCTGCTAGTCTCTGGTCAGAGTGGATTTTCCCATCACTCCCACATCTCCCCTTGCCAGTACGCAACGCACATTCAACACTGTTTTATGCTTAGGAGTTCTTCTCTTCTTGATACACCCTTTCTGATGAAAAAAAAAAAAATTAAGAATGTTTGGTTTTTCCTAGTAGTGAGTCTGTCCATTCTATTAAGAACAAAAAAAGGGGAAAAAAATCTCAAAGAGATATTGCTTAAACTTAAAATAAAACAGAAAAAAACAGCAGACCTATTTTTAGCTTAGAGGGGACCCTGCAAAACTTCACCTCCAAGTCAGGACAACTTGGAAAGCCATCGCTATTAAATTGAAGGGATATCAGAAGGGAATCAATCAAGTAATCAAAGAGATTAAGAATAAGAATGCAACATCTAACTCTGCTGCCAGGATAATTTAGAAAAGAATTTGAAGTAGCCACAGGGGAATTTACCCTGTTACTTTGTACAGGATAGAAAGCCCAGGAAGTACTGGAGGGATTATTAAACAAGTAAGAGAGGAATACAATGTGTTTTCCATAACATGCCATAAAATGTAAGGCTTTAACTTTACAGCATTTTACCCATAAACCTAAGAAATCTAATTCTGCCCAAACAACCATGCAATTATTGCCAGTTAATTTCAATGCAATTATTTCTCCTCTGAGCAGATTTTACATTCCAAAAAGATGCCAATAGAGTAAAGATGCCAACAGAAAGAGATGAGGACTGAAAGATAATTAGACACTCATATGGCCACAGTTCAATGACCCTAAAGTTGAGTTGCATTAAAAAATATTTAGAAATTAAATTGCAAGGTATCTCAATGTCTAGTTATGGACAGAAAAACCTCAACTTTGGATAAGCTGGAACCCTTTAGCCTGTCCAAAAGCTATAACATCTTTTGCCAGTTTCCTATGTCATGAGGTAAATTACCCTCAAAAAGATTTTTCTACCAGTTTCAATTCAGAACACACTGTAGTAAAACTTAGTGTAGATAACCAGGCATGAGAAAAGTTAATAGTCTGTGAGCACAGATTTTTAACAAGGGTTAATCTGAACCCAACAGGGCCATTCTAAACACTTCCTTCAAAAAAACTAGTATTTGAGAACTTTCCCTCTACACCGTATCATTCCGAATCACAAATCTGGAAACTCACATACAGCTTTCAAATAGCTGAAGAGCCTTAGCAATAGCTGTGATATGAAAGGTAATGATTATTCAATTCTTCAGAGTTGCCACTTTGTACCTGGACTAACTTAAAAGAAATATATATTCCTCAAAATAGTAGATGGACTCCATGTCGGGAGAAAGCGTTTCATACTACGTGTAGCAAGGGACAGGGCAGCAGAACCTCTAGCTTTCCCCTTGTACACCAATGGTGCTGAGATTTCTCCCCAGCTTGCAGGTCCTAGATCTCCTTTTGCAGCCAGAATTCTTCCTTTCTCTTTTTGTGAAGTACTACGGTGTACCATAGATCAAATATAAATACGCTGTCACATATCAAGCAAACCACAGGCAAAGAAAAAAGCTTTCTCTGTCTCTAAAACACAAGGATGGAACAATTTTCATTAAGCGAAAGAGACATGATGGGCACGGTGCTGCCCTGCAGTCCCAACCCACACTGCTTCATTGCTGTGGGCTTTAATCTTCTTCTGTGAGATCCAGAGAGTCCGATCTTTGTACACTGCACAGAGGCCATTACATTGACATCTCCAAATTTTAACTGGAATTTGAGGTAAGAGCTGAGCAATTCAGGGATGAAATTCTTTTAAGAACAACTAATCCGCTCAGTCAACCGCTTTCATACAGTTTAGTAATCTACGCAAGAAACTGAGCAAGAGTCCATAACTAAGGAGAATCAGAATTCCCCTATTCAAAGCCGGAAATTATTTTTTCTTGTCTATCTACAAGGTTTGCCCTTTTGAAGTCCACTTCTGCTTACACTGACCTTTCATTCAAGAAGTGCAGCTCCTGTGTGATTAAAACCCATTATATAAAAATACCTCCTTACTTAGCAGAACAATTTCCAATGCCTTTCAAGAAGCGTGTCTAATGTTGGCCTTTAAAATACAATTATTATACCTCATTTTGTTAGAATTGCTGTGCCAGTAGAGAACTGGATTGTATTTTACATTAAATTCACCCACAGGCTTTGAGAAAGAAATTCTGGTTGAAAAGTCTATTTTATCATCAATGAGTATGACAGCAAGAACTTAATTTAATTCCTACATTTTGGGTTGTGTCTGCCAAGATATCAGACCAGGAAAGTTTTCATGTTTTTTTTTTTAAATTGTAAATTGAGACACTTTACCCTTGAGAAGTATGGTGAGCAACTGTGCCACTTCTAGAATTTCTTTCTTCTCCAGACTATCCCAAATTTACAAGTTTTTCACATGTAGAGGGGAAAGAAAGATATGAGAGAATATTACTGAAAAACTGAAAGCACATCTTGGTATACAATAAAACCTCTATTATGTGTTTCAACATTTATTGGGTAATTTACATGACCTTGTTTGCAGCCATCAGATTAGAAGGATCCTCTGATATTTCTGTAGTGGTTGAGGTGGTATCAGAACAGTGTATCTTCATTTTCTTAATCTTTTCCTTAAAGATCAGATAAACGCTTCCCAGATGATAATATAGTCTCTGATGGGAAGATGCTGTCGATTATGTAAGAAAAATGTACTCTTGGAAAAGAAATTTTGTGGGACTGAAGCATCTGTTCAGTTGTTTTTCCTTCTTGAAAAAGAAAAGGGCTTTTTGTAAACAAACATTTTTCACAACTATGCTCATCCGAGGTCTGCTGCTCTGGTTGAGCTCCTCTGCACTGAGCTGTTCTGCTGACTCACCGCGTCCCTGGGCAAGGTGAGTGCTGTCGCTGCCAGCTCAGGAAAAGGCTGAGAATGGGAATGGAAATACACCCTCACTGTCACCACTTGAGGAAGCTGCGGGAAGGAGGATGCTGCCAGAAAGAAAACTTACGAGCAGCTGAGCTTAGCTGGAAGCGCTCGCTGAAGGTTACCTGCTTCTTAGTTTCATTTAATATAGCAGAGGGGAGCACCAAGACAGACATATATTCAGAGCCTCTGTGCACATAGGCATACCAGTGACCCACGGGGTGGAATATTTACACTGACTTTTGGAAAGAACATGGAGTATTTTCTTCCTGAAAAAATGTACTGGCTGTACTGTTAGCAATATGCAGTTTTCAGTTTATACTCGCCCATTAACTGAGCCCTTGGTTTTCTTATTAAAAAACCCCAAAAAACTCATTTCTGCTATTGGAAAGACCAGATTGCTGCAGAAAATTACAATCCAAAAGAGATCTCATTTTTTTTTTAATGTCTTATAATTTGATATTTTAATTACCCTGCTGTCAAATGTCTAAAGTTGTTGTTTGACTTAAAGGATTTGGAAGCTGTTACAGCAAAGGAAGGAGGCAGATACGACAGTTAAATGAATACCAGATGGCTTATCGAAAAGCATAAGTGTAGGGGTGTGCAGAGACACCAGGCTTGGGTGGGTTTGCATGGCTTTGCTAGAGTAGCAGCTCCATCTTGGCTAATGAAACCCTTCTTCAGCTCCAGTGGGCACACTAACACGGCTGTACAGCTCTTGGAGACATAGCTTTGGTATCGCTGCACTGTCTTTTATTTTATCACACAGGCACACTTGGTTACAAATTTGGTTGAATGTTAGCAATAGAAATACTTGAAGAAAAGACTGGCAGCTGTAAAAATAGGGGCAACCTTACCCAGATACGAAAAACCTGGGGAAATTTATTGTGGCTTTCTGTGTTGTAACAGGTTTAAGGAAATAACAATGACTGGGGTTTTAGCTAAGTAACCTTTGCTAACCCAGAAAATCATCTTTTGGGGCACCTTTAACAGTACAGCGCACAGTCAAATTGCTTCTGTGAATCATGGCTTCGTGTGTTAAAAATCCCATCAACTACAAACACGTAGCATACAAAGTTACATCAGGGTTTGCTGTCCTCTAATACATACTCCTGTGCAAGAGTGAAACACTGCATCAAGCCTCCAAGGTAAATCATGCAAGAAAACAACAAAACTAGTCAGCATTTCTGAGAGAAAACAACTGCTACTCCCCCAAATTAAACACGCGTACAGACAGTAATCAGTGATGTGCAAGTGATGTGCAGCTCTGCTCTCTGCCCCTTTCCCTCCACCTACAGCTCCACTATCACCGCCTGTTTCCTTTCAAATGTTCCCTTTTGGTTTCCTCTTTTATTCTTTGTTTTTCCTTTTTATTCTGTACCAGCATCTCCAAGATTTCTCGTTTCTTGCTCTGTCCTTAGTCCAATTCTCATTCCTTTCTCTCTCAAGATGTTTTCTCCTCAACTTGTTTTCCCCTCACCATCTTTGTGATCACCTTTTCTTTTAGGATAGGTGCTCTTCACCTCCAACTAAAAATCTCACTGCACAACCTACCTTGGCACTGCCTTTAAGATCCATTGCCTCAATTAAACAGAAGCTTCGCTCATAACCAGACATGTAATTTTTTAGCTCTTAGTTACACATGCAGCTCAATGAGCTTCTCTTGCCAGTTTAAATCAAGTATATTTTTTTATACTAATAATTTATTTAAACTACATTATAATGATAAAAAATACCTGCATGACTAGTTCAACTATTATTGTTTTTTCAATCGGTTCTTAAAAAAATACAGCCTATGTATAGGCAAGGCAGTGAGTGACCATGGAATACAACAATTAAAAGAAATTCAATTTGGAGGTTAGCAAACCGAAAGGAAAAATAATTGAAGAACTATTTAAAAAGTGCACTACAGCAATAACTAACTTCAAGAGATTGCAATCTGTTCAAAAATATAAAAGAAGAAGAAAATCAGATTAAATTCAGAAATATATATTATTTCCAGAAGAGTAATTCCTTCAGCTGTAACTGGACACCTGCTCATGCTTTGGTATTGTCATCTCCAGCTACCTGGAGACCTCCCTGTGCAGTCACAGCAGCACTAGCCAGCCTCTTAGGACTGGGAATCACACCCATATTTATGCAATAATGGTAAACAGTTTCATATTTGTAAGGCCTCTCCTGGGAATAAGTCACAGGAGGCTTGTATTTTTGCAGGAATAGCCTGCTACTGTTTGATCTGTTAACTTTCAGGAGGAAGATCCTGTTTTAGTGCTTTTCTTGCTCTGCATCTCTTGCCATAGGGTCGAACAACTAACAGATTTTTGGGTAGGACCATGAAGACAACTATAAAAGAAAATGGCTTCAGTGTCCATCCCCCTCAACCAACAATCAGTACACAATATTGCTGTTATTCCTAACAGCAGCAAATAATAGTAACAACTGCCTGATCTGGAAATTGCATTACAAACTATGGTGAAAACTTTAATCAAAGAATTGATTTGCATTATTTTTTATTTCCTGCACCATTCTGTTTTTTTCCTCCTTTGAAGATGGGTCTATGAATAAAATCACGGCTTGAGGCTCTTTATCCTAACTTAGCAGACCTCAGAATGGTCAAGGCTGGCTGTTCATCACGCTTTCAAATCCTTGGTAGCAACAGACAGCTTCTACTCTTCATTAACAAGTTATGAAGCACTAATTGCTAGTTAATCACATGAAATGCTTATTAGCAGTGTACAAATCAGTAGCAGCTCAGAAAAAGTAGCTCGTAATAAATAAAAAATGCTCCAATTAACTTATCTCAGTTCTCCTTGTTTATCTCAACATTTTACTATCTCGCCATTAAATAGCCTAAATTGCGCCTCAAAAAGCATTTATTTCTTTAAATATAACTGCAGCCTAAAGTAAACACAGAGGATTATCTAAACCTATTTAAAGTGGAATATAAAAGTACTGCTGTTTGTTGGTAATGTGACTAGTTCATCTATGCATTAGCCTTTCATATACTATATTTTTATAAATATTTTACATATAATCACATTTAGGGTATAAGTGATCAATCTTTTCTGAGGAATACATATACGGTTCTTTGACATGTTTACTTCCTTCATGTAAGCCAAAATTTAACAAAAAAGCTATTCAACAGAAACACAGCAAGGTGAGAGCAGTGTCTCGCAGGGCAGTGCACATCGGAGTCCGAAGCTTTGAGGCAGTATGGGAGAGAGAGTAGGGAAGACAATTTATATACTTTCAGATAATAGTTTTAGTCTGGGAATTTATAGAGGAGGTGAGCCAATACTGTAAAAATTTAAGCTTTTTCTCAGCAGTGAAGGATTATACTAACCAGAATATATCAGCAGCTGTGTAACTCCACTCTGATCTGTTCAGCCACGAAATGTAAGAATTGCTCAAAAAGACAAATTTCAGTTTGAGTTTTCTTATTTGCCTAACAGCGTGTTTCCTCTGCGTACAGAAAGGGTGCACCTACCAAGCATGATGCAGAACCATGCGGAAGTATTTCAGCAGACCTACAGACCAGAAGCATGGGGTCTCACTCCCACAGCGCCGCAGGTGCCCAGACACTTGCTCAGGGAGCTGGATACCACTGCGCGATGCTGCACAGCGCAGAGTGGATACACCCAAATGGCCCAGTTCACCTGCTCTCCCAGTGCAGATGCTTCCTCAATAGAAACCTTGAGCTAAAATCACCGCTTGGGATTAAAACTCACCGAACAATGTATCAAAGGCCTTAAGAAAAACAAACAAACAAACTGAAATGCAATCCCAAGCAGGTATTAGGAGGGCAGTCCTGAAATACCATGCTTGGACTTCAATGTTTGGTACACACGTATCACCAAGGGCCACCTTGGACCACCCGTTCTGGAAACTAGTAAGCATGAGGATGTTGAACAAAGAGTGCCATGAAATCATCTGCATACAGTTTCAAAAGTTGTATTTCCAGCCATAAACCTACTAGAGATGCTTCGACACATGCAGAACCTTGGATGTTTTTAAGCTCCTGGAAAAATACTGATGGCAAGATGCCAGATATTTCAACTTCATGATGCCAGGTGGAGAGAGCGCATGACACGAGGAGAGCGTAGAAGGTGACACTCTCCTCTTCTGTTTATCTCCACAGACACCAGCTCTAGTCTTGGTGTTTTACACCTCTGATTTCAGCCACAATACCCCAGGTAGAGCCAAACACCCCAGTCAGCACTCACTGGAGGCTCAGTGCTGACACAAGACTGCACGTCTGTACCTTAAAATGCATCCTGCCAACGACCTGTTATTCCTGCTTATTTTCTATTGAAATCTCAATATTTTTGGTTAAAAATAGAAAGAAAACTCAGATGAACCCAATCAATAAAGACCTGGACATTTGAAGAGAGGCATGCAATATTCTCCAAGCTACTGGCAAATGTATCTTCATTTGAAAATATCCATATAGATAGTTGTTTCAAGATTACATTTATTCAGATGGGCTCTTTCAGTTTGACTCAATTCCCTTTGATGTTAAAAAGAAGGGGGGGAGAAAGCAGCAAGTACTGTAATCTACAGTGTAAATTAACACTTCTGATTATATTTCACCCCACAGTAACGTAAGACTCAGTGTTTCTACACAAACGATTGCTCCATACATAATTGTTCCAGTTGTGTTTACTATTTCCACCTGATGTCTATCATGCCATTTTTATCCAATCTCTTCTCCCATGCAGGAAGAGGCCAACATGATTGCAGGAAGGCTAGAAGTATCTTGTGAGCAATAGGGATCTGGGAAATGAACCTCATTTGTAGGGGGCATGAGTTAGCAAGACCATACTGGGGTCAGCAAGCGAGCATGCCCAGTCCTTCAGCAAGCTGGTACTGGGAAAACATGTTAGTTTAATGTCTGGGGCACTTTTGCTAGTGGAGATCACAGCCATTTAGCAAATTTCAGTGTGGGGTCATCACCTTGCTTAGGCTGGCCCCCTGTAACCATGTCACTCCACTGTAGTTTAGTGAAGTGGCATAGGTACATCAGAGCAATGCAAGACTAGTTACAGACACGTATTTAGTAACCCATCACACAGTTTTCCTCAGCTTTTTTCATGGTCTTTACAACAAAGGGAGTATTTGCTCAATAAATGTCTCACTCACAGCTGGCTGTGTCTATAGCTTATGCATTTAGGTGCATCCTGTTCCTGATGCCTACACACTGCTCTCTGGGAGTTACACATTCATCAAAAGTAAAATATGTTCCCTGGATTCAGACATCACAATCAAGGCTTGAGAGCAAAACTGTGAGCAATCAACACATTAAGTCATTCCAGCCTTGGCAGAAGACAATAGCATTCAAGTCAATAAATAATTCATGCTCGAAATAAATAATTAAGGGCTGTATTGTGCCTTTGAGGTAGAGCCCTATCCTGGGAGTAGCTCACAGATATACCACCAAGCCTGGTGCCTTCTGCAGCCTCCAAAGGACTGTCAGAACAGGGCAAGACAATATCAGGCTTGAAGAAGTCCTTTTCTCCTTGTAATTGATCTGTAAGCTAGAATCTCACTCACAGTCCGGATACTGCAAACAGTGCCACACTGCTCTGTGAGAAGGAAACTAAGTGTATGCTACCCGCAGACTACGCAGGCCGGTTTGTAACTGAAGGTAGCACTTCTAGCGTATGGCACCTTAAGGTTGGAAATTTCCATTTGGATCCTCCCAATACCCTAAAGAGGTCTAACAGTCAAATTTTGACATCATTATTACGCCATGTCACAACGGATCAACTTCTGTGACATGTTCTCTCGCTTTCCATGGCGACAAGTAGCGAGACACATTAATACTGCTAACAGAGCAAAATTTAAGGAGAAATAAGTGTTATTACAGTCTGTCTCTAAATGACGGAGATATCCTAAATGACAGGGTATTTTATGTTATTGTTTTATCCCTCTTCCCTCCACACCAGCAGGGGAAGCTACAGTCTCCCTGTGGATGCTCAGAAATCTAGTCTAGCAGGAAAGAGCATTCCAGCCAAAGAAGGAAAGACTGTCAGCTCAGCAAAAGTGGAATAACTTAAAAAATATTTAATAAGGTTTCCCTGCAGGCATTAATGATTCCAATGGCTCATATTTTGCCTAAAAGCAGCACAAATTTAATCTCGTTCATAAACAAGTTCATGCCAGCATTCAGATTCAAGACCATTCAAGATAAATATTTACAGACTGGCTTTTGCAACTTGTCATGTTCTAGCACAGACCTTCATTAGCAAACCATGACAGCGGTTTAGGGAAAGAAAAGTCTAAAGCTTCAGAAGATACAACAATCCCCCTTCCATTAACATGGGAGTTGCTCTATTTTGCATTTTAAATACACCAAATGCACACAACTGTTCATATTTTGGGATGAACTCCAGTCTTACTTCAGTCTCATATTGGTGAGATTTAATTCCTTCCTGTTTAAAACCATCTTAGTGAATTCACAGTCCTTATATAAATACCCTTCAAGTCAAGCCACAACCTATGGACCAAAATTTTAAAGTTGTGTGATGATTAAATTTTACATATATGCTCTTAAATAAATGATAATCTAGAAGAAAGTTCCCGTGAGCTCAATGGACAACGAGCTCTCTTCAGCCATCCCAATTAAGCCCATAAAAAGTGTACAGTCAAGGTGCCGAACTTTGGGGAAGATAGGTCTGTAATTTCTATTCTGGTTTAAAAATTGCTTCCAAAAGAAAACCAGAAAACTTCTGAGAAAGCACAATCACCAGAAATACTACTTATAAAAGGAAAGTATTTCCAAACTCATTATCAGATTATGATTCTTCCACATGACAGAAGACACAAACCTTACAGCGCTCCTAATGGGAGTAAAGAGCATGTGCAAGCGTGCTTCTTAGAAACAGACAACAGAAAATCAACACTCACATAAAAAAGCATTGTTATCAATGCCCTAACTGTGAATCTTAGTTCAAGACAATAGAGTAATTCCTTCCTCAGTCATGGTATTTTCCACATGTGGACTCTCTGGAGTCCTGGGTGGTGCAATTGAAGGTTTTCTTGTAGGCTGAACTTTGACATAATCCATCTTCGAATCACAACACAGACCGATCAACTGGAACAAGAGACACAAACCCATTGGAAACCAGGCTTCAGTATTTCTGGTGATCGTGAGACCCCACATGTCCAATAACTTCACCATGAAAATGTTAAGTTTCCACATGCATTAGAAGCTCACCATGCAGCTTTGATCCCACCTGCGTGAGGAACTTGTGCTTCTTCAGGCTTTGTTATTACCATGTCATGCACTATTAGGCAATAATGAATACAAAATTTGATTTTTCTCCTCTGTCTATATAAAATATATATATATAAAAAAAAACATTTGATGTACATGCAGAGCTGAGAAGCCACTGGTGCAAGGCTACCATCTGTGGGATTATGACAGAATGCATCTGTGCCTGAAACCCCCTAAATGGTTAGTTTTTCCCTACTGATATTATTTTGCTTTTCTCCCTGCTTTGCCAAATGTAGTATTTTCAGACAATTTTCCCTTCCCAGGGAAAACTATCTATGTTTTAATGAAATTTTCATACATCATGCCCAGTAATATGTAGCTCACTTTTGTTTCATGTCATCTATGTGGCTGAGAGTTTGCAGGTATGCTGCTTTGTAGAAAACAAGATAGCGGGCTGCCAGAGCACATCTGTCCTAAAGTATGACTTGGCCCCACAACTGCTTTCCCAAGAGTGAACAATACTTATATTTCAAGTAAAGAACAAGATCAAGTTAAGACAGCAAGAAAAATACTTAAATAACTAAAAATTATTTTCCTAAATGAAAACATACAATCACATACAGAATTCAAAGCCTTTGACCCACTTCCCAAATCTTGTTCCGAGTTGAGGCAAAGTGTCCAAGGATACCTGCCATCCCTCATTTAAGTACTGACCACTAGCCTGATTTGCTTACCCTTGGCAAGTATGAAGTATCCAATTTTACTGCTAATATGTTTTTTATCCTTAATACTATTTAGTGGGTTCAAGCCTTTAGTGAGACTCACTTTGAAAGAGGTTCTGAGCTACCTTCTTATATGGGAGCTTGATCCATCTTGACAGGCCATAAGAAAGGTTTGGTCCTCTAAATTAAATAGCATAAAGATGTGAAAAGACTTATATTTAAATTACCCTTACTGCCTTTTGACTTCTCCCATCAGTTAGGTAAAGATTAATTTATACCTCAGAATTGTAAGGAGTAATAGACCTCAACACATCATTTTCCCACACTCCTGCACTGAAACAGGGTACACATATCCACACCAACTCTGACACATGTTGGTCAAACCTGTTCTATAAAACACGAGTAAATAAAATACAGCATAAGACATTCCATGACTTGGTAGCCAATTTCAGTGCTTCATTATCATTAAAGACAATATTTTTCCTAATAAGCAGCCCAAACCTTTCTTTCTTCACATTAAGCTGTTTGCACCTTGTCCTACAGCCAGTCAACAAAGAAGACAGTCGATCACCATCATCTTTAAAGGTAAGCAAAAGCAAGTAGTTTCACACATGAGAAGACTTATCATATCTGCACTTAACATTTTCTGTTCTAGACTAAGAAAACTCAATTTCCTCAACCCCTTATTACGTGTCATTTTTTCTTCCTGAACCTCTGTGTATGTCTTCTTCATATTTTTCAAGGAATTGTTGCCCAAAGCTATACAAAGGACACCAACTGAGATCTTAACATCTCTGGCTTGTGTAATTTACCTTCTGTATTTTCATAAACATTTCTCCACTAGCTCTGATCATGCCAAAGTGAAGTTCTCCTTCCTTGGACCTGCCTTGTACTGTTGGCTTTGGTTCATTTTTACTGCATTTCAGCTTGTTGGTTCTGTTTGCCAGATTACTTTGGATCCTCATCCCACGCTCCATTCTGCCTTGGGAAACCCGCACTGGTCTGAAGTCAAACACACACATTGTCTATTCCATCAAGCAGTGATAGCTACAGGGCCAAGTTAGCGTGACATTGGAGACATTAGCCAGAGTCTTTCTTCTCTACCTGCTTCTTATCAGAAGTGATAATGTTTGCACCAAACAAACCTCTCGTTATATAGATGTCCTCCTTGATTCTGCTCACTCTCTCCCCCCTAAAAACAGGACTTTCTGACATCTCTGGATTTACCCTCCTCCCTGTAACATGCTTGATGTCTTTTCTACCGGTTCAGTAACCATCACACTTTCATCTGTCCTTTTAGGACTCCTTTTCATAGGTACGGGATGGAAATGTTTGTTTCTCTCATCAAGCTGTTGTATTTATACAAACCCAACTTCTTGGTCAGCTGTTTTGAGATATTTTCAATACTTCTATACGTAGGTGGATTTCAGAGATACTGGAGTGACTATTCAGGCTCTGTTCCCCTCCACTACCCCACCTGTCCCCCATAACTCATAAATTGAAGGAATTTAAAGTCACCTTCTGAGCATTCACGGCAAAAGTGCTCTAGAAGAAGCATACGTATTTGCCCAAGATACTTTCTCTAAGCTATATGCCATCCAGCCCAGCATATATTAAGACATTTGTTTGATTCACAACGTTGCAGCTCAGCATTTGGTTAATCTTTTTTTCTGCTTGGAACTCCCTCATCATATCTACACCTTTTGTGAACTTTCCTTGAGGTAGTTGGATTCCTCTATAGGGCAGCTGTGATGAGTAAGTCTCCTGTCTGAACACTACTGAAAACAATCTCCTGAGCCAAACACACCAACACTTCATTGGAAATGTCACACAACAGTAAAGACTGAAGAGCTGACAAAATCGCAAAAGAAACATGGAAATTTTGTTTTAAAAAATGTAAGAAAAATAATCAATGGGGCAGAATGGCAGACCTTGTTTCACAGTATCACCTAAGATAGCAAAGAAGAGAGCTGCTTATATTTTGAAGTAGTCATTTGTTGAGCTTCTACCACTTACCTAAAAATGTATCTTATTTGAAAAAATCAGAAGCTTTCCCCAAAAATTTTCTGACTTAACAGGGTAAAATAATATTTTTGTTACTTTTGAAAATAGATGTTTTTCTGGTTTTATGTCAGTTAGGCTGCCAAAGTATTTTGTTTAATTCATAGAAGTTAAATGGAAAATGAACTTTCAGTAGAAATGTTTAATAAAAGTTAAAAAAGTGAGATGCCCTGACTTTATGCTGGAGACTGACTTTTTAAATAAGGGGCTCATGGAACAGCAAAAAGTAAAATCAGTTTTGTTAATTTTGCTGTGAATTAAAAGTATAATGAAAATAATTTCAGCATAGGATGAAATTAATTGACAAACAAAGTATACTCAATATTTTATAGACTAAGGGGCACTTTTCAGTTGAAGCTTCATTTCATTCTCAACTTAGAAAAGAACTTCAATGGGAAAATTTCTACCACTCATAATAATTGTATTCGTGTTCCTCACAATTTATACCAGAGGAATGACTTGTAGAATATTCAAATTACTTTGTTGTTGTGCTGTGATTTGCAAATGCAATTAAAAATAACACAGAAAAGTTTCCCACGTCCCAAAAGATGACCTACAGAACACTACAAAAATAAAGCTCAGGGCTAGAAAAATTAGAGATGTGATAAAGATGGAAGTCTTTTTAAAGTTGGTGAGATCTAAAGATTTCCTGACATCCTTCCACTCTAAGGGCAGAATTGCTGACACTAGCTTTTTATCATCTGGGCTGTGTAAGGTTAACAGCTTTCTGTTGCCTCTTTTGTTCTGTCCATAGCGAAAAACAATGACCCCTGATGAAAAATGTATGCAAGCACACAATATCAGAGGTATTTTTTGACTGTCACTGGACTCAACCTGAGCTTTTCATATGAAAGTTCAGAGAAGAATTGATGGCATTACTCAACAGAAGAGATAAGAGGTTTGAAACATTTTTTTCTAAGCTGCCCTAGCCTTAAGGGTCTTGTGCCCACTCTTTCCCATCCCCATGTACTTTGGGGTTGGAGAAAACATAGAAGATAAATATGACCTATCGAAGAAAAAGAAAAGAAATGCTACGTTCTGTTTTGTGCTTTGATCGAAGGGATAAAAATATATATTGCATGCACTTAATATTGCAAAATACACCAGCAGTTCACAAATCTTTGGAACGGTTTCAGAGATGACGTATAGACATTTTTATTTGTAAACATCCTAAAGATAAAAGGATGCTACAGACTACTTAGTGCAGATCTCTAGCCTGCAGCAGAACATAGCTTTAGCAGTGGATTTACAGTTGGTCTGTGTTTTGGCATTCACTATGTTACCTGCATATTAAACACAGACCAAAAACTGCAAAATACACACTGCTTGCAAAATCAATTAGTAAAAAATTATTAGGTAAAGAACATATGGGGTCTATCCTGTGCTTCAGAGTATCTGTTTTGTCAGGAAAAAAAAAAAAAAAAATAGAAGAACGTAACAGAATTGAGAGTAAAATATGCTGCAAAAGCATGAGTATATTAAAAATCTAAACATATACATAGTAAAAAAAAAAAAAAAAATCTGTCAAGGGCTATTAAAAATGAAGTTATACTTTCTGGCAAAGGGGAATGGTAGAAGGGGAAGGACAAGCCCTCTACTGCCCTCAGCATATGTTTGCTCAGGCAGCGAGATCCTCTGAAAGACACATATTGTGAGCCATTAGGTCTTGGTTCGGACAAACCCTTCAGTTTGTGCTTAGCTTTAAACTGATCAGATGTGAGCACAGATTAATTGATCATTTTTTTTTTAGGTTTTTGGTTTATTATTCCTAAGTGGAGATGAAGCAAAGCACATCTTACTAAGGCTATGCTCAGGACCCACATAAGAAACCTGAGGAATATGAATTTTTGGTTAGCAGTTGCTGCCTCAGGTTCATCCTTGATAATGGTCTGGAGCCCTTCCTAGGATCAGCACTTTCCAGAGAAGACTTCTCCAAAGGTAGTAGTAGGCTACAGATGTATCAACAGCAACTACAGTCCTCTGTACGGACCATGACAATTTCAGGTAACGCTCCCTGCTTAGATGGCTGAAGTTGCATGCAATCTACTGCCATATTGTAAAGCACAATCAGCTAAGTATCAAGTACTACTGTAACTGCATTAAATAGTGTAAATCTCTCAGCAGCAAACAAGCAAATGCAGAGATGGCCCAGAGCCCACACAGGTAAGACAAAAATAATACAAATAGCAGTAGCCACTCATTATCGACAAAACCATTTTCAAAGCCTTTACTCAGATTTTACTTCGTTCCTGCTCAGGCAGTGCTCCTGTTTGTGAGGGAGTTTGCTGGTGTCAGGGCACAGGGTGAGCAGGGCCACACCATGAAGGGGCCAAGCTGGGAGGCTGAAATGAGGTCCTGGCCCCACGGGCAGGCATGGGGGAAGGCTGGGTAGGGACAGTAATGCCCCTTAGGGCTCTGACAGCTAGAACAACACTGAAACAACAATCAAAAATCTAGTTTTGACATTTACTTTTCGCATTTCCCTTTTTTCCCCCCACTGCTTTTGGAATCACGGACAACTCTTGCCTCGACTAACTGAACATCTTTGTCCACCTCTCAGGGCAGCATAATCTTCAGCAGACAGGCAAGATCTGTCATATGTATGATGATACTTCCTGTATTTGCATGTGTGATCCTTAAATACATTTTCAGCAAGGCTCCGCATGTACGTGGGACTTTCCCAGGGCATGGAAGCTGCCGCAGCAAGAACGTTACATTTAACGTAGGTAGAGTCACCAGCAGTTGGCCAGCTTTTCACCTGGTGTAAGATAATCAACATAAAGCCAGTGAAGGCAGCAGGCTGACGTGAGCTTACAGCACCTGAGAATATATCCCTGTATTTGCACTTCAGGTTATACCATGTTACTTTCAAATTAGTAATTTTTATATATATCATACACAGGAGAAGTTTCCATAACATAAACCTGGCATCACAGCAGGTAAGGACAAGATGTGAAGAACCATTCTTAATCTTCCCAGGCAGGAAGGTATGTGCTCCTGTGTTGAACACATCAATACAGCGTACGCTTACCAATCAATCATACAGCACGCATGGAAAAAAGTCTAGCCTGAAACTACTCCCACACAGTAAATGCATCCAGGAAGTGTCAAATAAAATGTGAAAAATCTCCAGCTCTCTACATAAAGTATGTCTGTGTGGAAAAGGAGGGTGTCTGCGGAGAGCCCTTCTTCCCTGAAGAAGGGAATGTTTTGTTGAGAAACAAAAACATTTCCACCTGGTATATCATATGCGCAAGGATGTTATTTCTTGTTACTGGACTCTCCAGAAACATTATGAGAGCAAGTTAACAGTAGAGCACAGACACCAGAAAGTTGATAGGTGCTGCAATTTAATAATTATGATATTTTGGCTGCTGCTGTAAACAAAAGCATTTTACAGTGACAGAACGGCACTCTAAGTGCATCACATAGATAGACTGAAGCTAAATATGTTGAAGTAATTCCTAAGTTTTCCTAGTCAGTGTGCAAAGTAGGGTTCCTATATTTACTAATCCACTCCGTATGGTCCCTCCACTTAGCAATTTGGCCCACAGGCTAATAGGTGGTCCGGGACTGAATCCTGACCTTCTCCATGGAGGTATTACCATTGCTTTGCTGCTCAGCAGAACTGTTCACGAGGCCATGTAATAGAGAAGGAGTAACTCAGGCCCTGATTAAGCGAAAGCTGTTGTAGAGATGAATCTACATGTTTAAAAAAACAAAACCCCCAAAAAACAAAACCCAGAAACACTCTCAGCTACACCGAATACATTTCCATTGATTCCAGAGAACTCGCATACATGAGCCAAAGGCTGGCAAAGGGGCAGAGCAGCCCTTGAATTTCACTTACGCATTTCAGGGACCTGTCTCAGGAAGTCAGCTCTAAAACCACAAATGACAAGAGTTATTGAGGTACCCAGTAGTTTTTTTCCCTCCTCCCAGTTCCTCTCTCATAACTCTCAGTTCTTCCAACCAAAGAAAACTGCTGCTGGTCTCCACCGCTGAGGATCTGCACCCTGAGAGCCATGTGCTCCCTCACAGGGACGAAGGCCAGGACTGCAGCGTAGACACAGGTCAAGAGCAACAATTCTTCTTCACTGTTTGAAGTTCATGAGGCTGCACCAGGAGTGCTGTCGCATCCAATTCTGGGCTACTCAGTGTAAGAAAGATGTGGGAAAACTGCAAAGAGGCCAGTGGAGAACCACTGAGATGCTCAGCAGGCTGGAGCACTGGGCATAAGAAGGGAGCTGGGCTTGTTCAGCCAGGAAAAGACAAAACTAAGGGAAGGAAACCTGTTTTCTATTTCCAAATACCTAACTAGCCATTACAGAGAAGACCAAGCCAAGCCCTACTCAGAGCCTCACAGGGAAAGGGATAGAGCAACAGTCACAAGCTGCAAGAAGGGAAATTCTGAGCAGATATGAGGGATAAAAGAAATCACCATGAGATGGTGAAGTGCTGCAACAGGCTGTTTGGAGAGGCTGGGCAACCTCAAACCTTGGAGATATTTAAGACACAACTGGACACGGTCCTGAGCAACCTGACCTGGCTTTGAAGTTGTCCCTGCTCTGAGCTGGAGGTGGATGAGTCAGCATCCACAGGTCTCTTCCAACCTACTTTATACTACAGTTCTAAATCCAAACTTAAATGAAAGATCAGTCACTGCTCTGACTGAAAGAGAGAGGAAGAGGAAGGGATGGGAATGGGGACTGTGCAGGCTGTATAAGCGATTGAGAAATGCACTGAGAAATGCTAATCAAAGGGAAAGGAGGGGAAAACATTTGCTCCCATTTTTAGTAAAGCCATGTTAGGTCTTTTTCTTTTATAAGATAAAAAAATCTAACCCTATCCTTTTTCCAAAATATGAAGAAAACAGTCTGGTATGCTGACCTTTCCTGTTTCTTGTGACAATGCTGGGTTTTTTTGTGGTTTTGTGGTGGTTTGGGTTTTTTTATTAAACAAATCAACATAAACAGTTTGTATTTATCCTGCAAAAATCAAAGGAGCGGAAGGACAACTGTCTTTTAGGTTAGTAATTCTTTGGGTTGAGCCTACACATTGCATACCTTCAGCCAGACCTCAAGTGAAGTGAAAGAAGTAAAAAAAGGCGTTGACGTGTACAAAAAGAAAAGGGAGCAATCAAACTGCACACATGTTCCAAGTATCATCAACTGATTGGTACAAACAGGCAAGGGAAAATTAGCAAGATTAAAAACAGTGACAGACGGCCCCAGACTGATCTATTAAGCCCTCTGTACTTGTGCGTAGGTGTTCGTTGCAAGGGGAGCAAGCAAAAGGCTTGAGCAAGTGAACCTGCATGCACCCTTGCAAAACATTAGCACAAAGTCAGTGTCAGGCATTTCCCCCCAGTTGGATGTAATAGCTGTGCAGGCTTACTCAAATTTGCTGAAACACTTATAATTAGCTGCAAAACTCACAGTATCAGCAAATTAGAAGTACTGATTTATGCAGGCCATGGGTAGGTCAACCAGGAATTTTATGATCCCCGGACAGATTTGCTGCTGGCGTAGCCAGACAAACTCCATCAGAGCAAGGAGAAACCCCAGCTTATAACTGCTCAAGACTTCACAGCATGGCTTCTGATACTGAAGGGATCCTCAAAGTAAAAATTCCTCTTACCTCAGAATATATGTGTACACACTACTACACCTACAAGCACAGGTGTGAATTGCAGAAAGCTGTGCAACCTGCTACGACTTAAATCCAGTCTCATGCAGAGCCAGTACAGAGAGTACATGTAGCATTAAATTTTGTGCTAGCACAGTGAACTGGATTATATTTAACCCATAGAGCCTCATCCTGTTGAGAATAAAACTGGCACGAGCAGAATCAAATCTTTAAAGGATAGCTACTACAGGGATTTGATATCAAGTTCATCACAATTTGTAATAGGCATAAAGCCTAAATACTATGATGGATGTAAGCAGTGTTTCTTAATGTGTGGCTCTGATCTGAATTCTTTTATTCAGACTAAACTCCCACACAATTCAATTTAAGATCAGGTTTTGTATTAAAACAACTCAAAACAATAAAAAAAGACAAAGGGAATAAATGGAACCTAGGTGGAAAGCTGGTTGACACTGTATTTTTTGCACATTTCTTCCTGCTATATGTACATGGGAGTAATCTGCATAGTCCATTACATTTCCGTAAGATTACTGATAAGAGTAAAATACCTCTTGGTATGAGTATGAATCACAGAAACATTAATGTCGATGAAGGACCATTCCCCTGATTTATCCCTACAAATCAATCACTGCCTTTTCTTTGGGGGGAGTGGGTGAGGCGGGTGAGGCAGGAAGAGCTCTATCACTCCTACGCTCGTCAGAGACCAAAGAATCAGTCAGATCCCAGATGGGAGTACAGGCATTTTCTCATGTCTCTGGTAAAATTAGCTACCGCAGATTTTATGGGCCAAGCAACAATACACGCCCACACATCCAGGATTAAAAAACAACCCGTTGTTTTGAAATTATTATGCTCTTTACTATAGCTCAGGTTTACATAACACAAAGAGTAACTGGATTTGATATTCTACAACACATACACTCTTCTGAAAAATATGAGATATTAACTGTAAATCTTAACAATTTGTCATTTTTTCTAATACAGCTATAAAAACATTTTATGCCAGACACATCAGTGTTGATTTTTGTCCATATTTGAACCCCTCTTTTGTCCATACTTGAAACCTTCTCTTTTCTTATTTTTTAGTACGTGGAAAGATATTAAGAAGTTACCAATTTTATCTTTAATTTTAAATAGGTAGCCCCACTAAAACTTAAATTCTCACTTGGAGGTGCTGGCCGTTATTAACCATTGTGTCACTTTAGTGCTATATCAGCACTATCTTTTGGGTATCAGACCCAGCTGCTTCATTGTTTACTAAACTGTAAATGCTTTAAGGCTTAGTACTGTAATTCTCATAGCATCATACATGATACAAAAGTTATCCAGCCACCTGTTTGGGTTCAATTTATATTAACATGAGTGTGCTTGCTCTCCACGTCCACATAAAGTTATGATAAAATTCTGTTAAGACTGCATACGTGAAAGAATTTTTTGTCTTAGTTCCTAAGTAACACAGAAAAGGACATTGTAGAGGAGGTATGATGTTTTCCTAAAACTTTGGATAGGAGCTGCATTTTATTGTGGAACAAGATCTACAAAGAAAATCTATGTGTATCCCATTCAGGACAGACAGACCCTTACAGCAAATGTGGTAAAGCAGGGGAACTTAGCTAGTGATTGTTTATCTTGACCAAACATTGATTGTCTACCAGTTTCCCATTGCAACCAACATCCCATGGCAGGCTGGTGTTCAGTTAAGTTTCCCAGTGATTACTCTCACTCACTTCAATAGATGCCTAGTCTGACCATGTATCAGTGTCAAGCATACGCCTTTTACATGTCTCTGTTTTGTAACTCTTCAGCAACTTTGTTGTTGTGCATCAAACTAGTCTGGCCCTAAAGTCTTCTCTTTGTGCACAAAAGCATTAGGTTAGGGATAAGAAAACAACGTGCTCTCACAACTTATTTTGCTAATACTGTAAGGACCAGACCAACTGCTTTAGGACACGGACCCAATTTTTTCCTGGGTGAACACGAATTCAATCCCTCTTTCCTGCAATGCACAGAGATACCCCCCTGCCCAGGCATGGGGCTTTACACCTTCAGGTGAGACCTTGCCTCATACCACACCAAATGAAGGCTTGGAGAATTCCTGTTTTGCTGGGGAAGACACTGGGTGGAGATGAGGATGCAGACAACGCACCATGCATTCACAGAGTAACCTAAAACTGTACTCTCTGCGTCTCCCCAGAGTCACCCTTTCTAGGCAACAGAGGGGCGTAAGGTGGAAACCCTCCGTACAACACTTAAGCAGGTGCTAGCAGCACAGAAAGGCACGTTCAGGAATAAGGAACTGAGTTATCAACAACCCTAAATTAAATGGGGAAGGTCAGCGGGAACTGAGCTCATTTGAAAATCCCAGAGCTAAAAACCTTGGGTGAAACATGCTCTCTATTTAACGTTTTTCGGTAGTACAGCAGGTCATTTTGGCCCGATAGGAAACCACCTGCTCACTACTGGTATAGCTAAAGCTGGTTTAGAGTAGACATAACCTGTTGGTGTACATATCTTAGAGTGGAAAGGAGTTTGTGACTCTTTTTAGAAAGCCTTTCCCCACCTTTCTGCTATTTCCAATTTTATAAGACTTAATAAAAAAAAAAGACAGAAATCCATGACAATCCACCAGAGGTGTTCTTTTGTCAACACTTAATGATAACACCTTCCCTGAAGCAGAACTGAAAATATCCTGAGCTTCAGAGAGAGTGAGAAGGAATAACAAGTGTTTTGAATTTGAGACTGACTTTTCACTGCCTTTTTTTTTTTTCTTCCCAGATCCATGTGCAAATATTCCAAGATTCATTAATGTTTAATGGCAACTGCTTTCATGCAAGTAAGGAATCTTTCTGTATAATGGAGTGTAAAAAATACCTTTCTTTGAGCCAGAGGAGGGAAAAGTCTGTGCCGGGTTTATATTACTACTTCAATCCTGCAAACACTTCTGATAACAGATACTACTGAGCAATCCAACACCAGTATTAAACAGCGTACTTCATGGTAAGCCTTTGGTAGGATGGGCTTTAGCAAACAGACGTTGGTATAACTGCTTTGAGTCAAACTGGAAATTGAATACTAGAAGGGGGGAAAATGATTTATTGCTCACAAAAATAGATTCTTCAGAGAAGTAACTTAGCAACCTCAATACCGGACAGTACTTTCTTTAAAATACACTTTTTAATGGGGTCCAATTTTTTAAAATTCTTTTCCACACAAACACTGCATATAGAAGACAGCCCTCAGTACAGAAACCAGAACTGAACAGCACAATCCGAGTTAAAACACTGAGCAAAACACACCGTACTCAAACTTGCATTCATCTTGCAGTTTGCAAACACATGTTCTTGATCCAAAATATTTGTCAGTCAGAGCTTGTTCCTCCCTGTCCTGCCCCATTGCTATGCCATGACTCTTGGAGATGCAACTCGTTAAGGAGTTAAGATGCCATAATGGCACGTGTGTTTGTCAGCTAATGGTTGCCTAAATTCCTCCCTGATTTGTTTCTCAGTTTGGCTGTCAAATCAACCCAAATTCTCAGCCAGCTTCTAAATTACCATTTATTTTTACCCTAATATGAAACTTTGCACAAAAGATGCTGGCACTATGCTTGCAACAAATATGATCTTGGATTGGTGCTACAGGAAAACATGATGCCAGGGTGGTGTTAAAAATAAAATCCTCTTCAGCTCTGCAAAACGTCAGCGAGGTTAGCCTTCTCTGAAACATGCTTTTCAGACCCTGGAAGTACAGATTTCATAGGAGGGTTATTTTACTACAAGAACAGAGGGCAGAAGTAAGTTCAAAATCCCCGGGGTACACATAGCACCTTGACTTCCCTGAATCTGGAGTGACAGCACTGCTGGGCTAAACCCTAAAGCGACCATTTGGGTGGCATTCCTGTGGACTCAGCTGGAGCTCACGATAGAAACAAAGCTTGTGAATGGAGCCCACTGTGGCTTCCTTCAGCTTCCACATTTGCACTTCATGCACTGCTGTCTTAATTACTAGGCAACTTTGCTCTCTGTTTCACCTTCCCTGTCTTTCAGTGTTTCCCCAGGTACTCGGCACTGCCTATGTGGGATGCTGCCACTTTATTCCCAGCTTCCCACCACACGGGGAGGACCTTGGTCAGCCCTGCAGACCCTGAGGGAATAGCCCTGTTCCAGCAGTACCATCTGTCCCTCCTCTCATGCACAACAGGAGGCAAATAAAACAAAATGAACATTCAGTACTCTTTGACAGCCTGCAACTTTTGGAGGCTTAGTACTGATTTTTAAACATGCAATCATCTCTGAAGTGTGCAGCTGTGCTTACCTATCAAGTAACCAGATGGCGCAACAGAAGTCAAATAATTTTCTAAATGGCTTTGGTGGTTAAGTCTACAACAACTTGTTTGGTTAGATGTACAAGAAGAGAGGAAGGGAAAGAGAAAGCAGCAAGGAAAGGATGATGGGAGAAGAGAAGGACAAAGAAGGAAGAGCGGAGATGAACAAACATGAAGGAAGATACAACTGTCCTGATATTAACTCTGCCCACACATTTTTTCTGAGAATTAAGTAAGACAATGTTTAGAGATGTGCTATCAAGAAAGTTACATTTTGGCAGTTTGTAAGACTGTCACATCATAAGGAATATATTAATTTCTTTACTAATTAATCCAGAAACTATTTGAGAATATAGAGGGAGGGCTGTACTATTTTTTAAAATCAAAGACATTTCCCTGCACTGTTATACTTCCACATTTCTTGAAACCCGAATTCTGGATCTCAAATTCTTTTTTCATCTCCAAATGTCTGGCTTGTTTTTGGATGTCAGCCAGCCACCTTCTCACCTAGACATTAACCTCATTCTGTTGTGGCTGTTTTCCACTTGCCGCTTCACATATAATGAATCCGCTCCTTTACCGCTTCCTGAACATGGTCCCACAGCGACCGTGCAGTGGTTGCAGCAGCTAGTCATCCCCTGCCTGCCTGGGGTCCCTTCGGTTACTACCGTGCACTTTTCTCCCTATGCATTTCTTCCCTGAGCAAGGTCAGCCATGGGAACATCTGCCCTAAGCCTGCACCAGACCAACGTGCCTCTGGACCGAGCCGTGCTCCTGTCTCTCTTCAGGCCTGAGTACACCCAGGAATTTTTCTTTTCCTTTGTTCTGCCTTTGATCCTAGCACCTCTGTTTCCCCTGTGATAAGAACATGGTTAGTACAGATCTGAAAAACATGAGGCAATCAATTAAATTCTTTCCTCTCTGATTAGCTTCATGAACCATTCCTTATGATTTTTACAGGACTAAAATTTGTCTTAAAATTACTGACAACTTTATTTTGAAAAAATGATTTCGTGCTCACAGCAGATCCATTTCAGCAGTGTGCCTTGTGTATTTAAAAAGTTCATCCAAATAGCATAGAGTGACTACACCAGTGTGAGAAGATAACACCCACAAAAACCAACAAGGATTTAGGTGATAATGGCAAATTGAACAGCTGGAAGCCTAGTTTAAATATAAGCAACATCGTCCACACACAGATCTGTACAGGTTTAATAACAGTATCACATTTTTATTTATTCCTCTACAGGCCGTGCATGCAAAAAATCTTTAAACAACTTCCTGAATCTAAACCTAATATATGCATTTTATGTGAAAAATCAATGTCATTTCTCAGACCTCAAAGACTGATTACTCTCCACAGAAAATGGATCACCTTTATTCAATCAAGCTGCTTCTCTGTATGTGGTGTTTCATCTGCTCCTACTTTGTGCTTAATGTGTATTAACCCTCGTGCATCCGGGTCACTTAACTGGGCTCTGCTGAGACGTAAAGTGTGAATCATCAGTAGAAATAACTGTGTTCCCATGGCGCTGCAGACCATGACCTACCTCAGCTACATACCGCTAACCCCTCAAACTTCTGTAAGGACACAAGCAAGCGCTTACTGATGATCACAGTCTAGAAAGGAAATTCAGATTCTCTGTGTTTAGCCAATTTTTGTTTTCTCAAACCCCTATTTTGCTAAAAATAAGACATCAGTCTATTCTTACAGTGGTTTTCAAATTGAAACCTGGGAAAAGTAGGATTGACAGTTTCTTGTAGGCTTGTGCAGGCACGTGTGTACACGCTATAAAGATGGCATTCTGTGAAATGTTTCTGGAAAAAATAATAGGGGTTTGTTTACTAATCTAGACTAGAAATGGTTTTTCAAATGGTTGTTTTAGTGACAGCCCAAGACTTTGGCAGGCCTTCCTCTCCTCTTTTGTATCATAGGTAAAGAGGACTGATTGCAGTTCATGGACTGTAGCACTGGCCTCTGTATCACTACAAAGCACAGATTTAGAAATCTTGTGGGTACAAAAAAAGTGGGGTGAAAGTAACTGCAAGCTGAGACTTCAGGAGAGCATCAAAGGAATTAATCTGCTACAGAGACAGGGAGAACAAAGCAGAAGATCCTATCTGGGAGTAAGCAGGAGCTTTTTGTCAGAAAAAAAGGAGGTAAGAAAAAGAAGGCACAACAGAAACAACTGAGAAGTAGTAGCAGGGCACCAGGAGTCAGAGACCAGAGACTTGAAGTGTGGTCCAGCCCCTGACTCCAGCCCCAGAAAGCCTGCTGAACTCCTCTCCCATTGCCCCACCAACCTTCTTAGAAAATATCTAAACTAAATTTTACCAACTACTCTAAATTTTACCAACAAAGTGCTTATCTACACCAGTCCCCAATTCTGCAGAGTCTCACAGATGCTCCTGTCCTACAGATAATGAAGAATAATTACGCAGAAAACAGAAAAAAAGGTAGAGCAGCCAGGAAGAGGAACAGGCTATTTCCTGCATTAGCTTTCTCATAGCACAAACGGACACTTCAGAAATGTGTTATATGCGTCTTTACTGCAGGCCTATGTTTTACCTTACCCTCTTAAACAGATTAATAAACTCCAATTAGCAGAGACTCAACATGACAAAACAACACAATTGCTTTTCCAAGTTGGTCATTGGTTTATGATTCTGGCAACTATTAACTAACTAGCTACTCATTAGGTCAGGAACAAATTATCTTGTATTCGAGAACAGCAAAGGCTCAGCGATGAACAGCACTGACGCTGCAGAATACTTAGGGAAGAGCGACCCAGCACTTGAAACACTTTGGATTGAAGGCTCCAAGCAGCTGAGTTTGCAGCAGAGCCCAATGAACTAAACCAAACAACAGTTCCCTAGGGAAAATGCTCTCCGTGTTGAAGCAGCAGAGCCATCAGTACACCTTCTCCCCCCACTCCGCAGTCCCCGAGGTGAGCAGGAGGACTGGCATAGCAGGCAGTGACTGCTGCCTGATCAGAGGTTTTGGTAGGGGTGAATCCCACTGTGCATATTTTAGGTAGGTGAAAAAATTCCCCTGCCATCTCCAGGCGAGTTCAGGGAGCTATGGTCCTCTTCATGTGGGCAACTGCAAAAAAGTGTTACAAGGCATCTTTCACTCTTTATTTTCATTTTCTCCCAAACTCAGTAGCCTGTCATCCCACACTTGCTTTTGTTACCTGGCAAGCCAGTAAGAGGGGCTCCCCACAGCCTGGCCAGCCGTTCTGAGTTGCTGCAGGCAGCGGGGGCACAGGCATGCTGCTCTCCCCTCCACGCTCACCCCCACCTCATACTTACCTCCGCTTTTCTCCGCCATTTATCCCCAATGAAATATCCTGCTATGACAGATGCTGAGCAGTCTCCTTCATAGTTCCTCCTAGCCAGTGCAGGAAACTTGGGCTATTGAGATGAAAGGCAAAGTGTATTTCCCTTTCCTGCCCTCATTCACTGCTCTCTCACCCTCACCATCTACAGCAGCTGGGTGGACCAGGGGCCAGTATCACATCCTATTCTAGGAGGCAGGTGTTGGTGATCAATCCAGAGCAGGAACTCCTGTATTTTCCAGATACACAGGTTATCACCACCCCAACATCTCTCCACTGCATGCCCGTAAATTCACAGACTCTTAATTGTGCCACAACAGGAAGGTGGCACTGCACTGTGGAGTGGCTGTGGACCACTGATGACAGCCTCACTGATGGCTAGCATGGGGCAGACATTGGGTCAGAAACACTGGGTCTTAGACAACACAACAATGCAAGAGAGAGGATCTGCTAGAGGAGCAAGATATAGCGAAGAAGAGAGTCCAGAGCCAAGCCCAACAAGTTAGCAGCAGATTTTTAGAAATTCTATTTTATTTTAAAGAGAGGGTCTAAGCGAAGTGTAGAGAGAACGGTAGAGGAATGGACGCATGCTCAAGAACTAAAAAGGAAATGGGAAAGAGTAAAAGTGAAAAGATGAAATTGTCAAGCAAGAACAGAGGAGGAGGTTGCCTTGATATTAATAATGCTCTGGTCAGCAAACATGGAGATATGTATCCCCATAAAACTGAAGAAACAGCACTTTCTTGACTTGATGGAAACTAAGTGACAATGAGGAAGAGCGTATTACACAGTAACTCACAGGATCATGCTTAACATTGCATGTAGGGAGAAAACTGGAACAGGAGAAACTGATTACCTTCCCTCACGTAGCAGGAAAAACGTCACATGAGAACATCGCAGGAAGGTGCCCTGGGGGTTTTCTCTCCCCTTTCTTCCACGCCTAGCACCCAGACAACCAGAATCTCCCTCTACCTTTTAACCTGTACTATAGAAACTAAAACAACTGAAAGCAATCGATACTTTAATCATAGCTACTATTTGGCCTGGTTGGGAGGGTCATACGATAATTCCAGTTAGATCATAGGGAACACTGACAAGAGAGGAAAACCACTTGTAAATTTTGAGGCAAGAAGAAAGAACACACTCCTCTACATCAAGGAAAGCTAGAACAGGGAACAAAGGGCTTGAACTGCAAAAAAGGACATTTCTATTGAGAAGAGAACTTTCTGACTGGAGGTGCCTACGTAATGGCATAGATCATTTTAGGGAAGCTGCAAAATCTCCACCATTACATACTTAAAAAAGCTAGCAAGAAAATCACTCCTAAGGAATAATTTTAAGTACAGCTGATTCTGCTTTGGTTTAGAAGAATGGGCCAAATGGCCACTTGCACTCCCTCTTTTCTACAATTTCTAGGAAAAAAAAGAAATTAAAAAAAGGAAATTCAAGTTCTTATTATACTGGAACCGGAAGCTAGAAGAATCAGAGCTGCGTAGTTTAGACCACACCATTCACATGAGAAATAATTGACTTCTAATTGATTTTGCTTGTAAACTCAGAGATTAACAATTAACTCTTCAGAGACGAATTTGCCTCTTCATTGCATGTGCTTGTGCCAGCAGGGCCCTAAGCATTGAGGTGTGTCATAATACTGTAATGACTTCAGTGGACTAGATTGTATAACATCTGTGGGGCCAATGTTTTAAATCATTAGACAGTAATTTGCTTTTATGAACCCGAGGTTGCTAGAACCGTATCATCACATTGCAGGCAGGTCAGCACAGGAACAATATATGTAACATGCCTTTCACAAATGTATTTTTGCACGCAGATACTCATCTCCTGCCTCAGGGCTGGGTTTCCACAGGATGGCAAAACCCCACATCTCTGACACTAGCAAGGCTCAAAGATCAAGCCCGCAGACTGAAGCAGGACATGCTCCTCAACTAAATGGTTGCAAATCTTTTTGAGGTGAGCAATACCTGTTCAATTCCCTGTGGATTTTGTTTTTCTCCTCGTACTCATTTTTAAAAATGCCTGAGCTGTTTCCCTTGGAAAACTTGCTAAAACACAAGGGCCTGAGAACAACAGTACTCCCTCAGAACAAAGGTCCCTCTGGCCCAATGCTCTGTCTCCAAAGTGGCCGACCGTCAATGTCTGAAGGAGACCATATGAGCAGTGCAAGTCCACTTCTGTCGGGGTCCTGGGGGTGCTCATAAGCCTCAATGGCTGGGACCGGCCTCCACCGGGACCCCCACCATCTCCTGCCAAGGGCCCAGGGGACGTGTCTCAGCTCAGCCCGGGGCCTTCAGTCCCTGCCTGAGCCATGTTGTGGGTGTGCCCGTCTCTGCCCCTGTCTCCTGGATGGGCCTGGGACCTGCGCTGCAGAGAGCTGCTCTCCTGGATGGAGCCCTCAGGCCTAGGTCATAGCTTGCAATGCAGAACTCTAGGCATAACATAGCGTAACTGTTCTATTCTATTCCCTGCGCTCACCATGAGTCGAATAACGATGAGGCTGTTATTTGCCTGAAATGCCAGGGGTTTTTCAGCTCCAAAAACACTTCCAAGGACACATAACACAAAGGTTACAAGGGGAAACAGGATTTTATTTTATTTTTCTGAATCTGTTTCAGAGCCAATGCTCACAAGCATTAACACAATGCGGATGTGTAGCCAGGAGCAGGCTGATGCATTCTTCAGTTTAGCTTGACAAAACATCCCTTGCAGTCTGGCAAAGGCAAGTCACAGAGCTGCAGAAAGTAGCAGCAGGAATAACAGGCCAAGCAGTCCCTGCTTCCTGAAGAACGAGCATTGGTACTGACCACACACAAAAGAAGGAGAGGAGGTGTGTGGTAGCACAGGGTATTTTCCAAAGTATGACAGGTAGCGATGAAAAGTATAGTCTTTGCCTTCCAAAACTTGCTCCGCTGTGTTTCGTGGCCAGCAATGCATGAAAAGCGCTCTCGTGCCTGCCCTGTGCTTGTATTGCACGCAGGGAGAGCTGAAAAGTGGCAGCTCCTGACGGTGCAGCAAGCCTGGAGCCCTTCCAAGCACAGGCTGTTTTGCACAAGCAAGAACCCCTGGGGAAATGGAGCCAAGGGAAGAGCAGAGCTCACTCCCGCTCCAAACCTGCAATGGACAAGGGAGCCAGAGAGAGCCAGGGCACAAGTGGTGCCTTGGAGGTGCAAGAGCAGCAGGCAAGAACCGAGCCGAAAGGGCCCAGAGGAGCCCTGACAAGGGGCTGTGCTCAGTGCTACAGAGAACAAGAAGCAACCCCCAGGAGCCACCCTGGGAGTCCAGAAAGCTTCCTCCCCCCGGATGTGGGGCACGAGGGCCACCTTCGTGGAGCAGGAGCAGCAGGCACCTAGCCAAAATGGCCCAAAGGAGCCCTGGCAAGGGGCCGTGCTCAGTGCTGCAGAGGAAGGCAAAAAACCCCGGGGACACTTGCTAGGCCACCATGGGGGAAAAAAAAGCCTTCCTCCCCCCAGCTGCAGGGCACGAGAGGCCATCTTCATGGTGCATGAGCAGCAGGCAGGAACCTAGCCAAAATGGACCAGAGGAGCCCTGGCAAGTGGTCATGCTCAGTGCTGCAGAGGAAGGCAAAAAACCCCCAGGGACACCAGTGCCAATCTGCCCCGGGGGAAAATTCCTTCCTGACCCCAGCGCTGGCGATCGGCTATTCCCTGAGCACATGAGCAAGACCTGCCTCCTCGTCCCACAGGCTGGTCATGCCTCCCAGGAGATGCCCAAGCCCTATTCTCCCTCAGCCTGGAGCCATCTCAGGGGCTCCCGAGAGTGGCCAAATGCCCCCAGCCTGACCAACCTTGGGGGCAAGAATCCTTCCCGTGCCTGGCGGGACACCAGTGGGTGCTCCAAAGCACTGGGACCCCTTGCAACATCTCTGCATCCCATTTCTTATGGCTGCTGCCCCTGGCTCCACAGGGGATGATAACAGTGAGCTCTGCAGTGCTCCTCAAGAAGGCATTCCCTTGGTCTTGCCACTGCGATCCAGATGAAAAGGCCTGATAGCCACAGGCACCTGCAGGGCTTGGTGGTTCTTCTCATTTCCTGAGGGGCTTGCGTCTGTTCCCTGAAGGCTGAAGCAGGATTTCCGTCCATCAGATGGGCTTTGAAGGTGGCCCTGCCAGGAGGTGGCCTTGCAGCAGAGAACCTCCAGCAGCCTCGTTCAGCCTCTGTTCTTCCTCCCTTAGCCCCCTCCAAGTAATTCCACCGGCTCTTCAAGGATTTCCTCTTGGATGTCTTCGGGCTGCCCCGAGGCCAGCTCTGGAAGCGGGACACGGGAAGATGCCCCCTTTTATCCTGCCCCGGGGCATTGTGACTGCTGCGTTGCCAGGTGGTGGCACTGTGACATGGGGGTGATGGGGCCCCCCATGCACAGCCCCACCCACCACCCTTCGGAGGAAGACCTTTGGGATGCAGGCCCCGAGGCAGTCCCTGTGCCCAGGGGGCTGTCCCTGCCCTTGGTGGCCATGCACTGGGCACAGCTGCTGGGTATCCCTGATGCATCCTCTGCCACTCAGCTCCTAAAGACAAACCTCGTGCTGTTACTCTCCTCTCAGGCCATGGCAGAAACCAGCCCTGCAGCCCAGAGACCACCCCTATTAGCTGTCCCCTCTCTGCACCAGAACTAACATCCATGAGGCTACCTTGGGCTGCCTGGTCCTCTGAATTGGAAGACCACGACTGTGGGAACAGTGACTCTCCACTTGTGCACACTGAAATTGTAAGGGACCAGCTGTATCAGCTGAATGTTCACAAGTTCATGGGGCCTGATGGGAGTCATCCCAGAGTACTGAAGGAGCTAGCGGATGTTACAGCAGGATCCCTCTCAATCATCTACCAAAGGTCATGGGAGTCTGGGGAGGTCCCCACTGACTGGAAGCTAGCCAACATTATTCCAATTTACAAAAAGGGCATCAGGGAAGACCCAGGAGACTACAGACCTGTTAGTCTAACCTCAGTTCCTGGAAAAATTATGGAGAAGATCATTCTGGGTGCTATTGAAAGGCGTTTGAAGGACAAGGCAATCATCAGGCACAGTCAACATGGATTCACAAAGGGAAAGTCCTGTTTAACTAATTTAATATCCTCCTACGATAAGGTCACCCACCTCGTGGATGAAGGGAAGGCAGCAGATGTAATTCCTCTGGGTTTTAGTAAGGCGTCTGATACTGTCCCTCACAACATCCTTCTGGACAAGTTGTCCAACTGTGGGATGAACAGGTACACGGTGCGCTGGGTGAAGAACTGGCTGAAGGGCAGAGCTCAAAGGGTTGCAGTGAATGGGGCTACATCTGGCTGGAGACCAGTCACCAGAGGTGTTCCCCGGGGTTCAGTTCTAGGGCCAGTTCTGTTCAATCTTTTTATCAATGATTTGGATGCAGGAGTTGAATGCACGGTTAGTAAGTTTGCTGATGATACTAAACCTGGAGGTGCAGTTCACTCTCTCAAGGGACAAGAGGCCTTGCAGAGGGATCTAGACAGATTGGAGCATTGGGCTATGATTAATGGGATGAAGTTTCACAAGTCAAAATGCCGGATTCTGCACCTAGGACGGAGTAACAGCAGACACAGAAAGGGGTCTGGGGTTGCTGGTTGACAGGAGGCTCAACAGGAGTCAGCAGGGTGCCCTGGCAGCCAAGAGGGCAAACTGCATTCTGGGGTGCATCAAACACAGCATAACCAGCCGGTCAAAAGAGGTGATCATCCTACTGTATTCAGCACCGGTGCGGCCTCACCTTGAGTACTGTGTGCAGTTCTAGGCCCCACCATTTAAAAAGGATGTGGAGGTCCTCGAATGTGTCCAGAGGAGGGCACCAAAGCTGGTGAAGGGGCTGGGAGGCATCTCCTCTGAGGAGCGGCTGAGGACACAGGGTTTGTCTAGTTTGGAGAGAAGGAGGCTGAGGGGCGACCTCACTGCTCCCTACAGCTTCCTGAGGAGGGGAAGTGGAGAGGGAGGTGCTGATCCCTTCTCCCTGGTACCCAGTGCCAGGGCGCGTGGGAATGGCTCAAAGCTGCGTCCGTCAGGGGAGGTTCAGACTTGACATGAGGAGGCCTTTCTTTACCAAGAGGGTGGCCAAACCCTGGAAGAGGCTTCCTGGAGAGGTGGTCGATGCCCCAAGCCTGTCAGTGTTTAAGAGGCATTTGGACAACGCCCTTAATACCATGCTTGAACTTTTGGTCAGCCCTGAAGTGGTCAGGCAGTTGGGCTAGATGGTCATTGTAGGTCCCTTCCAGCTGAACTATTCTATTCTATTCACTTAGAGGTGTTGGGTTACAAAGGGGAGGACAAGGAGATAACTAGTGTTATAAATTTGGTTAGCAGCTTAAATTCAAATTTCCAGAGGAACCTAGGGATACAAACTAATCCTTTTCATCCAAGTAATCTTGTCCTCAGAACTGACTCAGGCAGCCTCAATTACCAATACATCTGTTCAGGTTTCAGTATAAACAGACATTTAAGTGCATCAGTGTTTCATTTACTTTTACGGCTGGGGTGTAGGCTCCTAAGTTGCTCTGATGCTTTTAAACCTTTAATCCAGATTCTTCAGCTGACTGTTAGAATCATAGAATCATTAAGGTTGGAAAAGTCCTCTAAGATCATCGAGTCCAACCGTCAACCCAACACCACTATGCCTAGTAAACCACTGTTGGCAACTTACAGCAGATGCTGCAACTCAGCACGTCTACGCTTCCTGAATTTTGGGGGAAAGTTATTAAAGAAATGCAGTGAAGAGCAGTGTAGTTTAATACATGGGACACTCATTGATTCAAAAATCAGGGTGCCAGGGCACATGTGCTACCACCAAAAATACCATCTTCTGGATGATGTGAAAAACGGTGTGACCAATTATTGTTTCTGTTTGTTTAAAATCACGTTTCATTTTGAGTACTAGCCTGGTACAGCCCATTTTGGACAATTGCCTTCTTCCCCTTATTAGCACTTCAGTTCATGATTAAGTGAATGATTTCTTACTTTCTTTAGCCTTACACTATCTTTTTTAGTGTCATTTGCCATATCAAGCCATTGACACATTTACCTCACCAATTTCCACAGTGTAGAGTAACCTAAATATTTCTGGAATCTTATAAGGAAAAAACCAGTATTATTGACATTGTCAAGTCTGCTCTGTCACAGATGGATGATTGCTTTTGTTGATACTATTTTCCTAGTTTAAAAGGATGCATTCATGTAACTCTCAGATTTAACTCTTCTAATGCAAGACAGATAGATTTGCACAATATGAGGTGTTTTCATGTCAGTTATTTAGCTTTTGTCATATAAAAAGTGACTAGTCACATATGTATATGGGCACATGCACTACCTACACCATACAACTAAAATTTCTCCTAGACTGCAAGAAACTGAAGATAATGATAGCATCATTAGAAAAATAGTTTCCACAGATGAAGGTTTATATTTTACAGCCACTCCATGTTTTTAATACCTATGTTACATCAATAACACATAATAGAAAACAATGTATAAATGCTTTATAAACGCAATTGACTATAAGGACACATTAAGTAAACTGAAGGTGCCCAAATCCAATATAAGCAACAAGATAAAACCACTCAGAATGTATTTCTAATCTCTTTAAGCCAGGGTGATATTACACACCTGTCACAATGCCATCCTATTCACACCATCAGAAAGCAGATAAATCAGACTTAACTCCTAGATACAATTTACTTGTCATCCATGCCACCTGGATGCTCACAAGTCTATGGGGCTGGATGGGATCCACCTGAGGGTGCTGAGGGAGCTGGCGGAGGAGCTCGCCAAGCCACTCTCCATCATTTATCAGCAGTCCTGGTTAACGGGGGAGGTCCCGGATGACTGGAGGCTTGCCAATGTGATGCCCATCCACAAGAAGGGCCGGAAGGAGGATCCGGGGAACTACAGGCCTGTCAGCCTGACCTCGGTGCCGGGGAAGATTATGGAGCGGTTCATCTTGAGGGCGCTCACAAGGCATGTGCGGGACAACCAGGGGATCAGGCCCAGCCAGCACGGGTTCATGAAAGGCAGGTCCTGCTTGACCAACCTGATCTCCTTCTATGACCAGGTGACCCGCCTAGTGGATGAGGGAAAGGCTGTGGATGTGGTCTGCCTGGACTTCGGTAAGGCCTTTGACACTGTCTCCCACAGCATTCTCCTAGAAAAGCTGGCGGCTCACGGCTTAGACAGGTGTACTCTGCGCTGGGTCAAAAACTGGCTGGATGGTCGGGCCCAGAGAGTTATGGAGAATGGAGTTACATCCAGTTGGTGGCCGGTCACAAGCGGTGTTCCCCAGGGCTCAGTACTGGGGCCGGTCTTGTTCAATATCTTTATTGATGATCTGGATGAGGGGATTGAGTGCTCCCTCAGTAAGTTTGCAGATGACACCAAGTTGGGCAGGAGTGTTGATCTGCTCGAGGGTAGGAAGGCTCTGCAGAGGGACCTGGACAGGCTGGATCAATGGGCCAAGGCCAACTGTATGAGATTCAACAAGGCCAAGTGCCGGGTCCTGCACTTCGGCCACAACAGCCCCCAGCAACGCTACAGGCTTGGGGAAGAGTGGCTGGAAAGCTGCCTGGCGGAAAAGGACCTGGGGGTACTGGTTGACAGCTGGCTGAACATGAGCCAGCAGTGTGCCCAGGCGGCCAAGAAGGCCAATGGCATCCTGGCCTGTATCAGAAACAGTGTGGCCAGCAGGAGTAGGGAAGTGATCGTGCCCCTGTACTCGGCACTGGTGAGGCCGCACCTCGAATACTGTGTTCAGTTTTGGGCCCCTCACTACAAGAAGGACGTTAAGGTGCTGGAGCATGTCCAGAGAAGGGCAACGAGGCTGGTGAGGGGTCTGGAGAACAAGTCTTATGAGGAGCGGCTGAGGGAACTGGGGTTGTTTAGCCTGGAGAAAAGGAGGCTGAGGGGAGACCTCATCGCTCTCTACAACTACCTGAAAGGAGGTTGTAGCGAGGTGGGTGTCAGTCTCTTCTCCCAAGTAACTAGTGATAGGACGAGAGGAAATGGCCTCAAGTTGCACCAGGGGAGGTTCAGATTGGAAGTGAGGAAAAATTTCTTTAGTGAAAGAGTGGTGAAACATTGGACCAGGCTGCCCAGGGAAGTGGTGGAGTCCCCATCCCTGGAGGTATTTAAAAGACATGTAGATGAGGCGCTTAGGGACATGGTTTAGTGGGCATAGTAGTGTTGCGTTGACAGTTGGACTCAATGATCTTAGAGGTCTTTTCCAACCTTAATGATTCTATGATTCTATGATGTACCCAAAGAAAACAAACAAAAAAACAATCATTCTGTATCATTCCCATTTGGGGGCCTTTTTTTTTTTTTTAAAGTGAAGTTTTAGCAAAAATAATGAAGAGTTTTATCTTGTATAACCATAAAGGAACTCAAAGCTAACCAGAAGCGTAGGCACAAGAGAACAGATGCGCACAGCTCACGCAACAACTACACATGCATGCCATGAAGAGGGATGCAAGGATAGAGCTACATGGTACTGTGACCTGTTCTGTGTCAGGCCCCTAAAAGCTTTTATTCCCTGTAAATAAGCAATGTTTAGACCCATTGACACAAGAAACAACCACCACAGATACCATAATGAGGCCAAAATTGCCAGATGCCCGATTGCAATACATGCAGATCAAATCAGACAAGTTTTCCCCTTGTTAGCATGGCTGATTACTGAAGCAAAGGTAGAGCAGCACAGCCATCAGAGCCCACCAGCATCCCTGGTTTGCACCCAAGGTGTCCCATCAGGCTCCACACAGCCACCCCGGGGCTGGTGCATGAGCCATCTTCACCACAATACCAGGACCTCAGGTACTCAGATTAAGGTCTGCTCTGGTACAACCACACATTTCTGCCAACAAGACCTCCCATGTTTGAACAGACACACCTGGAAGCAGTACATCCGACTTTTAAGACTTACACCAATGCTTTACCAGATGCAGGGAAATTAATAGTATTTTTAGGCTTCTACTCCAACTGCCAGCCCAGCTTAACTCACACCATAAAGTCATCAGATCTGTTCAAACTCTTAAAGAGTATATTATACGTTTTACTCAAAAACGGTTGCAGTCCAAACCTGCAAGAATGGAAATGTATCATGACTTTGGTATTGAAAAGTCTAGTACTTTATGACCTTGTGAGTTAGATAGGAGTATTTGAAAGGGAAAATCCACCACCTGCCTGTGACAGCCTCAACTATTAGATTCTTAAATAATGACATGATTACATATGAGACTTTTCTAAATAATGACATGATTACATATGAGACTTTTCTACATATTAATTGTTGCAATTTTTATTCCCTTAAAGCTCCACAGAGTTCATTGTGTGGCAAAAAGGAAGTGGGGATTTATAGGCAGTGAATTATGAGAAATAGTGGTCATAAAATAATCTCTTAATTCTCCAGAACCCTATTATATAGGGCATGTAACAACACAGGATACATGCTAGAGGGATATAAAGGTTTTATTAGCCCTCAAAAGAGACGACTTGCAACACTTGCTGACAACTGTGCCTCCCAAATTCATGCCGAGAACAGCTTTATAACAAACCGTACTAATAGCTGATACAGATGCTGTATACAGTCATACACAAACGCTTTTCTGCTTGGTTTAATGTCTAGTATCTATGGTCCTGTTCTGAGACAGCCGACAGCTAAACAGGAGTTACTTGTGCAGAACATTTATACCTATCGGCTTTAATTAGTGAAGCTGAACAAAATAAACAATGGCCAAGAAGGCCCTCATCTTTGATCAGAAACTCCCGCAAATTCTCCCCGACTTTGCCGGTTGTTCATTTCCAGGCTACAGTAAACGCAAGAATCGGCGCCGAGTTTTCTAAGCAAGAAACACCATCAGCTGCACAACATTTCGACCAGCCTCATGACATTTTGAGAAGCTCCCCAAAACTGAAGCAGCTGCTAATGAAGGCGTGGGCCTCCGCCAGCACTCCCCGCTCTGGCCCCCCGCGGGCTTCTGTCACACGAAGGGGGTTTCTGTCACACCGCTGCGGCCGGCCGGCTCAGCTGCCGTGCGGGCGCAGCGAGGAGGATCGCTTCAGCCGGGGATGAGCCGGCGCGGGTATTAAAGGAAATGCAATCCTCTTAGGAGGGCTGGCGGCGGGCGGTGAGGCGAGGCAAACCCTTATTTCCCCGCGCGGGCCGGGGCGGCAGCCCGGCCACCCCGCCGCGGTGCGGTGCGCAGCCACTCGGCCTACCCCCGCGGGAAGCCCCGCTCCGCGTGAAGGGCGAGGAAGCGGCCGCTCGCTCGGGCCTGCGGCAGGTGGACACCGGCATCGCCCGCACCGCCGCGTCCCAGAGGGGAGCGACCCGCCGCCGGGACGCGGGGGGCAGCGGCACGGCCGGGCGGGGGGCGGCTGGCGCGGTTAAATGGGCCAGTTACATAATAACGCCCCCCCCCGCCCCGGCTCCGCGCCCCCGCGGGCAGGGAGAGGGGAAGCCGCAGCGGCGGGCGCGGGGGGCGAGCGGGGCAGCCGCCGCCTCCCCTCGCGGACCCCGGGCGCCGCCGCCGCCGCCCCCTTCCTCCTCCTGCCCGCCGGAGCGAGGCCGCCCCTCGCCAGCCCCCCCCCCCCCCCCTTCCCGCCCCGCGGCGCACCTTCTCCTGGGCGCGGTTGAGGCGTTTCTGGACGTTTTTGGCGAAGATGCCGGTCTTCATGTCGGCCATGGCTGGCGGCGGGGATGGGGAGGGTGAGGGGGGAAAGGCGGGCGAGGCAGAGCCGAGCGGCGGTGGCGAGGCAGGGATGGAGGGAGGGAGGGGGAGGAGGAGGAGGGCCTTAAAGACGCAGCGGGGAGAGGCGGGGCCGCCGCCGCCGCCTCAGGTGAGCCGCGGGCCCCCCCGCCGCGGCCCCCCCCGCGGGCTCCCCCGGGGAGGCGGCTGTTGGGCCCTCCGCAGGGCGGGCAGCGTTGTCTCCTGGAGATGAGGCGATTCCTCCAGATAATAAAAAATATCAGGAGAGATAACGGGGGTGAAGATTTCCAGAAGCCACCAGTGCTGCGGCGCTTGATGGCCAAATCCACTACCGGCACAAGGTCCCCTCGTACAGCTGGAGAGTGTGAGCCACCCGCATATTTCCCTAGAAATTTCCACAGGGTCAGAGTCACTCCCGGTTTCCAAGCTCCTTCGACACCTTTCGGTCTGGTTTTGGGGCTGCAGCATCACGGGCCTTCAGCACAGTAGTTGGGCGCTGTCGTTCGAGGACCTGCACCCCTAGCTGGGCCCAAGCGGGACTTGCTGGCACAGCCGGCAGCCGTGTTGGGCTCACAGTGCCCACGCTGCTGAATGCAAGCGATACGCATTGACTTGCCACTGCGCTGCTCTCGGCACCCTCCTCCTATCCATCGCTCACTCCTATCTTGGTGTAGCAGACAACAGCAATAAACTGGCTCTAGACTGGTTTCAAGTTTTTGGTCTTGTTCCTGAAATTACAACTTGCAGCCAAAACTAGAGGGCAGTTGCAATAAAACTCTCCATCCTCCCTTGACACTCAAGAACCCCAAAATCTTCCAAATACAGAATTGCTCAGCACTGGTCACTCAAGGTTAGTAAAGTCAGCCTTCCTAGATACTGTGGCCCCAAGTTCACCTCTGGCATTTATTTCTGCTGTTTGGCCAAGCACGGAGTTCTCTGATCCGCAGAGTAGAAACCCCGTGGCAAACACTGCAAAGCAATACAAAGCAAAACACTGAAGCTCCAGGCTCCGAGCCTGCACCTATATTCTTCTACAGGGAGCTTTTCTATGCTTGTAATACTTTCCATCGATTTTTTGGATCGGTACAAAACACAAGCCAGAAGGTCTTGTACCTGCCAAAAGAAAATGTCTCATACACCTTGTAAGTCCAGCTGTTTCCTGAGACCTTGTATTTCTGACATCCGTCCAGCCCCAGACCTGCATGACACATTTTCCTGTAATATTAGGAAGCAGATTTAACATACCGACTGCAGCAGTAACAATGTTTATTAAGAAATTGTGACCTATATCAAGGTAGGTGCTCACTTAATTCTCACATAAGCATCTTTTAAAAAGAAAAAAAAAAAAACAAAAGCAAAAACCAAAGAAAACACAACATAGCAACCAAGGAAACTATTTTATTGGAAAGATCGCAGGCAGTCTCTTACAATGTTGTTAGGCTGGTGAAACATCAAAACAAAATCCCAGTGTGCACAGGGCTCCCAAATTCTTTGAAGCAATTTTTCACATATTCTTCAAAGTTTCTCTTTCTGGCCAGTTTGGCATCTGATTCCAAAAAGATCACACCACTTTAATAATAAAAAAAATAGTGAAAAGAGGTGCTCTTAACTTTGGTTACTCGTGCATTTTCTTCACCAAAGGATAACCAAGGTAGCACATCACAGCAGAGCAGAGTGTATTTGGTTGCATTTGGGCTATTAGGGGGAGGGAGGAGACTCTCCCGTGCCTTTTTGTGCCCAGTCGTCTGATATAACAGTAGCAGATCCCTCACCACCAAGCCCGAAAATGCTTTTTCACGCTGGTGGATGAGGAGCATGAAGATGTGTGGGCTGCACTCAGTCATACAGCCGGTCTCTTCCTCCTCAGTCAGTCGACCTGCGCTGGCTTTGCCCCATTTAACGGCCTTGGACAACAGCCAGAAATGGCTTTTTCACTGGCTGGTTTATCAATGCATGTGTCGCTCTCCATCAGCTAGATTTTAGAAAGTAATTATCAGCAAACAATCAGGCTGATCTCCCTGTACTCCCTGTCTGTCGCATATAACATTTATTGTTAACCTCTCTTAAGAGAAAGCTTTCCCATTAAGATGTATTTTAAAGCAAATTTCTTTCCCTGTGTTGCTGATACCTTTGTCTGGAATACATGATGTTTAAGAATGAAGAAACATTTTCTACAATTTACCCTGCTTGCTTTCTCCTTATATTTGTTGTTCATTTGGCGTTATTTTAAAATGAGACTTCACTTCAGTTTCACTCTTGAATAGCAGGGATGATCAGTCTTTCATAGAAAAATGCTCCTAATGGAGTGGTGATTTTTGAACGTAAAATCTCTAAGGGGAAGGGAGAAGGTAAGTATTACTACTACTGCTACATCACCATTTTTGCCAGGGGACGATCCCTGTTCACCCAAAATGTTGGTCAGAAAAAGAAGAAAGCTGCGTCTTCGGACTCATCAACAGCATGGCTTCTCATCACATATTTCGGCTTTTCTGAGCACTCTTCATTCATGTAAAGCAATAAAATTAGAAGACACTGGTCCATAGGAGTCAATTTTACAATATCGATGAGAGAAAAAAATTGGCAGGTGTCTTGCAGCCATCTCCATTGCAATGATAACTCCAATATAGGTACCAACTGCTTCGGAGTAACACAGCGACTTTCGCCTCACAGAGCTCTGCAAACAGCAGCGTACAGAGACTCATAACTCACACCCCAGACATGGCAGATAAAAGACAACCCCATCATAAGCACACCACTTTAATAGTCACTGCCGTGGCAAATTGGAGTGGGAAATGAAGATTATTCGAATGAAGCTGCAGGACAGCCCAGGACTTGAAATAGCACTGTAATTGCGGATTTTGGCAGGCAGAACGTATGGACCCAAATTCAACGCTAGTCAAGACAAACAGATTAGCAATCATGGGAAAGCAACTTGAGAAGTTAAATGATTTCAGGTGTAAAGGACCTGAATTTTAAATCTCCTTTTGCAAACGATGGCTTGGTACTATACTTGCAGCTTAGGGCAGCATATAATGGGCAGTAAAAGACTAGCTAAATTATCAGGGCAGTTTCTGTAGGTCTCGCTACTCTCTGGATGTGGGTCACAGAGAGGAGAGCTGCCTGTGCAAATCACAAGACAAGGAAAGCAAGGAACACAGTGGAAAATACACATCAAAAGAAAAAATGTTTTCATAAAATAAATGTGGTGCCAAACCCTGTAAAAATCTAGTGCGGACAAAATTTTTTAATAAACATCCGAAATTAAAAAACATACATACATGTTCTATATTTAAAGACTGAGGCATTTACTTTTAATTAAAATTCTTATTATTAAAGTCAGATATAGATTTTTTTTTTTTTTTTTACATTTTCCTTCACTGCCATAACTTCAGATTAACACCTCTCTCTCAGTCATTAACATGCTAACATATGTTGAACCTGTACTTACATTCCGGCACAGAATACCAGTTCCATCACTGGGAAGCATTTTATCTGAATGGTGCCCTTCGATTTCAGCTTCATTGTTTGAACCTATCTGGCTTCACAGAGCTACACACAGGTAGGCACTGCTCAGCACTGGCCTCGCTTTGTTCCCCTGGAGGTCTGTCCTGCCACTGACTTCAATCAGCGAACGGCTGGGTCGACACCCCAGGCTCTAAAACCCCCCAAAACGAGCCTTACGTGGGAAAGCAGCACTAACGAGGAGCCTGCAGAGCTTGCTCACAGAACGAGCACCTGTGATGCTTCTGTATGAAATTCGCTCCTGGGTAACACCCATGGGACACGGATGCCTGTGCCGGACTTCTGCAGGGAGGAGGTGTGTTCCTTCCCTCCTCCAAGTCCTCTTCCCTGAAAAACAAGGAAGTAGAGAAATGAGCTTCAAATTGAGAAGGGGGCTGGGGGGGGAAGCTAGAGAGACAATACTCGGAATTACTGCTGCCTTTGGGTGAATCTTTCCAGGTTTGAGGCTGTGAAAGGAGATAAGAAGACATGAGAAGAGATCCAAAATCCTTTAGGGTTAGCAGGTGGGGGTAGGAGTGAGGAATTAAGTAACACTTAATTAATACCAAGCATTTTTACTTTTTACACAGTTGGAGTGTCTATAAAATACAAACGTGAGGAAAAGACTAGGGTGACGAGAAGGACAAGCTTTCCTGAGATCCAAGAATGTTTCTGCATAGCCAGAGCTGCAGGGATCCACAGCTCCCTCCCCCGGTGAGGATAATTGCCAACCTGGACCCATTGCAAAAGGGGCTGGGCAAAGAAATTGGTTGAGGTTGTATCATTTAGATGGCAACAGTACTTTCACAGTCTGTGCATACAGTAACAATTCCAGCATTCGGAATGAATGCTGACTAGGATACTCGTGCTTTGGCTGGCCTCCTCCTGATGTGTCAGGTTTTAAATGAAAAACACAGGCAATGGTAAAGAAAATTAATTCTGGAGAATCATGCAGACAACATATGAACTTTCCCACTATATGAGCTTTCCCACCTAAGTAGGAAAAACTCCCACAACACAATAAAAAAAAAAAAGGAGGCTCCCAAACTGAGAGTCTTTAGAAGCATGTAATTTTTCTGAAAAGTACCAACCACCCTTAGCTGAAATTCGGGCTCCCTTAGTCTATCTGAGGTCAGCATTCAGAGGTCATTGAAAAATTGCTTTCGAAAAATCTGGGCATAGATGAGCTTGACACATTTCATCATCTCAGTCAGAAGGTCACAGGCCAGAACCAGAAATATCTGCCCTTTTGACTGGCAGCTAAAAAGGGCAGAAAGGCTTTCTGTAGGACATACTTTGGATCTCTCCTGAAAGAAAAGCCAACCTCTTTGCTTAAAAAGTGTATTCCTTCACACGCGATTCTCCATACACCTCCTCTTTCCCATCAAATATATTTATGATATTCCCAGTATTTACAGTGAGAATCTAGAAAAACACACCTTTCGTTTGTATAACAATAAAAATGAATATTGTGACACTTAACCTCTTTTTTTTTTTTTTTTTTAAAGCCATGCCACCGCAATATCGCCTTTATTGGGGAATTCCTCACCAGTGGTGAGTTCCTGTCACAAGTTAGGCACTTGTAAAGGGAACAGCTGCATGACATCAATTTGATTCCATAAATTACTCTTTGCTTATAAATTGGATTATAATGGCATTATGAGCACATATAGCATCATCTAGCCTCTCCGTTTTTATTCCTAGTGCTAATGCACATTTGTACAGTGTCATCGCTTCCACCATTCATGTGGGCGAAGAGGAGGGGTGTGGTAAAAGATGTGTAATCCTAATCCTGAAATGTTTAAAATTCGGAGAAAGATGACTAGCCATAACTATTCTGATTGTGTGTGCCCCTAATTTAGGAAGGCCGTGAAATGCAAGATAATATATACATGCAAAATGATAAACACATTTATTTTATTAGGAAGGTTATAGGATTTGTTTTTCTTCAAGAAGAAACATACATAAACTGTTATGGACTAATTGTGCTCATTTAATATCTGACACAGCATTTTCTAAATAACAGTAGATTTTTCCTCCTAGTCACCTGGAGCTGGGCTATGGAGGTTGGAAGCCTCCTCTCCTGCAGCAGGTCTTCTTGTCTTGATACTCACTGATTTCAAGGAAGCAATAACAATTTAGAGCAACCAGGGATCTGCTTCCAGGGGTACAGAAGATTGCCTGCAAGAGGAGCATGCCCAGCTGTTGCTGCTAGCCTTAGACCCACCAGGCATGTCCTAAAAAGCCAGAGTCTGCAGGGAATGGCGTGACCTCTGGCCACAGGAGAGGCACTTTAATAATGAAAACCGTAGACCATAGCAGAAGATTAATCCAAACTCCAAAAAGGCACCCCCTCTAGAGACTTTGTAACATCTGTTACTTTAAATTGTGGAGCCTAAGGTCAGGTTTTAAACCTATGGGCTCTCTGAAGATACCCCTAGCTTTTGATTATCAAGGATCCTTATGCAAATCTCTTCACTCTTCTTTCTTAATACATGGCGTGTTCTTAATTGAACTAGATTGGTCCTGACTTCTTTTCAGTTTCTTGCCATAATCCATAAATTGTTCCAAGGTATCCCAAACTGATCTGCATCAGAGCTTTGGGAACGCCAGCACCTCTCTCATAAAAATTACAGCAGCACACTGAAAAGTTACAACATATATTTCTATCTGCAGGAAGAAAATCTTTCCTTTACAATGGCCCCAGTTATATTATTATTCATCCCAAAGTTGTCCTGGACAGATGCAGGGGGAAGCAGTCCCTGGAATGAATTAAAGCAGTCCTACCTGTAAATGGCCTGACTGGCTTAAGAGATTGTTATTTAGCTGTGGCTAGTGTATTCTGCACCGTATTTGAAAAGTTGTGTTCCAGGTTTGTTTATTTTTTTCCAGAAACGTATCTCCACAGCACTTAAAAGAGCTATAAGCAAACAGCAGGGATTGGAGACAAGTTAGCTTGTGCATCCAGATCCCAGCAAAACTTTCTTTGGCCCTTCCCCAGACTCCATTTCTGATCTGTATCACCTTATTATAGATGTATGCATGATAATAAATACTCCACTTACCCATCAGCTGTCTCTGGAAGGAGATTTTTCTGAACTACTTCAATCATTAGATGAAAAGGCACTTTGGATGCTAACAGTTGCTATAACAGTCACTATAGGAACCAAATTCTGTTACTGTTGCAGGCTTCCTAGTCCTTGGCATGTGAGACAGTGATTTTTCTCACACTGTGGGGAAAAAAAAAGTCTTTAGCTAATAATGTTATGCTAGTCTTATTTTAGAAGCAGCTTTTTGCAGCTTTTTGCAGCTTTTATCAGCGGCAGCCTTGGTAAAAGTTAAAGTTATACATCATCCAAATTACATTTTAACACCTTCTCCCTTCCCTTTCCCCTCTTCAAAATGGTACTGAGAAATGTTCACACATTGCTACTCTTCTCCCTGTTGTATCTCAGAAACGGCATGCAGCAAGACGAGAGAGCTAACTACACAGTAATGATATATTCTAACTGTATGTCTCTTAGAAGCAGTGCTTTTAAAAGGAAAACCTTTAGTAAATCTTAATCACCAATGAATTAATGACTATTACTATCTATAATTGATATAATGACTATTATATCAATTAAATGTAAAAAACCTGCAAATGCCTTTAGACCAATACACCTTGTATAATCAATAATGAATGCATGGCTCTGTAGAGAGAGGTCATGGACTTGATATATTTCTCTGTATTCCCTGAACACCTATAAAACAGGGAGATAAAATAAAATCTGTCATACTAAGGAAAATGAGGAACAGGGTCAGAGAGCAGACTGAAGGCTCAGGCCCCTTGGTGCTGTACTGGAATAAAGGTTTTCAGTGGACGGGGCAAGGCTTTGCAGAAAAGGCATGAGTAGAACCTGGTGGTATTCAATATTTTTCACTGTGCACTGATTACTCTTCACCTTGGTGTAGCATCATTCAAAAATGGTATTTTCAGGTACCCTCCTACTTTTCTTTTGAAGCAAAAGATCCAGTCTTGTCCCCTTCGGCATCAAGGGAAGAATTTCTGATCAAGATTAATGGAATAGTAGATGAGCATTAAAAAAATTTAAGACGGTTAGTAGTGTAAGTACAGGCGTCAATAGTTTCACTATGCCAGAGCTGACGTGCACCAGCTGACGTGCACCTTAACAAGGAGCTCAAGGGGGCTGCTGAGAAACCGTGCGGAAGCACGGGTCAGAGCAGTGATACACACAAAGCTAATTATTTCAGCATAGTTGATATCTACCAGTGAACAAATCTTTGAAGCCTCTACTGCTTCTGTATGTCAAGCGTAAAACAAGTCTCTTCTGATCCTTCTCTTCTCGTCTGTCAAAAACCCTTTTTCCTTTTAGCCAGTATCTGCTAAAATGCTTCTAAAATCCAAAAACAAGATTAAAAGATATGGGCATTTTTGGGAAGGAAGAAGAGGAGTCTTCTTGGAAAGTCTTTTTTTTCTCATTACACCACCTCAGACTTGGAGTGAGGTTGACTTCGTCTCACCTCACCTTGCTGGCAGCAGGGAGAGCTGAGGTGAGATGTCTGGGGCTCCACCTGACAGGTGGAAGTCCAGCTCTGCGCCTGACCCTGCCATGACACCCATGTTGGAGGTGCTTGTGGGAGCAGACCCACAGCATGAGCAGGCATGCAACTTCTGCCCTTTCAGTTTAACCCCCAGGGAAGGAATGAGATTAAAAACTTGGAGGAGATGACATGATGTCTCAAGAGTTCATGGGGAGGCTAGGGATACTAGTTTGCTTTATGAGGACATTCATATCGAGTTTTCCCCCACATGATCCCTTCATCCCTTGTCAAAAAGACTGGGGTGCCAACAGACCTGGATTTCTGAGGCAAACTAAAACTTGAGAGATTCCAGCCTGGCTGCACATTTTTGGTCTATTTGCAGGATTTCACTGGGACTGCAGGGAAGTAAGGTCCACCTAATGCCAGGAGACTCCCTCATGGCCTCCACGGTAGCCCTGTAGAGAGCCGTGCTGGGGTGTGGGCTGCTGCAAAGCCATTCCTGAGCTCTGCTGGGGCAGCCCCATGTGCGCAGGCACCCACTGCAAAGCCAGGAACAGCTGCTGCCACTGACCACAGACTAACTGCCCTCTAGCCCGGTGCTGACAGCGCTCTCATGGGGTTTGAGAGATGAGGCTTTAAGTGAGGCCCAAAACCCATGTCTCCCTTTGCAGAGTAGATGCTCCAAATGCGAGACTATTACTAGACAAGTGGGTGGTAACAATCTCACCTCCTACCCTTCCCACCCAGAGAAGAAAAATCATCATTTAAGGCATCAGGCGCTGAGTCCTGGTTTCACAAAGACGCGTAGCTACACCTACGTTCACGTGAGAAAAACATCTCTGTCTTCAGCATTTCATAGCAACTAGCAGAATTGTGCCCGCAGTCAGAGTCACCCCGAAGAGCCCGTTCGCAATCCTCCTCCCTAGGTTGTGGCCACGCCTGAGCTGAGGGCTGGTTTTGATACAGCCCAGATTCACAACCCGGGCTCAGGCTCCCGAGATAACGGCTGAGACGTGAGGAGACGTTGTGAGACGTCTCTAGACGTTGGCTAGAGACGTGCAAAGCATGGAAAACAAAACAGCAGGCAGAGACAAACTTGTTGAGACTGGGATAGACAGCAAATTGAAGAAATTTCACAGGAAAAACTGTGACCTGAAAAGGTATTAAAATATAAAGGAAAAACAAGGACTCAAAAGAGCAACATAAAGGTTCAGCCCTGTTGCAAGGAGGTATGGAGGCCAGCCCTTGGCCTGCCAAGACTCATCCAGTGCCTTGCTGGGGTGGTGGCATATTAGCTCAGCAACTCACCAGTCTTAGCTATTAGGCAAAAACTAGGCAATTTGCAAACTGCTTTGCAAGTGTAAGTCCTGTGTATGTGGGATATACTGTGTAAACCCTGCTATTAGTTTCCATCTGCTCATAGTAAAAGTTGCCTGAACAATGTGACTGAGGGAGTCTGGGTTGCACAGTTAACGAGTTTTTTCTCCCTCTCCCACTCATTAGAGCTCAGGAAGCTTTGGAAACTGTCTTAGCCCCTCTAGACCCAACTTTGCAATGCAGTGGAGACTTTGCAGGACTAAGCTGCTGAGCTTCTTATTTGCATCTGGGCCTAACGACCTAGGTAGGAGATGAAAGGCGATGGCGACATATGGAGATGCAAGGGTGAGCAGGGAGCAATGGGACGTGATAAAGATGAGCAAAAGCAGGCTGAACCAGATTGTTGTAGTGTAGATGTGAAAAGATATTTTAAGTCATGCTTTATATTACATGACTCATCAAAATATTGCTTAACATGTAGAGCTTACATGACACATTTCCACATGATTTGAGATATAACTCAAAACCTTGATCCAAAAGAGCAGTGCTGCCAATTCCTGGGCTCCAAAATTAGCCTGCAGATGTCAGAAGGGCAGCAAGATGATAGGATCATTCAATAGCATGAACCAACAAGACCCCTCTGTTGACATCATCTTTCGCAACATTAATTACTTTGAAAAACTCCCCTATATAAAGAATTTGGAAAAGGTAAACAGCACTCGGCAGGAGAGAGGGAGAAGTTGTCTATGCTCATATTGAAGCATATCACGACGCAAAAGAACAGAATCTGCTTTCCATATTGATTATCATCTTTATAACTAAGATAGAACACATTTAACTTAGGTACACCATGAAAATGGTTTTAGAAGTAAGCAAGAAGAGGGGAAAATAACTTGGACAAAAGCTTTCAGTCTTTACGGGGAGTGAGAGGTAAAGGACCACACGAATGAGTGTAAGAGTGTCAAACTTATTGCCTGGTTGCCACAAACAGATTAATGCCCAATTAATGTTGGTCTCCCTTGTAATCTGATGCAATCAAGAAACAGCCTTTGGTAGAGGACCAGGTGGAATTGCTTACATTTTTCATGGACTTTTAATTACAGTCATAGAGAACTACAAAGCTCCTTTGAAGTTCTGGGGCTTTGAGGTCTGTCCCAGCTACTATCAAAGTCAATAAAAACTTCTGTTTGACTTGAATAAGCTTTGGCTTAGGATTTCATACTCTGAGGCAGAGGATGCATCTATCCACGTGTTTTGGCTCTATGCAACACAAACCAACTTTAATTGTAACGTAGGCTTTGGTACTACCCAACCTTAATGTGCAGTTGCCTATATGCAAAGACAATGAACAGGTTTTCTCTGAGTTTTCAGTGCAGCTGTTACTTTAAAGTTGTTTTTAATGTGAGTTTCAAGGTACACATTTTCCTTAGTGAGCCAGTGTCATTAGGTGAAAGTGAAAACATGCTCCTTTTGGAATGGAAAAACTCCAAGCCTAATCCCCCCAATTGTATCGCATCCTAGAGGGAACAAAATTAAAGCACGAGGCCAGCGTTTAAGGTTGTTGAGGAAATCAAATTCCTTTGTAAGCCTTTACAGTAATTGTTAAGGGTGGGTTTCATCTCCCTGCCCTGCAGCCCTCTACAAGTTACACCTCTGAATAGAAATTAGGCTCTGTTTAGACAAATGGGTAGAAGCACTGTCCTCCTAAGGCAAATGACAGCAATTGCCTGTGGCCCACATACTATGAACTTTAAAGCTAACATTTTTAAATGGATAAAATTTGGACTGATGAATCAAAGTCATCACCAAGAAAGGCCACAAAGAAGATTAAAGTAAAAGCCTAGCCAGGTAGATGCTGCTTAGTGCCTGAAAGGCCAGAGGCTGGAAAGGGAAGAAGAAGAGGAGGTTGGGATGCATATCAAATGACGCTGTGGTATCTAGTTCAGCCAGCGTGGTTCAGGCAGACGGCCATGATGAATGTTTAAAGAGATGTGGCAAGTGAATTGTAATGGAAGCAGAAGTAATGCTGGTGTCAACGTGAAACCATACAAATATTGTTCAAGACCATCAGTTCAGAAGTTTTAAATTTTTAAAGTATTTTTCACTATCCCAGGACCACAACATCATTTCGATGCCATAATTTTTACACCGGTGATGCGTTGTGTACATGAGAGTTACACCACTGCGTTTATAAATTCCAGATGTACATTCCTTGTGAAGTATTCATAGAAGCAGTCCCAATGTTTTACTGTAATATCTTAATAAATCATGTCATGCGCTTTACGACTGTACTGGAACATTTGTCATGAGAGGAACATATTAGGAACAGCCATTTATTAATCCTAAGAGGTGCTGTGCATAACTCACCACAGAGCAAGGAAAGGCAGCTGCCCGAGAGCTGACACAATTTCAAAATAGACAAGACAACAAAAGGCAGCAAGCAGAACACCACTGGTTTTTTCCTACACCTACAGAGTCCTTCTAAAGTGCATAATTAACTTAATTAGGAAAATCTTCTTACCAGTCTTTGCTAAATCATCTGCCTATGGAGAAATTGAAAAGTTGAATGATCAGAAAGATTATATTAGCTAGCCAGAATTGTGTGAATTTGGTCTGAGGTTTATTGAGGGCAATGAGACTCTTTCAACTGGCTTGTATGAGCTAATCAAGTGAGTTTTTTGAGTAATGTGCAGATGAGGACACAGGGCATGTGATGATAAGAGCTAGTGATGGGAATACATTTAGTGCATTGTAGCACTCATCAGCAGGTAACAGAGGAGGGACTGCTAATGACAGGATAAGCTAGAGAAAACAGGTCCACCTTGGAACAAACCGTTTGCTCTAAAAAGAGCACGTTATATATTCATTAGTGCTAGTAGCTAAAACTGCAGAAGTTGGAAGTATCATTTCAGGGAGGATCTCTAGGTTTGGACATTTGGTTTCAACGTGAATTTTACTGAGCATTAAGAAATATAAAATAATACTAAAACCCTGGAAACAAAGATCACACTGTACTATGAAATTTTTCTCACCCATTTCTGCTTTATTTATGAAGTTAAAGAGTGATGAAAAATGTGTTTATGTGCAAATCAAAATACAACACATGAAAGATGCCTAACCAGAACATTTTTACTCCCTTTTTTTTTTTCTTCAAGGTGCTCTCTAAAATATTCAAGTGAAACTGATTTAATTTGCAAAGCAGGGCTATTTCTGCACTCTGGCAGAATACCTACCAGCAGCTTGAGGCGTAAGACTATTGCAGACACAAAGAAGCAATCTTATAAACAGATTAACGCAACACTAAGAGGAGGTTCTGTAGCTGGTTACGCACTACCCTCTCACTTCTTAAAATACACAACTGAGAACAAACAACCAGAATATATGTTGAATAAGATAGCAACATTTTTTCTGTTGCTTTTCATAGTTAAATTAGGCTTAAATGTTGTATTGAAAAGAAGGATGAATGGTTGAGTAGAATTAAAATTACTGCAGTGATTTTAACTATCAGTGTGCTGAGGTTCTGCTTTCAAAATTCTTGCTTTACACAGGTGATCCAAATGGAGTTCAGAATAACAAAAAATTGCAGACATAAAACTGCATACGTCTGAGGGATAGCGTCTGTAAAAACTAAATTAACTATATTACCACTTATAGTATAAATCTACCCTTACCTTTTCATTCATAAGCACCATTAAAAATCTGCCAAACCAAGTTTCCATGCAATTCTGGCTGAGTTTTGTTATTCTGTTCTCACAGGTGGAGGTCACAACCGCAGACTGTCACTCATCTGTGTTGGCCCTGTGGTTCAGGCCATCCTTGAACCAACCCCACTCGCTGTGCTTCAATTCACACCCCAGAGCAGTCACAACATGCAAAGCGTATGCCTTTTGGATGAAACGAAACCAGAAAATTCCAATTTACAAGGTCATCTTGACCTTTATGCGGGTATCAAGTCATTGTGGTGCCCAGGGTTCTCAGAATAGCACCAGCTATGAATTTTCTCCTTCATTGTCCATCTGAAACCTAACCGTCTGTCATTCAGTGAGATTTATTGGCCATTTGAAGTGAAGCAGGAATTGAACTGTTGCATTCTCAGGATTGCCCTTACCTTGGGTACGGGATTCTGTTGTAGCACCCAGTAGCCTGAGGAGCTGGAAGTGTTGCAGTGTGACATTCTCAATGACAAATTTTGGCTGAGTGAAATCATTGATTCTATTTGCTTTCATGCCAATGACCCTTTTAAGAGAAATTAATAACAGCAGAGCAGTGACAACCACCTCAGAAGGACTGTAATGCTGCCTTCTGGTACATCACCTCCATTCCCCATGCCAAACCCCAAGCAGCAGCCAGCCAGAAGCCTGCTATGGTGAGATGCAGCGGAAGGGGAGAAAAGAGACAAACCCTGGGACAAGTCCTGGCTTGAGAGAAAGAAGGATCCAAATTTTCTACATTGAGTAAATGAAATGATGGATCCTGTTTCACTTCTCCTTCATGCTTAGTGTAGGAATGCTAAGTTGCTTTTACTGGCTCCTTCACCAGGGAGGGTTTAGCATCCCGGCGCAGCTTGTACCAAATGAAGCAGGTCAAATGGCCTAGGGTAGGGGACCTCGCGCACAGCAAAGGCTGGCACATCTCCCTTAAGGGAGCTGCCACCGTAGTAGATGGGGCAGCATCTGACATCAGGGGAGGGAAGAGAAGCCTGTTACAGTGTGCTGATGCAGAACCTGCCAGACACACACAAACACGGGTTTTCTGCTGACACACCGACCTGCCACCAGTCGCTGCCACAGAGCATACCCTGCGGGCTCTACGCCTGGACACAGGACACTTACCCCCATGCCAGAAATTGCTGAGGTTCCACAGAAGGACTTTTTTGAAGCTCCTTCCTGCTTCTTCAAAACATTTTAACCAACTTTAAATTGGCTTTAAAATAGATTTGCTACCTTGGAACAGATCTGAATGGAAAAATATTTACTCTGGTTCATTAACCTGGAAATCTCTTTCTCTCATTGCAGGGATCATGGGAAAACTGACTTTGTACCTGATGAACACACATCAGAAGAGGAGATTCATCAAGGACTGAATGAACCTTTGCATGGAGCCATTATAATCCCAACATCATTTCTCTTTTGTTTGTGAAGCTTGTATTAAAGTTAGCCAAAGATTTTTTGTGTGAAGAAGCAGTGAAGAGGAGCACCAGCACAAAAAACAGGCTACAGTTAGAGGAAGTAAATGCTGTAGCTACCTCGTGTCCACAGCAATTTCAGCTGCACAGCTCAACCTTTTCTGGAACAACTGTCTTTGTAGCAGGTGAGAAGCAAAAGAAGATAAAAGAAATTCACATGCTCAGTATAAGTTTTAAATGGCATGATCTACTAGACCTTACGTGTAGACCTTCAAGGGACTCGTAGGATGTGGTATTGTTTGGAAATATCTAAAAGCAGATTCTATACCTCCAGACAACATGGTAGTTCTGTAGGGAGCAACTCTTCAGTGACAAGACAGAAGATTAAGTAACTTAATGTTTCTTCGTATATGAATTACTATAAGTTTTGGTACGAAAACATTTTTGGCCACAAAGTATTTTTGGAAATATGCTTTCTCACATCTGACAAAATGGTATTAAAAATAGTGAAGACTTTGCCTGGACTTTGGAAGTTATCATCTAGTTTCCCAAAAGTATTGTCTGTCTTACAATTTACCCTTCAATTACTTGTTTGTATTTTCCCACAATCCTGCCTTTTGTTTCCCTTTTCTTCCTAACACACACTTCAATATAAGACACCAAGACTTACCACACCAGATCAGGTCCATGAAGCCTTGTTAGAATTTACTATGGCCTTTTGACTTGGAGGACATGGAAATTGGGATTTCATATGGAACTCAACAAGTGGAGACACCAAGGAAATGTGCAGTAGAGCAATATTTTGTGGTGTGTTCACTCTGCTCTTCCTAATAATTTCCCCATTCCGCTTGTTCTTTGGCTCTCACTGGGTGTCGGGAAGACTTTTTTTAGAACTGCATATAGTGACTCTCAGGTCTCCATCCTCAAAGACCTAATTTAAACTCTATCATCACCTTTGAGTTGCTGCTTTGGTTTTTATTTTTTTCCTCTTCTATTAATGAAATTAGGTGAAAATTGAATAAAATACTTCCCAGTCAGTGGACAAGATCCTTGAGGAGAGGAGAGGAGAGGAGAGGAGAGGAGAGGAGAGGAGAGGAGAGGAGAGGAGAGGAGAGGAGAGGAGAGGAGAGGAGAGGAGAGGAGAGGAGAGGAGAGGAGAGGAGAGGAGAGGAGAGTTGAGTTCAGCTGTAAGGGACCTACAACGACCATCTAGCCCAACTGCCTGACCACTTCAGGGCTGACCAAAAGTTCAAGCATGGTATTAAGGGCGTTGTCCAAATGCCTCTTAAACACTGACAGGCTTGGGGCATCGACCACCTCTCCAGGAAGCCTCTTCCAGGGTTTGGCCACCCTCTCGGTAAAGGAATGTTTCCTCATGTCAAGTCTGAACCTCCCCTGACAGACGCAGCTTTGAGCCATTCCCACACGCCCTGGCACTGGGTACCAGGGAGAAGAGATCAGCACCTCCCTCTCCACTTCCCCTCCTCAGGAAGCTGTAGGGAGCAGTGAGGTCGCCCCTCAGCCTCCTTCTCTCCAGACTAGACAAACCCTGTGCCCTCAGCCGCTCCTCAGAGGACATGCCTTAGAATCATAGAATCATTAAGGTTGGAAAAGACCTCCAAGATCATCGAGTCCAACCATCAACCCAACACCACCATGCCCACTAAACCATGTCTCTAAGTGCCTCATCTACACGTCTTTTAAATACCTCCAGGGATGGGGACTCCACCACTTCCCTGGGCAGCCTGGTCCAATGTTTCACCACTCTTTCAGTAAAGAAATTTTTCCTCATGTCCAATCTAAACCTCCCGTGGCACAACTTGAGGCCATTTCCTCTCGTCCTATCGCTTGTTACTTGGGAGAAGAGACCGACACCCACCTCGCTACAACCTCCTTTCAGGTAGTTGTAGAGAGCGATGAGGTCTCCCCTCAGCCTCCTTTTCTCCAGGCTAAACAACCCCAGTTCCCTCAGCCGCTCCTCATCAGACTTGTTCTCCAGACCCCTCACCAGCTTCGTTGCCCTTCTCTGGACACGCTCCAGCACCTCGACGTCCTTCTTGTTGTGAGGGGCCCAAAACTGAACACAGTATTCGAGGTGCGGCCTCACCAGTGCTGAGTACAGGGGCACGATCACTTCCCTACTCCTGCTGGCCACACTATTTCTGATACAGGCCAGGATGCCATTGGCCTTCTTGGCCGCCTGGGCACACTGCCGGCTCATGTTCAGCTGGCTGTCAACCAGCACCCCCAGGTCCTTTTCTGCCAGGCAGCTTTCCAGCCACTCTTCCCCAAGCCTGTAGCACTGCTGCATGGGGTTGTTGTGGCCCAAGTGCAGGACCCAGCACTTGGCCTTGTTGAATCTCATACAGTTGGCCTTGGCCCATCGATCCAGCCTGTCCAGGTCCCTCTGCAGAGCCTTCCTACCCTCGAGCAGATCAACACTCCCGCCCAACTTGGTGTCGTCTGCAAACTTACTGAGGTTGCACTTCCAGCCCCTTCACCAGCTTTGGTGCCCTCCTCTGGACGCATTCAAGTACCTTCACAACCTTTTTAAATGGTGGGGCCTAATTTACGGGATTGCATCCCCCACAGTACAGGAATGCAATTAGAACAGCTATAGCTAATTGTTTCAGGATGTGCTATGTCAGCATGCATTTGCGTTGTGTGGCCCTTAGCAGAGAGGAAAACATGGTCTGAAAATGCACGGGCTACCGGTTCATTTTCAAGCGTAACTCAAAGCATAGGTTTTAGCTCATAGAACCCATGTCGTTTGAAGTCCTTGCTGCTTAAAGACTGTCTTTTTCCTCAAAGCCCTCTGGACAGGGGGGCTCTCATGGCAAGGTAGTCCTTCTCTAGCCTCGCTCTGCCTGCTGATCCCTCAGATCCACGTTTGGACACATGCAAGAGCCTGTCTCGACACTCTAAGCTTGCATCAAAATGTTGGGATTCTTTAACTGAGCAGATATAGTCTGGCAGCTTTCTACACTCACTCCACCAGTTTTGCAAACTCACTACCATGTGTGTGCTAGAAGATTGTTTTTCGTAGTTTCTTTCATTAATTAAAGGAAAAAAAAGAAGTTCCTTTGTATCTGAATAACGTCATCAGTAATTTCATCACACCAACATTCTCAGGTGGTTTCAGGTAGGTGTATAAAAAGCAAAATCTTCAGTCCTTCTTTGCAGCTATCTTACAGGCGCGTAGGGATGCTTAAAGAGAGGCAGTTGCCTTTTAGCGTCAGATGGCCACCTGGCCAGCCACCTCCTTACCCATATCAGCATTACCAGCAACAGCCTTCCTCTTCACTAAATGCCAGCAGAATTAATTTAAAAAATCATCAGCAACCTTTACTCACACTCCTGGAGAGCAAAGCATCTCCCCACAGACAGCAGTGCCACGAACTGCACCACACTGACCCACCCGTGTTTCGCCTCTTGTAGCTTTTTCAGTGTCTGGGCTGATTTGGCACTTTCTCCAATGAAACCTCCAAAATGGAAGCTCAGTTAATGCCAGCCGTGGATATTTTCTTCCCTAGGAGGCAGACATCCATTTGGAAAGTGACTGGACGGACACCACCAGCTGCATGCTCAGAGCCCACCTACACAGCCCGTTTGTTGCCCAGCCGGCCGGTGGAGGGCTGGATCTGCTGGTCATGACTGCATGGAGCTGGACTCCAGCAGGCTGCTGATGGGTGAAAGCCCCCTTAACACATCTGTCAGGCTCCACCCTTCATGCTTCACTGTCATCAAATGTATGAAAGAGTGAAGTTCATGGTCAGGTCTTTTGAATTTAGATTGCAGAAAACCATCGTTCAAGAAATGTAGGTTTCCTTGTCCACATCGTATTCTGGATTTCATGGCATCCATGAGGCAGAAAAAGCTCTGTCTCACGGTATAGTTCTACGACTCCCATCCTCCCTACCAGCTGAAGCTCTGACAGAAGAGATATCCCTTACATCAATAAACCCTGTGTGAAGAACTGCAGGGCAGAAATAGGTAACACAACGTCAGGTGGAGCGCCGTGAGTTTCTGCTCCACTTTGGAAACACTGGAGTAGGCAAATGTTCCTGGAGGCATGAGTAGATCACAGGGTGACCGTGAGCCACGAATGTGATGCAGGAAAATGCGTTCTTGTGTGTCAGGCGAGGAAGGCAAACATTGTGCAAAGCCCTGGTGAGAACTCACCTGTACCACTATGGACATTTCTCATTCCTTGGGTTCAGGAAAGACAAATTCCATCTGGGATGAAGGCAGACAAAGACTAAGCAGTTGGTTAGGGGCATGGAGGGCCTATAGAAGAAGATGATGACTGGAAGGAGCAAGACAAAGACTGAGAGGGCTGCCATCACTTTCAAGAAAGGTATCAAGGATGGAGGCCAAAGGAGGAAAAGAGCTATTGAAGTGGAAGGAAATATATGGTAAAGAACACAAAACAATTCAGGACTTCTTTCCAAGAAGAAGACCTCACCATAAACAGTGTAGTAGCAAATGTCCCTTGGTGCATTAGTAAGGAGTGGTGAGGAAATCCTGCATGCTCCCTACATCTCTGCAATGTTCACGCGGAGGGAGCCAAACCCCTGTCTTTCACCTCTGGCATCACCACAACCAAATGAATGTCTATGGTATAAATGCCCTTATTTACATAGTCCAAATGTACAGATTAATTTACAGGAATGCCCGGCAGCTGTGCCCAGTGCATGGCCACCAAGGGCAGGGACATTGCCCTGGGCCTCCTGGGCACAGGGACTGCCTTGGGGCCTGCACCCCAGAGGCCTTCCTCCAAAGGATGCTGGGCAGAGGGGTGGTGGGCGGGGCTGTGCATGGGGGGCCCCATCACCCCCATGTCACAGTGCCACCACCTGGCAACGCAGCAGTCACAATGCCCCGGGGCAGGATAAAAGGGGGCATCCTCCTGCGTCCTGCTTCCAGAGCTGGCCCGGGGGCAGCCCGAAGACATCCAAGAGGAAATCCTTGAAGAGCCAGTGGAATTACTTGGAGGGGGCTAAGGGAGGAAGAACAGAGGCTGAACGAGGCTGCTGGAGGTTCTCTGCTGCAAGGCCACCTCCTGGCAGGGCCACCTTCAAAGCCCATCTGATGGACGGAAATCCTGCTTCAACCTTCAGGGAACAGACGCAAGCCCCTCAGGAGATGAGAAGAACCACCAAGCCCTGCAGGTGCCTGAGGCTATCAGGCCTTTTCAGCTGGATGGCAGTGGCAAGACCAAGGGAATGCCTTCTTGAGGAGCACTGCAGAGCTCACTGTGATCATCCCCTGTGGAGCCAGGGGCAGCAGCCATAAGAAATGGGATGCAGAGATGTTGCAAGGGGTCCCAGTGCTTTGGAGCACCCACTGGTGTCCCGCCAGGCGTGGGAAGGATTCTTGCCCCCAAGGTTGGTCAGGCTGGGGGCATTTGGCCACTCTCGGGAGCCCCTGAGATGGCTCCAGGCTGAGGGAGAATAGGGCTTGGGCATCTCCTGGGAGGCGTGACCAGCCTGTGGGACGAGGAGGCAGGTCTTGCTCACGTGCTCAGGGAATAGCCGATCGCCAGCGCTGGGGTCAGGAAGGAATTTTCCCCCGGGGCAGATTGGCACTGGTGTCCCCGGGGTTTTTTTGCCTTCCTCTGCAGCACTGAGCATGACCACTTGCCAGGGCTCCTCTGGTCCATTTTGGCTAGGTTCCTGCCTGCTGCTCATGCACCACGAAGATGGCCTCTCGTGCCCTGCAGCTGGGGGGAGGAAGGCTTTTTTTTCCCCCCATGGTGGCCTAGCAAGTGTCCCTGGGGGTTTTTGCCTTCCTCTGCAGCACTGAGCACGGCCCCTTGCCAGGGCTCCTTTGGGCCATTTTGGCCAGGTGCCTGCTGCTCATGCTCCACGAAGGTGGCCCTCGTGCCCCGCATCCGGGGGGAGGAAGCTTTCTGGACTCCCAGGGTGGCCCCCGGGGGTTGCTTCTTGTCCTCTGTAGCACTGAGCACAGCCCCTTGTCAGGGCTCCTCTGGGCCCTTTCGGCTCGGTTCTTGCCTGCTGCTCTTGTACCTCCAAGGCACCACTCGTGCCCTGGCTCTCTCTGGCTCCCTTGTCCATCACAGGTTTGGAGCGGGAGCGAGCTCTGCTCTTCCCTTGGCTCCATTTCCCCAGGGGTTCTTGCTTGTGCAAAACAGCCTGTGCTTGGAAGGGCTCCAGGCTTGCTGCACCATCCGGAGCTGCCACTTTTCAGCTCTCCCTGCGTGCAATACAAGCGCAGGGCAGGCACGAGAGCGCTTTTCATGCATTGCTGGCCACAAAACACAGCGGAGCAAGTTTTGGAAGGCAAAGACTATACTTGTCATCGCTACCTGTCATACTTTGGAAAATACCCCACGCTACCACACACCTCCTCTCCTTCTTCTTCTTTTGTGTGTGGTTGGTACCGATGCTCGTTCTTCAAGTTCTCGTTCTTCAGGAAGCAGGGACTGCTTGGCCTGTATTCCTGCTGCTACTTTCTGCAGGTCTGTCACTTGCCTTTGCCAGACTGCAAGGGATGTTTTGTCAAGCTAAACTGAAGAATGCATCAGCCTGCTCCTGGCCACACATGCGCATTGTGTTAATGCTTGTGAGCATTGGCTCTGAAATGATTCAGAAAAATAAAATAAAATCCTGTTTCCCCTTGTAACCTTTGTGTTATGTGTCCTTGGAAGTGTTTTTGGAGCTGAAAAACCCCTGGCATTTCAGGCAAATAACAGCCTCATCGTTATTTGACTCATGGTGAGCGCAGGGAATAGAATAGAATAGAATAGAATAGAATAGAATAGAATAGAACAGTTATGCTATGTTATGCCTGGAGTTCTGCGTGACAAGCTATGACCTAGGCCTGAGGGCTCCATCCAGGAGAGCAGCTCTCTGCAGCGCAGGTCCCAGGCCCATCCAGGAGAGAGGGTGTCCTGGTTTCAGCAGGGATAGAGTTAATTTCCTTCCTGGTAGCTGGTACAGTGCTGTGTTTCAGATCTAGGATGAGAACAATGTTGATAACACACCAATGTTTTAGTTGTTGCTAGGTAGTGCTTACACTAGCCAAGGACTTTTCAGCTTCCCATGCTCTACTGACTGAGGAGGCTGGAGGTGCACGAGAAGCTGGGAGGGGGCACAGCCAAACTGGCCAAAGGGACATTCCATACCATGTGACGTCATGCTCAGTACATAAACTGGGGAAAGCTGGCCGGGGGGGCTGCTGCTCGGGGACTGGCTGGGCATCGGTCGGCGGGTGGTGAGCAATTGCACTGTGCACCACTTGCTTTGCGTGTTATTATTATTATTACATTATTATTATTATTGTTATTATTATTTTATTTCAATTATTAAACTGTTTTTATCTTAACCCATGAGTTTCTCTCACTTCTACTCTTCCAATTCTCTCCCCCGTCCCACCGGGGAGGCGGGAGGGGGAGTGAGCGAGCGGCTGTGTGGTACTCAGTTGCCGACTGAGGTGAAACCACAACACCTCATTCCTTCCCCCCCCCAAGAGCAGCTGCAACATGGAAGACCCCAAGCAGCAAAATGCAATGATTTGCCCACACCCCCTTTCCTCCAGTACAAAACATTTCTTTTTTAGAAATGCTAGATCTTCCTGTGTGCTTACTAGAGGGGCTTTTTCAACAGCCAGACAGCCACACGTCTCTCAAGCAGAGTGTGACTGAAGTGTTCCCTTCAGACAGGGTACATCAGCATCGCCACCCATTGCCTTATCCCGAGGTAGGTTTAATGGATATGAATTATTAGACTGGCTGGGCATCGGTTGGTGGGTGGTGAGCAATTGCACTGTGCACCACTTGCTTTGTATATTCTTCTTCTTCTTATAACTAGTAGTAGTAGTAGTATTTTATTTTATTCCAATTATTAAACTGTTTTTATCTCAACCCATGAGTTTTCTCACTTTTACTCTTCCGATTGTCTCCCTCATCCCACCGGGTGGGGGGAGGGTGAGCGATCAGCTGTGTGGTGCTCAGTTGCCGGCTGAAGTTAAACCATGACAGTCCTTTTTGGCACCCAACGTGGGGCACGAAGGGTTTGAGATAATAACATTAACCAGAGCGCATTAAGGAATTTATATCTGTTAATAGTTGCGGGTCACAGTATTGATTCATCTGTTCTCGATATTAGTTTATCTGATCTGCATCATGCTCTTTTTTTTGCTGTACATGTTAAAGATTAGTGTTGGGTTTTGCAGTTTGCTGTGCTCTGCAGTGATTAGTGATGTTTTGCCTGGGAGGTTTGTTATTAAAACACTGCCCTTGAGCTTAATCTGGTATTTGAGCTTTGTACTGAAGCCATTACTGTACTTCGGGTACCACTTCGTGGAGACAATTAGCAATTACAGTTCTTCCTCTGAGAGGTTTTTTATGGAGGAAATACAGAATGGCGGCATCGCTACCTTCTTCTATGATGTTTCCTCCTTCATTACAGTAACTTTTCAATACCTTGAACATCCTTGGGTGGTTAAGATACTTCTATTGGTATCTCTTGGGAATACTGTTTTGGTTTTGTCTAAGGTTAATAAGCAGTTTAAGAATATCATCCAGAGATCTGCCCCAGGGCTGTGTAGTTATGAGTGGCAGGGCGTGTGGGATAGGATGGGCAAGTACCTAGGCCAATGGGCACCCCCAGTGTTTTGGAAATTCACGCCTGAACAAGTGCAGAATCCTGAAAAATTAGTAGAATATTTGAAAAAAGTATGCTGTCACCCTGGCAACTCCAGAGAGACACAAATCACTGCAATGTGCTGGGGCCTGGCCCGTGCCTACCGAGCCCTGCTCAACACTATTCAGTACCCTCAAGGGGAAGAGAAGGTCTCTGGATCTGATGATAAAACAACAGGCCCTGCAGCCACTCCAACCCCGGCATCAGGCCCTGCGGCCACTCCGACCCTGGCAACAGGCCCTGCGGCTGAACCAAAGAGCCAACCTGTGCCGGTATCAGTCGCCCCTGTACACAAGAAGAAATACTGGAAGCGGAAGTCGGCTCGTTTAGTAAGGGAGGAAGAAGCTTCTTCTAAAAGGGAGCCAGAGGAAGAAGAGGATGAGGCAGACTACCCCGGAGTAGGACTATCACAAGAACAGGAGGAGGAGAGCCGGCCGCTGCCTGGTGAGGAAGAAGAGGAAGAACTCATAAACGAGGCAGTGACCACCTGATCTCTATCCCTGAGTGAACTGCAAGATATTCAAAAAGATTTCAGCCGTCGTCCAGGCAAGCATATTGTCACCTGGCTACTCCGATGCTGGGATAATGGGGCCAGTAGCCTGGAATTGGAGGGTAAAGAAGCCAAGCAGCTGGGATCCCTTTCCAGGGAAGGGGGCGTTGACAAAGTGATTGGAAAAGGTACACAAGTCCTCAGCCTTTGGAGGCGACTCCTGTCAAGCGTGAAGGAAAGGTATCCCTTCAAGGAAAATGTCATATGTCACCCAGGTAAGTGGATCACCATGGAGAAGGGTATCCAGTTTCTGAGAGAATTAGCTGTGCTGGAGGTGATTTATGATGACCTGAACAATGAACAGCTATCCAAAGATCCAGATGAAGTCAAGTGCACACGACCCATGTGGCGCAAGTTTGTAAGGAGTGCACCATCGTCATATGCCAACTCATTGGCAGTGATGACCTGGAAAGACAAAGAGGACAAACGGTGGATGAATTGGCTGGTCAACTCCGGCAATATGAGGAAAGTCTCTCTTCCTCCCTCGTCTCGGCTGTGGAGAAACTGTCCCGGGAGGTCCAGCAACTTGAAGAGAATAGGTCCTACTCCCCAGCTGTATGGACCAGTATCTCAGCTATTAGGAGTCAGCATTCTTTTGCTCAAGAGAGAGAATATAGAGGGTACACACCACGGGGCACCCTATGGTTTTACCTGCGTGACCATGGAGAGGACATGAGGAAGTGGGATGGAAAACCTACTGCAGCCCTAGGGGCACGGGTACATGAGTTGCAAGGAAAAACAATCACAAAAGGGGGTTCTTCCAGAAAAATTGCTGCTCCAGTTTCCAGCGGGCAGTTCCCCAGACAGAGTAAAAGGGCCGATCTTACTTCTGATCTTAATGAAGAGACTTCTGACTCGTACGTACAAGAAATGAGAAATGAGTACTGTGATGAGGATTAGAGGGGCCCTGCCTCCAGCCAGGGGGAGGAAAGGGACAACCGGGTTTACTGGACTGTGTGGATTTGGTGGCCTGGCATATCAGACCCACAGGAGTATAAGGCTCTAGTAGACACCGGTGCACAGTGTACCCTAATACCATCAAGCTATATAGGGGCAGAACCCATCTGTAAGTCTAACTGGGAATAAGTGGCAGAAGCACCCCATTGTGACTGGCCCAGAGGCTCCACGCATCCTTGGCAGAGACTACCTCAGGAGAGGGTATTTCAAGGACCCAAAAGGGTACAGGTGGGCTTTTGGTATAGCTGCCTTGGAGACGGAGGAAATTAAACAGCTGTCCACCTTGCCTGGTCTCTCGGAGGACCCTTCTGTTGTGGGGTTGCTGAAGGTCGAAGACCTACAGGTGACAATCGCTACCACCACGGTGCACTGGTGGCAATATCGCACTAACCGAGACTCCCTGATTCCCGTCCTTAAGCTGATTCATCGACTGGAGAGCCAAGGAGTGATCAGCAAGACTCACTCACCCTTTAACAGTCCCATATGGCCAGTGCAGAAGTCTAACGGAGAGTGGAGACTGACAGTAGACTATCGTGGCCTAAATGAAGTCACACCACCGCTGAGTGTTGCTGTGCCGGACATGCTAGAACTTCAATACGAACTGGAGTCAAAGGCAGCCAAGTGGTATGCCACAGTTGATATTGCTAATGCATGTTTCTCAATCCCTTTGGCAGCGGAGTGCAGGCCACAGTTTGCTTTCACTTGGAGGGGCGTCCAGTACACCTGGAACCGACTGCCCCAGGGGCGGAAACACAGCCCCACCATTTGCCATGGACTGATCCAAACTGCACTAGAACAGGGTGAGGCTCTGCAACACCTGCAATACATTGATGACATCATCGTGTGGGGCAACGCAGCAGCAGAAGTTTTTGAAAAAGGGAAGAAAATAGTCCAAATCCTTCTGAAAGCCGGTTTTGCCATAAAACAAAGTAAAGTCAAGGGACCTGCACAGGAGATCCAGTTTTTAGGAATAAAATGGCAAGATGGACGTCATCAAATCCCAATGGATGTGATCAACAAAATAACGGCCATGTCTCCACCAACTAGCAAAAAGGAAACACAAGCTTTCTTAGGCGTTGTGGGTTTTTGGAGAATGCACATTCCAAATTACAGTCTGATTGTAAACCCTCTTTATCAAGTGACCTGGAAGAAGAACGATTTCAAATGGGGCCCTGAGCAACGACAAGCTTTTGAACAAATTAAACGGGAGATAGTTCACGCAGTAGCCCTTGGGCCAGTCCGGGCAGGACAAGATGTAAAAAATGTGCTCTACACCGCAGCCGGGGAGAATGGCCCTACCTGGAGCCTCTGGCAGAAAGCACCAGGGGAGACTCGAGGTCGACCCCTAGGGTTTTGGAGTCGGGGATACAGAGGATCCGAGGCCCGCTATACTCCAACTGAAAAAGAGATATTGGCAGCATATGAAGGGGTTCGAGCTGCTTCGGAAGTGATCGGCACTGAAGCACAGCTCCTCCTGGCACCACGACTGCCAGTGCTGGGCTGGATGTTCAGAGGGAGGGTCCCCTGTACACATCATGCAACTGATGCTACGTGGAGTAAGTGGGTCGCACTGATCACACAACGGTCTCGAATAGGAAACCCCAGTCGCCCAGGAATCCTGGAAGTGATCACGGATTGGCCAGAAGGCAAAGATTTTGGAATATCGCCAGAGGAGGAGGTGACGTGTGCTGAGGAGGTTCCAATGTATAATAAACTACCAGAAAATGAGAAGCAATATGCCCTGTTCACTGATGGGTCCTGTTGTATTGTGGGAAAGCATCGGAGGTAGAAAGCTGCTGTATGGAGTCCTATGCGACATGTTATAGAAACTGCTGAAGGAGAAGGTGAATCGAGCCAATTTGCAGAAGTAAAGGCCATCCAGCTGGCTTTTGACATTGCTGACCGAGAAAAGTGGCCAGTGCCGGACACACCTACAACATGGCTCAGGCAGGGACTGAAGGCCCCAGGCTGAGTTGAGACACGTCCCCTGCACCCTTGGCAGGAGACGGTGTGGTGGGGGTCCTGGGGGAGGCTGGTCCCAGCCATTGAGGCCTATGAGCACCCCCAGGACCCCGACAGAAGTGGACTTGCACTGCTCATATGCTCTCCTTCAGACATTGACGGTCGGCCACTTTGGAGACAGAGCATTGGGCCAGAGGGACCTTTGCTCTGAGGGAGTACTGTTGTTCTCAGGCCCTTGTGTTTTAGCATGTTTTTCCACAGGAAACAGCTCAGGCATTTCTAAAAATGAGTACAAGGAAGAGAAAACAAAATCCACGAGGAAATGAACAGGTATTGCTCACCTCAAAAAGATTTGCAGCCATTTAGTTGAGGAGCATGTTCTGCTTCACACTGAGGGCTTGATCTTTGAGCCTTGCTAGTGTCAGAGATGTGGGGTTTTGCCACCCTGTGGAAACCCAGCTCAACTGGATGGACACAGACGACTTTCAAAAACTGCACTTCACACTTGCTTTTTTGCAAATTTGTGCATGTGGTCCAATTATCTTGAGATGATCCACAGCTCTCACCCCCATCAGAAGGTACATGCCTCCTTCCCACAAAGTGACAGAGCCAATGCCTAGGCTGGGACACGGTTATGGGTATTCAATGCCTTCTGCTAGTGCAGGGCTGGGAAGAAATGTCATCAGAGATTTCCTCAGTGCATCCTGATAGGGAAAGGAGGAGGTAGGAAGAAGCATAGCATAGCACAGCATGGTTCAGCTGGAAGGGACCTACACTGATCATCCAGTCCAACTGCCTGACCACTTCAGGGCTGACCAAAAGTTCAAGCATGGTATTAAGGGCGTTGTCCAAATGCCTCTTAAACACTGACAGGCTTGGGGCATCGACCACCTCTCCAGGAAGCCTCTTCCAGGGTTTGGCCACCCTCTTGGTAAAGAAAGGCCTCCTCATGTCAAGTCTGAACCTCCCCTGACGGACGCAGCTTTGAGCCATTCCCACGCGCCCTGGCACTAGGTACCAGGGAGAAGGGATCAGCACCTCCACTTCCCCTCCTCAGGAAGCTGTAGGGAGCAGTGAGGTCACCCCTCAGCCTCCTTCTCTCCAAACTAGACAAACCCCGTGTCCTCAGCCGCTCCTCAGAGGAGATGCCTCCCAGCCCCTTCACCAGCTTTGGTGCCCTCCTCTGGACACATTCGAGGACCTCCACATCCTTTTTAAATGGTGGGGCCTAGAACTGCACACAGTACTCAAGGTGAGGCCGCACCAGTGCTGAATACAGTAGGATGACCACCTCTTTTGACCGGCTGGTTATGCTGTGTTTGATGCACCCCAGGATGCGGTTTGCCCTCTTGGCTGCCAGGGCACCCTGCTGACTCCTGTTGAGCCTCCTGTCAACCAGCACCCCCAGACCCCTTTCTGCAGGGCTGCTCTCCAGCCACTCCCTCCCAATTTAGACTTGTGTCTGGCATTACTGCATCCCAGGTGCAGAATCCAGCATTTGTTCTTGTTCAATTTCACGCCATTGGTGATTGCCCAATGCTCCAATCTGTCTAGATCCCTCTGCAAGGCCTCTTGTCCCTCGAGAGAGTCAACAGCACCTCCCGGTTTGGAATCATCAGCAAACGTAGTAACCATCCATTCAACTCCTGCATCCAGATCATTAATAAAGAAATGTTCTCATTGAGCTTTCAGTTTTGACTCTGGCTGCTTTTATATTGTTAGCAAATGTTTTTCTGTTTGCTATCCCGCCCTTTTCCGGATGATCACTGATTGTGCTGAACACCCTGAGCCCCAAGACTTACCTTGTGGAACTTTACCAGCAATCACTCTTTGCTTGTGAAAAGTGATCGTACATCAAGTCTCATTTTAAAGAGATTTAAATCTGTTAGAAACCCTTTGCTTCTTGTTTCAAGGCTGATTTTTTTGTTTTTTAAATCCTGTTGAAGGATTTTAACATGAGCTTTTAGGTTTTTTTCAAGTGTAAAAGCACTATAACATCTGAATCAGTTATTCACAGGTTCATCAAGTCGTTCTAGAAACTGAGATAAATGGGAGGCATAACTTCCACCTCCATAATCCGCATTCACTTTTCCCCAATATAAGATATAAAATAGATATGTCCATGTGTCTTTTTTCTAAATAGCACTTCTATTGATTTATCCAGTGAAGAAGTGCGAATTACTGGTCTGTATTTCTATGGATTCATCATGGAGCCTTTCAGAAAATATTAATGTCATATTTACTACTTTCCGTTCTTCTAGTATTAGGCCTTACTTTAAAGACAATTTACACATCACAGTTAATCATATAGCAATATCCTGTTTTGAGATCCACCAAAGTTTTAGGTGAATACCTACTGATGCATGTGGTTTGATACCATTTATTGATTTTTTCCTACATTTTCTACAAACGGTTTAATTTCAGAAGTTTCCATGTTAAAAAAGGCTCCACTCTAGGCTTTCCCTGAACACTTCCATAATAAATACTTATTCAACACTTACTTCAAAGAATTAATTTGGTTTTCCTGCTGGGGTCTTTCTGTGTCGAAACCCTTTTTTGCTTCCATTTTCTACAGGTGGCCTTATATGCAGCTTGCTGATGGGGTTTTTATTGTGAACTTTGACAGTTTTAGCATATTGCTTGTCATTGAGTCTCTCGGCCTACTTTATTGTGGCTTGACATTAACCTGCCAGAATGTAACGTAATGTTCTTTTCTGTTTTCCTTCTCTAGGCACGATGTGCATTTTTTTGAAGGAGATCTGTTTATGCCTAAGCAGTCTCTTTACTTTGCTGTCTATCAAGGCTTGCTTTGGAAAGGGGAGATGCTTTTAAAAAAAGTTCACTATCGTGAATTTAGCATTTTTCATACCACTTACAAACACTTAACTACAGCTTTTAATTTGCTCCCTCACTTTTATATAGTTCTTTTGTTTTGGTTTGTTTTTTTGAGCAGTTAAGCTTTACTGTGACAGATTACTTTCTTGCTTCTACATCTTTCAAGGACATTGAATTTGATCACAGGACTCTCTTACTAAGTGCCTTTCAGTTGTAGCACTCAGGTTCTGTGCAATTCCCAGGGCAAAAATCAAGGACTGCTTCTCCTTTTGTGCTCTCTGCTGAGGTGCTTCGAGGGGTAGTCATTTGTAGCACCGAAAATGGAGTTTTCTCATGTCTCATCGTGACTTCCACAGGCATGGCTGAAGCCTGCCAGTGTTATTGCTCTTTCTGTCCTCAACTCCTTGCACTCCGTGCTACCATACTGGTCGAGTGGCTGACAATATATCCCTACTATTATTATGCTTTATATGCAGGCATAATATTTAGGGTCATTACTGATTCTTTATAACCTGTTGATAGTATTCATTTATTTACCTCCTTTGATTCTAATTTTCCCTAAACGTACAGTGCCTGCCTTTCACTCACAACGTTTTCTCTGATACTTCTACATAACTTGAACGTTGGTATCACGGTGTCTTAGTGACACCTTCTCAGCAAAACCGCAAGCCTGGACTAGACGACCTCCAGAGATCCCTTCCAACAGCACTTCTATGATATACATTACAACTTGCTCTGAATTTTATGTTACCCAATTACAGGTTTTAGGGTTTCTTTTTATAAGATTCTTTTTTTACTCTTCCCTACCCAAAATGTATTAAATCTGTCTTTTTGCGTTACAGAGTTTTTGTAACTTCACCTTTGGAGTCTTCTGGGTGAAGACTAACAAAATTCCTTGTTAGTCTTTGGTTTAAAACATCTCTAACTTATTTCAGTGCCAGAAACTTAATTCCATACCGGCTTAGGTGGAACCCACTTCCTTATAATCTTAAATCCCTTTTCACCATGCTATTTTCTCAAGTATATTTTGAGACTCTGCCTTTCTACTTTTCATGCTTCAGCTACCGGGAATATTTCAGAAGTGTTACCATGAGGATTTGAATAGACCTAAGTGTTTTATATTCCTAACCCCTTTTAGGTTATTTCTCATACATGATCATGTGCTGACAACAGTTACTACGAAAACTCTTGAGACGATACAGCCACCATCACAATGGACAAAAAGAGAAATAGGAAGGGGTGTTTGTTTGTTTGTTTCCAGAAAAGATACACAGAAATTTGCAGTAGACCAGAACCAAACAAGCATGACATCACACCAGAAATCAGCGACCAGTTTTCGATTTCATTTGCTGGGAGTCATCCCCAACAAAATATACAAAATCGTCTCGTCACCTGCCACTGCATGAATTGTAACGTAGTAACTGAATGAATAGTAAATGAATTCAGTAACATGGTTTGATTCAATTCAGCGTAAAGGCTGGTTGCAGTCACAAAAGAACAGGTTGGGGTGAGGCAGAGGAGGAGAGAAGAAAGATTCAATATCTAGAAATATCTGTTTAAGAAAGCCTGATAATTTAATTTCTTTACCTAATCTCATTGTGCAACACAACTAGATTTTCATGCTTCAGATTCAACAGCATGAGCCTTTCCAGTATAACACTGAAATGCAGCATATGGGAAGAAGCATTTAAAAACAACTACAACTATCAACAGACTCATATTTCACAGGAGCAGCACAAGGTATTATCTCTTCAAATGCCCTTATACTTTTGTTTTAATACAGTTTTGGAAGTACACTTGTATTGGGTTTGCATGGCAAGGTTTTGGTAGCAGGGGGGGCTATAGAGGTGGCTTCTGTGAGAAGCTGCTGGAAGCTTCCCCCATGTCCGATAGAGCCAATGCCAGCCGGCTCCAAGAGGCACCCACCGCTGGCCAAGGCCAAGCCCATCAGTGACAGTGATAGCTTCTGTGAGAACATATTTAAGGGGGGGGGGGAATCTGTGCAACAGCAACTGCAGCCAGAAAGAGGAGTGAGAATACGTGAGAGAAACAACTCTGCAGACACCAAGGTCAGTGAAGAAGGAGGGGGAGGAGGTGCTCCAGGCGTCAGAGCAGAGATTCCTCTGCGGCCCATGGTGAAGACCATGGTGAGGCAGGCTGTCCCCCTGCAGCCCATGGAGGTTAATGGTGGAGCAGATATCCACCTGCAGTCCGTGGAGGACGTGGAGCCTGCGCCAGAGCAGGTGGATGTGCCCAAAGGAGGCTGTAGCCCTGTGGGAAGGCCATGCTGGAGCAGGCTCCTGGCAGGACCTGTGGACCCATGGACAGAGGAGCCCATGCTGGAGCAGGTTTGCTGGCAGGACTTGGACCCCATGGGGGACCCACGCTGGAGCAGTCTGTTCCTGAAGGGCTGCAACCCATGGAAGGGACCCGCACTGGAACAGTTCATGAAGAACTGCAGTCTGTGGAAAGGACTCACATTGGAGAAGGTCGTGGAGAACTGTCTCCCGTGGGAGGGAGCCCACGCTGGAGCAGGGGAAGAGTGTGAGGAGTCCTCTCCCTGAGGAGGAAGGAGCGGTAGAGACAACGTGTGATGAACTGACCACAACCCCCATTCCCCGTCCCCTTGTGCTGCTGGCAGAGAGGAGGTAGAGAAAATTGGGAGTGAAGTTGAGCCTGGGAAGAAGGGAGGGGTGGGGACAAGAGGTTTTTTTAAGATTTGGTTTTATTTCTCATTATCCTACTCTGATTTGATTGGTAATAAATTAAATTAATTTTCCCCAAGTCGAGTCTGCTTTGCCCATGACGGTAATTGGTGAGCGATCTCTCCTTGTCCTTATCTTGACCCACGAGCCTTTCGTTATATTTTCTCCCCCTTGTCCAGCTGAGGAGGGGGAGTGATAGAGCAGCTTTGGTGGGCACCTGGTATCCAGTCAGGGTTAACCCACCAGAACACATTATCAATTAAAATGGTTTTCACTGTTTCCTACAACGATAAATGAGAGTCATAAACCTCTTTGGCGGTGAATCCTATGGATGACGTAAGTAATTTCGTACTACATGCATCTAGGCAGTTACAGCCTGTCACAGCCAGCTCAAAAGGAAAAGTTCCTGATCTAATTGACTTTATAGTATTTATTCATAATGCAAACTACTATCTAAGGAGGGTCAGATGCTGTCCTCGTTTAAGTCAAGGCAAATTTGTCATCAGTTTCAGCAGGAACAAAACCTGTCTCGTGTTTCCAAAGCTCCAACACAGACTTCAGCAATCAAAGGTCCTCCTGACAGCAGTTTGCAGCCTTGGAGCCTGTGACTGCCGAGCTGCCTGAATCTATAGATATGAAGGATGGCTATTGAGCATGGAGGAGATGCACATCCAGGCTACCTGCTTTTCAGCCTGTTAAAGATGAGCGAGTCCTATCATGAAAAGTAAATCAGAGGGAACAGCAGTGAATACAACGCACCCTATAAAAGCAGAATTTTCATTAAGCTCTAAAATAGCTGCTGAGGGTTTTGTATATGCTGATGCCTGACTTGAGCCCATCACCTCTGATCTCTGCCATCTAGTATAGGCATTACAGCCTGCTTTATGCATAGTTTACCAAAAAATCTGTTTTTTTAAAATGAAATTGGTGCCTAATCCTCTATAGTGATTCTGCTAAAGAAATAAAATTTCTTCCACCCTTCGCCAAAAAGGGCCCTGCCATTTTTTCCTCTTCCTACCACACGCAATGTATTTTCATTCATTCCTCCTTGGTACTTAGAGACAAGTAAGTGTCCAGCTTCACCCTTCATTCATCAGTAATGACAAGGTGTTACATCTGCTTGTTGAGTTGATGCAAGATTAACAGCTTCAAAGCAGCCTGACATAGCTCTTGGTACAGACAATGGAGGAACAGAGGATTTCCACTGCAATTCCCAGGCAGCAAGAGCCACAAGGGCAGTTGTTGGTTATGCAAGCGAGCAAGACAAGAAGCAGTTACTTGTGAAAGAAAGAGGCAGCAAAGGAAAATTTGCATGCCAGAAATGTGCTCAAATGCAACTGCATTTTTACGACTGCTAAGGAAGTCGGCGTTGTTTCTGTGAATAACGATTGTAAATACCGAGTAACACTTCTGCCAAGCCAGGCGCTTAGGAACATCTGCCCTTTTGTTGGGGACCATGACCTAACCCCACAGTAATTTATATTGGCTTCATCTCTGGACTAGACTGCAGCACTATAAAATACCCATGCACAAAGCCTTCAGCATGAAGAAAGATTTCTTGATTATCTTTGAAAGGCTATGTCAATCAGAAGAGCTTCCTGAAGACTGGAAGAAAGCAAGTGTCAGTCTTCAAGGCTGTGGTCCTTGTTTTAACTGATCCTTTGGGATATCATCATCTTTAAAGGGTAAGAAGTAGGATCTGGGGAACCACAGGCTTGTCAGCCTCATCTCAATCCCTGGGAAGGTGATGGAGCAACCAATGCTGGAGCAGGGGGACTGGACTAGATGATCTTGAGAGGTTCCTTCCCACCTCAGTGATTCTTTTGGCACCACTGAAAATTACTGTTATTCTGGAAAGTTCACCTCTGAAGGAAAATGTTTTCCTTGGCTTGACACTGGGGAATGAACTCCCCCAGGAGCTAAGGATGAATAAAGATCTGGCTTCCTTCCACATGACACACAAAGCACGATCTTGGCCACCTTAACACACGCACAGCACAGTGTCTGTGTTTGCAGATACTGACTGAAAATCACTACACAATTCAAAACAAGGCACTCACTCCAGCGCGTGTACTTTGAGGGGGTGGAGGGAAGAGGGGAGAAGGAGAGAGAGAGAATGAATATGGGATAATGTAAACAGAACATAGTCCCCTTAGAGCATCACCAGAAAGTTTTTGGATACTGCAGAGAGAATGAAAGTCTGCATAGCATACAACTGAGTTATGCTAGAAATATATTCTTGGCTCAGCTTTACAGATTGCACGGAGAAAATGCTTCCCAACTTTGGTTCTGTTTAACTAGAGATCTCCATTACTTTGCAGAAATACCAGATGAAGACTCTTAATAGCTGGTGTTGGACACACTGAGAAGTGCTTCAGTGTCCCTTGTGCCAGCATGTGCAAAATTAGCTGCTACTGAATGAGTCCTACAGAGTAAAAACACTATTTTCACCTGCACCTTCCAGTACTACTACTTCATTTTGTGCAAGACATGGTAATATGTGAGACAGTTGCTAATTTTTAAAAACATTTCCCTTAATCTGATTTAAAAAAAAAAAATCCACAACTGTCTATTGTGGCTCTTGTCCCTCACCCCAACCAGAGACAGACAAATCTGCATCCTATGTGAACGCTCTTTGGAACACGTCATCCAGCTGACATCTTGCTAAATGCTATTTTACAGCCATCAGACACCAAGATACCATTACCTTGTCAACCTAATTGGACTTAAATCCTACTGGGATCAGACTAAAAGCAAGGGGAAAAAAAACCCCAACCAACAATTCAGCTGCCCTCTGCAGCTCCTGCCACTTTCTAGCCCTTAATTACTCTACACCACCTCCACCTCTGGCAGTTCTTCCAGGCTGGAGGGGTACCAACCTCCACTCAGCAGGTTTCTGACTCCTGCTGCTGCAGCACCACAGCTAGTTGTAAGCACAACCCAGCAGCAGAAGCCACTGGCAGCCTTGTCTGTTCAGATCGCAGACTCCTGGGGGAATGTCACAGCCTAAACACATCAGAGCCTCTAAGACCTGCTCTATTGCAAAAGCTTATTACGATTGCCATTTATTGAAGTCTTTTTAAGACTAAATTTAGGTCATTCCCACTATGACTCTTTGACTTCTCTTAGAACTTCTCACACATCCTATTCTCCTGTGCATTTGATGCCTCAGACATTTCAGATGTCCTGTTTTCTGCATAATTTCATATTTGATTATGGTAAAAGAAAGCACACATTGTCTTGAAGAACAGAAAAAACATCATCTAGGGATTTCTCTAATGCCAAGAGAAAATGGCCACTCTTTCATGGCAGAGTGGGGTAAAAAGACAGTCCCAAAAGTATATAAATAAAGACTCATTCTCTAAATGCAGTTCTTTGTTCCTTACAAGTCCTGTTTAAATTGTTTTGAGAGTACAGCAATTGATTTAGAGCTAGTATTTGGCAAAGATCTGCTCGAGGGGGAAGCTCTTCTAGAGAGGAAGGGACCCTGATGTTGTGTCTAGCATTTCTAAACACAAGTAAAAGTTGTGCTGCATGCATATGAAGTCAGAAGCGTACAACAGAACAGGAGAGAGGGAAAACGGGCTTCTCAGAGATTTTCCTCATTCAGATAATGGTCCTTGTTCAGCACTAGGTAAGAATTTTCCTGCAAGTATTTTTTCAAACTGCTATCAAATGACACAGGCAGGGAGCGGTCCAACCAACCTGCAGAGATGACACTCTATTTTCCAAGGTGACTGAGATGTACAATACTTGAATGCTAAATCACAACATTTCAGAAATGGAAAATCCAATGTGAGCTTTTCATTTAAGAGGTTATTTGCAATTCCAGTTCCCTTGAATTGCAGTCAGGAACTCTACTCACCAAGCAGAAAACCACTGTGGTAGTGTACACAACAGCAAAGAGTAAAATGGTGCCTGCTTAAATGACTCTAGCTGAATGACCATTAACTCTAAGGTAGAAAGCGATTAAATTTCCTAAGATGAAAACTTGATAAGCCAACCTGTGCAGTCTGTACAGAATACTGACAGCTTCTATCCAGCTATCAGCCAAAATTCAGAAAAAGATGTTGCAGCATAGTCTCCTACTAAAAATACATTACAGAACATAGCAGACAACAGGGTATTTCTCACTTTGGTTTACAGTAGTCCTTGACAAATCTGCAGTTAAGTCCTTGGCAGCAACTGTCCATGAAAACACTTATTTCAAATAGGAATATGATGTGGATCTAAAAATGGGCAAACAACTCATTTTGGCTCTGTAACACAAGATCAGTTTCAGACACTGAGCAACTTACTCCTGCTCCAATACACAATAACCCCTGTGTTCAAGGTTTCCCAGAGGTGAGCGGCTGTCAGATGCAGCTACAGCTAGAGGACATACCTTGTATATAGAATGACTTCTTGAAGTATTAACTGACCCACTGATTCATGTAGTGCTGGGCAGCAGACTCTTGCCCAAGCACCAAACACAGCTGAGATTCAATACATCACTCATCTGGTAGAGGAGCTGCCTCAAGCCCACTGAGACGCAGCTACTGGTTGGCAAACACATGAGATTCAGCTGTAGCAGGAGATGGCAAAAGCCAGTCATGCACCTCTCAACTTCAACGAGACCCCAAAGATCTGCGGAGCCTGTCCCAGTCCCTTTCAGACATTGTCTATCAGCCATAAAAAGATCACCCAATAAATAATTAATGCATTACGAGAGCAACAGGCACCTCTTATTCACCCCACAAATTGCTGGCTAGAGCTTTACTCCTGGCAGGTCCCTCCCAGTCCTCACAGGTCTGCTAGGAACAGATCAGCTCCTCCTTCTGCAGAAGTCAACCGTTATCCTGATGCTGTCACTTTTAACTGAGCTCTCACCAGGACTAAATAGCCTCGTGCTCACCAAGCACCACTAGGCTCCTCACTCTTTTGGGCCCACCAAAATCTTCAGCGTAGCCCAACATTGCCACCAAGCCTATCATACAGCATTGTGGGTCTCAAAATAATAAAACAAAGACAGATGAGACAAATCATCCAAAGACTCATTATAACCAAAATACTTTGGTCTCTTTGATATGGCAGACCAGTACCTTCTTACTTGATCCATCACATATCCTTTCAGTCAGCTTTATTGGTCCTTATTGAAGAAATCACACAGAACTGGATGGATCAGCGAAAAAATAGTATTTCCCTTGTTAAATTTACCTTAAGTTTACCTTAGAAGCACAAGCACTTTAATAAATGGATTGACATCTTAAGGTCTGGTGAAACTGGGTAAGTGCTATTCTGTACTTTTCTGCAGGGTTATGCAACTTTAAGGCTCCTTCTTAGGCAGAACTGTTCTCCAGAAGAAAAGCTCTTGGGTAGCTGAATATTTTAGACTCTAATCTCAGACATTTTCATTGATGTGAAGGGTTCTTCGGAAGAAAAGTGAATCAAAGTCAGGACTGTACATTTCTTGCTGAATCTTAATGAGCAAATTTAGAATTCAGGAACATGAAAAGGGTAGTCCCTGAAGCCCAAATGAAAGAAGCTTTGGATTTAGAGAAGATTTTGATTAGATTTTCATACAGTGATTTAAAATTACTTGCATAATGCAAAGAATACGCCAGGGTATAACGCAATATGATTCCCGGTGATGGCAGGCTAGCAAACTGAGTCACTGAACGCTCAAATGCTTTAGGGAATTTAAGGCCAAGCTGAAGTCAACAATATACCTGCTTTAAATTATCATGTAACTCTGAGCTACAGAACGCTTTGTGGCATAACTGTATAGGAGTAATTTGACTTTTTCCTCCGGCAAGCTGACAGCTTATGGCATTGCACAGTGCATTCTTAGGGTATAATACAGAAAAGCTGCTACTGAGGAAGAGGGTTTTTTTTTAAAAGTTTCTAAACTTGTCTACAGGCATGCAATAGCTCAAATATCATGGTGAAACAGCCCTTGAGCTCACTGGAGCATTTCGTTTACTAGGAATCAAAGCAGCTTTCCTCATCAGTGTAGTAAAGAATGGATAAATGAACAATATACCTGAGAATGCGTACTAGCTGCTGAAAATGAACTGCTACAGAGCCAGGCAGTAATTCTTACGCGTGAAGCTTGACGTATGCGGACTATGCTCTGCACTACAAAGCTCCTATCCTTCTGTTATTTCATCTACTGCATGTCCATAAATAATCTGCACCATTTTTTATTTTTTCCTCAGCTGTCTGTATTATCACAATAGAATATGATTGCTACGTTTTTGAGAGATCTATCCTTTTAATGATAATTTTGTCTCTGTAACCATGCAGAGTAAATCCTAGCATTTCTAATACACTTAAAATTTTATTCCAGTATTATACAGATCTACACAGTGGACAACAAAATCACTCTTCAGATTGCTAGACCAGCTCAGCCAACTGCCCAGAAGATATCAAAAGAATATAATGAATTTACATAAATTATAAATCCAGGTTTCTACAATATAAATTCTTTTAAGGTGTACCTACATGGGAGTAAGGTACAGAAGACCTTAGAGGTGTTACATTTTCCAGTTTTACAGATACACTGCAGTATCACTATACCGTTGTTTCAGAACTTATGATGTTAACTGCTTGTTTAAACCTCACAATTTGACAGTAAACCAATGTATTTTTACTTTCAAACTCCAGTTATTAAAAAGAGGAAAAATACCTTGGGAGTTCTGAAAAATGACTTTTCTTAGGGAAAAAGATGCTTATATTTAATTTAATTAGAGAACATTATAAAGAGATTACATTACTGTGAAGGCATTCTGAAAGATCACCTCCTTTGGATCAACAAAACAGAACACCGTTGAAATTAAAAATAAATGTTTTTTGTTCTTGTTAACATTTTTGTTTTTGTTAACATCCAAATAGACTTATTTAACTTAGCTATTAAATTGCTAAGGCAAAAAGAAACTCCTAGAGATCTTATCTTTGAAAGGTCAGATTTTTTTTTTTCCCCCTGTACTTAAATGAAATCATACACTACATGTAAATCATACACTTATTTTGTAAGTGTAAAGACCTACTCCTAACATTTAAAAATAAAGTTTCTGGATGAGTTTAACATGAGAAAAGCCCACCTTAAACTACTGCATTGTGAAGATCAATTGAGAAAATAACCAGTTTATAACAAGCTATGAATGTGCAACCATACAACCAAGGTAAATTGCCAATGTGTGGAATTAACAGTTAACGAGCTTGTTAATGTAATGTATGAGTCAGCAAACAGCCAGCTTCAAGTCCTGAAGCAGTTCCACTGAAAGCAGTCAGACTCCTATGGGTCTCAAGTTAAACAGTTCACTAATAGACTAAATCAGGACTAAAGTATTTCGGTGAGCTGAATTCAGAGCAATTCATCTTTCGTTACAATATCTAACCGTGAGCCTGATATGGCTCCAAACTGTAAAAGCACATTAACTGACAGCAAGCACAAATCTCCAAACTGTTTTTTTCCCTTCCCATTTTATTTCTCTTTTCTGTTCCAGAGTGAAGTAACAAGCTGAGCAAAGGAAGAGTGACATATGAATTGCATAACAAAGACTTACTAGGGAAAGATTTTCACATTTTCTCTTTCCCGAAAGTGTTCAGTAAGCTGCATAACTTATAGAAACCAGTTTTAAATCACAATCAGAATTATATACAGAAATGATGACTAACAGAAACTACAGTGGCTCTGCATGGTCCTAACAGAGGTGGTGTCACAGACTGGCATGGAGAACTAGGGGACTGCTATTTCTTCATCTCCAGGATTGCACTTCCTGGCCCTCGGTGTTTGGCACTGCATATGTTGCAGAACTGGACAGGAGATACCTAGAAATTAAAAACAAAACAAGAATCTTTTAGAGAGATGAAGCCACGTTAGCATGTGGGAAGATGAATGAAAAACACTACTATTCACAGTCAGGCTGTTCCCTACATAGGACTGTTATGGTTTAACCCGGCAGGCAGCTAAACACCACCCAGCCGTTAGCCCATTCCCCCCCAGTGAGATGGGGGAGAGAATCAGAAAAAAAATGTAAAACTCGTGGGTTGAGATAAAGACAATTTAATAGGACAGAAAAGGAAGGGAAAATAATAATAGTGATGATAAAAGAATATAAAAAACAAGGGATGCACAATGCAAGTGCTCACCACCTGCTGACCGATGCCCAGCCAGTCCCCGAGCAGCGGATGTGCCCCCCCCCGACCAACTCCCCCATTTGGGTCAGCTGTCCTGGTTGTGTCCCCTCCCAGCTTCTTCTGCACCTCCAGCCTCCTTGCTGGCAGGGCAGTATGAGAAGCTAAAAAGCCCTTGACTTAGTGTAAGCACTGCTCAGCAACAACTAAAACATCAGTGTGTTATCAACATTATTCTCATCCTAAATCCAAAACACAGCACTGTACCAGCTACTAGCAAGAAAATTAACTCTATCCCAGCCAAAACCAGGACAGACACATTCACGGCTAGGTGCAGGAAGGCAATATAGTGGAACACAATAAAGCAGGCTATTCTGGAGTCTGGAGTCAGAGAGCAATACACCGCACCGCTCACTCCAAGTGTATTACCACCACCCTCCCTCCAGGAGAGTAAGGTCAAATTTCCTCCAAACAAAAATGAAAAACACAGAGTAAAAAATGTCACTGATTATCTTCATAGATAAAGAAGAGAGCAAGTCACTTGGTCTGCTCCACTGACCACCAGATATCTTAGTTACAGCTCTGTCTTTGGATATTGCTCCACAGATTTCCAACAGCTGAGAATACGTCCTGAATACTGTCCCATCTGATATCAAATATGTGTTTATTGTTACTCCTGTGTTTAGCTCTGTGCGACGCTTTATGCATGCATTACTTTCCTTTCAGTATGTCACCAGTAACCAAATATCAGTAACACAACTGATTACCTAAGGCCAAGAAATACTATAGCAGTGAAGAATTTGGCTCAGGTATATGCAGATACCTGTGTATTCATATGTACTATAGAATATATATCATGTAATATCCATGTCACATTTAAAAATCCCATCTGACAAGTTACCCAGTCCCACCACTGTCCCAGCAAATTGAGAATGCTAGATAAATTTTAGGTTATTTCTCAAATAATAAAATTTGTGGTAAATATTGTTTGAATAAATATTTACTAGTTGTTGGGATTTCCTTTGCAATTGATCTAATTCATTAAGATTTTCATAACATATTTAAGTATACATGCTGTACCATATGGCTACAAGCACTTTGCTTGGTTACTTGCAGATTAAGTGATTCACCAAAGTTATTTTTTCACTAGATGTTCATTTTCAGAGCCAGATACAGAATCAGAAAAGCTTAAATTCCATTTTATTTGTGATTTTGTTACCATTCTCATGCTTTCATTCCTAAATTCAAAACTGGTTGTATCTAGAAGTTACTTTTTTGGTTTGTTTTCATTGGAGGGAAAAAAAAAACTCCCTGATGAAGAAAAACATATTCTGAGCAAAAAGATGATTACAAAGATATTTAAATATTCACTCTGAAATGAGTGGGGTTTTTTCTTCCAGGTCAGAATCATTTAATATGGTTCACTTGAGAAAATATCTTTATTCTTGTCTTTAATTAAACATACTTAAAGTGAGAGCTGCAACAGAAAAGAATTAATAAAAAAAATCAAAGAGGTCGTATTCCCTGTATGTCTCAAAGCTGCATTGCACATTCAGATTGCAGAAAGTGATAGAATACTTCTCAAACAGCAGCAATTTCTTTCTAAATTGGATGCACTTTAGTTGCAGTTGCCCTAAACACCCTTTCCCTAGTCACATACTACTACGGGGTATCAATCACAAATAGTTACTGTAATCATATTATAATTCCTGACAGACCCATACCCTTCTCCACAGTTAACAAAAGGAAAGAATTTGTCCTTTTATCTTTGGCAAAGGTGTCAGAGAGGTTAAGCTAGTTCCTTACTGTGTTGGATACCAGGAGGCACTCTTTGTGAAACATATGTCTGCAGTGGAACACTACCACGTTGAAGGACTTGGATGCATCTGGGAAAGAGAAAAAGTAAATTCATTACAACAGGGCAATGAAATAAGTGATTCAGTGGCTACAGCAGTATATGCCTGCATTCTATTATACACATAGAAACATCAAGTAACATCTATCAAATTAATTTCCAAATTATTCTGGCCCATTCATAAAAACCATGCAGAGTGATGGTTTCAGGTAATGTGTCCCGGTGATGGAATTACAAGACAATTTTATTCTGTGGCTTAAATGCTGTATACCTTTTCACCAGAAATTTTTCATGTCAATATGTGCTACATGCTAAATTTGGGGAGGGAGAAGAGTAAACTACCACCAGGTAATTCAGCCATTTTGAAGAAAAGTTAGCAAAAAACTTCTTGTGCTAGTGCGGGGAGAACCAGAACATTAAGCAGTTCTAGCGCCTACACTGCACGCCATGATCTTGAAATTTGGCAAGAAGCTGCCTAAGTGCATGATGTGCCTTTCAATTCCCACATGAATATTTAGCCCAATTAGAAGCCTACATACAACATCCACATATTCAAAGAATAACCACCTCATTCATCAGCATCATCCACATTCGATTCCTTGGCTCCCATTCCCTCGACACACATACCTCAAGGCACTAGCACATTCAGCTCTGCCAGGTTTCTATCACCATGTGACTGCTCTGGCCTGTACGCTGGTGCATGTGATCATAGTATAGTTGTTTTTATCTATTTATTTAAGTGAAAAATGGTAGAAACCAGATTAAAAATCTGTAAGTGATTCTACTGGGCTACGCACACTCGGTAAACAAAGAAAATAGGATCATTCATATACTTGGTCTTATGTATTCTTGTTTGAAGATGCCACAACAGATATTCTCCTGGTAAAACTATTTCTTCTTAAGATGCCCAACAACTATATTGATATTTCTGAACTACAGTTGCCTTGCAGAACGTACCTCTTCAAAATAATATCCTGAATTTCTAGTTTCAAGACTAACTTCAGAAGATGTTTTAAAACTACAGTCCGTTATAAGTTGTTTCAAAGATGACAGCAGTGACTGAAGCCAAGAGTTTTCCACCATTCAGACAAAAAGTATATTCCGTAAGACTTTATAATCTACAAGTTCAGTCTAAATCGTTCAACAGATTTGGACAAGATTTGGTGGCAACAGCTTAGTTTTGTGGTTCTAATAATTGAGAATACGTATGTTGATGGAATTAAAAGTTGCCTTCCACGTAACTCAAAACAGAAAATAAGAGTCAAAGATGAGTAAGAAAGAAAATCTGGGTTTACTGCAACAAAAAAGTTCAAATTAGACTCCACTCCCACGACAGAATTCATAAGCAAGCTTTGCACAGGAGACTGAAATTTATACAGTGATTACCAAGGGAGACTACTACACATTTCTATGAATAAAAGCAAACAGTAGTTCCTCTAAAAACAAACAAAAAAAATAGACAACCTCTTTCTCTTCTAGAAAAGCATCCTACCTGAAGGAAGTATTGGAGACAGGCATGATTCGCAGATATTCTCCTCTGGAAAAACAAAACAAAACAAACTTGTAACAGCTTTGTTAACAAACGTCAACATTTACTTTTTTATAAAGCAGGCATGAACATACTGCTCTTACAGAAAAGGAGCTTGGTCTTAAAGTATTTACTTAAGATGCCTGACAGCGTCTATTAAAAATTGAAGAGCAATACTGAAGCAGCATTTCTATTAACAGCATGAGAAATGTTTAGATCTTCCGATTCTCATGATAGCAGAACTGCAGGAGTGAGGCTGTCTAGGATCAGCACTGTAGAGGCACAAGGCAAACTGAAAAATAGGAGCATAGGATGGGTGCCTGATTTCTCTGCAGCATTTTGTAGCAACAGCTCTGATCCCCTGTCCTTCTGCCAGCTTTTGCCTCTTGGTATTAACACGTGGCTGGTGTGAATTACAGCGCTGCTCACATGCATCATTAGCACCTTGCAAAATATTTTCAACTATTTCTGAAAACTATCTTGTAGCCTTTGCTTTTGTTGCAGATTATTATTATCTGACTATCCGTGTTGGCACTGAACAGCATTTTTCACCTTTAAAGACAAACTGCAGGACACAATACATTACTGGCTACGCAGAGACTGATCAAGAGAAAAAGCTGCATGCTGGGTCTTGTAGTTTTTGAGATACAAGTAGTTCCTTTGCAAAGGGGAAAGCAGCTACTATCCTACTACACGCTACAAATAAGGTACAATATTCAGGCTTTTGGGCAGCTTCCAGAGTGGACCGTCATGTGGCTTGGGTCTATAAACCAAGTAAAAGACTTCAAAACGTTGAAAGTCACCACATTTCCTCTGTACCCACCGTCTACTAGAACACCCTTCATCTGAGTTCGATGCATTTTCTTCAATAAAGAAAGAGAATCAGCAACAAGTATCTTCTTGCAACCTTCCCGCAGCAAGATCTGTTGTGCAAAGAACACAAAATACAGCGGTTGTTGAATAGATGGGCATATCAGCTATCTTGGCAAGTCCCCACTGGGTTTCTGCTGCCACAGAGAGCACAAGGAATGTTTAAGACTTTTCAAGCTATTGTGAAGGAGGGAGAGGAAGAACCTCCTGTTACCACCACCTCTACCTAAATAAAAAACCCACATTATAAAAAAACCCAAAACACCAAAATTAAAAAAAAAAAAAATCCGTTACAAATATACTACTGTCATAAATTATTATCATCTTCCTATGAGCTTGTCTTAACAAAATACAATGGAGAGGGATTTTTACAGTGCCCCTCACAATTGGTTTCCAAACCATTTCAAAACTTCTTTAACCTGTATCTTTCCTGTCTTCTTTAGGAAAGGCATTTGATAATCATAAAACCTTCATAAACACAGCAAGTCAAAATCTATTTTGTTCAAACACGTTTCCTGCTGAGGTGTCATTTAGTAAGCATTATTAAATGGCCATTCAACTAACCAAAGGTCCAGAGTTCGTTCCTCCTTAGCAAATGCCTCAGCCCCCTTTCTACTTATTTAATATTTTTCACTAGATTGACATGTCATTGCCTGATGACGTTGTGAAACACAACAAGGAATCAAGGGCGTCAAAATTATACAGAGCCTTATTTCACAATACTTAATGAAGCAAGTATGAAAATATGACAAGCCCAAATAAGTCTTGTGGAATTTTTCTTCCTCCTCTCGAGTTGATGTTTGGAACCTTGTTTTCCAAGACAACAATTCCTCTGAAAAGTGCTTTCAAAAGACTCTCACAGTCAATTTCAAGCTGAACAACCCTATCAAAAAAGTGGTATAAAAAGGCAACGTCCATTCATTTCTCCTGATTATTTGCATTACAGGAGACATTGAGCGTTCTAAAATAGTCCAAGACACAGCTAATGCAAATACCTAAAAAGAAGTATCGTAATAGATTTTACAGCCAGGTGAACACTGTCCAAAGCCCTATCTTCTCACATACACATTGTGAAGTAATAAGGACGCACTGCCAAGAATGATACGCAGTTAAGACTGCAAATCTGCAATACATTAAAAAAATTAAAATGGGGTAAGACTTGAAGCATTTCAAACTGAACATGTCAGTGGGTAAATAACATTCTCCAGTATTAGACACATTGAGCTATAAAACTTTTCAGAGCACCAGAAACTGAATGCAGCTCTACAAAACACTTAGAAAATTAATCATTTTTATCTGTGATAATCTCAGGAACTGTGTATGCCTTTCCCCTTCCAACTTTATCCAAGGGCAACAGAGAATGGTAAATTCTGTTTTAAATACAGAAAAGTGTCACTAGGTTTGAAAAAAATACTAGAAACTTTTTGCAAGGACAACTGAATGAGACTGTATTTCAGAATGAGTGTTTGCCTGATCCAAAACATTCTCAATCAGCAAATTATATCCCAAAGATAGGTAAATAACTTAGAGTTATATACTGGAGTCTTTGCTAGCTGCACTCAGCATAAGCAGATGAAAAATCCCTTGCTTAAGTAAAAGGAGCAAAGCAAGCACGTTAAATGAGAGGGGTGGAACAGAGATACAATGGGAAGAAGGGAGCACGATTACTATTTTCTACTTAAAATACAGTGTGCCAATAGGAAAACTTCATGTAAAAGAAGAAAAATAACAGGGGAAACAGTAGACATCATTAGGTCACTGGAAAACCTCAATAGTGTTTGATGCCTTAAAAACAGAAGCAACAGAAATATCTTATGACGTATCTTGTAAGACACATGCACAATCTTTCCCCCACTATTTAAACTCCACTAAGATTTTTCTATACCACATTGAATGACTGTTTGTCAGACCTTATTTGCTAGAAATGGAACACAGTAGGTAGCTCTTGTTATATAAAAGGAGAAGTCACAATGAAGAATGTCAAATGTCAAATCTCAAGGTAACAAATCTCAACACTTTGGTAGAAACAGATTTGAAGAGCTCAAAGATGAGATGGATAATTTAAGAGTTATAGAAAGAGAAGCAGGAGAGGGAATTTGGAGGTGAGACAGAGCGAGAAAGAAAGTTTGGATTAACTTCTTTACATTTAAAGGAGGGATAAGTATATAACTGTGCACCCTAAGATTAGGTTAAACTAGTTAAAACTGACATCAGGCATAAATCTGTAATGAAACCACCTTCCGAGGAGAAGAAATGGGATTCAGGGAGGATGAAACTGAACTTTTTTCACCCTTTAAAAGCACAAGCAGGACAGCATGGTACACCTACAGAAAGCAGTTTTAGGCAGATATAATGCTTTCTACTAAATTAATGAAAACTGCTGAAACCAAAACTTTTATTGCAAAGAAGAATCCCAGTTCATTTTCTGACTGTATTAGGGAAGATGTTGCTGCATAATTAAAACAGAAGCCATAAAAACGTCTACTTAATTAAAAAAGTCCTGATTTACAAATGCCTAACGTTATCTTTACAGGAAAACACTGCAGTATGCAGTTAATTTGAAGGGTATACTCAAAGCACTGGGAATAAATTCAGGCCTGGATTCAGCTTAGCACTCAAACAAGTCCAAGTTTCTCAAGGCCAATTAACCAAATGCTTCCAAACTGTCACAACCACAATTAAAAGCACATTATTTTTAGTCTTTACAATGGAAAGGCAGACGTCCCTCTGTGCAAGCTGCCACCTGCCCCCTAGTGCCTCCAAGGTGTCTGAACAGCAGCTTATTCATGTTCAGGAGCAAAACCCAACCATTTTTCCAGATGCTGTTTCAAGCAGCATTCTTCAGGTTATCATTGGGGTCTATTAGTTTATAACCTCTGTTGTGAATGCATGGACATGAATGCTATGAATGGATGAACCTCTGTTATCCATCAGAGTTACTGCAGGTTCAATCGAAGTTTAAACTAGTAAGGCAACATTTGAGTAAAATGGCTAATCCACGAAACCTAGATGTAGTGCATCTAAAGAAGTTGCTTTTATATTTTAAAACTAGGAAGAACAAATCTTAGGATACCAACATCTTTTGAAGTCTTCTTCTAACAACTGTCATACAAAGGGTGAGAAATTAGGCATTTCTTTCCGAAGTGAGGGGGGATATTTAGATCTTTTCCAACAACACAAACATTTCCAAAATTTCACTCAGGTATAGACCAAAGCTGAAAAGACACCTACTTTATAGATTTGGAAAATGTAACAGGCTTATAACGAACTCACAAGTGCGCAAATAGGGGAATTTTTCTATCAGCCTTCTCTGAGAGATTTAAGTGCGATACAGTGCTTCAGAAACCTGGAGCATGATTACATGACTTATTTTAAGAAAGGCGCCTGCATTCCTCATTCATAAGTTAATACCACTGTGTAATCAGATACCAGAGACTTAAACACATGTGAATCATTTCATATTTTCAATATAATTTCCAGGGAACTGAATATAAAAGGCAAATACATAGTTCAAGGGTACATCAGGGAAAGAAGGTCTTTGTTAAGATCAAACTGTTGCATGACTGATCGAGTTTCAAACCAAGGAAGTTGTATAAAAACAACAGCAGCAGCACTGGTTTCACTGAAAAAAAAGTAATAGTTTGAATTTCTATTTTGCATAGCAATACCAGTAAATGCTGATTTTGCTACTATTTTCAAATAAGAGCACTACTGCCCTAATTGTGTTGGCTAAGGGAGGTTTTAAAAATAATTGCACCGGTAAATTCCTAATGGGAACAGAGGTTCTGTGTGAGTCTCAGAGAAGCAATGTCTATGTGTGGAAACTGAATTAAAGTTACACTGACAACAACTTTTCAGTTGTATGGAGATAAAGTTGAGTTTTGATTCTGTGTCTTTGAAAACACTTTTAAATGCAAGCAGTAAAGATGAAAACTATTAAACTTTTGTCAGGTTATCAATATGACTTGACTTAATTTGGTTAGCTTGCCATAGATTTGAATGGTATTTAGTTACGTTGAAAAGGTTGATGGAATAATGGTGATTTATCTGCCATTAAATAAAAAATGTGCTAGGAATGTGTCATTTCTAATAAATAAGCAGGTTTCTCCTTAAGACAACACATCTTCAGGAGTTTATAAATTCAAAGGAAGTAGTCTGTGGTCTATTTTATCTATAAATCTATGGCACCAAAGAACTAGATTTCAGGAGTTAGATATAAAATATAATAAAGAAGTTTTAGACTACACTTGATATAAATAGTCCTGTTAAAATTCAGACAACTATAACTTTGTCTTTGTTGCCTGTGTCTTCATAACTTCGTTGTCTATGAATTTTACTGTGTATAAACACTACAATCGGTATTATTTCAGCAGTAAATAAACTTTCATCATTACAATAAATCAGTGTCCCTCAATTATGTACTACGGTTTTAATACATTAACTCAGATGATGACAAAGAGAAAACATTATAATAAATGATCCTCTGGAGGGAAAAAACAAAAAAATAATTACTTAGAGTTTTAATCCCAATTCAGAAAACCACTTAAACGAGTACTTAAGTATTTTCCTAAACAAAAAAAGATTTAAGTGTGTGCACAGCCTGAAGTTCATGGAAGAATTGCGTTTCCTGAAGTTGGAAAATAAAAATAGGTATTCTTGAAGAATAATAACGCAGCTTAATAGATCCCTACTTGTAAAGCAGAGCTACAATACCGGAGCAAAAGTAAATTAGAAGTACTTAATTGAAGTTGTAGCCTAAGAACAAAGTCTCATGCGATCTACATTATTTTACCCAATAGAATACCTAATCCTGTCTTAGTGCCATGCTTGGTTGGTTGGTAGCAAACAGGTATTAACTCCTTTTCAAAGGTATAAGTTAACCACAACACTTTAGAGCTGTGCTGAGCTTAGAGTAGCACATAGAACAGTTGCAGTGGTTCATCTAATGGGTGGTAATTTGTTAAAGTGAAGCAATCAGTCTGCAATATGCCAACATTAATAAAAACTTAAATTATTCAGGGAAGATCCCAGATTAAAAAAAAAAATTACAACAAATTTTGTTACAGTAGTAGACTTCCTTGTTGGATTCTCTAATGCACAGCTACTGTGCATCTTTGGCATCTTTGGCAGCTACTCAATTTGATTCACTTGGTTTTGCTGGGATGTAAAGAATTGTTTTCAAAAAGACAAAGTCTGTCAGAGGCACTGCTTTTAGCTCCTACCCATATTTCAAATCACATCTAATGTAAAGATTACTGCTAAGGAAATTTAGGAGCATAATAGGAAATTTGCATCTGCATACTTACATAAGCATAAAACAATCTTATCAGGGCTTGCAAAAGGAGGCCACAATTAAATAATATAATGGCACAGCTGTAACACCTTTTGGGAAGCCAACGTTATGAAAAGATCAGCACAGTTTCTGTTTTAGGTAGTGACTTGCAAGCCAAGCAACAGGTTCTAACTTCACCTGCACACCTCCTTTGTGGATCTTGGCACAAGATTTTTTTGTTTGCCTTTGAAAACGGGAACAATAAAACTTCAGTGCATACAGAGCTGGAGATCCAAAGAGATGAAGTTACAGGAAACTCTAGCCAATGAAGTTTGGATTTCTGTAGGAGTTCAAAATGTCTGGTACATTAGGTGATACAAATCAGGAAGTTTTTACCAAAACCCAAAGAGTTGTGCCAGGCCAGAATAGAGGACGTGGACTTCTCACCATGAACCTACACAACATGATGTGAAGGTGTAACCAGGCATCATACAAACACAGAAAAGCTAGCTTTAAAACAGCTAACGAGGCAGCAGTAACGGTGAAGCTAGGGCAGAATTGTCCTCAGCAATGAGAGGCCGCTTCGACATTTACTTGAAGTCCCAGCCACATCCTGAAGCACACGCTGAATGCAGAAACAGTCCTGCCATAAAGAATTGAGCTTGCCAATCTAAGGCTACTCAGGTGAGTGTGCAAGAGCTGTGATCACATCTCTAAATTTCAGTGTAGACACACCATCTGTTCGTAAACGGTGCACTTTACATTGCCTGTAACACTTCAGGAACAGCCTTATTTTAAGCTATAGCCTACATATCTCTAAAGAAAAGCAGTCCCTCTTTTTTTTTTTTTTTTTACTATATTGTTTTGCTATCATACAAGCAAGCCACGTACAAATTACATTAAGCTTCCCTAATTTCTATTATTCCTATGAGATCTAAATTTTAGCCCTAGAGCTATCCAAATCTACTTCAAAATGAATGAATTTGAAATCCATGAAGCATTTCAATGCTAACAGCAAATAATATTAGATATTACTCTGAAGGTTAAATACATCCTTTTAATCCCAAAGTAATTTGGAAGACAAAATAATTCTTCTCTCCCCAAAACGTGACCAATGTCATCAGCTTTGTCTGAAGCCACTCAATATACTTTGCGTATGTGTAAAGCTGCAGCTATGCACACAGCACTTTCTCAGTCTGTCCGCAGACACACCAAAAATTACATTTTGATTTCAACAGAATGCAGGAACAGGAGGATCAGCAGTGCAAGCAGCAGGGTACTGACAGCAGCAAGATTAACGTGCAACTGTTTAAATGCAGCATGCTATTTAGCTAGTATCATTTTGGAAGGATATTAGTATCCCATGAAGTCAATTAAAAACTGGAAGTAATGTTACAACACGCATTATACGCAAACATGTATCTGTTTATCTGGGGTAGCTCCTTGCACATAACGAGTGCCAGGAGAACAAGACACAAAACGCTTCTTTGAAATACTGAAAATCATAATCTAAAGCCCATATGATAATAAAATAATGGAAAAGCCTTGGAAAGGCTTAAACCCTGCCTTTTTAAAAGGCCTTCTGACATCACTGAAGGCCCTAGCAGATACAGGCTTTATCTGGCCTGGTAGGGGACCAACCGTGACCTTACTGAAAACTGTCAAGCCCATCTATTTGTTAGAGATGTCCAAAGACTAATAGCAGATGGGAAACAAATGTTTATGAGGTTCAGAAAATTGGAGTTTCAGCTGCTTACTGGGCTATGTTTTCTTGGACTCCACATAGTCACACTGGAGGCATTCAAACTGCTCTATACCCTTACGTCTCTCAGTAGAAAGGTACAGAGCAGCATCACAGAGAACTCAAGTTTGGGCCTCCTTTGGTAGCAGGGAGATTTAAAGTATGCAATGCAACTCCCTCTGTTGTTATTTTCAGGAACATTGAAGGGCATGCTTCTTGTAAGTTCTTACAAACACACATCAGAAAGCAGTCATGTAGGGAACTGCACATATCTGTATAATTACGCTGGGATAAGAACTCCCATAATCCAATGTGCAGTCCTTTTTTTTTTTTTAAAATGCATAGACATCAACACATTCTGCACAACAGACATGAATTTGATTTTAAAAGTTCATCTTTCTTTAGTTAGTATGACACTTAACATACAGCTCTAATACCTGGTGAATGTTTCAGTAAATGCATGTTGTGTTCTGCCTCCTCATACATGAAACAGAAGGAAAAGTACTGCTCATGAGACTTTCCAATATTGGACAGTCGGGCAGCATAAAATAGTCTGAATCACCGAAGGTCCTTCCAGTTCTACTTACCCACCAGGCTTATGACAGCATGGGAGAGATTTAGAAGTGCTAGAAGCCGTCAAGAGAGGAGACTATTCGTCTTGACAAATTTCCACCCTTTTTGTCATAGTTTTGTACCAACCCACAGTGTCAATGACAGATACCTGAACAAAATGAACAAACCTTCATGATAGCCATTTCCCGTGCTGTTCAGTAGCAAAGCGGTTTTGCTGTCTCTCTGAAAATGAGTATTGCAGGAAGAATGCAACATTTACCTGCAAGTTGTAGTCCTGAAGAATTTTCACTAGTGAGTCTCTCAAATTAGGAATCTCCATGCCTTCCTTAATGCGGTGGATCAAAAGAATGGGATCCACATGGGTTCCAATATTGTTCAACAAACCAGTAATAAAAGCTGTGAAAACCAAGAGGCAAAGAAATTAAGAAAAAAATCCAGCAAAATACCTGATTAAAAGATGCTTTCTTGACAAGCTACAGGCTTTGGCTGATTCTATGACAGTTCTCTACTAAGAGATAACACTAAGCCTCTTTTATATAGCCTTCATATGTTTCTTGCAGCTGTATTTACTCGAATACAGGCCTTTGGGTAAGAGAGGAAGATACAGTTTGGCAATTCACAGAACTTCTAGGGTATGCAGAAAAGGGGTAACAGAGTATCCAGCACAAAGCCACAAGTAAATAATGCATTTCAATTCAATAAAAAGGGCTCTCAAGGAAACAGAGCCAGAAAATTAACTACATTATGTGACTATTCCATTCCCAGTTCCAGGGTTTAAAAACAAATTTTCAAGCACTTAACCTAACTCGAACATGTTTCTAAACATTGGTGAGAGTGACACAAAAGAAGTCTTTTGTTTTTTGAATTGCGCCTGGCTAAATGAAACACTAGAAGGCTGTGTTTTTAATTCAACCCCCAAAACTGAGGAATATCACTGGAGTTGCCCTGCATATGGGCAGATGGAACTGAGAGAATTCTATATGCTTTGAATCCCTTTTGCTCTAAAGATGTCACTGACTGTAGCATCACTTTTAGTAATGAACTGCATTTAAGTATGGGTAACTTGAGAATGCCATTCTTCTAAAGGAGTAACACATTTTGGTTGCTTCTTCCTGTCAGAATTAGCGGCCAAGAGATGAAAAGACATGTATTTTGACACTAATTCTACAAGACATTCAATCCTTTGGAAAAGAGATCCCAAGAGAGACTTTAAAGTCTTGATTTAAAGCCCCAGAAGAGGTTGCAAAGCTAATGGAGTAGATAGTTAAAATAATTCTCTATTTTCTCAGTCATATGAACTCTGAACCTGCCTCCTGAACAAAACTGACATTGCTTATGAGATTCTGACAGTTTCTGATTCCTTCAAACTTTAAACTTGACTAGCTATTCATATAATGGATGAAAGGCAAAATGCCCTCATTATTACAGCTCTTACCTTTGTACCACAGAAACAAAACAAATTAGTTATTCTACTGAGGGGCAGAAAAGCGTAGGTTCTTCATTTTCAGAATTTCAAAGGGAAGCAGCTGCAATAAACACACTACACAACATCCTCATCAAGCCTGCAGACTGTGTTTGGAGGCTGTCTAAAAATAAAGCCTCATTCTGCCAAATTAAAAGCACCATTCTCCCCTTAATTTGTCATTAAGGACATAACTATGCAGAGCTTGGTCTAATGTTAAATCCCTAAGTACTCATTCTGTAGCACGCCCACATGCTGCCTTACTGGAAGTTTTTCTGCACAGTAGGACAGCTATGTTGTGCTCCACAAACCAGAACACCTCCCTGGCCATCCATAAACACTTTCTCTAACATGCACGTGGATAATTCAATCCTTTAATTACAATAGCATTCCACAAAAAAAATACACATGCAAGGCTTCTGAGAAACTATCCCACTCACGTGGTTTGTCGATAGAATATAAAATGAGGTCTTCCCAAAGTTCTCCATCATCTTGTTCCTTGGCAAATTCAATAGCTTTATCTACATCTTGCAATTCTTCCATTATCATCTTCAAGGCACTGCGGCTATTACCCATTCTGCCTAACAGGAAAAAATAAGTAAGGAGATTATAAATCCTAAATGCTTATCAATGCTCAGTGCTTTAAGAAGCTCTTTCAATATGAATTTTATAAGGGTGAAGCTGCCTCAGACTAATTCAAACAAGAGCACATCTAATCTAATCTGATGTAGGAATGCAAATCCCAGAGCAATCAGTATAACCTGAACAAGTGCTTGGAGCACTTTGCTGGACTGGGACCTGGAGCCTTTCCTAAGGATGTGTTGGGTCATATTAGGGGTTCTGAACTGCAGCAACATCCAATGTAAGGGGGAGTTTGTGTATGTGTATGCATGTAAACTATGACATTAAATATCCCCTTTAAGAGCCCGCATGGACACTTTTAATTTGCAGTAAGTATAGCACAGTTTACACCCATGGAAAATTAAAGGAAGAAGAAGAAATAATAGAAATGCTGAACTATTCTTTAAGTAAACCTATAAGTAAATCCTACTCTGCTCTCAAATGGTCCACAGAACATTTTTCTCACTAAAACAAAGATTGATTAAAAAACACTTTCCATTTTGTTCATGACTAATACATAAACATACACAAAAATCTTAGTCTTACAATGCTGCCCATTCAGAGGTAAATTCCTTGGCCTGCTGGGGGGAGTTAATGTACAATTAATTTTATTAAAAAAAAAAAAGGCAACAAAAGCAAATCTTCCACCTCAGCAAGAGATAATACTAAGCTTCTGAGATGTATTCAGAATAAAACATTTGTTTTATTTCTCCCCTCTCTTCAAACTGACAGTATTACTCTTCTCTTGGATATTGTCTCAAAAACACCCCTCCGCCCCAACCTGTTTCACATAGCCCCACAACACCTCCAAAACCCCAGAAAAATACCAAATCAGAAACGCAGTAACACCATACATGGAGTTAAGACATCATATGAATACCCCAGTGCTTTGTTTTATTTTCTAAATCATGTTATTTGGTCCTACTGACTGTATACCAACTTTGTCTCTGGGAAGGCATGTTAAGTGATATTAGACAATACATCATATTTTTCGCAGCATAAACTTTGACAAGATTAAAAGCATGTTGTAATTTATCACACTGAGTGTTACTTACTCAGAAGATAGACTGTCTCTTCCACAAAGTTCCTCTGTTGGCAGATCTCAAGAGCCTTGAATTTAAGGGAAGGGAGGAGGTAAAGAGAATACAGGGAACCATGTAACATGATATTTTATTGATCACAAATGCTGCAAGAGGCTTAAAGATACTTTTCCATGAAGTTGCATTACTCATTTTGACAGGAATACAGCTCCCTTAATATGCACTGTCAGGTCCTCTGGCATTAATTAAGAGGAGAAACTCCGTGGCATTTTTTTTATTTTTCTACAAGATTAAATAAATCTGGGGACAGGACAGGTATTTCAATTTGGATTATGCCAATCTCTACCTTTAAATCTACTGGCAACTTCTTTCTTCTGCTTCCAAAAGTTGGTTAATCCAAAAGCATTAAGGTTATCTGCTGTCAAGACTTGCTTCCTGTGGGTGGACTTACGAAGTCTCTAGTGATGGAGGTCTACTTGACATTCATTCATAATACAAGCCTGTAGATCTCCTCAGGGTAACCAGAATGGTTTTGGGAGGTAGACAGCGCCCTCCAAATTTTGTGACCAGTGACCTCCAAGAAGACAATACAAAAATAATCCAACCCAAGTATGAAAGAATAAGGAGGAAGCATTTCTTGTAAATTTGGTTTAAAGACCTGAGGGCTAAATACCATGAGCAGTTACTGAATCGGTGTATAGTTGACAAACACTGAGCACAATTACCAAAATTACTAAAACTTGTTGGTAATCAGTTTGGTAACAGAAGACTGGCAGGGCTGGCATGCCATAAACGATGCCATGTCTGTTTCCAATTTGGAAGCAGAAAGCAAGCTCAAGATTCATGGCACTCCTGTGAAGACAACTGTTCACCAATAAAGACTTTCATACTTGGAAATCAAAACTATAAATGCCTAAGATACAGCTACAGCTGAAGATGTAGGTAGGAATTAACTTTTCCTTCCATTCTCCAATTATTTCAGATGGGTTACTATGAAGATTAGAGATATGGACAATGAATGTCCATATAAAAAAACCCCAGATACTTCAGGTATGAATAATAATAATAATAAGTTATAAACACAGCTGACAGCCTTTTTTCTCTCCACTTAGAAGTTAAACTACAAAGTATCTGATATTCAGTATTTCTGGATGCTGCACATTTATTGACTGTCAAGCTCCCTCTAGAGGAAAACAGGGAACATTCATACTTCTCTCAGTTCATTTTATAAAATGTTTGCTAAACTGCACTTGAATAAAAGTGGCTTACTTTTAAAGAACAAGAATAATGTCTTCCTGCTGAGTTTATGATTTCTTTAAAGCACTAATAAGCATGAATTTGTTCAAATATCATGGTTTTTTGCAATTTATACAGTGCACTGGAATCTGCTTAACAGGAACTGAAAATACTGGAAACTGGGACATTCTTGGTCCCCTTTTTATTTCCTTAGAACAAAGATTTGTATGTGGCAAAAAGTGTTACTATACGATATGTATGGTAAGAAGTATAATTACAGAATTAGCAGTGACAGTAAATTCAACTAAGTTTTATACAGTGTTGGTATCTTTCCTCTCTTCCTTAGCTTCTTACTGAAACATATTAACATTTTAACATAAGGTTAGAATGACACTTTCTCTAACATCCTTTTCTCTCACTTTGGTGATTATTGCACCACACCTTCCAAAGGTTCACGGGTCTCTGACGTATACTTGCTCACAGCCCATGACTTCAGCAAAGCAGTGCCAGCAATCCATACCTCTCCAGTTTAGAGAGGAGGACGTTGTGGGGGACCGTGTCAAAGGCCTCACAGAGGTCCAGACAGATGACATCTGTAGCCCTTCCCGTGTCCCCTGATGTCGTCACTCCATCATAGAAGGCCACTAGGTTAGTCAGGCAGGACTTGCCCTTGGTGAAGCCATGTTGGCTGTCTGGAATCACCTCCCTGTCCTCCATGTGCCTTAGCATAGCTTCCAGGAGGATTTGTTCCATGATCTTCCCAGGCACAGAGGTGAGACTGACTGGCCTGTAGTTCCCCAGGTCTTCCTTTTTTCCCTTTTTAAAAATGGGGTTATGATTCTACGATTTACACACAGCACTTTTCTGCACCATTGTCCTGGTTTTGGTTGGGATAGAGTTAATTTTCTTCCTAGTAGTTGGTCCAGTGCTATGTTTTGGATTTAGGATGAGAATAATGTTGATAACACACTGATGTTTTAGTTGTTGCTAAGTAGTGCTTACACTAGTCAAGGACTTTTCAGCTTCTCATGCCCAGCCAGCGAGAAGTTGGGAGGGGGCACAGCCAGGACAGCTGACCCAAACTGGCCAAAGGGCTATTCCATACCGTATGACATCATGCTCAGTATACAAGCTGGGGGTAGTTGGCCAGTGACTGCTGCTCGGGAACTGGCTGGGCATCGGTCAGCGGGTGGTGAGCAACTGCATTATGCATCACTTATTTTGTATATTCTTTTATCATCATTATTATTATTTTCCCCTCCTTTTCTGTCCTATTAAACTGTCTTTATCTTAACCCTCAAATTTTACTTTATTTTCCTGATTCTCTCCCCCATCCCACTGTGGGCCGGGGGAGCGAGCGAACGGCTGGGTGGTGTTTAGCTGCCTGCCGGGTTAAAACACAACCACCACCCATCACTGAAGATCAGTGGCTAGATCTGCAATAACTAAAACTAATTTGCACCAAAAGAAAAAAAAAGAAGTGCAGGTAAGGTTTTATACATAAAACCATGATCACGCAAATAACATAAGGCAAAAACTAAGAGAGAATCAGAGAGTTAAAAACAAATAAGCCAACACTGTAGACAAAAGTCTTTGTCTGGAAACCTCTCAGGCTCATTGCGTAAAAAGATCACTGAGACAACCTAGTTTCGTGCAACAGTTTCAACAAAGACCAAGCCTGCAATCCTAACAAAGTATTTTCCAGTGTTTCCTGCTGTTGCACAGTAAAGTTGACAAAAGCATGCAAAACAAGAGAGGTGCCAGGAACAATACTAGTTCTCTTTAGAATGTCAACCACGTAAAATGCAATATTCAATATTACATTTAAAACTACTCCACTGGTGTCATCATTATAGCTGCATACAGAGAGGTATCCTTTCACAAAGTCTGCTCTGCTTGGCCATTAACAGCAACAAATACAAATAATAAAATAATGACCCCAACTAAAGAGGAAAACTTAAATTTCCATTCGATTCACTTTAATTCAAGCAGGGGAAAAAAACCAAGACTGTCCTTAACTTTATTTATTTTTTAATTTGACAAGAGAGAGCAAGGAACGAAAATGTAAAAAGGTTAAAGAAGGTGGAAACATGGTATTCTGTAAAACCCCAAGTCTACTAGCGGAAGTTCAAGGACAAAAAACTTTTAGCTCTGCTAGTTTAGTGACTGTTATATTGTGTATATCATCTGAAAACAACTTAGGACCTTAGAATACAAAGCTAGAAAAACTCCAGTTACAGCTACTCATTTTTCAAGATCTAACACTGACTAGTCCTAGATTTGGCAAAACAATTGTTGATTTCTTGGAACCACAACCTGCTGTCCAGTCAGGCCAGGCACTGATGCGTAAATATGCTGTAGGTACGCATCAAGTGTGAATTCAGAACTTCTGCACTAAAAATCCCCACCGATTCCTGCCCTGTGAGCTGAGAGAGGAAGGTCTCAGCTGTCAGCCAGCTCTGCAAACCAAACTTCTGAAGGCGATGGTCACAAACTCAAAGGATCTCCTCCTTTTGGCAGTAGAGGGCAGTACCAGACACACAGTTACAAATTTACAACACTACAAGCTACAGACATAAAAATCGAGGACCTGTGTTTAGATTTTGGGTGCTTACCTTCTCTAGTGGACAGTGCGTGCTGTCTCTGAGAAATGGTAGCAAATTTGGACGATCGTATTCGGCATAAAGGCTGATCTGTTTCTCATGATATCGCTGGCCTTTATGGTGGTCTCTCTTGAAAAGCTTGTGCAAATACTAGAAATCAAAAGAGAGAATCAGGACTCAAAACCTCTTAGGCAATATTATTTGTTCTCTGCTACTAAAAAACTCCTCCTAATTTCTTCAGGAATGTGCTAACACATACTAAAAGGCACAGAGATTAAATCCTGATTCAAAAGACTAATTTTACATTTTTCTGAAGTACCCTCATCACAGCAATCTCCAAAACCAGCTCTATAAAACAGGTTTTCAGCAACAGTTAAGAAACTGTCCTTTAACCTTCAATGAAACTACTGGATTTTGAAATTTTACAGAAAACTTTGGACAAATATGTCAAATGAAGCATTTCGGTTACCTAGATATGCTTGACCATAACATGTAACTATAGATCAAATTTTTACCACATGAAATGTTTTAATCAAAGTACCTCAAACTATAGATACTGGGGCAAAGCTCCTTCTCTCTAGACGAGCACAGAAAAGCCTTGAGAATCACCTGGAGAGTTGCTTTTATGCAAAGGGAAGCAGGCTTCACACTTTGAAACTGATGCATCCCTTCCATAAACTGACGGTCAGTCAGTTGTCTCCGCAAAGCTCTTGGGCTGCGGGCTGCACACTTCATAGAGCTGCTTTCTATAATCAGATCTCTAACACATAAACCCGCTCTCCACCAGATCGATGCCCTGAGCACCACCTGTACACAGCAGCAAGTTAAAACTTCCCTCCCTAATACAGCCCAAGCCCACGGTTACACATTACATATTCCACTGACAGCATGTACAAACCGAAGAGGTGCTTTTGGAATAGCGATGTGGAGAGACAGCCTTACAGTGACATTGTAATTCTGCACAAACAAGAACAATCCTGCAGCGTATGGAAGTTACAGCTCTGGAAAGACAAGCACTTCACTGTCTCTATGGATCAGCAAAACGTGCTTCAGAGTTGCACCCAACATCCAATCCCATTTTTGTGTAGGGAAGGAGGAAGGATGTAAGTAATTGACCAGAGAAGACACGTGTCTGCAATGCCATGAGGAGTACCGCATGGTATGTTAACAAGTATGCAGTATGTTATCAAGTTGTCACAAGTACACGTTTTATAATTATTTTACTATTGTAAAAACGCTATGGTCATCTTAAAAAATGGATTAGCAGAAGTAGCAACTTCGGCTCTGATGATTTATGACATTTTAGTGTCGTGTACTTTGACAGTATAACGACATCTGTAAAAGATGTGCCCAGCAAAGAGTTTATTCAGCTCAACTTGAAACCAACAGAATATAGAAATACTTACCACATGCTGTAGCTCAGGCCTGTTTTCTAATTCTTCGACGACTCTGTCAATCTGAAAGAAAACAAAGCCCAACAGATTAGCAAACCTGTGATGAACATCACATTTACGGGACTGAAAGAAGGATGGGTAATACAAGCAAGGATTGGACTGCCATGCCATGAACTTGTTATACTCACAGAAATTTTATCTTCGTTATCCAAAAGCATGTCTACTGCTTTCTAAAGTAAAGAAAGAGAACCCAGTTAAGAAACAGGTACACACATTTTCACACACGCTATATAGTATTATGCTTGTTCACTGATGGGTATCAGATGGATATTGCAGACCTACTCTTTTCAGCAACAGTAATTCAGGGAGCAGTTTGCATAACATCAGCATTCCCCGACAGCACAGCATTACAGGAGAACACATCGTGTATTCTTCTAGAATACTTCTCCTAAGTTTTCACACTAATGGCAATCAATACTGTGCACTTATATTGCAGGTGAAGTATGCCCATCGAATCATGGGTCACAGAAGGCCACTGTCAAATGATGTAGAAATACTATTTGTCCCACTGCAAAAGGGAATTGCAGAGTGATGCCTGTATAGCAAACACACGACTCAACTTGCCTTACGACTGGATTTCTCCAAACTATCTGCACACTGATACCGTAACACAAGCAGACAAGATCAGGTAAGCAGAGTGGCCACCGGGATTCTGGTTCTGCTTCCTCTTAGAAGACCAAACTTTGCTTCACATTCAAAAAATGCAAAACCACAGATTCCTGTATGATTTACTCTATTTAATAAAAAAGAATTACACTTCTTTCCCCCCCCGCCATGTAGTTTAGAATGGGCATACCAAAGATCATTATCTTTGGTACAGATGGCTCCGTATTTTAGCTCCAGTGCTTAAACAACCACTGCACTGAAAGAGCAGATCTACTTGGTTTCTACCCAAGGATCATACCAAAAACTCATTTGCTGAGGTTTTATAGCCAGCTGGGAAGAAATAAGATTGAATTCAGCACAAAACACATACTTCTTATTTTTGGAATTTAGGTTAGTAACCTTGCAAACTTTCAGAAGAAAAAAAAAAAAATTCGTGATCACAGGTAGTGTTTTCCTCAATCCTCCCAGTCATGGGGGGGAGACTTCAGAAGAAACAGGTGAGCCCAGGATATCAATACCTGGCTCCAGGACTGGTGCCTCCGCCAAAACTTTGCGTTTTTAAACCATGGAAGAGCCTTCCAGAGACAAGGCATGCTGGGGCCTGACGGGATCCACCTGTCCGGATGGGGAAAACACATCTTTGGGTGTAAGCTGGCAGGACTGATCGAGAGAGCTTTAAACTAGAATTGATGGGGGACGGGGATAGCAACAGGATTGCAGTAGGTAAGCCGGGGGTTGGCATGGCATCACCTGAGGGTGGCAACGCTAGCAGGAACATTTACACTGCTGCTGGGAGCATGGAGGGCTCAGGAGCATATCTGAAATGCTTGTATACCAACGCATGCAGTATGAGAAACAAACAGGATGAACTGGAAGCGTTGGTCACCTCCCAGAGCTATGGTACCATTGGTATTAGTGAGACTTCGTGGAATGAGTCCCACGATTGGAGTGCTGGGATGGAGGGCTACAGGCTCTTCAGGAGGGATAGGCAGGGCAGGCGAGGTGGAGGAGTTGCACTATACGTAAAGGAGAGGTTTGATCGTACAGCCCTTGCAGTTAGTGATGATGTGGATAAGAGCCTCTGGGTGAGGATTAGGGGGTTGGAAAACAAAGGAGATGTTGTAGTGGGTGTCTACTACCGATCACCCAGCCAGGATGTAAGCACTGATGAGTTATTCTACAGGCAATTAGGAGAAATTTCCAGATCAGTAGCCCTTGTCCTTATGGGAGATTTCAACTTTCCAGACATGAACTGGGAATATCATACTGCTGTGATGAGCAGGTCTTGCAAATTCCTGAAGTTTGTAGGAGATAATTTCTTGCCACAGCTACTCAGTGAGCCAACTAGGAAAGATGCCCTCCTAGACTTGCTATTTGTGAATAGAGAAGGACTCGTGGGACATGCAATGGTAGGTGGCTGTCTGGGCCACAGTGATCATGAAAGGGTCGAGTTTAAAATTTTCAGTGTAATAAGAAAAAAGGACAGCAGAGTTGCTACCCTGGACTTCAGGAGAGCAAACTTTAAGCTATTCAGGGAGCTATTTAGCAGAGTACCCTGGGAATCTGCTTTTGAGGGCTTAGGAGTCCACGAGTGCTGGCCACTCTTTAAGAACCACCTTTTAGAAGCACAGGAGCAGGTGATTCCACTGTGTCCTAAGTCAAGCAAGCATGGCAGAAGATCAGCTTGGCTGAACAGGGAACTCCTCATGGAGCTCAAGAGGAAAAAGAAAATGTATGGTCTCTGGAAGCGAGGTCAGGCTTCACAGGTAGAGTACAGAGCTGTCGTTCCTATATGCAGGGAGAAGACACAAAAGACCAGCTCAATTAGAGTTGAAACTGGCCAGCGTTCAGATAACAAGAAGGGCTTTTTAAAGTATGTTAATAGCAAGAGGAGGTCTATAGAAAACATTAGACCAATACTTGTTGAAGCTGGTCATCTGACTAATATGGATGAAGAAAAAGCGGAGGCATTCAATGCATTTTTTGCCTCAGTCTTTAATAATACTGATAGACCTTGGGCTGCCCGGTCCCCTGAGTCAGAGGACCACAAGTGTGGGAACAGTGACTTTCCATTTGTGCACACTGAAATTGGAAGGGACCAGCTGTATCAGCTGAATGTTCACAAGTTCATGGGGCCTGATGGGAGTCATCCCAGAGTACTGAAGGAGCTAGCGGATGTTACAGCAGGACCCCTCTCAATCATCTACCAAAGGTCATGGGAGTCTGGGGAGGTCCCCACTGACTGGAAGCTAGCCAACATTATGCCAATTTACAAAAAGGGCATCAGGGAAGACCCAGGAGACTACAGACCTGTTAGTCTAACCTCAGTTCCTGGAAAAATTATGGAGAAGATCATTCTGGGTGCTATTGAAAGGCGTTTGAAGGACAAGGCAATCATCAGGCACAGTCAACATGGATTCACAAAGGGAAAGTCCTGTTTAACTAATTTAATACCCTCCTACGATAAGGTCACCCACCTCGTGGATGAAGGGAAGGCAGCAGATGTAGTTCCTCTGGGTTTTAGTAAGGTGTCTGATACTGTCCCTCACAGCATCCCTCTGGACAAGTTGTCCAACTGTGGGATGAACAGGTGCACGGTGCACTGGGTGAAGAACTGGCTGAAGGGCAGAGCTCAAAGGGTTGCAGTGAACAGGGCTACACCTGGCTGGAGACCAGTCACCAGAGGTGTTCCCCGGGGTTCAGTTCTAGGGCCAGTTCTGTTCAATCTTTTTATCAATGATCTGGATGCAGGAGTTGAATGCACGGTTAGTAAGTTTGCTGATGATACTAAACCTGGAGGTGCTGTTGACTCTCTCGAGGGACAAGAGGCCTTGCAGAGGGATCTAGACAGATTGGAGCATTGGGCTATGATTAATGGGATGAAGTTTCACAAGTCAAAATGCCGGATTCTGCACCTAGGACAGAGTAATGCCAGACACAAGTCTAAATTGGGAGAAGAGGGGATGAAGAGCAGCCCTGCAGAAAGGGGTCTGGGGTTGCTGGTTGACAGGAGGCTCAACAGGAGTCAGCAGGGTGCCCTGGCAGCCAAGAGGGCAAACTGCATTCTGGGATGCATCAAACACAGCATAACCAGCCGGTCAAAAGAGGTGATCATCCTGCTGTATTCAGCGCTGGTGCGGCCTCACCTTGAGTACTGTGTGCAGTTCTGGGCCCCACCATTTAAAAAGGATGTGGAGGTCCTTGAACATGTCCAGAGGGTGCCCCAAGCCTGTCAGTGTTTAAGAGGCATTTGGACAATGCCCTTAACAACATGCTTTAACTTGGTCAGCCCTGAATTGGTCAGGCAGTTGGATGAGATGATCGTTGTAGGTCCCTTCCAGCTGAAATAGTCTGTTCTATTAATTGACCGCAGTGAAAGAAAAGTGGCAAGTACATTTAATATATGTCTCACAATAAATTCACTGCCTCCTTTCTTTGGCTTATTAATAGCATTATTTGATTAGAAATGCAGAAAGAGTATCATGGTGAAAGTCTATTTGAGAATCACAACAATGATCTCAGATCTGGAACTCTTCTCACCGTGTGTGATACCCAAGTGGAAATAAACAAATGAAAAAAAAAATCATCCTTGGGTCAATTATTCTGTAGTCTAGGCAAACATCTTCTCCCTTACCTCAGAATGTATCCAGACACAGCAAACACACTCTCTGCCTCAACGCTATCTTTAGCTCATTTATTTTTAATCTGTTAAAATATCTCTAGTGAAAAGTGACTATAAAAATCATTAGGATCACCATACCTCTGAATCAAAATCCATGAGCAGAACAATTTTGTCTCTGATAGAACTGAAAAGATTGTGCTTGTGGATCAACTGGAAGACGTCTTTATGCCTCAGAGTTAGGTAAATTTCTAGGGCTCTGCCATAGCGCTGGTCATAAGTATACCTGATAAAAAACAATGTTATAATACATGCGGTCTTACATATCTAAGTGTAGGAAAATTACCTATGAGGGAAAATATAACTGTACTCTAGGATGTAAAGCTTGTTAGGATGCTACTTGATCTGATGAATATCTAAATAGTTGCTGTGATTAACTTTTGTTAACAGGAAATAAAACACTGGGCAACATTAGTTTCAACTGTTTATATCAGCCACCGCATTTGTGTTCTGACCTGTGGTTCTCTGCATTTTCATTTTCCCACTTTCAAACCACAGGAAAGCCACGCAAAACGCTAGCTTTTCTATTTTTGGAAACTAATTGGAACTCTTCAGAGCTAAAAAAACCTGTTCATTTAAAACTTTGAGACAGACTGTAACATAGCAATAGACAGTAGCTCTGCTTTCTTCAAAGAAGCAGTATGAAAAGAACTTAACATGGGAATCAGGCTGAGAAAACCAAAGAGCTTTATCCCTGTACGACATAGCCTAGAACCAGATCAGTTTTGGCACATTTTCCAGCCACATATTTCCAGCCCCACAGTAAACCTAAATATACTACTTTTGAAATAGTGGGGAAAAAGCACCATTTTATTTTCCTGTGGGTAATTCTGAAATGCACACTTCACAAAAGAGGCTTCCTCTTACAGTATAAAGTGGAATGCTAGCTATTTGCTTTGGAAAGAGGAGTAGCAAATCCAATCTTAAACTAAACTCTCTGCTTTCATACTCAGCATACACTTTATAAGGAAGGGAAAAGAATTGCTAAGCTGTGCAATCAGCAGAGTGGAGAGTAGAGAAAGCTGATACTCTGTAGACTGCCGCAAAGCAGATATTTCTGTTAAGAGAGTTAGGCAAATATTTATAAACTATAGTATACCATTTCAAGCTTACTTTTTGTAACAGGAGTTTAAAATTGTACTCACAATTCCGCAAGTGTTTGTAGCAAAGTCCTGTTCTGTGGATCTTTCTTCAAGTGATCCACTACAGCCTGAACTATGATTGTGTTGTTGTAGAGATCTCCAGGCCACTCTTTTATCAGGGTTGCAAACCCCTATAAGTATAAGAGATTGTAACAGAAATAGAAAGAACTGCCTAAGGAACATTTCAAAACATCAAAGCTTCAGCTAAGCCTCTGAGATTATACCTGCTGTGCTTCACCTCTAAGCCACTTTTACGTGCTCACAGACGTGCACAGTGCAGAACGCAGATTTTCCTTCTTAGGGCAATGTTATTAAGATTCATGAAGCTGGGTCTCTTTCAGGTGCTGTATGCTTTGTGCAGCACCTCGACCACTTGTGCTACATTAAACAAACTAAAAATAATAGTATTTATAAAAAGTAACCTATCTCACAGTATTTGCATGCTCTGAAGAACATTCTACCTATTCTTTTAAAATCTAAACCAAAATTCATCTTTTTAATCTTTTCATTATCATTGAATTATCCGTTGAAAATCTGTTTGAATACAACAGAATTTGCTATCAGAATTCCACATTGCTGAGGGTGTTTTGCTGGCAATAGCTATTACACGTGGACACGTCAGGCTGCAGTACCTCGTAGTCACTCTCCAAAAACTCATGCAGGACCATTTCATAGATCAGAGGCTTCAAAACTGGATCCCGTCTGGGCAAGTAACGACTAATTGCCTATAGGAACAAAGAGAACAAAGTGTCAGAAGGGGAATGACATGCAACATCCTGGTACACTGATGATAGAAAAAAGTTGTTGTGAAACCAAAAAAAACCAAAGCTACGTGCAAAACATGGCTCTTGGCAAACACTGGAAGCACTGTATATTCGTATTTGTAAGCAGTATCCTAAAGTTATTTACTTTAGGTTTGCGCACATTGGAATTGTATTTCTAACGAAAATTCTTTCAGATAAGTAAGACAGCTGTAAAATACTAATTAGAATGGGAGCATCAGCCTTTGCGCTTAGAAAAGTCTGAATATTTACTGCTAGTCATTTAGAAAATAAAACCCACAAAAGACCCCTCAGAAGAAGAAAGTTTTCAAAATCCATTTTGTCCAGTCTTGGTCTTCTATCTTGTAAAAAGGTATAAGCATTCATTAGCTGAAAACTGTGTACTTTTGATTTATGACTTACTGTAAGGTCATTACATTTTATGAAGAGTTCTGTTTTGCCAGCTATTTTTACATACCCAAATGAAAATTAATTTGAGAATACATCTCTCCACGGAAAGGGTGAAGGCGTGTGGTCTGTTGCTCTATAGGTGGTGTTAAGGAACTGCATTCTGGCAGGCAGGAGATGAGAACCAGCCAGAATGAATCAGCTCATACCCTGGAATTTCAGCACAGCATCTTATTAGCGCTATTATTCCATGCAACTAGAGGCCAAGGTTGTTACCGCCTGCCAGAATAAACCCTACCACTGCCAGCTGTGTTGGGACTTTGGGATTTGTAGCTGAAGGCCCAACACTGATGAAATTCCTCCAAACACTCAGAGATGTTGCCTGCTGCCCACTAATGGCACACGATGCAGTAGCATTTTGTTATTGAAGTTGCACGAACAAAGCAGGAGAAATAACATCTCACTACATCATTTTTTTTTCGCAGTTTTACAGACAGTAATGACTATTCACAACAAATTCTCCTAGTATTTAAATCAAAACAATTGCCGAAGTTACATATTTCATTAAAGTCTTCCATCCATCAGTGAAAAAGGAGGTAAAAATAAAAGGCCAATAAAAAAAAGCATTGTTAATGACTTTGCAGAAATTAAAAGTTCATTGCTCACAGGAGACCTCTTCTCTCCCCACACTGTTTGAGCCTGGCCAGTCTTTGAAACGTAGCACGCTGCCAACATCAGCTCCCACCATCTGTCACAGAATTTAATAGCTAACTCAGGGCACGGTCTTGCCAGCTGCCCTGGGGAATCATATTCCTGACCCCCTCATAAAAAAGCCTCTTCCGACCATAAAGAAAGCAAGCTTGACATCAGCTGGAACCTTGAAGGCAGAGGACATTCTCCAACAGCTGTTTTCATACCCACTTTCCACCTTCCTGCCACCTCCTAAATGAACAGCCTTGCCCAAGAGGCTTTGCTGCAACTCTTGGCTGTGGTTTGGCCTCACAGCGAGCTGCAGAGCGGTGCAGCTGCCTCATTGCGTGGGGGCCAAGCTGCCTCATTGCATGGGGGCCAGGCTGCCTCGGGAAGGAAATCTCTCCTGCCCCAAGTCCCACTGCTCTGAAGGAAAAGCGCAACCACCTCCTGCAGTTTGGCCCCCGTGCTCAGCAAAGACTGAGAAGCATCCAAGTTATTTTTAAGCCTAGGCACAAAGGTGAACTAAGACCTGTGCTGCAGGTTACAAACTCTTCCTATTTTATTTTTAAGCAGTAGCTAAGGAGCGAGGTCAGATGAAAAGCTGCAGAATCAGGATGCCTTTGTATTAATTCCTGAACCACATGGTGAAAGTGACTTTAAATAAAAAGAGGATACTATACACAGAAATATTTTCTTCCTTTGTTTCTTCTTAAGACCTGCTTTCAGACTTTTGATCAATAGGTATAAGGGCGGGGTATACACAAGGAAGTCCATATAAAAGTTGACACAAGATAGCTTAAAACATCTCACCAATAAGCCTAAACCACAATTATTTATTCCTCAGAGGATACCTATGAGATGAAGGAGGCTGTCTGGATAATGCTGCTCTATGCTATGCCCACCACAGTCAGGTGAAGTCTTTCATGTGTCCTCTAGCCAATGTTTGGTCATTAAAGCATTGCTGCTGCTAGCTGATGATCCTGCACCCCTGCTGAAAGTCATTGCTGTCACAGCAGAGTCAACAGAATGGAGCATATCCCTCATGCCACAATGGCCAGCACTCGCGGAGTTTGGCATCTTCCTCCAAATCCATCTTCCTCCGCTGTTTGAACTGAGACATTGGATTTTACACTGAAGTAACTCGAGCACAAGCATGTAACTCCATCAAGCCACCACTGCTGGAGGAGGAGAGGAGCAGATCGTTGCAAAGCTGTAAAATCTTGAAACTGCCATAACAAGGTTTGCCAGAGGACATTCACTGAAGACAGGAGAGACATCAAGATACCAAAATGCAGCCTCCGGTAGCCAAACAGGACTTTTTAGTACAGAACACTCAAAAACCCCCTAAACCTACAAGCAAACAATACATATCCCACAGGCTTTGACATTGGGGTATCACTAATTAGTCCCTCTGCAGGAAGGGAAGTTTAAACCTTTAGTTTTACTGCCACCTTAGTTATTGGTAAATCACGTTATATTGGAAACATCAGATTTCAGGCAACCACTCATATGCTGTGCAAATTCTTTAAGAAAATTACCTTTCGAAATACACTGTGTCTCCAAATCTCAAATAGAGTCTCCTCATCAGGGCTTAAAGCCGTTACAGCCCAGTTACGCTATCGTGTTTAATACCTGCTGGTTGGGTAAATAGGTAAAAATTCCAAATAGTATACAAGTGACCCCAACCATTTCAAGAACCGCTTCATTTAGATCTGGCTTAACTTAGTCCATCCCTTACGATTTTCAGGTATCTTTAGGAACTTGGGAAAAGTTATATGTGATTGAAATAGTAAAATAAGAAAGGAATCTTCTAGAACTGCAGCTTGAAGCTGAATAATGTAACGGACTGCATCTTATGTTTTTCTAAGTCCGCTTTCAGGGGGCTGAAAACAACCAACTGTTTAGAAAGGCAGTAATTTAGCAGAGATGTTTTTGCAGCAAACCTGCAAATATTTTTATATTTTACAGTCTGCTGGATGACATAAGTGGAGACAAGAAAAACAACCCTTCCAGACACTCGCATCCAAAAAACAAAATAAACCCAAAAGGACTAAGAAGCAGTGTATCAAAATTTCACTTGCACCTGCACTCAGGTCCTTTATTGGATTGAAATAGAGAGACAGAAACATGAGATTTCATCTTCCAAGGTGGCAAAGAGTACACCGAAACACTAGGAACTCATACAAAAGGCAAGGCTGTCCTCGCACTGGAGTGGCTCTAAAACAGAAGCCAGACATTTTTGAAAACCATAATGCTGAAACACTTTCGCTCTTTGAACAGAATTAAACAGCTCAAAACCAGCAAAGGACTGCATCCTGTGAGATCTTAATAATATGTCCTTTTTGGCTCATTGGGTTTGAATAGGAAGACATAAAATTCAGAAATAAACATACATGCATTACCAAAGGGAGTGTGCATAATGTTTTCTACTAGTTTGGCAGTGACAGTGCAATAGCCTCATGTCCCGGGCAATTTATTAACTGATAATCTCACATTAAACGTGTACCATTACAGTAGCTGGTTTGTGACCAGCGAAAACACAAGACAGGGCAGACTGCTCCTCTTTCTTGCCATCATTTCTAGCACATAGCACAGGTTTTCCCTGTTGCTTTGCAATTTAACTGTTCTTTGACACTTAAAGCTGTGGCTCTGTTGCAAGGGACTTGGATTTTCAGGAAAGGCTGGCACCCACAGAGGCTATTTTCCTTAAGAGTTGGGGTAGGATTTTTCAGGACATACTGGAAGGGAGTGAAAAGTAAATGGGAATGATGTATTTAACTGTGAGCATCTTTGAAAGTAAAGGCCTTGGGGTGTGGGTCTTTTACTTGAGGGCTGTCAACAAGTTAAAAATAGGTAGCTGAGTACCTGGATGTGCTAATGCCTCCAACCCTGTTTTGACGCTTGTTACCATATACACATCAATGTGAATGACAACTGTACAACTAGAGATCTGGGGAAGGAATTTTGAGGGCAGTGTTATATCCTGCTACCACACTAGTGCAATTAAATGTGATCCTTTAGATAACTTGGTCAAAACATGCAGGAAATATATCATGCCAATTAGTTGAGTTCAGAGGTACAAATTAACTTACCTTAAGCTGACCTATTTCTTTAAACTTGTAAACTTCAAATTCCCAGAGTTCTGTGTTTTTGCCAAGAATTTTCTGGCACTTTCTGGAAGCAAGATGAAAGGGGAAAAAATGAAAGTAGGTACACAGAATAATACAAATGTGACAGCATTACTGCAAGGATTCCTTTCTCCTTTCTTCTCCCTATCAAGACACTTTCAAAGGTCATTTATTTTGGCAACCATTGCTTCAAGCAGAGTATGCCAGGTACTCCTCCTTTCAGATCTTACAATTTCTTTGCATCCAAGAGGACTTGACTGCTTACTATGCATTCACCCTTATTGATTAGGGCCATATTAGCTTTAAGAGTGAAATTTTTAAATCTCAGCTAAATTGAGCACTTAAAAAGATGTGCTGACACATACATATACATGAAAACACAAATCTTAGGTAATTTCTGATCCTTACTTTAGATACCCAAATTTGACAGTTTTGTTTACACCCACATAACTACAAATTATTTTCTCACAGTCTTACATGTAATGACACACTAATAAGCTTAAGATTATCAACATCCAAAGAAAACCTCAATTTTGAAAATCCAGTGTGACTGAAAAAATCAAGGCTTACTTTCAAAAATGCGTATGTCTCAATTCTAATTAAACTTTAGAAAGATTACAGTAACTTTTGGGTCACTACAGGCAAGAAAATATAGGGTGCAGGAACACATCTGTATGCTTTGAATCTTCAGAAACTCCAGAACACACAGAAGAAATCAACATCACAAAATACTTCAGAATCAATAATTTGCTTTCACTTTTTCCTCACACAGATACACTTTAGCCAGCAAAGAAAATCTTTAATATGTTACCGAGCAGCCAGGTCATACTCTCCTTTCTCCACTAGGTGATTTATATAGGCTAAACCGATGTCCTAAAGGGAATAAAAATAAGGAATTAGTTATAAAAGTTTGGAAGTCAAATAATTGACTACCACAATAACCATCATTCCAGCTGCATGCACCAGTTAGGTCGAGCACAATGCCCTAAGTGGATACCCCCAGTTCTCCTTTCAATATAGGGCCCACAGACCAGTCAACACACAACACTTGCCTAGACCACTCACAGGTTCAAATTAAGATGCTCTTTTAAATAATTCTCGTAACGACATTGACACTGGGAAGACTGTGCCATGTCTACATATTAAGGATTGTTCAAAACACATAGCTGATCAGTCAGTGCCTGCATTAGCTATCTCAAACATAAAACCCACCAGCCATTGTATGAGACACCTTTGTCAACACAAAGTTTGCAGAGGGGAAAAACATTGATTGAGAATATAAATCCTAATGCTGCTCCATAAGGTAAAGGAATTACCAAGAATTTAGCAAGATTATTACATATTATTACATACTAAATTCCCCCTCAAGTGTTTATCACACAGGTCAGCTGTAAAATTATTTTGGTAGGCATTTAACATATTAAAATTCTGGTGAAACAATCATGCCTTCTGCTGTAATCCCAATGATGGTGTCAAGGTTAACACAGCCCAGTGTACCCACTGCATAACTTAAGAATCATATCACTAAAATCACATTGTTTCCAGCAAAAAAGAGGGTTGTACAATGAAAAAAAAAAAAGTCCTTGTTTCCTACAAAAAACACATCTGGGTCTTCTGAGGTACAACACAAAATTTGTGATCAAAATCAAGGACAGTACTGAGCAAAGCAGAATATGAACTGAGATACCTAACAGCTTCAATTGTTCAATCTACTAAAAAGTTTAAAAAAAAAAAAATTCATGCACATACACCAGATTTTAGGATTTCGTTCCACTATAGGAGCCATCTTTGTACTTTCAACTTCACCATTATCAAGAATGAAGATTTGTGGCAGTCTCTTTCTCCTGTGGGCCAGCTCCCCAGTGAGCAGAGAAAACGGTACAAGGAAAGGAGCCATACATCTGTGGCTGTTTAGGACCCTTGCATTCTGCTCAAGATGTGCAGAGGGGCAGTGATCATTACTGCAACCTAAAAAATCCCCAAGACCACCAAGCTTGTCAGGTGGTGTGAGTGTGGTATCATTGGTCTGACTGCAGCTGGGCAGTGAGAGCATGAGTTGGTTTTAAATCCCTGTACCACTAATCCTTCACTTAGAGCTTGATGTCAACATTTTTTCCCCTCAACACATTCCATAGGTTTTGCATTAGAGACCAAATACTCAACAGCTCTGCTTGTATATACCCACACTGAATTTCATCCTAGTGGAGCAAATTTTTGCTAACCAAGAGAAAAGCTTCCCCCCTCCCCCCCCACCCCAATTGTATTGCCAGGACATCCTTTAAGAATTCTTTATATCTTTTGCAAGGGTCACAGAGCAGCTAAATCATACAAACCCTGTGATAGGTGATAGCATGCCATTAGGCCTTGATTCAACTTCTGGACTACACAAGAAGAAAAGCATTTTTAAGATATACTGATATACAGTGTGCATATTTGTGCTGGTTTTGGCTGGGATAGGGTTAATTTTCTTCACAGTAGCTGGTATGGGACTGTGTTTTGGATTTGTGCTGGAAACAGTGTTGATAACACAGGGATGTTTTTGTTACTGCTGAGCAGCGCTTACACAGAGTCAAGGCCTTTTCTGCCTCTCACCCCACCCCTCCAGCGAGTAGGCTGGGGGTGCACAAGAAGTTGGGAGGGGACACAGCCGGGACAGCTGACCCCAACTGACCAAAGGGATATTCCACACCATATGACATCATGCTCAGCATACAAAGCTGGGTTAAGAAGGAGGAAGGGGGGGCGGGGGGGGATGTTCGGAGTGATGGCGTTTGTCTTCCCAATTAACCGTTATGGTTGATGGAGCCCTGCTTTCCTGGAGATGGCTGAACACCTGCCTGCCCATGGGAAGTAGTGAATTAATTCCCTTATTTTGCTTTGCTTGCGTGCGTGGCTTTTGCTTTACCTATTAAACTGTCTTTATCTCAATCCACGAGTTTTCTCACTTTTACTCTTCTGATTCTCTCCCCCATCCCACTGGGGGGGAGTGAGTGAGTGACTGTGTGGTGCTTAGTTGCCAGCTGGGGTTAAACCACGACAATATTATAGCAGTAATCTGGCTAAAAATTAAACACATCTTCTAACACTGTACTTTAATACAAACTTCCATTTAAAGAAGCAGCAGTATTAATGAAACACCAATGTGTTCACACTGAGTTCAATTTAAACAAACAAAAAAAAGAGCTAAAATTAGCGATGCTTTTGTGGCTATTACATTACCCCCCTTTTGTCTTAAACATCAATACCCTTTGCTGCTCTGTGAAGCAGCAAAATATTTCCCTATAAGCATGGGAAATAACTATACAGGAGAAAAGGAGCTTAACTATGTAAAATAATGAGAATTGCAAAGCAACGTGAGAAAGCTAGATGTGAAACTGCAACTGAATTTCAATAGCATTTAAAAGGTTTTCCAATCGCACCTTTTAAACTCCTGCCAAAACCCTGTCACATGTACAAGGTAAAAGTTAAAGGGAAATGTGTCACCCCCCCGCCCCCAATCTCTAATATTTTAATACTATGCTACTTGAAACAACAGCAAATTTAATACAAAAGTAAAAGCAAAAAAAACCAACCCATCAGCAATCAGAGAAGTGCAATTCTCTTCTTTCTGATGTCAATAGCACCTTCATAAAATCCAGATCCTTTCGTGTTTCACACACTAACATTCCTGTTCTGCAGCCGAAACCAGCAAATCGAATGCTAGTTGGAGTATGCCTAACAGCTATTGTCTGGTGCAATACAGACAAATACTGGAATTATTTGTAGCATCTCACAGCATTCTAAAAGAAATCAGATATTTTGTCTTGAAAAGAAGTTTTGAGACTTACCAAAATCTTGTGCTTTTTTATGGTCTTCTGACTTATCTCAGCTGCCATCAAAGCTTCCTATATTAAAAAAGTAGAAAACAGAGATACTAGTCAAATACACAAACTTTCAATACAGAAAGCTCTAGAACTGCATATATCAACTATTTTTCAGAGCAGGGTGTTTGAAGCACTAGAATTTTTAATGCCATGGTTGGATGAACAGCTTTGAATTCATACTCAAACAAAAGCAGTCAACCAAAGACAAACTACTTTTGTTTCCATCTGGGTTCACTCCACATTACTATATTAGGATCAAATCGCAAGATTACAACGAAACAGACAATGCAATCACATTGGATCATTTTCAAATGAGAACCCTTCACTACCAAAACCTGCGGGGAAAAAAAAAAAAAAAAATCAGGAAAGGGGGTGGGGAAAGGCTACCTTTCACTTCCCCAACCCAAAAATCTTCTCCAGTCAGACTGATTTATATTTAAGTGTCAGTTGCCATTCTTCTACTTCTTTCAAATGTACAGAAACAAAGCTGGCACTTTTACAAACAAAATGAAATCTTTAACATACATCATAACACACAAGGTATCTAATACCTTGAATGGCTTTCACAAAGGCATACGCACAGCTGTCACTTGCAAATTACTGGAGTCTTCAGGGACCAAATGCTGTGATTTACATAAACTGCAAAACTGTACTCATCATATGAATTTGCTATTCAGATGTAAAAGCATCCACAAGGATTTAAACAAATCTGCATGAGGAATACCATGATTGCGTTAACAAAAGGAATACATGCTGAATGGCTTTCCCACTTTTTTTTTTCCTTGTAATGGGCGTCCAACAAATAACACGTAAAAAAGCATTTGCGAGTTACTTTATGCATCATAACAAGTGTTCTAAGTCATTAACTGCAGGACATCAGAATCCAGAACACTGGGTGCATGTTGATATTGTCTGTAAGAATGTATTACTGTTGTTTTAGATGTTTAGATATACATGCTTAAACACACCAATATTTATGCAACCAAATACTGAGCTGCTTTTTCTCCAAGGGAGCTGTATACCTTTGTTTTTTTAATATTGGCTCTACTTTTTTATGAGTAACACTGTTTTCAGCACCAATACCTACAGTCCGAGCCCATATTATTTTACTTTTAAAAGCTTCAACACTGAATGTAAGTAATGCAGAGCAATGCACAGTACCCTAACACAACCTTTTCGTTCTACAGTGGAAGCAATATAGAGTGGGAAAAATCTAGTATTGCCCACCAAGTCTATTTCCCTTCGCTCTTTAGTTGGGATGGATCTAGAAAAATATCCATGTAGCTCATTAGTTAACTGTTCTGCTGCTTTAAAACCAAAAACCAGCTTTAATAATTTTCAGTGACAGCTAATTCATTTCACATCTGATGCTGAGAGCAGTATTCACAGCATCTAATTCAGCTACCTCACTTGGGTCCAATTCAGATGAGTTGTTTCAGTAGGAAGATTAACTCTCCAGAGAGATGGAGAGATGTATAGTCAACTCCTACCCTTTACAAGCATTTAGTCACTGACTGTAGGAACAGAAACTATCCAATCCAAATGACCTAGCAGAGTTCATCACCCCACCCCAATTTCTAAACCAGGAAAGCCTGAAGGAAAGAATGTTGTAAAAATTACTTCGTATTTCTTCTTTTCAAGAAGCCAGTCAATGTGGTCATCTTGGTCCCGCTCTTTAGCCACAACCACATCTCTTGGGCTGATGATATAAAAAAGTGATTCACCTTCCGAATACTCTGCAAATGCATACACAGTTTTATCATTATTATTATATTTTCCTCAAGTAAAGCCCTGCTTTTTAGTACACCCTTGAGGAGAATTTAAAAAGAGGAGGATGCAAGGAAGACAGCAAGGCTACTCCTGCAGAACATGCTTGTTTGGGAAGCTGTATTATCCAATAAATTAAAACTGGTTTAAATGGCAAAATAGCTCTCAAAAATAAAAAAAATCACTACAGCTTATTGCAAATTCTGATTCATCCACTATGTGTAAACTTTATGATGGTTTAGAACACATTATTATACTTTTAGAGGACTATTACACTACATAGCCTGCAATAAACTTATCCTCCCCATCAAGGTCAAGGCCATCAAAAGCATAAATGATAGATGCTATAACCCCTGGGGACACAGCACATCATTACAGCAATGCATTTGCAATGCTATAAGTTAAGGTTATATGTATAATGCATTTGCTTATACCATAAGCCTTTATTTTTGAGCAAGCTCAAAGTAAAAATGTACTTAAAGGTAAAATCAAACACAGATGATGACTGTTCAGAATAGTTATTTCCACAGAACCCATGAAGAAACACCATCAATATTTTGTAGTTACAGGAAAGAAAACCATCTCCCATCCTTAACTATATCTATACATGCATACAAATACACTCCTGAACTGATAAACAATTCACAAAATAATGCTTGTTTTAAAGCCATCCAAAAACTTTAGACTTGTCAGATTAACTAGAATATTCATTAAGCGTAAAAGTACAGCTGTGGGCATCAATGTTCTGCTTAGGGACAGGTATAAAGAAATCCCAATTCTATTGATAGCAGCAGAGATGTTCTGGAGATGAGGAGGAGATATACTGTATTTCTAGTGGCTTAAGGGCATTGATGTACACAAAGAGGCCTGCCAAGCCTATGATTTGAAGCATGCTGCCAGAGAAGATGCTTAAAAATCAGATTCATGGATTTTAAAAGCCAGAAGGAATGTTTCTGTATAACACAGGCTATATAATCTTCACCAAGGAATTCTGCACCAGCTTTGCCATGCATCTTTCTGAACTACAACACATATCAGAAAACCATCCCATCTTATTTAAAAGACTGGTATATATTGTGCCAGGGCTTAACCTCCCTGCCTGTTACATAATTAAACCTATCTTCTAGGCTGAACTTGCCAAACTCCAGTTTCTGTTCATTACATTTTACCATTCTGGGGTCTATTATACACCGACAGCTTTGTCAGTGCAGGGAAGCTAAATGTGAGTGTGCCCCTTTTAAGTTGATCCAGGCGCATCTTACTGTTGAAATGACATTTATTCCATCTTTGTCTCTAAAGCAGTTTTTCCAGACACTGTATCACTCATTTCACTATTCATGAAGCCCTTTGTGTCCAAAGAGACAGAAGAGCTCCTATGGATCACATGCTGAATACATCTCCATCAAAGATACTGCCTTCCACGATACTGGACATTACATGAGATCTATATTTCTGCCTTCCCCAGTATGTCTGACTTAATAGATGGCATTACAAATCATCATGTTTAAATATGCACATTTGTTTTCTTTCATGTAACTGGTTCTTGTGGATTTCTACTTTACACTTCAGTGTCATAAGCAGTTATAGACAGCTATTCAAGGAGATGACATAAAAATGAAAAAGGTGGTTGAGGCCTCCCAAATCAAGTCTTTTTTAACCAAGTAATGAAAATAAAACAAAACAATATTAAGAACACCTACCTAAATGATAATCTCTACATTCATTTTCCTGAAATCCTCGTACTGTTAGTGCATCAGAAGAGATCTCTTCACAGGACTCAGGTAGGGGTTGTACAATATCCAGTCTAGGCCTTGCACAACACTCCACTTCCTAGAAAAATGCAAACATCTTAGTTGCATCCTACACGATTTACCTTAGCAATGCCAACTGATGGTCATCTACAACCAAGGCTGAAATTCAACAGCTGCAAACATTCCCAAAGGTGCAGCACTTTGCATTGGGTACTCAGTTGCAAACCATAAAAGTTGCAAAGTTGTGCTCCACAGAGTAGCTGTAATCGCATCTGAAACACAAAGGAAAGTTATTCCTACTCTTGGCTTGCTTCCCTTGAACAGATCAGTGCAGAGAAGGAGGTTTAGACAAGACACAGGTCTAACCCTTCCCCTGAGTTTGCTCACTGTTTTTCTGTTCTTGGTCACAGAATTTTTCAGGGTTATTACAGATGATCATCAATCATTGCATTCAACAAGCAACAGAACAATTTAAGACACATTCTCAGCTGGGCTCAGGCCCCGAAGGACAGAGCTCTATGAATCAATGATATTCTGGTACCTAGATGAACTTGGGGTTTTTTTAGCTAGTGTTTAAGCTTGCACTTTTAAGCATCCAGCAGCAGTAGGGAAAAAAATAATCTGAGAATAATCTAAAACCCTTGCTGTGCTGATGGCCTTAGAGCAACATGAACTTTCAAGTGCAATGTAGGTGGTTATGGTAAGACGACATCATGGATTTTCATCTTCTACCCAAGGGAAACCGCTGTCTTCAACTAGCTGTATTTTTAATTAAGTCAAGGTCCAAGACGATTCCTTATTTTCTACTTCTGGCTGTGAATTACAACAAAACATAGAATGAAAGAGCAAGGAGACATAAAGTGGATTTACACAGCTCTAGCCTACCCATTCGGCAGCAGCACCACTCGGGTCTTTTCTCAATTTAACTGTTCCAGTGCAAGGGCGGGGGGGGGGGAAATCAAAGCAAGCCATGAGTTCAATTCTGATCCAATTTGTAACAAGTAGGAAGTTGTCATTTGAGAGCTGTGAAATCAAGCGTAGGAAGAACAGTGTTCCTCACAACCCAACAGCATTTGTAGCGAGCAGCACTTCTGCTGCAAGCTCAGGCAGCTTGGGCTCCACGGGGCCAAGACACTAACAGAGGGGTTCCCACGACACCGGGGCACAGACACGGTGTCAGGGAGGAGAGTACTTTTGTTTCCTTGCTAGGGTTACCCAGAGGACTGAGAAGTTAAAGTCCAGCATTCGGAGTTTGTTTAAAAGGCTAATTAAAAGCAAATACGTGGAAAAAAAAAAATCTCTTTCCTATGTTCTATAACCATTATATCACCCGAAATTCTCTTTTCATCTTTCTTTCCTGAAGCAGTTAGAATGACTTCAATCTTTATCAGTCACTACCTCCTTTATACTATGCTACTTCTTCCTTAACAGCCGCTTCCCAATTTCCTTGCTCCCTAGCATTTCAACCCACCTTTTCTTCCCCCTTCCTTATCCCATTTGTTTGCTTCCTTTTCTTTCACCGACTCTCCCGCGCTAGAGGACTGCTGTACCGGCTCTCTTGGGAAACACTGCTGTGACATTATTTTTCTCCTTAATATAAATATAGAAATAATAATCTGACATCCTGCAGCAGAGCTAGAAGCTAACCCTATTGATTTCAGCAGGCTTGAGCATTTGTTTGAACCTACAGCATTTCATCGCCTAGCAACTTGTGCACCCAGTTGCTTAAGGTTACTATGGTGATGGTTGTCTAATGCAGACGTACTATCAAAGAGATGATCAAGAGCATCTGCCATTCTCACACTGCAACTTCAAGGATTTCCTCCACTGCCTCACCTTTTATTTGGCAATATGAAATAAATGTCGGAGACAGACAAGGCACTCGCCTGTGCGCAGTAAAAACGGCTGACATGAATTCTAATTTCTACCTATCTACACACGTATCTGGGTGTACGTAACTAAAGGTCTTGGAAGTGAGGGAGACAATGATGCCAATTCCTTGCAATCATGCATCCCACCCCCACCACAATGACTCCTATTGCTTGAGTTGATCAACTTCACTACTCTCGTTTCTTCTAAGATGCAGTGTCAGCAAGCCCCTCTTGTGGCTAAAAAAGATCCTTTATTTCATCTGGTGCAGAAATAGCAGAAAGAGAGAGGGGAAAAAAAGAATGAAAAAGGAGAGAGAAAGGCTATCTAGACTCCTTCTCTGTTTCCTGCAAGAAACAAAGGAACCCAGACAGGACTTCTGAAAGGTAAGCACATCAGTCTTCAACATCACCTCCACTGACCTTATTTTATAGGTCAGAGAAGTTTCAAGCACTGTTCACTACCAGCAGACTGCAAATTCTTTCACAGATAATCAGATCTACGTGACTAGCTGAAGCCCCAACTCACAGGGCAGTTTAGTGCTGTGAAGAAACTATAACAAAAACAATTACCGTTTTTTCGGAAATCTCCTTTACATATGAAAGTATAACAAGCTGGTCGCAGAGAGGTGCAAGTCCACTGATATAGAATTCGGTGTCGAACTGGAAAACTGAAATACAGGAAAGACAACAGATTGTTAAATAAATGAATGTGTATGAACTACTCCCTAAGGAAAACACACAACTGATTTTCAGTGGCAATCAACAGCACGCAGTAGCACTTCAGAGAAATGAAGACTCAATACATATAACAAACCTACAGACTTCCCAGTTGGATCAGCAAGATGAAAAATTACATTTAACAGATTAAATTCCATTAAAGCTTGCAAGAAGAAATGTTTGTGCTCCAGGACATGCTAGAGATGAAACATTTGAAGTGAACGGTCAGCCTGATTTTCAGTAATCACACTGGAAAAAAAGGAAGCAAAACCAAAACCAAACTCAATAAAATAGGCAATAAATAGAACATCTTCATTGCTTTGCGTATTTGCAGCAAGTTCATGTGGCCATAAGAGAATCACACCTGCTACACCTATTGGTATGATATATGAAAACACAAAGATCATTATTTATTTATCATCACTTTAAACATCACTGGAATATTTACAGATACCCTCATTACAAAGAAAACATATGGTTAAAAAGTCCCTTTTCTTGTTCATAAAACTGAAAATGCAATTTCCTAAAATCGATACAGTTACGTGATGATTATTTTGATAAAGAGAAAGAAAGAGAGACCTGAACTCTATTTACAAAAAGGGTCATTAAAGCAGACCTCTGCCACAGAAACAGCTATTTAGTTTTATTCTGCTGGATTTACAGTGCAGGCATTCAACATCTGGGAAGCCCTTTTTGTAGGCTCCTCTCTCATGGGGCCCAAAACAGGAATCATCCAAGTGCTTATATTAGAAAAACTTATAACTATAAGCTTTTACAAAAATATCAGATGCATCATCGTTTTCTCTTAAAACATGGTTTTAGGAGAATCTAAGCATAAGTAGAAAAAAAGTTTCCTTGCTTACTGCTTAGCATGCTACATTACTAATATCTACTGTTTACTAAAATAGTTACTAATTATTTTAGTAAAGCAAAGAGAAAATGCAGCATAATGACGCTAAAAGCTAATTTTCGTTAGCTAAGGTAATAAGAAGGAACAGGAGAAATAATCATCCTCCTGCTAAAGGAGAAAAAAATACTGTCAAGTAAAGTACAGATTTGATACCTGTCTCTCAATGAATAAGCAAATACTGTTTTTCTCTTAATGGCTGTTGACACTGACATCACTGGGGGACCACAGCACGGCACAAGGGTAGAGCACTCAATCTACTCTAGGAGAGAACAGGTTCACATTTGTAATCCTGTACATAATTATTTTTTTTTCTAGCCTGCGAGACTGATGTGATTACTTCAACTGTGTCACACGTTGCTCTGAGTGATGATTTTAAACAAACCATGTCAGAAACATCTGCATAATATATCTTATTCCCAGTTTACAATTTAGTATTTGGCATTTTAAAAGAATATGGAAGGCAGGAGGAAAAACATGGAAAAGAAAAAACAAAGTCAAATCCGTAATGCTGGCTAGAAGGACAAGCAAAGAAACTTTCATTTCAGCTTTAAATAGTGACAAGAGAAGGCTATCAAAGGCATATAAAATATTGTGGTTTGAATTTGGAGGGGAAAACAGAGTGGTGAATGGTACCTTTATAAAGATTATGGGGACAGTTTTAAAAAAACATGTGTGTTTCTTTGACTTTCACTAGAACTTTAGTTCCTTTGCCAGTGAAAATGTTTGTAACATCCACGAAATGGTGCATTTAGGATCTAACAGTAGTACTGTTCTACAAGACAAAAATAAATAAACAAATAAAAATCATCACTTCAAGTTTTGTTTTTAAATAGAGTTTAGTTTCCTTGGTTTCACTTTCAGCTTTCTCTCAGCTCATCCTCCTCAAGAGGCCTTGTTGAAACACAATGCTCTAGCTCTGCTGCTACAGCCTTGAACAAAGAATAGCTGGCATAGACAGTGCTTCTTGACCTGATAAAAACCTTTGATGCAGCTAATCAAAAAAGTTTTACTGAAAAACGTTATAGAAGTTATAGCTGCACAGAACACTAATAGGTTAATTTGACTTACTCTCTGGACACTTCATTGTGATGAAAGGGGGAAAAAAAAAAACCAGCATAGAGGCATTGCAGAAATGCTGTTAATTTGAAAAGGATCCAAAACAATTAAAACAAACATAGTATTGAAGTAATTGGGAATGACCGAGGTATGGCCATGTGTCATACATGTTTATGCCTGTCATAAAAGAAGATGGAAGATATGCTGACAGTGGATCTACTCTATGTTCAGCACCTATGTACAGCTGTCAAACAAATTACCAGGAAGCAAAAAGAAGAAACCTTTACATCTCTTTTTGTTGTTCATTAAATGAGATGTATGAAATACACCACACTACAGAAATAAAACAATATATGCTACATTATTTACCCAAACTCTATAAAGCAACTTTCTCTGGAATTTAAAGATCCACACACGTGGTGGACTGAAACTAAACAAAGTCTATTTCATTTAATCAAATCTCAAAAAGCAGCCCCTGCTTTTCCACTGCAGATTTAGAGTGAAATTCTGGTTACCGTCAGAGGTTTTGGCCATCGATTTCAATGGGGCCAAGGTTTCAACATTGTCTTTTGGGAGAGTAAGCAGGAAGCTGAACTAGCGTGCAGAGAATTAACATGAAACTTTATGTGTGGAGAAAAAGAAGGATTTTTTCGTTTTTGTATTTGTTTTTTTTAATTCTATATGATATATGAAAGAAATGGAAAAGCCAACACACAAGCTAATTTTTACGTAGTCCACTCGTATATCAACAGCAGCAGAGCCACAAAGCACCATGAACTGGCCCAGCTTACCTAGAACTCTGGTGCACTGTTAGCTGCTGGGGTGATACCACTATGCATTCCCAAATTAACTTCTAACCAGCGACTTCAGGCAGATCTGCAAAATTTGCAGTCATTGCTGTAGGCCACAGTACAGCATACTAAGTGTTTTGAAATGGTACCTCTACCACCAGTGTTTTTACTGAGCTAGGTTATTGATGCAAAACAAAATAGTACACAAAATGGCATGTTTTGATTAGCTATGATCATGTTCATGCAGTTGCATTTGATACAAAAAATAAAAAGACTTTTTTTTTCCCCCCCCACAGTATGTGCATTCAGTTCCAGCTAGAGGACCAGGAAAGGTCCCATATAAGTATCACTTAAGCTGTCTTTAGATGAATAGAAGCAAATCACAAAGCATAAACATATACACATGGTATATGTTTATTGAAATAAAAGAATATTCTTACTTTTAGGTATACTATCCAACATAATCCTTGAAGAAAATACAAATCTCATTTTTTTTAACATTCATATTTTTCTCTGAAAATCATCATATATGAACACCTGCCCTAGCATTTAAGTATTTCCTTACAAATGGCTTCTACCTCCCATAAGACTCTGCAATAGCCTTTATATATTCAAATTTCCAGGGCGGACCTACCTCTGACTAGGTAGAAAGCTCAGGATGTGCCCAGTTAAAGAAATGTCAACTGCGACTCAAAAGGAACTGTAAATTTCTAGTGAGAAGCAGTGAAGTAACACATATGAAGGTCCTTTATTGGGGCTTGAATAGCCTTAAAACGCCCTGTGAATTTTCTACCTGTACTACTATATGTGAAATCAAGCAACTATTTACCTAATCATGTACGTATTTTGGCATTTTAATGGACAATCCTTTTCCTTGAATTTCAGTAGGAAGAGCAGTAGGGTAAGACTAAAATCAATGGCGGGTCCTACACATCAACGATTAGCAAAAACTGATGCTTCCAAACTTGGAATTCACACCCTCTACTATTTATTTATAATCAAAACAGTTGGAAAAGTCATATTAAAATTTATTTTTGTTCGAAGGTTGAAGGTCCAGAAAAGCTTTAGAGAAAATTTAGCAACTGTTAATCAATCATTCTGTATATAACTTTGAATGCCACATGGCAAAGAGGATGAGCGTTTTCATTAAAGCAAAGCAGGGCAATGAAAATCATACTGTTAATTGAATATGATAACGAAAGAAAAAAACCCCACCTAGGCTTAAAATCAAAACTCTGTAAAGCCTCTGCCACTGAGAGCTGTTGCCTTACTACTTGCTACCAGCACAGAATGGAAACGAGCAAGAATTTTGCTACTAAAACAAAACAATTTCTCTCAATTACAGTATCACACTAATCAGAAACATCAGGAAAAAAGCCCACTACCTCATCATGCCAGTAATCATCCATCTGGTGAGGTCTACTCTTTCAATTAAATTAGAAAAATGTTTTGTCTACTCTAAGCAGCGTTACTATTTGCTGTTTTACCTGTAGTCAGGTTGTGTGAAATAGAAGTGCTACCCTGGTGCTGAAGTCATCTTACCCTTTACTCCATCTCACACAGCAATAAAAATAATCTTTAGAAATATGGTAATTGCCTGTACAACTCTCTAGCTTCAGACACACACAACTTTTAAGGAAATCCCATGGAATCCTTGATGACAACTAGAAAGTCAGGAGCTGAAGTTTCAAAGCTTCAAAGCTGATTTTCTGAAAAACTCTTTTTTCCATTACATGTTGAACTGAGAAAACTTTGTTAACCAACAGGGAAAATATTCAGGAGTCTGACAGTCCTAACTAATTTTATCATGAAATTTATAAATGATCTGTTTGGGTTGTGGCAAAACAGGATGAGCAAAAGTCTAAGTGCAATCAGATATATAAATGGGTTGGGTTTTTTCCTTCTTTTTTTTTTTTTAGCAATTTGCTTCTCAGAGTGTAGCAGACTTGCTCCAGTGAAATGTTTACATAAATCAGCATATAAAGTTGATGACATTTAGTCACAGTTAATTTCTTGCTCATCACGTCCATTAAGCAAGCTTTAAGTTCCATCTATATAAAGAGAAAAATGCTCGTATGGTAGATCCCAGTATCTCGCTTTACAAACTAAAAAAAAATATTCCCATGTTTTCTTTTCAGACAAAAATGTGCAATGTCAATGCTTGGTGGTATCTTGCTGTGCAGTTATACAGCTATTCCCTCAAAAATCACATAGATGTGTTGTCACAAGCATATCCACAAAACACATAATTTTTAAACCAGAATTCTACTTTGTGGGGAATTTGGGGGAATGCAGAGGGGAGACAAGTGCTCAAGAGGCATTGCTGGCTGGTTGGCACTTGAAATTAAGCTGAGATTCCTCAGATAAAATTTGGGCTAAAATAAACTGAATAGGAAGTCTCTAATTGACTTCAAGTCTTGTACTGACCTCCAGCGTTAATCTCCATTTTAACAACCTGAGTAACTGAGGCAGAGAAAAAGTACTTCTCTATAAAAGTATATAAAATCCCAAGCTACTTGACAAAGCCATTGAAGACTAGATGCCCCGTTTCACTTTGAAAAGGCATCGTATTAACTTCAAAGTGCTAATTAGTTCTTTAGCAACCATCCTTCTCGTGGGCTCCAGTTGAGGAAGGGTTCCCTGTTCAGACCAGAAGTTGTCCAGCATTACAGCTTTTGTACACGCATCAGGAGCGGGCACAGAGGTCATGCACTCTTTAAGAAGGATCACAACAGCATTTAGTCCACGTTAAGCCTGTAATTCAATACCAATACTTTGTAATCAATACACTACTTCACAGTGGTAGCTGACAGAGCTAAACTGATGGGATCTGCTCAGCTAACATACATTTAAACCTAAATAGAAACAGTTCACTGGAGTTTATCGTCGACACTGAATGAAGATCCACGTAGGCAATGAAATGTAACATATAACCAGAGACAATGGAAAAGATTACTGAAGAAAAGCACCATTAATATACTGAAAGACGTAAATAAAATTAGCAGTGCCATGCAAAGATCTCAGTGCACGAGACCTGTATAATTCATCTAATTTCTCTTACATGTAATCATGGCATTATCTTTAAAATAAAACAGCTAGAACATTTCAGTGGTGTTACTTTCCCACATTATGGGACATCTGGTTTAGCATCACAGTAGATACCATATTTATTTTCTACCTCAGAGTACATATGGCTATGTGTCAAGACAGAATCAGAAGATGAGGAGGACCCTGTTACACAGGATCCTATGTACCTAACTTGCAATGCAGGAAATGCTCCGTTTCCTTATTCACTGGGCTGCAAACCACTGAAGAAACATTTACGATCTACTGATGCCATCATGGTTTACTATGCTATTATTGTGGAACTTTGAGGCCCTCAGATGGCTCTGAAAGAGTATAAATCTGAAACTGCTGAGATATGAGAAAACACTATATTGTCATAGGCTCCATAGGTATTATTACCCTGATGAGCAAAGAACAGAGTATCAAGTCTCCTACTTCACCTCTGGTTTTGCAAAATTGTAAGAGCAGGAAGGAAAAAAAACACCACCCAAACAAAAAAACCATTAAACATGACAAAAGTTATATTGTGTTATGAGTTTCATTTTTCATAAGCATGACGCCAAGGTGTTATGAGCCAAAACATCTAAAGGATATTCAGCTATCCTGCCACTGAAGGATATTCTTGCCTTGTGTAAATTCTTTACATTATGAAAGTGTATCAGCTTATGCATCCACTTAGGATATTAATGGTCTTGCAAAAAAAAAACTATAGTGGCTGCTGGTCTGCCCATTAATAACATCAGACCTTCCAGCTATGCCTTTGAAAAGTAAAGTTGAAATAGATGCTATGGCATGACACACAGCTCTCAAGAAGACCTTCTATGTGATTATATCAAAAGCTATTGTAATTTATATTGAGACTTGAACAAATAATGTCTCCCTCTTTTCCCTCCCAATCTAATACCCACTTTCCAATGAGTGCTGCTGACAGCATTTGGCAGAGTTGTTTCAGTGCTTTGACCTGAAACCAGAAAGAAAAATCTCAAGCACATTGTTAACAGGTTAAGTGAGATAAAACACCAGTCCTCAAGAATACAGAGAAGATTTTAGGCTAAAAATTGTAAGATGAAAAAAGTTACTTCCACAAAAATCTCTAACCTTCAAGTCTGCACCTAAATAGTCCGATGACAGCTTTTTTTTTTTTAAAAATGAAGTTCCAATAGACAGTCATGTAAGACTAGCTCCCTCCGCATAGACACATTATAGCTGAAGTAGAAGTTGCCTCTGCTCACTTATCACTATGTAAACAACCCCATTTAATTATTTTCTAAAAGCTACTTACAGGTACAGAAAAGATTATGTAAAGATCTGCGGCTAAAACTCAAGACTGAACTTCTCCTTGACAAAATTCTCTCAAATATCCTAGAATTCCACAGTTAATTATTCTGTTGGGACTATGTAATCTTAAATGACAAATAGCTTTCAGGTCTCAGTTAATTGTCAGGCATGCCACCATCTCTCAGTATCCAGAGCTCCTACAGAGTTTAACAAGTCTCCTAGCTGATTTTCAGAAGCTATTTTAAAATGGTTCTTTCCTGAAATCAGAAAGCAGAGTATACACCTATGCCATGCACCCTTCTAATCTGGCATGAGTCAGGATCTTGCTTGAACACTCTTGTCTACAATCTCATGTCATTACAGTCAAGACAAGGAAGCACCAAAGTTTACAAACTGTTGTCCACTCTGGCCTGCAGAATCCCAGAAGGCCTGTTTATCTTCCCAGCACCACTTCTTCATAGATATTTCCTTTCCCCAGAAGAAGCTTCTGGGGACAGTTGTGACTTTTTGTTTACATCCCCTCTTCCCCTCCAAATTTCCTTTGAATTCCACTTTACACTTTACTTAATACACATTTTGTCATGACCTTTTCCATTAATCAGCAATAATGAAATTTATTCACAGCACCTAAACTAGCCAAATAAGAAATCAATGGAAAACATAAAACGCAGAAGCAAAAAAGGCAACAAAAAGAAATTCAAATCAATTTTCTAGCACTATACCAAAGAGATGGTTAAGAAAAAGGAGAAAAAAAAGTTATGAGCAGTGTAGTCAGACAACACATAATCCAATAAAGCAGCGTCTATTTTCTCCTTACTACTAGACTGATCATCATTTAACCAAGATGAAAAACAAAGTTCTCTGTAGGAATCTGTGTGAAGGGAAAGTTAAGACATCCACTGTTCACACAAGGATCTCTGATCACAGAATTTAAGGCTCTTTACGAATATCAAAAAAACCACCAATGCAGGAGGACATTATGACAACCTTATCAACTAAAAATGAGGAGACATTTATGTTACGACTACATGTTGCCTCTGAACTGTAACAGCTTTTTCAGGCTAGAATGTGAAAACAGACCTTTAAAGCTTACATAATTTTGAAAAAGAGCGCATTCGTACAATCATACCTATTTCCACATAGCGGTTTGGAAGGTCACGCATTTCACTGGCATGCCGTTCTTTTACTGAGCAAATCTAGGAAACAGAGATTCGGATCATTATGATGAACAAACTGTAATTCCTAAAATGATACTAACTTTTCCCAGAAAATCCTTTTCTTATTGAGGCATTCTCAGACATGCATTTCTGTATTTTGAAAAACGCAGGCTGTAAAACAGTGACAATGCATCACTGAAGAAGAAAACCAGACAGGAAGGTTTTAACTGTAGTCCACAGCCTTATAAATATGCTGGGAGAGGAGAAGGAAGATGGACCACAAAAGATAAATCTGAAGACATCTACCCACTATGATTTCTTCATAGTAGCATATATGTGAGTTTGACTTCGGTATCTTCTCCCACTTTGCGTCTCATTCCCTTACAATATTAGTAAGAATATGCTACTGCAGCTGCCAATACAAGAGGAGAGTGTGTACGCATAAAGAAATGCAAATACCCAAATGTTGTGAAGCACGCACAATCCAAGGGGGAAGGCAGGTGCAAAACTTAACGACAAACCCCCTCATTTGTAAAACTCTAAGTTTAATGCTCCAAAAGCTTTTTACGCTTCACCTACCTCACTTTACCCTCCCCTTTCCATCTACTCCTACCGAGCACTTTTAATTTCCCACTGTGCAGTGATGTAGCAGTCTGTTATTAGAAAACAGCTAACAGGCTTGTAACAAACTCATGTCAGGTGCTGGTCTGAGCAAATCATAGTCAGTCTGCAGCGCACAAGTTCAAAATGCCAGTTCCCTGCTGAAAGCAGAACAAAACCCCAAGCAGCCTGTCCCTCTACCCTACCCCTATTTTTTCCATGGTTGACTGAAATCATATGGCTGTTTTAGCAGTCACAACCTCCTCAGCCCCCAAAACAATCCCCTCCAAAAATACCTCACGGTAAGTTGTTCTTCCTTAATGCTAATCAAAAGAAATGAATTCAACAGCCCACTAAAAGCTTTCAAAAGAGGAAATCTCTCCAAGGCACAGAGGAGAGAAGTGTCCCCAAGGATTACATTCGCTGCGTGCTCACACACAGAGATCTGCCTGACCGCTGGGTGTCTATCACTCCTCCTCCTCATGAGGGTCAGTTCAATGACATTTCTATGGCAGCAGGAGTTCTGCACACTGTAGTCAAACCAAATTCTATTTTTTTCGATTGTCTTTGCTTTTCAGAAATAATCCTCTGTTTGTCTGTGATAACAGCAAGCATTTATTACAAAGACAGGTAATTGCACCTTTACTGAATTTCCCCAGCCAATAATCAGCGTTAAATTATCCTTCCAGCAAAGGCTGCAGGGATACATATCTGGGCGAAGGCTTATGTCATCTCGAGGCACATTGGTAATTCTTTGCTTGGAGATCATGTCAAGTATCTTCACACCCTGGAAGTTTAAATACAAGAGAACTTTATTCAGTATGACAAACTCCTCCTCACCACATCCCATGCTATTTTGTACACTAAGGCAGTCATAGTAGTTTATGGCATAAGTTTCAGGGTAGGGCTGAGCGTGCCAACAGAAAAAGCTGTTGATACACCCATCTAACCCAGGAGGTGACAGAAGGAACAAAGGGATTAGAGTAATTTAGATATTTTAAATTCACGTGCCAAATGAAAAGATACAGTAAGCAAATGAGTTACAGATTAGCAACTCCAGTCATGAACCAGTTCAGCTTGTCGGGCTGGTGCTACTACTGGAGAAATGAAAAAATCCCAGCTTTTCCACAACTGCCCCTGTAGAGAAGCAGAAATTTCCACCTTGTAAAAAGACAAGATGTGAAGCAACAGCTCATTAAGATAAATGAGGCCAATCTGTACTTCTCCAGAAATGCACTTCTACTCTTACATTAAAACAGAAAAGCAAGCATATTTAAATGATGCTTGGTTTTGTATGCTGAGATTTTTCACTGCTTCCTCAGGAAATCTCCTAAACTTTTTGTTCTGTTAGTGTAAGGAAAGGAAGATTAAAGTCATTTGAGAGAAAGGAAAGAAAACAAAAACGAGCCATTAATCAGATTTTTCCATGCCATTTAGAAAAGGTGAGCTATAACCTTTCCAATAGCAAAATGGAGATTAATTTCGTGTTAAGTAATGACTAGTTCTGAGTGATTTAAAAACAGAAGTCCCCAAAATAAAACAAAGCATTTTAGCAGATATTTCCTTTAAGCTCAGTGAGCAGAAAAAACAACTCCCATGATCACAGAAAAGGGGATGGAAGGGACCTTGAAAGGTCAGCGTCCAGGATGCCATTCCATGTTAGGATTCTTCTAGTGACAAAACTGATTTAAAAGATTCCCCTGTCTGCTTCTGTTCCCCCCCACTGCGAGTTTCTATGTCCCCAGCTGTACAGATTCAACTGTTTGTAAGTCAAAGAGTCTAAACATGGGGGTCACAGTCTAAGCCTGGGTTTGCCTTTTTTTTGTTTTGTTATTTAAATTACAAGGAGCAGTAAATGGTATAGGGGTGGACCGGGTTTTTTTTCAGTGATCTTTGTCACTGAACAACTGTGAGCATGGAACACACTCCTAATGGCATCTCTCAGGTTACCAGCCATCAGGGTTTCAGAAAAAGACTTATACACATCATCTGCAACATACAGAGCCCAGATCTCTGGGTAACATAAACAAGGCACTTATGCTTTGTGTTTTCTAAGCTCCTCATAAAGTTGTCTTTTATTAATCTTACCACTTTGTCTTCAAGGATGATTTTCAGATAAAAGTGACCCATATCACACCTTCTGTTTTTCTACAAGGCAGCAAATCCTATATGGGATAGACTAGCTTACGTTTAAAGTGCCTTTCAAACCAATAGCGTAGGATCCTCTATAGTTAAAAGTATGCCATTTGCATCATGAACCAAAAGGACTTCCAGAGTCAACTTCCTATCATGAAGGAGCCTAAAACCTGTTCAGATGGGAGCTAGGCAGCCTAATGCCTCTAAGGATTTGGTCCTCAGGTGTCTCAGTTTGTAAAACTTACTCTCTTGGCCATGGAGGAATGAGAAGAGGGCACAGCAGCAAACATGGGTTACCTGAGCATCTGACAAGCAGAATTAGACCTTGCCTAAATAACCTGGAGCCCATCTCAGAATATCCAATCTCTAAGAAGCTCACATACAGTGTGTCCTCCCTACCCCCTCCCCCCCCAAAAAAAAGCATAAGAAAATAAAAACTAGGTTGCCACACACAGACAGTAAGAAGCAAGGCTATAAAAGATTTTCTCTGACTTCGAAAGAAAAAAAAAAAAAAAGGAACAGAAAACCCTGCTAGAGGATGGAGAAATTTTTAAAAAGGTAAAGGGGGAAAGGAAGGGCCAATAACCAAATATATTAATCTTTTGGAGGGCAAGTGTCATTTCATTTTTCATTGAAAGATAGGCCCTGACCATGGCTTTTTGTCTCTGACAGATGGCTCTCAACATTTTATTAGTATGCTGTGTTCTGATGTGGCACATCATCTCCAGGGATAGCTCTCCTCAACTGTCCTATCTATTCCCAGCAGATTCACCTAGAATATATATTTTAATCGTACGGCTCTGAAAAGAACAAAACCTTCAAAAGAGCTAATATTACGATGATCAAGCACTCACTGAAGTTTCAATTCTAATGCAGTTATTAAAGGGGAGTAAATAAACAATTTTAATATGAATATGAAATCTAGTAATTTCATATCAAACTGGTTTCGAAAGGAATAAAAGAACAATGGCTTCAAAATATTTTAATAAATGCTTCCCGTCAGGAGGGAAAAACAACAGAAGGAAAAAAGCTAGTGTTTCAGAAGTACTTTCACCACATTTTAAAATAAGACTTTGGAATTTAGACATGATACACACTTAAAAACATATCCCTCACTGCTGAGCTTTAAAACACAGACCTTGACCCATCAATTAGATATACAGTGATAGGTGAAATGCAACACTCAGCATGAAAGCAATGGTTCCCTTTAAAATATGAAATACACTTAGAGGAAAAAGAGCTTATTTCCTCTTAAGTCAGCCTTTTCTAGTGATCTACCAAAATGAGAAATTGTAACTATCATTTTTTATAATCTGTAACATTAGAAGCGCATATGATAATGTCACTTCAGTACAAATTACAAAATCCAGACAAGTTTGGGGATTTTTGGGGGGTGATGGTGAGGGTGGTGACGTTTTGTTTTGGTTGTTTGGGTTTCTTTTTTCTTAAATAAAGAAGAGTTACATTGGCTTTCCTTCCTCAGACAGTTTGCTTCAATACAGCGCATTGGTCAAAACTCTGCTAGACAATAGTGTACAGTAGCAACCACCCCCAACAGTGGTATGTAGAGCTACTTTTCTTAATTTCTTCAGAAGCAGCAATCATATGGAGAACACTGACTAGCCAGCAGAAAACACCAGAAGAAATGTCTACAAAAGAATGGGATCTAAAACACTATCCTTCAATGCCTTTTATACTTGATTCTTCAAATGTACCATTTTTCAATGGAATATTTTGGCAATTAACATTCAAACAGTGTAATGCAGAGGTGACAAATACTTACCATATTATTGGCCCAAGCAATTAAGTGTCCTCTCCATTTTACATTTCTTATATTTCCTTCCCCTTCATGTAAAACCGAAGGCTTCCATCTATTCATCCAGCCTCTCTCATATAACAGCAACTATGAAGAAGTGCAACAAGAAATATTTCTGTGACACAGTGCTGTATGTAAACACGGGAGGTATTTTTTTTGCTTCATTATCCCTTACTCTGCTTGGATTCAAGGGCAGAGAAAAATACACACCTATCACAAAACAAAAGCAAATACAATCAAACATTTTCATATAATGCATATACACTAAGAATCTTGCGTACTGTAGAACTAAAGTTACTTTAATAATAATATTAATAAGCAGGTCTTCCATCAAGTTTCTCCAAAGAACGGTAAGTATAATTATTTCCATTTTAAGGATAAAGAAATTAAGGCATTTGAGAACCTAAGCCATCAGCACTAGTGATGACACTTCAGAAAGCTGGTAAAGAAACCAGGCCGCCTCACGCCTATCCAGTGATCTCACGATAAGCTCCTCCTTCCCTCCAAAAAACAGGTAGTCAAAGAAAATTATCGAAGACCCCCGAGCCTGTGACCTTTTGCTTGGCCCCATGTGGAACTACACGCCTTCCACAGGGCTCTAGAGATGCTGTGTGTTAGTCCCACACGTGCAAACTGCACTGTACCGCAAGTGCTGCTGATTGTAAAACTTGTGTGATTGGGAATCACGGGTTCTGCAAATAGGGAAGGTATTTTAGAGTATCTAAATGCATAGGAGTTGCTATGAAATGCTTTGCAGCAGCAAAGGAAAACCCAACTACATGCAGACAGTTTGCATGACAGTCCAGCTCTTTTACCGGTTCCTGTATGGTTTCAGAAAGTCATTTAATAGGATTATAATATGGAATCACTTTGAGTGATGCAAAGTGCAGCGCTTGGAGGAATACTTAAGTAAGAAGCTGAAGCATCTATGAAGATCATACTCTAAGGTACCAGTTTGGCCAACTTTTGCATGAGTACACACCCATACAGACACATGCACAACCTGAACCCAAGCTCACATGAGTGCACAATGACCGTTAAGAGGTGTAAAATTGCTACCTGCAAGGGCTTTTACCATGCTAAAACCTAAATCGAGTACCTATGTTGCTAATATTTCCTACCTAAGTTCCAGCTGTACACTTTTTTTTTTTATACATGGCTTCCCCCTGCCCATATTTGCATAAATACATCAAATGATAAGACACTAGTTTTTAAAAATAACATCTTTTAACAAAATAAGGGATTTTTAACGGCAATTACACAGAGTGCCTCTCTATCCTAAAGCCACAAGATGGCACCAAAAGACAAGTATTTCTTCCAAAAGTTTGAAGCAGTCACTATCTAGGATAGTCTATCAGAAACTTTTGCATGAAGTGCGCTGCAGACATCAAACTTGTCACTCAAGCGTATCTTGCCACTTTAACCCCACCCAAAATGACTGTCCTTCACATAGCTCACATGAAGGCCCATCTTTTAGACAGTCTAGCTTGTTCCCCCCCCCTCCGCCTACGAAAAGGCTACTCAATAAAACTCTTACAGAATATGCTATTTTACAGCAACCAAGACATGATGCTGAAAGCAGGGGCAACATCTGTGCTCATAAGGCAGTGCCATACAGAGTAATGTGCTTTACCAGGCTGGCATGTGGATGTGAAACACAGGAGCAGCCCTCAGCCCAAACTAATCAGCTCCACTCAGAAGCTGAGGATGTCATTAAAAACTAAGCGCTGTGCTGATCCAGACTTGAAAGTTACTTTTTTCCTAGTTCACAAACTCCTAAGGAGAGGCTCGACAGAAAAAGAACTGTCACTCTGATGCTTCTTTCAATACAGTCCAATAGACAGCAGCAAATACATAGTATTTTCATCTGAACTTACTGGACAAGGCTATGAAAACTGATGTGAATGATGTGAAAGGTTAAAACTTGCTGATGTCAATTATATTAACTGAACTTTGAATCTTTTCAGCTTGTGACTGAATTGTGATTTAAGTTTATTTATTACACACAAGATCCAGAATGAGCTTGGAATGACACTTTGCAGCTATTTTGTTACTGTTCATGGTTTGTAAACATCATACTTTTTCATGATACTCTACCTGAGTAAGAAGCTGCAAAGAAAATAAATGACCTGAGAAAGAACTGGTGAGGAGAAAAGAAAAAAAAATAAAAAAAAATCCTGCTTCAGTCTATGCTCAACTCTAAGGACATGCTTAATTAAATTCTCAGACCAAGGCAGTAGAAGACAACAGCCTGATATTGCCTGTAATAAAGATGGGAAGTGAATCTGAATCACTGCAGCACCCAGAATTCCCCATGTCATATCAGCAAGTGCAATAGGTCTAACACTGAAGCCAAAGGACATGCAACATTGTGGCTTCCAAAAAAAAAAAAAAATCATCTCAAAACATACTTTGCTAATTTATCTGCAATGTATTATCTGCATTTTATTGATATATGATATGATTTATTTATTATTTCTTACAGCAATGACACCTGGAAACTGAGTTACTGAACCCAGAACTTTGCTATGCGTTTTGGAACTGCTATCCTCAGTGGATAGCATCACTCTCAAAATAAGCAGCCTAATTTATTTCTTAGTCTTCCTTTCTGTCTTCATATTGAAATGTTTATCACACCAGAAAGCCATTTAAAACTTCAAGAGAAACTAGACATATAACAAAATCCACCATTTCTGGAGGGGTTCCTCCTACCACCTCCCTCTCTTTTTAGTAGGGGAAAAATATTTTAGGGCTTTACTTCCCATAAATCCCGTATTTTGGCAGTCAGCATTCACAGTACTTATATTTCAACAGCAGCCACAAAAATCACTTTCTTGCATTCTCTGCAATACAGTTTATATTTTCCCCTTTTTGATTGGCTCTGGTAAATCTTTCTAGTCCTTTGTTACAGTATAGTAGTGCTTAGAACGCACTTCCAGCATCTCTTGCATGTACCGTGACATGATAATATAGCTAAAATAAAATAAACTTTGACTTCAAGGGTCCCCACCCACACTCCTTCATGGTACATTGCATCTTCTGATAGTTCACTACTTATTATTTTGTGAGTCTTCTTAACTGCTTATGCTTGTCCTCTGGATCATTAAGAAAAAAAGACACACTGAAACGCATGAGACAAGAGGACGGTGCAGGACACTTTTTGGTTTTAAAAACAACTTGATATAATTCTCTTGGATTAGTGCATACATCTCTCTATATCTTTCACTACCAGGAGATTAACCTCCTCCAAAAAGAGCTCAAAACTCTATTTTAGAGTGCATCCACTAAAGAGAATAGACTAGTGCTTGGATTTAATGGAGCCTATCATGCAATTAGCATTAACACTAATTACGTGTAATCCCAGTCTTTAAACTACGTACAGGATTTCTCAATCCTCTGAACAAAGAGGCCAATGATTGCAGCTTTGGTAGTATCAATACGGTGAAGTAATTCAATTCAATTTTATCCCACTACCAAATATCACCTTCAAAACACCGAAATAAAAGACATCTATTCTCACACAGTGAAAAGCTTCAAAGGAAACACACTTTTACTGATGCACTATGCACTGCGTCATGGCTTTGCTTCAACATAGTGCCTTCTCTGTAAAGATCTGGAGGAGTTTTACAGAAGAAAAAGGCTGAGACTTCAATTTGTAACTGAAGAGCCACCTTTCCCTTCCCTACTGCAGCACTGTTGGATTAGTTTTTATTTCACAAAATAAAAATTAGGAAAAAAATCCCTGTATTTTCCTTGTCCTGTTCTTTGTTCGCCTGAGTGTAAAGATGTGCCTACCTGTGGCATTTGTTCTGTTTTTTGGCACCTGTGTCACCAACTCTCCCCTCAGCCAGGCAAGATCACAAAAACCTAAAATGCTACTGCCATGGCTACAAGTGATCACTATAGATATTTATTGTTTTCAGCATAAAAACATCTACAGGCACAGCCAAGATTAACAGATATCCGACAGTAACACAGAAAGGCATGCCACATGAAGACTTACTGTTTAATCGTGCATCCCTAGGAAAATATACAGCAACAATAAAAAATTATCACTTCTGTTTGGAACAGCGATGGACTGGATGAACTCAAACGAGGCAGAGAATAACGTAAGCCTCAAGTTTTCACCTGAAGATGAGTTTTCAAAACATTGTCACAAAACGCTGTTGTCTAAGGAGCTGGGGTGTGGATGGGGGGGAGGGCAGAAGGTGCAGTCAAGGGAACTCAACCAAGGAGGCAGTGGCAGACAACAACAGCGTTGGGAGATAAGTGATGGCAACGGTGAGATACAAAACAGGAGCTGCTGCTGTAGTTCATGGACAGAGAAGCTAGAAATTTTGAGATGTTTAATACAAACAAATGCCATAGAACTTTTATTAGGCTGTACTTTTAATAACTCAACTGCTGGATTCCAGCTGTCGCCTATTCACAAAGAGCTACGGAATTAACACCTTGGAAAGCAAGTCCTGCAGCCTTGCAGGCAGAGACACAAGCTCTCACACATTTCATATATTTAGATCCTCTTTGCTTGCCACCTCAGGCAATGAAAAAAGTTTTCTGCACAGACATTTACATAACACACAACTATAGATTACACACACACAGGACTACGATCCATTCTCTCTTTACACAAATCACATTTGTTTGTTACAGCACAAGGAGAACGTTTTGTTTTTTGTGATAAAGAAGAAATGCACATCCAAATAGTAATAAAGAAAAAATGTAAGCCAAATAATCTGCTTACTAAGCAATCAGCACGTCACTACATATCAAAGTCTCATCTGCTCAATAATATGGGATACATCCGGGCATTATACATCGTGGCAAGCAAATCACAGACCTGTATTTTTGTGGCTTGCTTGCTCCTACAGTTTGTTTCCTACTTATGGTAAATTATCCAATGCATGGACAGAAATTGCGCCATAGTATTTACTCTTTCTTCACTTAAACCAGACCTTTGAGTATTTACTGACTGACGTTTTATAGCTTACAAAGCAATCTGCCTTTCTTGTCTGGTACTCTTCTACCCAACATAATGCCAAACAGCTGACTATCTGCTTTCTAAAAATGGACTGTGCTGCAAACAGCATCCTGACAATTTAATAATTTGTCAAAGTAGTCCAACCAGTTATTATGAAGTACGTATCATAGGGTTAGAGGTAAAGGTCATCTACTTACTCACAAAGCAAAGTGCATCTGCTGACACTAAAAAGCAGACAATTAAAAAAAAAATCTGAGACATTCCCTGGCAGACTTGACTTTAACATACAAATTCCACTACCCATAACAGCAGCTGCAGATCCCCAAGAACGCTATTTCTCTTCCCGCTTGTGCATCGTTCGCAATCGCTATCCTTTCTCTGTATATGACGTTGCTCCATCTGAAGTGGAAAGGAATGTAGATCATCTTGTTTCACCTCTCAGGCAGGAGACACCATGAGTCCAGCCCCGGATTCTAACACTGAAATAGTAGTTTAGATTTTTTTTTTTTTTAATAATGAGAAATTTGCCCCAGGTAACACTAAGTTCTCTCTGCTTTTATAACAGACAAAGAAAAGAGTCTAATGTTTAAGCGTGGGCATCAACATGCTCAGATGCTAATTCTGGGAGGATAAATGGGACAAACATGTTCAGACACATCTGCATTTGAAAACCAGTTTCTATAGTGTATCTTCTCCAGCAAAGAAATACAGACCCCATTAAAAATATGTTTTTATATCTATTTCCACCATATATATATACAAAATATATAAATATGTAGATATAGACACAGACAGATATAAAGATGTGACTGTTGACAGTCACAGGGTAAATTTTCAGCTCTATCTTGGTTCCCTAGCCTTTAAAATGTTTTCAGACTGGATACTCAAATCAACATTTATTATACAAAATGCAGGTCCTAGGCAAATGAGGAGCCCAATCCTTTAAGATACTGAATATCCTACTCCATACTGGCTTCAGAATTCATTTGCTTAATTGTACTGGGTCCCCTCTACCATGCTGGGCAGAGAACCCCCCAAAAACCCTTAATGACCACACATACAGCACAGTGATTCAATCACTCCAGAGGATTCACTCTCCTACTACAAAAACCTTCGTGTCTGGTTATTGATGTTAATCAAAACATGAAACAGGGAGTCTCATCAATGCCTCTGCCAAGAAAGAAACCTCAAGTTGTCCTGCTCCCCTAAGTTATCTTTACATAAGATGCAGTACCTGATACCTTGACTTTGGAACTGAAATATTCTTCAGTCTCTAACTCTTCGTTAGTTCTTCTTCTTTAACCCTCTGGATATAATGGATACTCAAACTCTGCAATAACGTTCACTTAGTTGATGTGTTGGGAAAGACCAGCACTCTAACAGTTAAATAAAGAACACCTTGTTTTCAGCTTTACCACCCTCATTTAGTTGGCTTTTACCCTGTTATTTTTTAAGATTAGACCCTTTTTTAAAAGGTAGAAGGTTATGGCCTTCAATAGCACAGTATTTGTCTTTTCCCTTGCTTTGAAACTCTACGGTCTGCTCTGGACAGGAATGCCCTGTTATTTACAATATACGGTATTATTATTTCAGGGTTACCATCATCTGCCAAGTCATCACAATGGTGCTGTAGTTAATTGCAGTGATAAGGGGGAGGGGAGCAGGGAAGCGCCTCTATTTAGTATGGTACCTATTGCTTCTCACTGCAACCATGTCAACATTTCCACAGTACCTGCCTTGTTTCTAGGCACAGATAACATTCATTCATTGGAAAAAAGGGGGTGACAAAAAAAAGCTTCTCCAGCCCAAAATAGAAGGCAATGATATTATCCCAAGCTTAATGAAAGTTCTTTACTTTTAAAAACTAGTGCTTTAATAAGCAAACAATTTAAATTGGTTAATTAGTTAATAATACAATTTAGAGAAAAACCACTCTTAAAGGACTCTAGTACATGCCTAGTTAAGCAACTATATAAACTTATACACGGTAGAGTTAAGCTTCCAACAATTTGCAATGATTTAAACAGTTACCCCAGGGAGCACTGCTCTTAAGTCAGCTTCAGGTCAGGCTGAGCTTTTAAGACATGACAAATCTCAGCATCATACAACAATTCACTTAAGTTCCAAACATCCACCTGTGTTGAGAACTGAGGACCTGCACCATGCATCCTTGAAGCACGTCACTTAGCATTTTTCCCCTCCCTCTCTGAAAAGTGTATTTTTTATACATTTTATATTGTTATGAAGAACTGTATATTTCTCAAAAAATTAAGGAGGTGGTAATTTACAGTTATAGCCTCCCCACCCCATTCATTAAGGCTCCTACTGAGACAGATGCTTGGCTATAAAATTAATAAATTTAAGCAGATCTTAAAGTGTTTTTTTTGAGATGAGGCAAAACAGAGTGTTAAGGTCAGGGGGCAAGTTCTTGCTTCCCGTGTGCATGTGTGGTTTGGCTTCTTTATTTTGTTTCACTGTAAACCAAAATCAGTATGAAATTAAAGTAGGAAATCAAGAACATCCTTCTCATATTCTGAGACAACAATGTTCGTAATGCAACTAGAGGGGTTTGAGGAAGTGACCAAATTTCTTTCTGGGTCCTTTTATCTGCTCAAATTATCTTAGCAAACAAGTTAAAAAAAAACCCCCAACATTTAAAATGCTAATATACATTACGTCACCATCTCCCAGAACAACAAAAAACAAAGACAGACCCCACAATCCTTTGGACAAAGAGTTCACACACTTCACACTATGTTTTTTAATGCAGCTCAGGCAAGGAGCATAGCATGAGGGCTTTAAGCAAAGCTTTTCTCTTAAGGTTGGTACAAAACAAGGATAGCCTTACCTCTATCCTTACTGTTATCCCTGCCTTGGTGCGGGTGGGGAAGCCAGGCAGCATGCCTCCCACCACTGCCAGCTATCAGCTATGAGGTCGCTGTGTCCATGCAAAGGCTAAAAGCGTGGAGACCTCAAGAGCCACAGGAGGTCCTGTCCCCCTCCCCGAAGGAGCTCACCCAACTACACAACCTCCAGACACAGGGAGAGAGATGCGAGGTCCACAGCCTGAGGTGGTATGCTTCAGCCTGCTTCTCCTCGCTCTTGTGGACCAACTCCCCGTTGCCTGCTGCCCCCCTTTGGCTTTACACTGAAGGAGAGGAGTAAATAAAAAGCAGGGACGTTTTCAAGGCCTTTTTCTTTTCAGAAAAAAAAAAAACAAACTTCGATAAGTAAGTAGGTGAAATTTAACTTTCTTAATTTTCACAGAGCATTTTGTTGTTGCCTTTACACAAGCACATATGCTCATTTTGGAGGAAAGAAGAAAAGGGGAAGGGTTTCTACCACAAGGCTAAGAGGTTTTATTTGTTGGTTTTCTGTATCAATAAAATCAAATTACAGGTGTCGAGGGACATTTATTTCAATGCTAAATACCTTATGTTAAGATGTCAATTAAAGTTTTCCTGAAGAGGAAAGTTCCTCAGCAAAAAATGAATGCATTAAGAACGAGTATACCATTCCCCAGAGGACAGAATATAAAACAACCTGTCAAGTAATCAAAGATAACCAAAGAGAATGTGTTAACTCCCTGATGTTTTTTTCTGTTCGGCATCAGGTGAATGCAAGCTCTTTTACCACCTGACGGAGCCCTGCTCTATTAATTCCCTGCTTCTCCCTTTCCATACCCCTTTTATCAGAACTAAAAAGCTTCACAAACTGGTGGCTGACATTCACTGACTATGCATTATTTTAAGGACAACACCAACTCTGACCAGCCAGCAAAAGCTGTCAAGCATACATGCCGCTTAAAAAGCAAAATAAAACACAGCTATGCTTTGAAACATAGTGAACTGTTAATGAAAATTAAGTTGTATTCAGCCCTAGAAGTCTATATTTCTTCCATGCTCGTAAGGGAGAGCTATGGCATTCAGTTTGATGCATCTATAAGTGAGGATTGTTCATCCTTAATTCATAAGAGAAGGCAACAGGAAAATTCCATGAATTCAAGAAACTGTTCCACATCAAACTTTTCGTATTTTGACTGAAAATATGCAATGTGATACAAGATACTTGTAGGACCTGGAAACAGCTGTAATCTGGAAGTCAGAATTGCACCCTACACCAATAAGACACCTAATGCACATTTAGAATAACAACTGCCCCAAGTAGAAGACTTTAACTACACAGATGCAAGTACTTAAAAAAGTGGGAGCTCTACTCTACCAAGAGCTCCCCTGAATTACTTTAAAAAACAAAACAAACAAAAAACCCCACACCGTGAACAAGAACTGATGAAGATACTTGGGTTTGTTTACTTTAAAAAAAATAAAATCACCCACAAGTAAAGCAAAAGAAAAATCCCAAACACCAAGACCAGCATGTGTTGTAAAGGATCACTATTAAGGTCTAACTTCTGCTCCCACTTCAACAAATTAAAACGAATGGAGAAAATCTGGCCTAGGAAATACAAATGACATTTTTTTCAGACTATATAGGCAGAAGTATTTCTACTCTGAAGCTCAACTTGTTGCAACATGTTTTTACATAAAAAGTGCACTCCCCCCCCCCAGCTCCGGAATTAGTCTTAATTAAGTAAGAATGTTTTGGAATACAATGCATAAAGAGAAGGAAAAAGCAGAATTCTTTGCTCTAGGTGTTAAAAATCACATACACAGCCTTCTGAGCTATTTTTAAAAGCTGTTTAAAGATAGTCTAAGTTCATTACACTATGACTGCTTACCTTTTTCCCTCCTGTTACAAATTGCTTGAAGTGGGATCTTACAAAATGAGGATGAACAGCAACAATCTGGGGGAGAGGAGGGGAGGGAAGAAAAAAAAAAAAAGATATGAATGTGGCCTAAATAAGATTTTACAGGGAGCACCACATCACTTTTTAAACTAGATAACCCTTTGCTAAGCATCAAGTATTACAGCTGAGTTTTCGCTGCCGTACAGCCTAGTTGCTTCAGACATCTCCATTTGTTTTTCCTAGAAAAGAAGAAAATTCTCCATATTACATGCCTGACACTGAGGGCAACATTACATCAAATGACTACTTTTTTTGCACAGCACACAGCAGAATTAGGACCATGCAGCACAGGACTGCCGTGAGCAAGGGTTACCCCTATTAAGTCTTGTTTGGGGCCTGCCTAGAGGGCACACATACCTCAACCCTGTCACAGGACAACCTCATGTAGCATCAACGCACCTTAAACAACCTCTTTGCCTACCTGTTACGAGTCAAGTGTGGGAGATCCAGCTATAAGAGCAGTAAGGCCCTAGGAGGCAAGTGAGTCGCATCTGATGTGTGTGAAAACTTAATGAAATGTTCAAGAAACCACCTCATAGACACCTGGGCCAAAAAGCATGGCATCGAGTGGGTATATCACATCCCCTATCATGCACCAGCCTCTGGGAAAACTGAATGATACAATGGACTGTTAAAGACTACGCTGAGCGCAATGGGTGGCGGGACATTCAAACATTGGGATACACATTTAGCAAAGGCCACCTGGTTAGTCAACACGAGGGGATCTGCCAATCGAGCTGGCCCTGCCCAGTCAAAACTTTTACGTACTGTAGATGGGAATAAAGTCTCTGTAGTGCACATAAAAAATATGTTGGGGAAAACAGTTTGGGTTATTCCTGCCTCAGGCAAAGGCAAACCCATCCGTGGGATTGCTTTTGCTCAAGGACCTGGGTGCACTTGGTGGATAATGTGGAAGGATGGGGAAGTCCGATGTGTACCTCAAGGGGATTTGATTTTGGGTGAGAATAGCCAATGATCTGAATTATGTGATGTTAAGTGCTACATAATATTATATGCCATACTAATGATATTACAGTAAGAATCACCCAGATTAATGAAGAATAAACTTCGATGAAACCAAGCAAAAGCAAAGCACAGTGATGATGGTACCAGAACTTACTTCAACATGAAACAATCCAACACCGCATAGTATCTCCATCTTTCCTGCCCTGGAAGATTATTGCAACAGATGGAGCCTGAAATCATGGACTAAATGAACTCACCAAACATTTTAGAGGAATGGCCCATAGACTAAGGGAATGATATCTGTGTGTGTATATATATATATATATTTAAAAAAAAAAAAAAATACAACCAGGAAAAGGGGTGGTGATTAATGGAAATGTACTGGAAAATATGGGACTTGAGCATGACGCAGATGGTATAGAATAAGGGGTGGATATTGTCCTGGTTTCGGCAGGGATAGAGTTAATTTTCTTCCTAGTAGCTGGTACAGTGCTGTGTTTTGGATTTAGTATGAGAATAATGTTGATAACACACCAATGTTTTAGTTGTTGCTAGGTAATGCTTACACTAGCCAAGGACTTTTCAGCTTCCCATGCTCTACCGACTGAGAAGGCTGGAGGTGCACCAGAAGCTGGGAGGGGGCACAGCCAAACTGGCCAAAGGGACATTCCATACCATGTGACGTCATGCTCAGTACATAAACTGGGGAAAGCTGGCCGGGGGGGCCGCTGCTCGGGGACTGGCTGGGCATCGGTCAGCAGGTGGTGAGCAATTGCACTGTGCACCACTTGCTTTGCGTGTTATTATTATTTTTTTTATTTATTTATTTCAATTATTAAACTGTTTTTCTCAACCCACGAGTTTCTCTCACTTCTACTCTTCCAATTCTCTCCCCCATCCCACCGGGGAGGCGGGAGGGGGAGTGAGCGAGCGGCTGTGTGGTACTCAGTTGCCGACTGAGGTGAAACCACAACACCTCATTCCTTCCCCCCCCCCAAGAGCAGCTGCAACATGGAAGACCCCAAGCAGCAAAATGCAATGATTTGCCCACACCCCCTTTCCTCCAGTACAAAACATTTCTTTTTTAGAAATGCTAGATCTTCCCGTGTGCTTACTAGAGGGGCTTTTTCAACAGCCAGACAGCCACACGTCTCTCAAGCAGAGTGTGACTGAAGTGTTCCCTTCAGACAGGGTACATCAGCATCGCCACCCATTGCCTTATCCCGAGGTAGGTTTAATGGATATGAATTGGTTGCAAAATATTGACCTCACAGTTAGCAGAACCCTCAGAATTTGTATCACAGATCTACAAAGAAAGAAATATGTTGAGACAGGTAACAGCTGAAACAGGAGAATTTCTCTTTCACTTTGCCTTTTGTATTTGAAAAACTCAATAATACTTCTTACAAAACCAAGATCGGCTTTCTTCCTGCCTAACCAGATCAAAAGCTTTTATATTGAGATAGATAACTATTTTCTAGTGACTTGAATAACATTACAAGGAAGCAGTATTCCTCTCTCTCATTTAGATTCAATGTAACCTTTCTGTTATTAAGGACAACACCACCACAATTACTAAAGATTAAAACAAGCACTTACTTTAATAGGACAGTCAAACATTTCATGAAACTCTTCCGCTGAATACAATCCAAACACCTGCACCTAAAGAAGTATATGAAAAAGCCAAAAATATTTACCTAATAACCACTTGACAATTAAAGGTGAATGTAAATCACTAACAACTAGAAGAATAATTTGAATGCTAATAGTTACATCTTTTTTCCTAAAGAAAAAAAGGTCATATTTAACAATTCAGAGTTAATTGAGACATCTTAGGCTTCTATTATGGGATATCTAAATATTTGCAGCAGTGCAAAAGTACTTATTTGAATCTTTTTCTTTTTTTTTTTTTTGTTACAAACACAGCAAAACCTGCAAGTTCCTTTTGCTTTAGGCTGATCAAATCTGTTTAACAGATACTGATCTAAGTAAGGTAAGAGAGACATAATAACATTCAGGGGAAGATAAATTAAAAACTCTTCCTTTCTGAGAAAGAACTGTAGGATTTTTCCCCTCTAAGCAATACAGGGTTTAACATAAGAAAAAAAAAAAATTTGTGACAATAAAGCAAAACAGCCTGAAAACCAAGTCCCATATGTTTCTTGGCATCCTCTCCTTCTCCCAAGTGCATTCAGTGCTATTTTGTTTTATGCCATGACCACTGGAAATGTCTTTTTCTGAAGATTCCTCCCTTCTCATCTGTGTTGATGTCTCAGTACATTTAATAGTCAGCACTGAAGTTGTAACCATAGGCCATCAGAATATCTATCAGAATTAATCCATCTGAAGAAGGCTCAACATTAAAAAAAAAAAAACAAGCCAAAAAGTATGTTTCTACTGTCAAGAGAATTAACAGATTTTTAAATGTTTTCTTCCCTTTACTTACAGAACACGTACAGAGGTATCAAGCATTAAGAAATATTATTAGACTTAGATGCTATGACTACGGAATAGGGTTTCTCAAGCTTTTTGTAAGTAACCCTCTTTTGGGCTCATGTCTCTTCATCCAACTTGCAACATTCCCTTCCCCAACTCTCAGATGAGACAGCTGACAACTCAGTTCCTGAAGAACTTAGGAGTAAAATAGGACTGAAGACTTACGGCCAGGAATTAGTAATTGATTTACTAATTATGATTTTCACAAAGAATAATAACTGGTTTGCTTTTTCATTATGATTTTGAGAGGTTTCCACCCACTGCCAGAAGCTGTTGGAACAAAATCACCCAGCAGGGATGGACACTGCTGGTAGGAGAAGGGAGAGAAAAGAGTATCCTGTGGAGCGATCAGTGGAAAACTGTATCTGACAGCAAATCTACTTTAGAAGGTTCTCAGACAGGTTTAGTCATTCATCCTTATTTTCTGGGAAAGGTAATCCCTTCAGTAACTCTGCTCTGCACGTTTAACAAGTTGGACTCAAAGATCTAAGAGATCTTTTAACGTTATTTCTTTCTCTCTCCCCATCCCCATTGAATTCCTTCAGGGGGAAAACCAAAAAAGAATAGTAACAAAAAATAAACTCACTAGACAAAGATCTGCAAAACAAAGCCAGTAAATACCAGTAATGGGCCACAAAAAGTGAGGTTTAATGGCTCAGTTCAGAGGACAAGAATCCCCAAAATTCCTGCAGACCGTCAAGGAGAATAAAAAAATTAGACTGCGGGTAAACTACAAGAGGAACTAAGCCATCAGTGAGGAACTAAGCCATCCTCAGAGTGGCTCAAAGTTCAGCAGTCTCAGTGAAGTTAAAAACATCTCAAACCACCTCATCTCCCTTTCAAGCTTGTCTCCTGGATATATCTCCTAAGCAGCATTATCCGCTCTGTCCATTACTCATTAGCGAATATACTGCCTCTAACAACACACTTTAAAAATACTGCTGCGTGCACTGTGTAGGGCTGAGCTACTGCTCCAAAGGATTGGAAAATCAATATCTGGAGACAGTGAGATGTATCGCAAAGCTGTGATTATGTAAGCCAACCAAAGGGTTGTATTTGAGTTGGGCCTGGCTGTAAGCCTAGAAAACCTTGGGCTGATGTCTAGAGGATTTTGTTTTCTGGGTTTTTGTTTTCATCATTTGGCACAGCATATCCAATGCAACAGACTAAACAAAATAAGAAACAGAGCAAAGAGAAAATAAGAGAAGAAAGGAGGAAGAAAAAGAATAGACATGGTTAAAACACAACACTGCAAATGCCATGGAAACAGAATCCTCAAAAATGACAAAACACCCCTCCCAAATTAAAACTAATTTATCAAAATTAACATTAGCAACAGTGCCTTCAACATTTTCATAATACTGCGTCGAACATGGCAATATGATATTCCTTTAAGAGTATGAAAACAAAATGGAGCCAGTTAACTAAAGAGGAAAAAACAACTCAGCATAGAATACATGTTATCATATTTACTCTAGGGACACCGTATAACAGTTTATTACTTCTTAATGTCTTTTATTCTTCAGAGAGAAAGTGATTCTTTTGATATTACAAACCTATATTGGATTTATCTATTTCTACTTTCTATCCCCACTCAGCTCATGATGTTTTTTGGTAGCTGGAAAAAGGATTTCATGAGTCCACTACATTTTGCCAGTCCTGTCCAATTTTAAATATCCAGAACCCACCACACTCCAGTGCATCCAGACTTAGCTGTTTCTTTGCTTCCACATGTGAAGAAGCAGCCAACCTTCAGTGATCAAAAGGCAGGAAAACAAACACATTTTATCTACAAGCCACATTTATTGAAACATGATCAATGTAATACTTCATAGATATTCTTAACATAAACGTTGTTACAGGCATTACACTAAAACATGTAGGTGCATGGGTTTTCAATAGAATTTATATTTCTTTGTATAAAAAAAGTTACAAGCCAATAAGGGTGCAAATTATATTGCTGTTATGTAATGACGTAAGAGAGCTTTAGCAAAATTGGGAGTCACATCCAGGTTTTTCAACACAGCATACAAGTAGGCAAAAAACTAACCTAAAAAAACTCCACAATTCTGAAGCTGCAAGCCTGCTTCCCCTTCTATTTATTCCAGCACCAAAATTCTCCTCTTATACCTGAATATTTCATCACACATTTTCCCCAGCCAGTGGCCAGACTAGAGTGGTAGTGGTGATGGGTTTCAACCTCTGTTCTTTCCATGCCAGTGGTGACCAGCTGCAGTTGAGTCCATTGGCAAGGAAGATTTTCAAAGAACCAAATGTGCAGTACAGAAGAGCTGCAAGTGGCTCCCAAAACGCTTGTTGGCCATGTATGACATACAGGTGCCAGGTTTTGACATTAGGTCTGGATGCCACCCGACAAGAAGAGGGTTGGAGAATTGCACTGTGCTGCTATGCCCCCATCCCAAACAACATAGCTAGTCCAAATCTAGTTTGAGAGTGGGAAAAGAAAGAAAAAAAGGAGTAAAATAAAATACATCAGACAACAGAACAGATATGAGGAGGGGATTCTTCCTTCAAGACGACAAATGGTTTCCATCTCCCTCATATCGGATCCACTTTGATATGGGAAAATAGGCTCCCTGCCTATTGCAAAAGTCTTTTGCAGTGGTCTAGAGGACATACCTTCATTAACTGGTAGAAAATACTTGCATCAACCCAGCTGGCTCAAAATTCACAGGCCTTTTTATTATACCCCTTTTTTGATCTAAAACTTATTTAAGAAAACTAAGCTGTTTCACTTTTTTTTTCATTTAAAAAAAAAAAGGATTTCACTATTTTTACTTATTTATCTGAGTTAATGATGACTTTGCAACCACTTGTACAAGTGTTTAACTTCTTACAATACGAACACTCCCGCTGTAGTAAGGAGCGAGCTATAAGGAGTGTAAAGTTACACCTTTGTTATGACCTAGGACCTAGAAGTGCTACGTTATCTGGCCAGGAATTTCTGCCATTTTCTTATACAGTAGCACAACATACAAGTATTGTTTTCACCCATTTTAGGGGTGGATTCTTTCATAGAGACACACCTTTCTGAGTCAAGTGGAAAGTCTAACTTCTAAAACACCCAGATCTTTCAAATCTCCAGATGAGTTTTTCAGTGTAGAATATGGTGAAGCATCAATGTCCCTGGACTCTATGAATGCAAATATGATGAATAGTATACTTGTGATGCTCCAGCCCTGTGTAAAAAACATTACCAGAATTAGCCCTGGCTTGGGGACCATAGTTTAGACCGCCTTGTATGGCATATAATGTCATCTACTGGATCCACAATAGCTATTTCACTAAATGAAGACAGATTCACCATTTAAAGTATTGGAGTCTTTTCAAATACAGCCACACCAGAGTAGGGATTATGGCTTTTTGAACATTTCTGAAATCAAATACGTATTTCTAATATTAATTTAATATATAAAAAAATGTGCGTGGATTTTAGTCTTACAGCAACATACATATTTTGAGTCAGTAATCCACAGTCACCTCTGAGGAGCCCTTACAGCAAGTGCTTGCTTCCCTCCACCGTTCAGAACACCCAAACCAACAATGCTAGCTCAACATTTTTATTACCTTGCACAATTACTGACCCTTCCCTTATCTTGCTTAGACAATTAGGACACTCTTGCTGTGTTTCTCACAGGCTGTAAAATTCTACAACCCACTTTGATAGGCACTAGTATCCCAATTACTGTGTCAAGATAGTGACATCAAGATATCTCTGAGAAACAAAAGGCTTGGATACATAAACTGCCTACCTGCCTGTTGAGGAAAAAATACACCTATTTGGAAGGAAAAAAACCAAGAGCATACAGTCTAAAGGGGTTCCTTCCCCATTTTGCCTACTGCAAAATCCAATTTTATTTTTAATTTATAGAACTTCTACTGAATGGGATGCATCCATTAGGATCACCGACATTCCTCCTCTCCCCAAGTCTACTCTGTAAGAAATGTTCTCTTCAGTAAGTCAGATGGATATTGAGAAATGATTTAAATTATTTTTAATGCACTGCATTTGTATATGAGCAATATATTAAAAAAGAAGCTTAAATACACCCTGTGCATTAGAATTTTATCATTGCAAACCAACATTAGAAAAGACTGCCATCGACTTAAAAACAAAAAAGACATTCTTATAAGTGGAAAATCAATCACCAAAACCACTAAATGTCACAGCTCAACATTCCAGAGAAGCACTGATAATTGTTAGTTATACACTGCACAAATGATATATGTCCTCAGTCAAGGAAGTAGGTGCCAGTTTTTTAGGAAACTGTACATATATTGATTTTACATTTATTTAATGTGGCTGTTGTAAGACACTTTATTCTTCTGATAAACTATGATTGCTTATCAAAAGATTCTATAATTCAAGAGAAACATTCATAACGTGTGTGAAAATGAAAACCACCAGCCCACAGAAATCATGCCCACAAAATCCAATTTTGTGGATTTATAGCAGAAAGGCATTAAAGTACTGTCTTGCAGGAATAGCAGAGTAGTCACTGAAGTATAACTGGCACAGCAGTAATGATTAAGGTGACATGTCCTCCTGCCACAGCTGTTAATCAGCTTAATACCAGTTACATTATTGACATTCTTGTAATTACTTTTCCTATGGCACATTTGTGCAAAATATATTTGACTTTAATTTTGAGTATTCAAAGGTGCATTCAGTTCTCAAAATGGATGGTCAAAGTGGTGGTGCTAAATGCAGGAATTAACTCCACAGGTATCACAATTATCTCAAGTGTAATACTGAGGACTACCTGCTACCTCATTAAATATATAAATGGGTTTGTTGTACCTTGCCATCTTCTGAGCAAACACCCATGTGCTCTCCACTTTCATCCAGGCTGATCTGATTTATCTTAACTGGGCTCTAGAGAAAGAAAAGAAAAGAAAAAAGACTTTTAAAGTTGTCTTTAAAGTTACATCACCAATCACATGCTTTAATGCCCCCCACGCTTCCTGAGATTTATGTGTTAACGGTTGTGTAATGTTTAGTTGCATGAATCAAAAAAACCCCACAGAATAGGTATTTCTATGACAATGCCAAAAGACAGCCATCTTTCCAGCCTTTTGCCTAACCCAGAAATTTGACGTTTTTTGCAGTTACGCACCTCAGGGCTCTGGAGCTCTCATGAAGTGCCAAGCTCACAGACCTTGAGCATCTGCGCCTGCCCACCACAGCTGTTTGTTAAGAACCCCTCCCGCTATCAAAACTCAGCATAAAACACGCTGACCACACAGGCATCAAGGCAACTGAAAATTCTTCTGGTTTGGTCTAGTGGCTATGCTGGTAACTATTTCTTCCTTCAAATCCCTTCTTTTGCTTTCATTTTTGCCTCTAATATAGTGTACTCAGAAGCAAGTATTAGAAGGTATTGAAGTGCAACATAGGTGTACTCATTCTTAGACAAATACTGAGAAAAGCTGGAAAACTGCCCCAATTCAATAAATTTTCCTTTCCCTATCCAGATATACTTTTGGTTCTAATCTACAGGGTTATATGGCATCTGTTACTGTTTACTTTAGCTTAAACATCTATCCTTATCTGAAGTTTTGAGGACTAACTTATAACATCATTTGGGTAACGCGATGCATATCCTCTCGCACACAAAACCCCATCCAATTATATTCAAGTACCAAGAACCTTCTTATGTACCATGATCCTGATTTCACCCTCTGTAACAAATCTCATCATTTCAAGCATCATTGAAGAATCTTCAGCCAAGTAAGTCTCTCTTACACATTTAAGAACAACTTTTCTTACTCTCATAAAATTTTGAATGGATTGAACCACAAAACAGATCACTTCTGTGGTTCTGAGCATGATAAAAAGAGAAATCCATTGTATGTTTGTGTGAAAAGAAAGTGTCACTGGAACAGTGCTGGAGTCATGGGGTCACATTAGATGTTACTCAACTGTCTAAAATATCACAGGTCCTTATATGCACTATAGCAGTTGGAATTACATAAAAAGTACATCATAAAAAGTTATACAAAAACACACTGTCCAGATGGACTATCTACAGGACATAAACTGAGGTCTTCTCACAGCCTTTGGAAAGCTTTTCCCCATAATCTTTCACACACAAAAAAATTCCAACTCAGGGAAATGAAGTTTTCCTCTCTTCCACCTTGAAAAGAATATGCCCAAATCGCATTTCATTTTCTAGAAGCTTCTTTCTAATCAAGGTTGAACAACTGAGTTCTGCACTGCAACAGTTGCCTGATAAGTTGGGAAGAGGATGCTGCCAGCCCTTTTGCTTTCCTGCTTCCTTGCGTGCAGGAGACACCACTCTTGGTCTCACTTTGTGTTACCGCAAAATGCTACATGGAAATATTGCAGTTACTGCCTATCACAAAGTGGTCTTTCCGCTGTGTGTTGTTTGCCAAAAGTGCACTGCCAAGGAAGAAGTCAAACTAACTTTCCTTGACTTATGTGCTCCAGAAGTATTTTCATTCACCACAGAGCGGTTACACTGACTTGCTGCATTTCAAAATCGGAAGCGAGCGCATCACTGGCAGTGCAGGTAGCTGGTGCACATTCCCCATCTGTGTTCCTCCCAACACATTTGGGAGGTGTCAGCTGAGGAGCACAGCTCAAGACCATCAGCCTGCTGGTGTGGTCAACATCCTTGTGAAAGCTCTGATTCTCAGATGCTACACACACAGTTGGCTAATTCCAGGGCTGGAGGATGCTGAGTGAGGCAAGAAAAGCCAGCTGGCAGTCTCACTTTCTAGAAGCTTCATAAAAATTGCTAGCACGCACTTTTATTCCTGCCTTACCTTGAAAATGCCTTTCTAAACTTCTGTTTGTCTCATCAAGGTACAAGGGACTATTTTGTCCCTGTCGAGGAGGAGGGCAGGAGAAATGCCAGCATGTCTCCACCATTCCCTCTACAATGAGAAACACCTCTGGCCCTCTGAAAGGACAAGCACAGAAAGTTCAACTGAGTTAATCGTGGAAGTGGCATGGGTTTTTGTTCTGGACTGCATCTGAGTTGCCATTGCCACAACTTTCTCAAAGGTTCTTCTCTTCTTTTATTACTCTGCAATTGGAAAGGCAAAAAGTCCATCTTGATTAGCCCCACCTTGACACAGGATCATATGCTAAGTTACAGTGTTCAATTGACCACATTCTTCTCATCTCTCCAGCACCTACATCTGCCATCAGGGCTGACATGACAGCAACAGTAGACCTAGCAGCACTCCTGTGTGATGGGCCTTCTTGGAGACACTCTACTGCAACAAAGCCCAAGACGAAAAGAAACAAAACACGACACACCAGAAGAGTCAACAGCTCAATCCTACAAGTCCACACTGTTCCCATTTTGCTGCCAAATGGCTTTGATAAAGTTTGATGCTGAAAAAATGAAGCGCAGGAAGTAGGCAAGGCAGACTATGTAAGTTATCTTCACATAAAAGTTGAAGATGAGGAGCAGGATGATGGAATTTATCTGTCATGCTGCGGTTTGAAAGCCACGTGGCATACTTTGGAGATTAAATGTGTGATTGCACTCAGGTAACCAAACAGTGCCTAGCAAGGCAAAACCTCTCCTTATACACACACAGAATGTTCGATGGGGGAAAAGGTGATTCCACAGTATTTGCATTTTTCCCACATTCAAAACTGCGCACAATACTTCAGAACTGTTTGTTAAGTAGAAATTTGATTATACAGTATTTCCTAACACTGTACATAACTGGCAACTTGTTACAAGCCTTCTGCATGCCCAACACTTCTATCAGTTGCTTTTAACTTTTCCTTTCTCCAATTCTTTTTTTCCTGTTGTCTGCACTATACACAGATCACAATCAGGGAAGACAAATAAATTCAACTAAAAGCAGAGCTGCTCACTTAACACAAACCTCCAGCTAAGTTCCAGCAGGAGACGCTATTCTAGATGGCGTACACAAGGCAAAGCAAACACAGAGTAATTTTTTTTCAGCACTCAAGTTGAATTGGCCACTATTGGCTACTAGCCTGTTCGCTGACTTTATCAGTCAGAACTTTCTATGGAGCTCAGAACGTGATGATAGACCATGAACTTAAAAACAGTCAAGGCTGAATATTAAATGCATTTTAAAATAAAGTTCCAGCAAGAATAGCTAATGCCAGGATCTTCTTGTTCAGAGCTGAGTAACAGTCAAGCCTACCATTTCCAAAATTGCATTCCACTGGAAAGCTGTTTAAGACTTGTATCTAAAACTATCCAGGAAATCAGAAATAAAAGACCACAGATAAAATTGGTACATGTGTTATCTAAACCAAAGTGTTTCTTCTAGAATTAGCTCCAGTTCATCTTTTCATATCAATTATTTTTATAAATGTACTGCTGTGCCCGTCAGCAAAGTTACTTATCATTTCAAATTTATTTGTATTTATACCCCGCCAACACCCTGTGGATAATTTTGATATTTCAGAAAAGGGAGCACAGATAATTTTGTGGGTTACCCTCCCTCACCCTGCTTTTATTTATTTATTTTTAATTAAATGTTATCAACTCAGCCATGGAGTTAAAACTGTCTTTCCCTTGCGGTTTTTTTAAACCTTACTCCAGCTAACCCACTGAAGAGTTTAATTTGCCTTACAAAAGAAAATAGGTTTTGGTCTTCACAGTACAGAGAATAAATGCCCTTCCTGCAACATCCACCTTTACAGGTTGACAAAAGATGAAGAATCACTCAAGGTTAGAGAGGACACAAGTAGTCACTAACTCATCACAATCTGGAGGACTGATCATTCAATACAGTTGGAACCAGGATATGCTCTGGGGTTTGGTCAGTTGACTGTTTTAAAGGTATTTTAAATGGGTGGGGAAAAAACCTGTCCAAATTTACAGGCATCATATTTAAAAAAAATAAAAATTAAGAATTACAACAGCAATCTGAGGTCAAAGTGTCAATCTAAAAATTAGGAACATCTCATTCATGTAAATATTACTCAATTAAGACACAATCTAATCTTAAACCCCATGCCATAAAACCACAGGCAGCTGCATATAAAATGTTGAGTAAATTACTAATAATTATTTAATTAGTACTACATTGGGTAATCCTTTTTTAACCTAATCAGGACCCCTAGCTTTAGACCAAACAAGTAAAAACACACAACTTCTTTGTGGTCACAATGATACTTCTGCTACTGTATACATAAGAGTAACACACAATTTCTAAAGCAACATGATTCAAATCTGGCAATAAGGAGGATCCTGTTAGTTATGAAGGGAAATACACCAAAATGATTAACCTGGGAACAGCTTCAGAATTTCATAAAGTGTGGAAGTTCTGGCAAAGAAGGAAGAAATGCCTTCAGCTGAATTTCCATTAGCTGCAGTTTTCTTTCTGATGGAGACATGTTTGGAATTCTGGACAACGTAAGTAAGTTTGACTGTTCAAAATCAATAATGTCAAGCTGACACTATAGAACAAAAAAATGTTACCTTAATGGAAGAAAGAAAAGTTTAGGGAGAAGGAGAAAAAAAACTAGCAGGCACCTTGCACATAAAGATCTAAATGCAGGCTTTTGCAAAATCCTAAATTTAAAGGAAAAGAAAATCAAGTGTCTACCAACAAATGTACCTCATGTGATAATCAATTACCTAATGTAAAATGCTTGAAATAAACACACTTAGTATGGATTATGTCAGCTCTTCAATTAGGAGTAAATTCACGGCCACTCAGAAAGCTTCTTTTAATTGTGTTCTTTGTGGCAACTCCTTCTCCCCTGACACTCATCATCAACCCACCTTATACTATCAGTCCCCAAATGGTGAACCTAAGAAATCAATTTTCTAATGTATAATTTGTAAAGCTTCTCTGACTAACAAATGGATAATTGATTCTTTCACAAATGCTGCATCCCAATGGATATGAAGTAGATGAACAAGAAACATAAGACTGGATTTCACTCCAATTCTGTGAGAAATGCAGTATTTACAAGCTAGGAATCTAAACGTTTTAATAGTTGCCTGTGATTTCATGCCTTTTAGCCACGGTTAGCAGGCAAGCAACACACACATTAGGACTGTGAAAAGCAAAGTAGTGTTCGATCATACTTACAGCAAAGCTCATTTTACTTCAAGAGGTTCCCATCGCTAATACAACCTACTTAAGCAGCGTTTTCATCCATTCTTTAACAAGAATTTTCAGAAACTTTTCCTAAATTAACCCAAATGTTTTTATTTATCTATCTATACATACACTTATACATACATACCCAAAGAAGAAAAACATTCATAGGTCTTTTCTGCTACATTAACATCACTCGATCTACATAACCTCTATGTAGCTACTCCCCATGCTAAGGCAAATTGTATGTATACAGAGTTTGAATTGTAATAAAAATAATTAAAAAACCTGTCTCCTACAAGTGCCTATTTTTCATTTATTCACGTGTTCCCATCTGCATGACTTTCACATGAACAAGCACGTAAAAATCCAACGTACAGCAATATGACCAATCAACCCACTGCTTAAAATGTTAGCCCACTGGAATAAGGACTACCACTTCTATGCTTGCATTATTTGCACCATGGTGGAGGCACCCAAATGCAAAATACTGATTTGTAAACAGAAATTGCCTCACTTATTGTCATGACTAAGCTAAGAACCTCTAAAAATACAAGCCTTGCTCTAGGTAGGATGAGGAACTTGCTCTGAATAGAGCCCCAACTCTTCAGCTTTTACATCCATAAATTAGATGTTCTACATGCATTGACACCAATGGTTTATGAGAAACAGACAATGCCTTTAAGACTATTGGGGGGGGGGGACCTAGGCAAGTGCTAAATATTCTCTTTCGCCAAGGGTGCCTTTCCAATCCAAAATGATAAACTCAGCCCACCTAGAAGAAAGTCTAATTTACTTAACTTGTCAAAAAAGCACTTTTACTTTTCATTTCGGGAAGTGAAAGGAGGTGACAGCAAATAAACCAGATAGTGAGAGAGCCTTCAACTACTTAAAAAAAAAAAAAAGGAAGGTGTGCAACAGCTAAGCACAACTGTATTACATGTTGTTTGTCCCATCTGTTTTGACTTCAGAACACTGATGCCCAGAGATCTCTTGTACTGAGGAACTACCTTTAAAGGGAAGAAATTGAACCCACGCACTTGTCTTGCCCCAGATGCTACAGTGCTGCACTGACTTACACGTATTTTGTGTATTTGTAGAGTTTTACTGATACAATAGAGGGAAAAGCAACTCAGAAAAGCAAATTCTGATGCTGTATCATGGTTTACCTATGACAAGGTAAAAGTACACACATACCTATGTGTTTATACACAACTGAGAAACATAATGTAGTAACATAAAGGTTTAAATTGAAAAGGCAGCTTTAAAAGTTACAGAATAAGCTGTTCACCACTGCCTGCAATAGAAGTAGTATACTCTGAATTTACAACACGTAAATTTTCATTTGACAAAAAATTACTAATATCCACACCAAAGAGGTTTTGTTCAACAATACTGGCAGCCAAATTCTGATAAGTAAGTGAGGATTCCTGCTCCAGTGCTTTTCCTATAACACTCTTGAATCTGTCATTCTCCAAATGAAAAATGGGAGATTATATTGGTTAGAAGAAAAGGGAGGGGGGAAAAGCTGGGGAGAGTGACAAGGTCTGGGACACAGAACAATAACAACATTAACTTTTATTTTGTCTGTGGGAAGGCAGACCTTGCCTACAAAAAAGAAAGATCTCAAAAGCTTGTCTAAAACTACGGGAATACGAGGACAAGGAATCTCTCATATATAGTCTGAGAAAGTGAGAAAGACCAAAAAGCCTACAGTGATTTCAATATTTTCCACATCAGTGAATCCCTTAATCTTGTTTGTCAACTACAGCGACTAAAGGAAAAAAAAAACAAAACAGAACAACACAAAAAAAAATCCAAGTAAAAAAAAAATTAACAAGGGATCTCCCTAAATCTGTAGTACTTGCTAGATAATCAGAATGCTTGTCTAGGAACGATGGAACTATTACCGAAAACAAATCTATATTGAAAGCCTACACTGCTTCCTAGCAGAGTTTAACAGTTAGCTAATTCCTGACAGATCCAAAGTAGAATCTCTTTCCTATTAAAACACTGGTGTGTAAGGAGATATCCTCCCGGGAGCTCTGTGCCAAAGTAAACAAATTACTCCCGTTTCCCTCTCTCCCCAGGTCCCTTTCGCCATGTACTGTATAACTGCAGGGCTTCAACGATGGTACGTCCTAAGCCTGCCTCTACTTCTTTGTTGCTATCTATGTATTAAAGCCATCTGAGAATATGAAGCAATATTCCCCATCACACACCCATGGGGAGGGCTGAAGTACAGGTGGAGGGGCTGAGGAAGGGCTGCAGGCGATGACTACATACACCTTCCTCGGAAGACCCAGCACAGCATGGGAGAAGACTACACCAGTCAATCTGGAGGTTCATCTCACTGATTTCTCTAACTGCTTTCTTTTCAAAACAGCTCCCCAAGCACAATGAACTTGGAGAATTCATCATTGAGCATTAACTTTCTACACAGGCTACTGAATTATAAATTGGGCTTTGAAGAACAATCCAAAAAAACTATATATAAACCTCTGAGGATGAAACTTACTGGGGCACTTTCACAGCTTGTTTCTAACAGAATACCACCACCACTGCCATAAATGTATTTAACAGGATTTTGTAGAATTCTACCCCCTGACATAGAAAGTATGAGATTTTTCTCCATTTCTTGATAAGCCACATTTCAGAGACGTGACTGATGAGAGAGGCCAACCAGGTCATACAGTGCAAGTTCTTGTCAGGACAGGTTTTCTTTTTAGAGATTATGTCATTAGTGCTTTGACCAAACAACTTTTAAAGAAGCAAAGAGGCTCTTGACTATTCTTCTCGGGGTCATGCATTGTCGTGCTAACATCATTTCCATAAAGGTTTTCACAACAGCCATGACATGCATCTCCCTCCCTTACCTAACACAGGACAGAGGAGCCTAGCATCCCTGCTTCTCCATGCATTCCATTACGTAGCCATTATTTTCTCCACAACTACATAGTTTTCTATGACCATGATCCCAACCCGATGGCTACTGAAATCAGTGAAAAGATCTCTCACTGATGAAATCAGATAGAAGAAATACTATAAAGGAAGGACTTCCCTTTCCTAGCCAAAAACAAAGTAACCAGTAATATTCCTGGCATAGTTAAATATTACACTGGGTGATCAATGCTGAAGTTCAGCCAATAGCTAGAGCTAAAGTGCCATTTTCCATGTAGACATCCAGTTATCAACACTGGTATAGGTTGACGTAAGTCAGAGCTATATGAAATAACAAATACATTTCATTTCCTGCTTACTGAAAGCTTTGTATTCTCTTTGGGCACTGTTGTGGTTTAACCCCAGCCAGCAACTAAGCACCACGCAACCGCTCCCTCACTCCCCCCAGGTGGGATGGGGGAGAGAATGAGAAGAGTAAAAGTGAGAAAAACCATGGGTTGAGATAAAGGCAGTTTAATAAGTAAAGCAAAAGCCACGCAGGCAAGCAAAGCAAAACAAGGAATTCATTCCCTAATTCCCATCGGCCATCTCCAGGAAAGCAGGGCTCCATCACGCCTAACGGTTACTTGGGAAGACAAACACCATCACTCTGAACGTCCCCCCCTTCCTTCTTCTTCCCCCAGCTTTATATGCTGAGCATGATGTCATATGGTGCGGAATATCCCTTTGGTCAGTTGGGGTCAGCTGTCCCAGCCATGTCCCCTCCCAACTTCTTGTGCACCCCCAGCCTACTCGCTGGTGGGGTGGGGTGAGAGGCAGAAAAGGCCTTGACTCTGTGTAAGCACTGCTCAGCAGTAACAAAAACATCCCTGTATTATCAACACTGTTTTCAGCACAAATCCAGAACATAGCCTCATACTAGCTACTATAAAGAAAATTAACTCTATCCCAGCCAAAACCAGCACAGACACCAGCTCTGGAACTTCCTTTATTTGCAATTATATCACCAGGGGAAGTCTCACAAACCCATCAGAGATACTCAACAATGATCAACGTTGGGTGTCTAATTCTTGACAGGATCCTAAAAACATCTGCAAATCAAAAAGATGGGGGGAGAGGGAGGAGAGTACTCACACAAGTAAAAACTATGGATCATTAAGTGCCCTGTAACTTACTGTAAGCAGCATATTGTATGTCATATCCTCACTGTGACAGTAAGATAGGGAAAGCTAAATGTGAAGATGTATTGATCCTGTGCAACTTCCTCAATGCATTTACATACAAAGAGGCTCTATTTCAATACCAGCAAAGTGTAGACATGATTGCTTATAATAAACTTTATTTAAAGTAGATCAAAAAAGCAAACAAACAGATTAATTCACTCCTCCATCTTTACACTGCTCACATTTCACAGCTCCTATCTTCAAAAATGCCAAGACCTGCAGCAACTACAGACTTCAATTAGCAGCTAGTTTAGGGTTACAGTGGTGAACCTTCCAACACCAAAATACTGATTTCTGAAATTTCTTATACTTTTATTTCTCGGTGTCACAGGACACTGAGTGGAACTAGCTTCGTCAGCAGCACCACAGTGGAGATGGCCAGCTTGAAAGCAGCTACTTTTGTCAGCAGCCACTCTGAGGGTATTAACACCCAAGACTGGTCAAATCTGGACTGTCCATGTCCAGCATTCCATCAGGAGTGCAATAAACAACTGCTATACACACTGTCATGTCTTTTAAAACAAGTAAGTCTCATCCTTCAGAAAGGAATCTTTATTGGATTTACAAAGTTCATTATCAATAATATTTTAATCCCTATGGGAAAAAATATTTAGTTTTGCCTTCGTGATTTGTTCATCACATTATGCCCCTCTTATGTCATTCTGTGTTTTTAATAGTGCTGCATTTTTATTGTTAATGGAAACAAAGGGCTGTAGCTCTATCATTAATGTCAACTTGTATAAAAAACATTGTCCTCCAGAACAGTTGCTTTGGACTTTCTAACTAGGAAAACATTTTCTAATGCAAATAATATTTTATTAATGCCAGAACTCTGAATAATTCTGACAAGCAAACTGCTATTATTTTGTGTATGTGCACGCAAGTGCCTGCCTTTCGTATAGAGGAAAATGCCAGCCAGGTATAACATGCCATTTGAAAGGAAAACAGCTCTAGGAATCAGCAGTATACTAGCTTCTTAGGAATCAAACCTTTCCAAATCCTCCCTATGCTTTTAAAGGTTAGGGTTTAGAAAACGCACATCTGTGTTATCAGTCTTTTATGAAAAGACTTCATCAGTGCTACCTGAAACTAGCTGTTTCATTGCTGCTAATAAAAAATCTAGAGCAACTTGGCCCAGTGGTCCAGCTGTATATCAGCAAAGAGCATTTAGGGAGGGTATGAGACAGATATGGCACAATACGCTTCTGAGATGGCGGGAAAAAGGAAGCGGTGAATCACTGAACATAATGTCTCGTGCCAGTCAACATCACCGGGTCAAACCAGAAAGTTCCCAGTAGGGCAGGGACATGCCCGATGGTGAGAATCTGTGGTTCTTTGAATACCAACAAGTAGTAAGAGACAGAACAACCTAGCAGCATCTAGTCTTTCTTGCCAGGGACTAAGCCTCTGGAAGGCACAGAAAAGTATGTTCCTTATTTAACAGTTGTTTGAAATTTGTTGAGAGTCTTTTGAGGCTTTCTTTTAAGAGCCAATTACACTCTAGAAAAGTAATCTTTTGCTTAAATCAGAGACGAAAAAAATATTATTGTGCATGGTTGTTTAATATGTCTTTGAAATTAGAAACTATGTTTCCGTGTTTTTCTTAAAAGCAAATAAACTTTGTTGCCTAATATCGTTGTCAAATTATGGTGCATAGGGCAATTTTTTAGAGAAAAGGTCAGTTATAGTTGCAAACACAAATTACATTTTCTAAATAATCACAAGATGTAGCATGCATTCAAACAGCAAGTGTTACCAAACCTGGATGGTGAAAGAGTTAGAAGAAAAAAAAAAAGAATTGTTTTTATTATTTTGATGTTTCTGCATAATGTCACAAATAATTTTGTTCAAAAATGTTTGAAAATGCTACACGTAAATTCACTTAGCAGAATTACAGTAAGATCCTCTACTTGATCTTTCACAAAAATAGACTCAGAGTTCCTACAAGGTCTGATTAAAAAAAATACATTGGAAACTTTGCCCTTTCATTGACCAACAATGCTGTATTAAATACTATAGTAGTAATGTCCTTCATGTTTAGCATTTTCCCATAATGACATATTTTTCCCCCTAGAATTTTCCAGATTTCAATTTTTTTTTTTGAGAAAACACACAGAATATGATAGGATCCTACCAAGTCAAGAGAAACTGAACTATTTGCTATGTCTAGATGATTGTGACAAAACAGTATTCAGTCACAGCCCTTTACCTCACTAAGAGGTGACATTAACAAACTCTTCCTGAAATCAGTGACATTAAAGAGGGCTGCTAAGGTACCTTAAACCTTTAGAGTTGGTCATGAAATGCAACTGACAGACAACAGGATACCCACTCTGTAGAAAAGTGATTGATACTGGAGAACAAAAAGGAAACTTCTTCCTATGCTTCTATGTCAAAAAACAGAGGAAAAACAATATGCATTTGGAGAGTAATGAAACTGTAGAAAGATCACTCAGCCTAAGGATGGGGCCGACATCCTTCTCAAAAGAAGGTACATGGGCAACATAGCCGCTAGTGAAAAAGTTCAAAAGAGAAGGAAGAAACAATGGCAGTCCCAGAAACAGCTGACACAGTACTTAGGCTTTATACTTTAAATGAAATTAATTCAATCTACAGCATACACGTTACTGTTTGTGACTGCACAAGCATGTGTTTGACTTGTTTGAGCCAACAGCATTCAAGAAATAAATGGCTGGACCATACAAGACCTTCTGTAGCTGAACCCATACTCCCAGCTAAACCTTTTCCATTATTCTGCACTAAGCTTCAGTTATTGCAAGCTACAAGCTTGAAAGAATAACCGAATGAAATGGTCGTGCTTTCCTCAGTTTTGAGCTTATAAAAATTAATCATGCATGATACTACAATTGTTTAAAACTCCCATATTTCATCCATACCCCAAGCAACATTTCTAGTAATAACGAATGCTTTCCACATCCATCTGATCTCTTTGTTTAAGCAAAAATTTAAGCAACGCTCCCTTCAAAGGAAAGTTAGATACAGTGGATACAAAGATGATGTGCAAAACATCTGTAAGAGGTTTTTTGGTTTCAGTCATATCAGACAAGAAACTGTTCTAGATCTATGGAATAACGGCCCTGATGCCACGGTTTTTCCCGGTCTAGGCAAGCTACCTCACTTCTCATCCAATGACAGAGACACCCAGGTACACCATGATTCCCACCAAGGAAGGATCCTAATCTTCAATAGCTCCGCAGTTCCCATTGGAAACACTCCAGGTCACAAACAACCTAATAAGCACAGTATCAGAACAAACATCGTAAGACATACTTTCCAAGCCTTTATAACATCCAAAAAGCCAGACTCAAAAGGCCATCTGAGTTACTCCCACAACTACTGTAAAAACCTTTGGACTTCTGAATCATCTGCAGTTAAAATGAAAATACAGGTAGACAGAAGCAGAAGAAGAGCTATTAAATTGGGTGTAGACATCCAAGTCTTAAGAGCAAAATCCTGAAGGGACATCACTTTCCTCCAGTTTTTCCACTGGGCAGGACTAGGAGTTAACTTCAAGCGTTTAAGCCATAGGACTGCACCACCCATTTGGGTGGGAGGTCCCATGGAGGGGAAGGAAGTCTGTCCCCTGCATAGATGCTCGCTCCTATCAAAACCTTAATTTTTACTCTGTTTTTTGGAGACTACATTTATAGTAGCATGCTTGGTTTTGTACAAACCACAGGGTTTCAGCTTCAAATTTAACAAGCACAGTGACACCCTGCAAATACTAACACACAGCTACCCAGACCTTTACTCTAAATTCTGTTGCTTCATTTCATTTCCCAACTAAGTCTTCTTTCATAGTCTGACAGTGACAACTAAAATGATGTAGTTAAAGTAATAAACAGGGAATTTTAAGTAGCCTGTCAAAATAAGTGACATTTATATCATCTCAGTCTTAAATTCTCATGCAAAGTTCCATTCAAAGTAACTTCTTCATTATACAATCAAATGCTAAAAGTTACCTTCCCCATTGAAAGATGCTGCATTATCTCTCACAGCAGTTAGTGGGCTCCGCATCATTTCCAGCAACAGCATTTAGTGCTTAACAACAGCTGCTTTTTCATTAGCAAATATGCTTTTCTTGTTAGCAATTAAATTCTTTCAAAAGCACATCAAGTCAACAGAAACCTCTGACATTTTGTTTGCAACCTGCTGAGGCATCAGCAAAACCAACAGGCCACTGACTTTCAAGCAAGCAACACACTTGCTCCAGAGGCTGGCGAGTGCTGTAACTTTAATAGACCCAAGGGCAACACCACCACCATGGAAGGAACTCCCCTTTAATTTTTCAAGGTAGCAGAGATGACCTAGTGATTTTGGACTTCTGCCACTCCAATTAAAACAAAATAAAGAAATGTTTAGTACTACACAATGTGGGACAATTAGAGAAAAAACAATAGAGAGGCCAGGAAAGAAATAAGTGGTAAAAAGAAATGCTACGAGAAGGGGCCTCTACTTAAAGTTTCATTCTTTTTGAAATTCCAGCAGTCTTGAATAGCTCACAAGTGTTGCATGCTAAAAGGACTTCAATTTCTTTGCACTAATAGCAGCTTTAAAACACTATTTACATTGTTTCCTAGGCTCACGCATCACCTCTGAAACACCTCTGAAGCATTAAACATTTAAATCCCCCCTACTTGTAAAAAAGGCAACGTTTCCCCTTCTCACAGAATATCACTGGCACCAGCCAAGACTTCTTACCATTTTTGCTTTAAGCTTGATGTTTATTAGAAGACCAGAATGGGGGCAGGTTTTCTTGCCCTTTGAAAGGTTTTTGATTTGTTACTTAACTAAACATGTTTGTACAGCTTTCTTCGTATCTTCAAGTCCTTAATCCACAAGATGTCAGTTGAGGCAATAATTATATTAATAAATTGTAGACAGTCTAAGAAGAAAAGAAAGATGGAGAGGCATTTGGAATTAACATGCTGTGAATCAGTCCTGCATCATCCTTTGTCAGCGGCATTAGCAGGCTTTTTTTCCCCCCTTCTTGTTGCCTTTTAGTAATAATTTTCACTGCATTTGACACATTTCATCTCACTCAATGCACTGAACCCTAATACAAGAGAACACCAGTTTGTCAAACATACGTTATTTGAGGATGCATATCAGTTAATCTTAGGCAGCTGACATTGTCAAAGACAGCCACGCTGGCAAGAGCTAAAAACGTGCTAGGCAAGGAGGAAAGGGGAATCATGCGAGAGCACAAGCGTGGCTGCTGAGAGACCAGCACCACCCAAAGCCAAAGCTCCCAAATTCCTGTCTTTCAATTCTCCCCAAACCAAAACTCTCCCACACCAGTTTCAAAGCACACATTTCCACTGCTGTTGACAAGAGGAGTTGCAAACCTGAAAAGACTAGTTGTCTGCCTGGCACAGGATCCAGCATCAGGTATTTTAAGAGCAAGATGAGAGCAAGACTCTGTTCTGAAAAGACGTTTTAGTTGTCTATGTTAGTTTCACAGAAGCCTCTGCAAATATTTATGGGTCAAATAGTAGAGCACATGATTAAGTCGTTGCAGCACTAGGGCCAGTATTTGCAATTCGGGATACCCACATTCTTTTGCTGCTATGGACATTACAGAGTGAAGTCCTAAAAAGTTTTTTTAAACAACAAACAAACAAAGAAGCACGTTACAATAGCAGAACTTCTAAGGATGCCAGGCTTTACATTTTAGTGTTTCTTACAGCTGCTTTTAGCAATTTAAAATGGTAAACGCATTCAGCCTTCAACAGGAGGGCCACCATTCAAAAAATGGCTATTTTGGAGATTATACAACATACCTGTGGTGTTTTCTCCCTCTAAGTTCACAGGAGCTGGAGACATGATAAACTAATTATGCTGCAAATCCTCTGAGATCAGTCTCTATTTCTGTTTTACAATTTGGCTCAAATCCAGATGTGAGCCAATATGGAAAATAAATGATTTATTATAAAAACAAAATTCTTATTTCTTCAATTTCCAAGCCTATTTATATTACTGAACATGGTTACCTGAGATTAGGAAAGAAAAATGGAAATCAAGAGGACTACGGTAGAAGTAATGCTATTTTCTACATATATTTAATACGAACCTGCCATTAACATAAATTTTTTAAGAAGTTAAAATAAACCCCCCTCTCTCGCCATTCTGTGAAATTCTCTCCATTTCACGTACTAACACTATTTTGGACCTAGTGACTTTTAAAGTTTCCTGTGTATGTTTTTTTCTATTTACACATTTAACAGACTTAGATGTATAGAAAAGTAATTTATTTTTTTTATTCCCCAACGTGGCTTTAAAAAAAAAATCCCTGAAAAATACAGATAAAGACTCAAATGCAGAACAATTCCTTGAATTACATAACTGATTTCTTCCAGACAAAGGGCTTCACATTGCTATCCTTACTATTCATTTCTGCCATCTCATAAGACAGAAAACGTCTGCTGAAAAGATTCCTTCAAAAAGAATATGTAGAAGTCACTCCCCAAGGTACACTGTTTACTGCAAACAATTACAAGATTTCAGTGGTAATATTGCTTGCTCTTTAATGAGAGACTATTTTATTTACTTGGAACAATTTTTATACGCTACTGATTTCCAGAAACTAGTAACAACAGATACTTCTCCTATTTACAACTTCAAGGTAAAACCATATCTGCCATTCCACAGTGGAAATGCTTCTCAGAAGGCATTTGCTCATTTTGGACCCAACAAAGAACCAGAGAAAATACCACTAGAGAAAATACACTTTGCCCCACCGCATTTACAAGGAATGCTTTGCATCTATAGGACTTCAGGAAGTGACTCACTTTCTTCTCAAGAAAGCGTTAGGTTTTATTTGGGATTTACAACATAGCAATGCTCTAATGCAAATCCCCCAGGAGGAGAGGCAGTAAACAGACATTGGTAGGAGAGAACAGAAGGAAGACCCACCAAACGTTTTGATAGCAATGCCTCTAGTCTGCAGTCCAAGATCTTGAAAAGTTCAGGTTAGAAGGAAAATATTCTGACACACAGCAGCCAGTTCAGAATAAACTGTCTACAGGTTCAACAGCCAACAACATTCATTCAGAAAACTTCGCTGTTTAAGCAGCCAAGGATGTCACTGAGCTGCTTTGTTTCTCACATAGGCAGCCCATTCTGTTCTACAATACTTAGTAGTTCCTTGGAAAACTTTTCTTTTAAAGACAAATGGTCCTAGATCAAAATAATTTTTCTTCAAACTATAAAAAAGAAAAAAATAAGCACCCTTTTCACCTGATCCATGATATAATTTATCTGTTGCACTGGAGACATGTACGTTACAAAAAGAGACAGAAACATTAAGAATAGAATCCAAGAAGCATTTCTTTTTCCTATCCTCTATCTCAAACAGCAGTTTGTAGTCAAACAGTTAAAAAGAAATCATTGCCATCTCTATAAGAAAACACGGCACAAAAACCTTCATCCTGAAGCAGGTCGAGTTTGGAAAAGCGATAACCAAGTAAGCACTGTAGAGCAGAAAGTGGTTTATATAGCCCAACCTCAACTTCATTGTAAGAAACTACCCTCCCAGCAGGCACTGGTAGGACTTTTTATTAAGGAAAAGCAAAGAAAAGAATAGCAGATTTGGGTGGGTGGGTATAAAGAGGATGCAGGGATTTTATTTTACAGTCTTTAGTAGACAACAGGTCCCCTTGTTCCTTGCTCTACACCTAGGCAGTGCTCTAAGTTTTTACAGAAAGAGGAGGATTTCACCTTTTGGAACCAGTGTGGGAGAACAGGGCGTTGGTGATGTACTTAGGAAAAAAAATGGCAGTTCTACAAATGAGCTCTTCCAAGTACCTGACACACAGTGGAACGAATACAAGTCTAAGACATTTAATGAGTGACTCAATAGAAGATCTCCACTTAATTTGAGTGAGTCTTTGAGTCAGTCTTTTACTGCAGACATGGAAGAGAAGAATTCAGGTACACTTTAATCTGGCCTGACCCAAATGGATTACTTCGGAGAGAAAGAAACTGTATCTTTAGCAAGTAGCATACATGTAAAGTATTCAGAACTGTAAGGGAGACACCAAAAGCTTTTTCTCTTTTGAAATGCAGTCAGCATCTCCTCTGTGGGGCTGATGAACATACAAAGTTAAAAGAAATAGAAGAACATAATTAGCTTGAACTTCATTAATACCCAGTAAGGTCATTGTCAATCTGACCAAATTTTATATATAAAATTTCCTCCAAAGGTTATGCCTAGGAGTCTAGATTTTGGCTGTGACTTTTTTACCCCCCCTTGCACAATCACATAATTAGATTTTTCAAAAATATAAACAAAACCTTTCACCACTCCCATGCAGCTAGCTGTGTCAGCTTTAGAACATACGTTCTCTCTGCAAACATGCCAACATCTTGTGATGGATACTCTGACAAGTGCTGACACTGCTATGAAAAACCAATGCTTGGCTACTAGATTCTGTGACAATGCCAGGAGAAAAAAAAAATTACTAATTCTCTTCCTCCCACCTCCGGTGGAAGACAGGGAATTTGAAAATGAGATATTAAAAAACAAAACAAAAAACCAATCAACAAATATCCACAATTAAAAGGAACGTTTAATACTCTAGAACAGAGCTTTAAATTTAGCATTTCATTCATCCTCTAATATCAGGAACCACAATAAGGAAAAAGTCTGCTGATTCTCCTTCAATCAATACAATCCCATAAGAGTCCAAGCTTCAAAACATTCACATAAAATATTAGCGTTATATATTTGCAGTAGATAACCTGAACCAGCAAGGCAATCAATCAATTTTCAATTACTTGTGGCAACTAGATAAGATGATAGTGCACACACTAACAACTGACAATAGTCACCTAATGAGCAGGCTCATGCCTTATGGAAGTCACGAGCCTCTGGGTTACATAATTAGTAATAGCCATTTACAATCATAAATATGTATTTCCTCTTCTGTCTTCACGAAGAAATTTTATTATATGTAAACTGAGATGTGCTCTTCACAAAACCATCCAGCGTAACTTCTTTTTGCAAGGACTATACACTGCCTCTTATGTTATGGGGAGGGAGTTCATGAAATGCATTAGTAAAATTTCAGGTGTAGCAAGAGCATTAACTTATTTATTACTTAGTACATCGCAGCATTTTTACATCCCAGTAGATGTGTTCTGCATAATGCCATACTTACAACATCAAACTTCTGTGTGATGTTCCCCTGGACATCAAGTAAATAAACTTTGCCATAATGCGTTCCCAGTGCCAAAAACTGTAAAAGAGAGAGACTGATTACATAAACAAAGACACCGCAACCAAAACTACAGCACCGCTAAATGAACTCCGGGATGTTTAGCAGATTAATGATTAGGAGCACGGGGCGGGGGGGGAGGGAACCAACCACCTTCTATAGACAAAGCTTATTTTAACTGCACCTAAAGAATAAAACAGGGCTTCAAGCCCATATTACTGTGATAGTGCAAGTTAGCTGTCAGAATGAGTCATGAGGACCCTCATCCACTGACAACTAATGGTGTGTCTGCAGTCCGTACACACTGCCTGATGGACTGTGGCAGCAAATTAAAAATGCAGCATGAAAGCAAGGACCAACACAGACCTGAAATAGTTCCTAGATCCTTTCTGCAGCTTTGTTTCAATCATAATGGTTTCCTTTAGGCTTTATTTTTAATTCTCCTTCATCGTTAACATAAAACCAAAACATTCAAAGACAGCAAAAGGCCACCAGTAAGCCATTGGTAAAATACTGCTGAATTATGGAAGGTCTCTGACAGTGCATTTAAGCACACAGATAAACACTAGGTTTGCTTTCCTTCACATAGTAACACTCCTACATTGAACACTCTCAAGACAAATACACTTTTCTTTGGAAATCTCAGGAGTTTCATTCTAAAAAATAGTAGCAAAATAAAGAAATCTCCACACAAATGCATGCTATCACAAACTTATTTTGATACAAACAAGAAGGGAATTGATTCTGAGAGATCTGCTGTTAATTGAACCATGTGAACTACACCTAAATAGAAAAGGAAGAACTTCGGTACTACTTGATTTATGACAGAGGTTTCTTTTATTCCCCCCCTCCTTTCAGCATTACTCAAATAGTCTAGGCTCCTCAATTCTCTGTATTTCACTGCATGTGAGCATGCTTCATTGCAAACTATAATGAAATGCTCAAATTTACAGGCACTGCTAAGCGTGTCAGTCAGGCAGCACAATCTTTAAAAAATAACCTTACAGAAAGTCAAGGTTTAAAAGGATTTATCAAAATGGAATTGCTTAAAATGAAATTTCAGTTCAGGCACTTAAAATATGAAGCTACATTAAAAGGAGTCAAAAAAGGGAAAGAAGGGGTTCATTAGAAATTCATCCCCTGCAATGCCTTTCACTCCTGCAAGGTTGCCTTTTTTCAGGAAGAAAAAAGTCCCCCGGGTAAAAAAATCAATACTGGTTAATAAAACATCAGGTGTGCAGACATAACTAGGTATGACTATTCCACTGCACAGGCCTGCTTGAATGCACCAGGTGCCATGACGATTAGTCATCCAGTGCAGACAGCAAGCCTGGTGAAAATATGATGCTTTAGCAGTGAAAAGAGAGAAAAAAAAAAAAAAAAAAAGTAATTCGGGGGGGGGAAATTAGTCTGAATACAGAAGCCAGACTTTCAGGATTCCCAGCAAAGTTAAACTGCTTTAATCAGAGGCATGTTTTACATAGTACTATATAATTTTACCAATGATGACTGTTTAGTAGGGCTTTTCCTGCTCTTGCAGGGAAAAAACAAACAAACAGAAAACCCAGAACAAAATAGAAAACACCCTTGCAAAACCTATAACCCAGCTACATTTTTAAGCTCTCTATTGTAAGAGACCTATTCCTAAAAGACTCCAGTACCTGGCTTCTAACAATATTGATCCTTCTCATAAATAGTGTATCTAGTTTGCTGGAAAACTAAAAGTGCCGGGATACTTAAACAGCTTTCCTGTATTGTCACTCTCTGTGACACTATAGTTAAAGCTGTATCTGTCCACATCCTTATAGAAAAACTCCTGTTCATCTCTTGGCTTTCAAAATTTACCTGAGGCTCAGGAAAAAAAAAGGTAACACAAACAGGCCACAGACCAGGAGGAAATGCTTGCCAATTTTCCAAATATCTGTGTAATTCTAAGTTGTCAAAAACATTTTTAAAAGACTTATTGTTTTCATTCGCACAGTTAAAATACAAGCTTCATCTTAAGAGCCTCTTGAGCCATGGCAACAGTCCTTTGAGTAAAAGAAACACAGCGCAAGTCAAACTAGAAATATAGCCAAATAATAGAGACAGATCCCTCAACAATAACTGTTAAGGAGCTATTACTGGCTGTGAAAAATTATACATTCAGAAAACAGCTATTGTGTCTTACATACTAATAGTTACTTGACAAATCATTAACTCATACTTTCAGATGCTCTTCAGCATTTCTCAATATTTTAAAGTGTTATTCAGTATTTATAAAAGAAGAAAACTCAGAAAATAAAGAAGCAATTGTTTAAATCACTAAAGAAACATATGAAGTTTCTTCCTTGTAAGAACAAAGGAATGATTCTTTGTAAAATTTCTTTACTTTGCATTGTTCATCACTTTCTCCCTTTCATTCTCTTGTATGTCTCAAACCTTACCAGTATCAGAGTATGTGCATTCCCTCTCCTTGTTTTTAACATATTGAATCAGGGAAGGGGAACAGGGAAGTGTTAGTATGACACCCCCCAAAAAAAAAACACCAAAGAAAAAAGGAATGTTGTAATTACTTTCTTCCACACAGTATTAACAGAAAATCTGTTGCCTTCCACAGCTGCATATATGCTAAGCTGGCCCCTGGCATGAAAAAATATGTCTTCAGTGATTCAGGCTGTACAAATAAGCACAGTATATGCCATTTTCCTTTCTGAATAAAAGAAAGTTGGGACTGTATCCCAATTCTAGTTCATAATACTGTCCACAATTAAAATCAAGTGAGCATTTTCTCAGTAGCTTATGTAAACATCCCATCTAACAAATCCCTGCACCTTTCTCACCTCATTTTCTCACTAAGAAAGTGCGTGCTGTTCAATGCAAGTTTACCATGAATTTTGTTTATATTAGTGTTGGCTTGCAATGCACCTCTAGATTTGGCAGCACTTCTACATGGAAATATACTGGTGCATTATAAGCACAGATGTATACATAAAACCAAGCAGAAGTTCTATGTCTGCCATAAAGTCACGTAATACCTTTTCATGCACTGTCATGCAGCTGGCTGCATCCTTCTGGAGAATTTCAGTCACTCCATTAGAAAGTCGTTCATATTTCAGCTTAGGTTCTTCTTCACTCTCATCTTCCTAAATTTTTAAGAGTGTAAGGAAAAGGGAGCAAGAGAAAAAACAAACAAACATTTAGAAGTTTATTTTAAATAAAAACAAATTAAAAGATACCCCAAAACTATCACACAGCAACAGGTGAAGATGGATCACTATTATCTCTTAACAACAGCCATTACAATCAAAAGCCAAACTTTCACATTATCATCATTGGAGAGGGCTTGGGTTGTGCTTTTTTGTTACTGATTTCTCTTTTTACTCCAAAGTTCTGGGTGCAAACAAAGACGCTATAGCAGGTTATCCATTCAGCTATAAGAGGCACTTAGCTGATATCTAAAAAGCAGGAAAAAATGTACATGAGTACTTTGTTACATAAAGTTAGTCATTCCCAGTTTAGAAGAAAAATATAAAAGGGATGGATAGGGAAAAAACGGACGATGATAAAATAAACTGTGCCACTGTAGCCACAATTCACTCTACGCTGAAGCATGCGGGTTACAAGGAACTTCAAGACCTTTACAAGATGCTGCACCTCTGTAGGATGGATAGAGACAAAATGCTGTGAACAAAAATAAAAAGAATCCACTAGGAATAAGTTAATTATATAAAATGCACCAATGGGTTTATGTTAAAAAAAAGAGTATAAATATGTTGTTGCAAAACAGTCTGGGAAAAGGATCCGGACACAGCATATTCCTATGGATCACCTATATCATCTGCATGTTAGGAACTTTTTCTGGTAAATACCAAAGCTTTCCTCTCTTTTTTCTTTTCAAGCATATTAGGTGTTATCACCCAATCACTACTTCAATGCAAAGACAGATGATGCATCAAGTGGCACAGAGTGAAGAGAAAGGAGACCGAGCTAAAAAACACAAGCAGCAAATTCATTGATCAAAGAACACCCAACATGTTTATCTCTTAGGAAAAGAAAATCCAAGGTGCAAAATAGCTCTCTGGTCATAGGCATCTATCTGTAACAGATGGTCAACTGAAGTACAATGCCAGAGAGAGATTTCATAAGCTTCAGTTTATATCTATGCATGCATAGACATACACAAACCCATATATATCCCTTGGTCCTCACTGGGAAACAGTATACCTGCAATAATAGTCTCCTACACTCACTGTTAGTTCTATTGAACACATCAACGTTGAGTGTGTTTCCCACATGAAATATGTCTTCCACTCCTAAGCAACCAGAATATACCAGTGCAGTGCTCTAGTAAAGGAGCACCTTTACCTCCCACCACCCACTGCTTTCCAATCCCTAGAACAGAAAATAAAAATGCACAGCATCAGCCTATGGCAGAAGAACTATATTTGTGCAACATTTTCTTGTAGCTAATGATGTGAAAAATAAATTTGGAAAAGATACATGTTAACATGTTAATAAAACATACTTTGTTTAAACTGCCTTTGGAGTACTAAAGCCAGTCTTTCCGAACTTAGACATTACGGCCATTTACCATGCGTGCTACCATCACACACGGTAATATGTACATACCCTCATACAAAGCACAGAAAAGCCATACGGACCTATGGAAACATTCAATATTTAGCCCCATGCTTACATAAATACGCTGCAAAGAGAGGCCCTTTTAAAACGTTATTTGAGAGTTTTATGACAGAATACAAATGAGATTAATATAGGGATGTCAGCAGTCCGTGACGTAGCAGTCTGAAGTGAGGTGTCAAAATGTCCACCAAGAAACAATTTTATTCAGTAAATCTAACACCGAAAAAAGTTGTTATTCGACAGAATGACAATGTCAAATTACAGGGCTGTATATAAATCAGCCAAATTCCTTGTGCCTAGAGATCCTTAATGACTACAGGGTAGAAGGAGGAAGTAAAGTCAAAGAAAAAAGTGTACATGTGATCGGAGGAAGGCGTAAGGAAGTATGCGTCCATTTTACAGCAATTAATACATCACTGCATTTTATACATTGCTTACAAAGATTACACTTGAAATGCATGGGTAATCATTGAATAAATTCATAAAAGTAAAAATTGAACTCCAGTCATCTAGTTTTATAAGATCCCACATGTTGCTAGAGTCTGGACATCAAATGTGCAACCAACGTGAAAAGTTAATTCTAGTCTCTTGAGTAGTTTGCATAAAAGCATTCATCCACGGACCATTAGATAAAGTTACTGTAAATAAGTTTTGCCTGTCTTATTTATGAGTGAAAACTAAGTAATTTTTCCTGCACATGCATATACAAAAAATATATACTTTCAAAAGTCAGTGCACCGAAGCATTCTGCCAGGCTTCAAAAAAAGTAAATAAAATGAAAACTTCAAATATTAGGCACTATGATGTACCCATTTCATGCTTTCTTGACAGGTATCTTATGTTAAGTAAAAGTCAAGCTAAAAGGTGACTTGAAATGAGGTGGGAGGACCTTGCTGTAAACAAAACAAAATGAAAAAGGTGATCTGCAAAAACGCAAGATTTCTCTACTGCTTCAGACTCTACCTCATATATTAAATGCATTTGATGATCTCTTATTCAGAGTATCAGAGTTTAATCATTTTAAAGGTATTTTTCTATCAGGAAAAGCTTTTATGCAGTCTGAACTTCTAAAGTAAACACAAGCCAGTGTTAATAAAAAGCAAATCAATAATTTTTGTTAAATTTTAATAATCCTGAAAACCTACAAATAAAACCATCAGCAGCCTGAGTTGAGGTGACAGTTAGCTGTGTTTCTATGACAACCTAGAGGAATAGTACAAGTCCTGACTTGCAGCAAAGCTAAGATATAAACAGAGTGACATTTACCCCATACAAGGAAACTCATTGCTTTCCTTTTTTAAAGGAAAAAGAAAATGTATTTCTCAACTAACATGGATTTTTACTAAGTGTATGGCACTTTTAATTAGAGAAGTCCTTTAAACCATCCTAGAGGATTCTAAACATTTGAAAAGAAATTTTATAGCACTGCTTCTTGTACCACCGCTTAACACTTCTGTATTTTCTGCCTAAAAAAAAACCCCAAAGCAAAACAAACCCAACAACACTGAATTTTGAAATTCTTATCAAATGTATTAAGAGAAAAAGAAATATATACTGCACAAAATGTGTAAAGCAGTCCACACATGGCAGCCTTAAATTCCGAAAGGGACGGAGACCCACAGAGCTGACAGAAGGAGGAAGCTACCTTTGTGGTGTTGTAAAATAAATAATGACCATTTTTCAACCACAGGAATGCTAATTTGAAACTCAAATTCCATTTAGTTTTCTACTTGCCTTTTACTGCTGAAGCTAGCAGTCAAATTGCTAAAAATATGCTGGAAAGAACCTGGAAAGAACAGGTATCCATAAACATTTCCCATTGAAAGCACATTTCCAATTGATTGAAATACTCTAAATTAACCAGTGAGACTAATACAAATCCCTTCCTACTAAGAGCTCTTCCATTTGTCACCACTGAACTCCTGAACTGAAAACAAATTCCTCTTCCCACACCTAACAGGTCTGAAACTCGCTACCAACTCTTCTTCTGGAACAGATTTACAAAACTGAGGAGAACTGCAAATGTGCAATAAGCTCTCAAAAGGCCAATGCCACTGCGAGGGATCCTCATCTGCCTTTCTGAACGCAGGCTCGCAACCTTCTTCAGATATTCTGCCCCATCTTTCCCAGCTTTGCCTACAGGAACAACTGTGGTGGAATAATAAGTAGAAAAAAAATCTGAAATCAGTCCTCATGAAGAGAATTTCCAGAAGGAACCTGTGGGCAGTTCCCAGAGTTATTCCATTAGCCCACATTTGCTCCTGCAGCAGAGGATCTGCCCACAGGACAGTCTGTCACATGAACTACATGCTCTACTGATTGCGGATACTCTAATTATGTTACGGGCACTGACAGCAAAGTGTCATCCTTCCTGCACAATTTGCCCTCAAAGTTTTTCAAAGCCTTTATGGAAATAAACGGTGCATACATTATAAGGCAAGTGCCCTTCCTCTTTGCTGCACATCTTCTGTCCAGTCCCAGCTAGAATTCCAATTACTATAGGTGGCCATTCCAGCCTTGTTTACACCTGCAAGTTTTGACCCTGCAAAGCATTTAAACTCAAAGATACCTGAGGTCCACCACTCAAGCAATTTCAAAGGAGCTACTCTCACATCCTACTGCAACAAGGCCCCAGTGTCACAGGCCTTCCTAAAAGGCCATGTCTTAAAAAAAAAAAAAAAAGACAAAACAAACAAACAAGAAAACCACAGCTCATTTTCATTTTTTTCATGCTTTCTTTGAAGTTCATGTCGATTTCAGAGATTATAAGAAAAATGTTAAATTAGCTTGTTTCCTCCTAGCTTAAAGGCCATTAAAAGTGCTGTGCCTCTGTTCTATCTGAATAGTTAATGTTTAGGATACATTCTAAAATCTCATTAAAAAAACAAAAAGAAAAAACCCCATTCCGCTGCCAAAGTGCAAACCCAACACTACTGCTAAAAAGCGAGAAGAAGCTGCTTGGCAATTTGTGAGAGTAACTTTTCTTGACATTTAATACGGGCCAGATCTTTGGAAACCCATGTAGAGCCTACTAAGAAATCAGCATTTTTATTTATTTAAACAGTCACCACTGTCACGCAGAAGAAAAAAAAAAAATCAAACTAGTTAGAGCTCCAGAATTACTAGTTTACAAACTATGTGAAAATCTCCAGTAGAACCAAAGAAACCAAGTCCATTTATTTTTCAGTTAAAATAAAGGTTCACAGAACTTCCTCAGTTATGTAAAAATGAATAAACACATCCTTAGTGCTCTGCTGGAGGCAGCTTCACTTATTACAGAAATTCAACAACAAATTTAAAAAAAAAAACAACAAAAAACCCCCCACCCAAAACATTAAAAGACCTCAAGCCCCAGAATGCAGTCTCCAGGGAGAATTACTTACTTCTCTTCTATATGTACAGAAGCACAAAGTACAGCAAAACACCCAGCAGAACTCAGTTGCCAAGATCATGTATTACCTTTTTGGTCTTGACATCTTGACTTGATGAGCATAACCATCTCCAACTGTTAATTTTTTTTATGGAAATCATGTCTTAATCAGGGGGTCGGACTGGTTGTCTCAGTTTTGTTTTTGAGGGCCTGTGGGATGACGGACTGAGAAGGATCTTTCCTCTACAAATCCCCTAATTGACATGGGAGCAATGAGCACTTATCCAAGCGGCTGGTACACCCGCTGGTACCCCTGGCTCCCAGGCCATCCGCAAACCCTTCCTATCACCAGCATTGCCTGGGAGGGCAGGACTGCGCCAGGGAGGCTGTGCAAACCTCAGTTTGGACAAGGGGGCCCAACAAGCACCTTACAAACTTTAGGATAACTCATAAGATTTCCACGAGGAAGCAAGTACTATCTGACAAAAGATACAGCTAAATTTTTTTATTTAACCTTCACCTCATTACCACACCTGGGAATTGCACCACATGGGTCATAATGCCTCCTTCGGCTTGGTAAAGAAATGATGATTATTTTCAGTCTTTACCCTCTCCAGTTCAGATCCCAGACCTTTGTTAGGGCCTGACTATCTCCCTTCATTCAGGGTCGAGATACTGAAGCACTGATTTATAAATGAACGTGACTTTAGGTTTGCTAAACCCCACTCCCCCTTCAGAGAAAATACTCACCTAACACCGAGTCCCTCAGACAAGCAGGTTCACTATTCCATTAGTCTGTCATCTCTAGTTCTCTCTACCCAGATCGTATTTAGGCTAAACGTGGCCCAAATAATCTGGTAATCCTGATGTCCGCACAAGTCTCCATATTCCCCGTACCACCCCAGGAATATCCACGTGCATCATTTCTCACTTCCTGCTTTACCATATTTCACACAGAAATACCTACTTTTTCTAATAGCTGGATGCTAAAACACTGAGACTTCCCATTTTTTTGTACCTGAAGGCAGTAATTAGGCCTGACAAACTGTATAGTTTCTCTACCCTGGAAATAATGCTTCAGTTTAGACACCCTTGCTCAGCCAGGACAACAGGCAGTTTCTTCAGCCTGGTCTGGAGGGCAAGGCAAGATGCAGGCACAGCAATTCTTTACTGCAGCTCTGCAGGGCTGGGTCTGCTGACCGGGCTACCCTGGATTTTGGGATGCCAATGGAAAAGGAAACAAGTGACTCTGCTCACCACAATGTTACATCAGATGGAGATTGAAGAGGGCGGCCTGACTTCAAAGTACCAGTCAATCCCACCTATAATCCAACTATCCAAAGCCAACAGGTTAAGAGTGCTGGCTCCCAATGTAACACTTAATCTCCACTTTTAAGACTGCAGAGTTCTGAACCCTCACGAGCAAGAGGAAATACAACCTAACCCTCCCCTAGCTACCCCCCTCCAAACCTGCTCTGCTTTCACCCCTGACAATCCTCAGATGGACCTTTGCTGATACCCTAACTCTCCTCAAACCCTCCCAGCCTGGACTCCCATCCCAATTTCAACACCTTCCAGTGTGCCTGCCAGGACCCCCAGTTTCTTACTCTTCAAAGCCACCACGTCCTCAGTTGGAAGCTCACTTCCAGCCAGGCAACCCTCATGGCAGAGCAGCTTTCCTTTACCAAGTTTTTAATGACTGCTTACAGCCTGACATGAAGCAGCTTCTTCACAAGACACCAGAACCCAGCACGAAGAGCTCAGCAAATACACTACATTTGGATCCAAGGAAAAGCAGAGTGCAGCTCCCATCCCAGCAGCACACCCACGCCAACTCACAGACACTTGGGGCGACAGACATCAAGACTGACCACTGAGCAAGAAGATTTGCAGACAGTTACCGTCCTGTATTTCCATGTCCTCTTTCCACACCTTAACAGCATAGATGTTCTTCAAGTACATGGAAGGAAAAAGCAATTTTATTTTACTAATTCAGGGTTCACATATGCAAGTAAACACACTGCCCATTTGCAATACATGGAAATATGGCTAGTGAATTAAAAAACTAAGCAAAAAATTCTGCTACAAGTGAAAACGTCACACGGGAGCAACACGACATAACACACACAGGAGTATTAATATTCTTAAAGCAGTTTTAGAAAATATTAAAATGCAAGTTGTAACAAATTGCTAATGTCTGTTGATGAATTTAAGGAAGTAACATCATAATGTCACAACACAGTTTGGAGACAACTTCAACTTCCATCCCAGATCACATTTTAAAGTCCCTGTATTATTTGGTAATAACACATTTTTGTTCTGTTTTTTGAGAACAGGAAAATGAAGAAAAACTCCTAATCTTTATCTACCAAACGTCTTACCATGCTCATAATTTTAAGTATGATAAATTTTAAGTATGATAACACCTTGGTTATACCTGTGATGGGGTAAATAGGCCTTCTCCCCCTCTTCCTTGTTATATTCCCATTTAAGAGTCACAAAACACTCACTCTTCATAAATCCTACTCTTGCCTTATGATTGCAGGCATCAGATTATCACTTGTACTTTAAAGATGCGAGGTAAAAGCTTTGAAACCCATATACTAAGTTGGAATTGGTGTATCATCTATTTGATATAAGAAGGGATCCAAGAATATTTTTTGGGTATTTGTCCACTTCCCTCTATCCCAAAAGCAAACGTGCTTTTTGTTTCCTTACAGCAACTTTGAGTAACCTGACTGGCTATTAACACACGCTGCATTGAGCATGCATGCCAGCAGCATCTTACTCTTCTTCAGCATCATTTGGAAAGCTCACCTTACTTGAAGATGATGACCAGTTCTGGTCAGAAATGGTAGGAGGGAGGTTTGCCTTTGGAAAGTTTCAGAAGTCAAATTTGTCAAAAGATGCAAATTACTGAGGCAGGCAAAGAGGACACATCACTATCTTTGTAAAAGACGTAGTTATTTACTCAAATTTCTTCCATTGTAACATCTGACAACTTCTGTGTTTGCCCCTGATGCTGCCATTTTTGAAGGAACCCACCCACAGGACAACCTATTGCCCGCCATTCTGACATGGGAGTCAGAAAAGCCCCTAGCCCAATTCAGGTTTCTTCTCACAACAACTGGAACCTAAACACTGGTTTTGAAAAATAATTTAAAGAATCATTATTTCTGATAAAAGTAGGTGGAAATTCACAACACAAAGATGTGCCAAAACTTATGTTTTCATTGTTGCAAAAACAGTAGTGGATTGTTACTTTGTATAATCAAGAAACACAAAGTGCAACTTAAAAGCCCATTCAGTCCTTGAAAAGATAACACCTCAAAGTCATGTATTAAAGATCTTCAAGTAGATCTGGTGTCATGGTTTAATTTCAGTCGGCAACTAAGCACCACGCAGCTGCTCGCTCACTCCCCCCCACCCGGTGGGATGGGGGAGAGAATTGGAAGAGCACAAGTGAGAAAAACTCGTGGGTTGAGATAAAAACAGTTTAATAATTGAAATAAAATGATGATAATAATAATATGATAATAATAATAATACACAAAACAAGCGATGCACAGTACAATTGCTCACCACCCACCGACCGATGCCCAGCCAGTCCCCGAGCAGCGGCCCCCCCGGCCAGCTTTCCCCAGTTTATGTACTGAGCGTGACGTCACATGGTATGGAATGTCCCTTTGGCCAGTTTGGCTGTGCCCCCTCCCAGCTTCTGGTGCACCTCCAGCCTTCTCAGTCAGTAGAGCATGGGAAGCTGAAAAGTCCTTGGCTAGTGTAAGCATTACCTAGCAACAACTAAAACATCGGTGCGTTATCAACTTTGTTCTCATCCTAAATCCAAAACACCATACCAGCTACTAGAAAGGAAATTAACTCTATCCCTGCCGAAACCAGGACATCTGGCCATATCTGCTTTTTAAAAAAGATTCCTATGTTCTAAAATGATGCAAACACCACACCTTCCCTGCTGCCCATTCCTAGGTCTTACCCTGCCTTCTTTTAAAAGAAAAAACAAATCCAAAAGCAAACCAAAAGAAAGCACTCCGTCCTCCACAGTTTTGGCAGATATATCCACCTGTGCTGAAGAAACAAGCGACACAGAACAAACAAGGAGAATTATAGTAGAAGAATGCATAACTATTGCAAAGTGCAGCTTCATCATTACTGTTTCTCCATCCCTGGGATACAGTTTCCAGACTTGTGTTCCTGTCTCAATGATAAAAGGCCTACCTGTGCTATTTTCAGGCTTAGGATCCTGACTCAATTTCTCTCAATGCAATCAAATCTCTAACACTAAAGGGATGCCAAGAAAAACTCAGACTAAGGCCTTTAACCTCCAAAAGCCCAGTTTGCTAGGTAGTGCATAAATTGGAACGCAATTTTATTGTAAGTTGTTGTTTTATTTACTGTGCTGAATTTAAATTTCGAGGACTTTACCAGACCCTCTGGAGACTAAAACTTACTGAGAGAACATAAACCTCTTTTCCTCCATTACTTTCATATCAAAAAGTTTGTTCCCACAAGAAAATCTTAACAAAGCAGAAAAAATAAATTAGTTGGTTTAAGAATGAGAATAGCAAAGAGCATTTCATCTTGAAGTCTCTGGTTCAAAAGCAGGTAGAGCAATAGTGAATAAAAGCTAGAAACATCCATGGTCTTGTTTATCAGCCTGCTTAGCCAAAATTGGGGGGGGGGGGAGAAAGAAAAAAATCCCCGAAACCATTTCCTATAAAAAGAGAGCCATATTATAAAATTCCTGATCTCAAGTGACATCCTGAGTAGGTAATTTGCATCTTTGTTGAAGTTACAAGGTGGGCATGGAGGACATATCAATTATCTTTGTAAAAGACCTGATTATTTACTCAAGTTTTGTAGAACACTTGCAGGACAGTGCGAAAGAGCACAGGCTGCTCTATTTTGAACCTATATAAACACAGGTTTTGTGAGAATTCATATAGTTTGGAATAAATGTTACAATCATTTGGAATAAAGACTAAAAACCTATTCAAGTTTCCAACCTGTATGAGAATTAGTTTCTATTCTGCAACTATTGCTACACAAGACAACAAAAGGCATGAAGACTAAACTTTCTAAACCATGAACACACATTTGTGACTTATACTGCTAAAAATATTTTCCCCTAATTCTATGGTGAAGATACAGTAATGTGAGCTTAGTGAAGGAAGTGAAGTGAATAACCTCCCATCCAGTTCCTTTATGATTCCTCATAAGGCAAATCACCAATACTTTCCCAGTATCTGGCTGTAAAATTGTCAAATATGGATTAGCATGGTAAAATTTCACACAGCAGTTTTCTGTTCTCCCCATGCATTTTCCGCAGGGATTTATTTAATACCTTGACCTCTTTGGGAAAATGCAGATATACACCAGGAGCAAGGAATTAAGATGATATGGCTGCCTGTGAATATGTATCAAAATGGGCTGCATTCACAGTATGAAATGACAAACGGATGAAAGGCAAAGCAGAGAGCATTTCATTTCTTCACAAAACTATTGTGGTATACAGAATGTCACACTATATTTGCGGAACACCAATTGAAGATTCACTCCTACAGGTTTGAAGGAGCTGGGCACCAGCCAAGTTGTGAAGCAGAAGTAACACACAGATGACATACTGCACATGAGCAATCATCATAAATTGCATGTTAAAAAAAAAAGTAGTAAAAAGTAGTAAAAAGTCCGTATAGTACAATTTGGTTTCACTTCAACTCCCATCAACTTGTTTTATTTTACTGGTAGTGTTGTGCGTGGCAAAGAACACCTGAAAACTTTCAAATCCATTTCAGTGTTCAAAAGCACAGGATCGGTCCATCCACATCAAGTGCACCATACGTAGGCAGCACAGGATAGGCTGTTTTATCTTCCACGTCCAAATCCAATTCCAACACTGAAAAATCTAAACACAGTTCAAATCTCAATGAAAGTACGCATTTCTACTTGTATTTTCCTTTTGCTGAGTAAGGAACTTGGACAAACATTTGTTTCCCCCATGAACACTACTCAAGCAGCCCAGTTGCCACCTTGTGATGTACTGCGTATGAAAACCCTACAGTGCAGTTTTGGGAACAGTAGTTTTTAAAGTTCACCCACTCACCACAGCTGAAGAGCTAGATGGTAAATAGATTAATTTCTCCACTACTTTCCTTTTTCCAGCCCAGAGTGTTATTCCACCCAGATGAATACATTCAGTGTTTTGGAAAAGCCACATCTGCATACTCTGTTAACATGCTAGCTTTGCAATTGCATTTAATTCATTTAGCACACACAGCAGCTTTTTTATTTTTTATGTATTCCACAACACACAGATGGAACACACATTTCTGGTTAATATTAATAGCTCATTAAATGAAGTATCTAATTTTCACTCAAAACCAGAAGATATTAAAAGAATATAGCAATAATCCATTTTTCCTGCAAGTCAATCCTCTAACAATGTATATTATAATGTTAGTTACTAGTCACTGCAAACTTGTTTTTCAAATTAATGTATGAAAAGATTCCATTTAAACTTCAATAAATAATTTACTATGCTCATCCTACTGACTCAAATTGATAAGTTATTTGCATGATACATTTTCTCATTAATAAGGAGGAGAGCTTTCTATTTGGAATTTATATATCTCTTCCTTCCATTCTCCCCATTTAAAAGGCCAATTTCACTTAAAGCCATGCAGAGGGAAGCAATTTCTCTTCAGATTGCTCAGGTATGTGAAACAGAATATGCTTTTTGAGCATTTTTCTCCCATTTTATATTTTTAAAACAACTGGAAGAGAAAAATGGCAACCTAGTGCAGAGCTATTCAATAATAAGGAAAAGAGGCGTGATGAAAAGAAGTACTTTACCAAAGGTCAGACAGGAGACAAAAAAAAGGCAAGTTGGACTGAGGTACAATAGCCAAATCTACTTTTCAACCATTCACTTTTTGTTGCAATGGTGATGCCTCTTCAAAAGCTACTAGCCACAGAAGAGCTCACTTCTTCCAGCCCAATGCTCCACACTCGATGTTAAGAGAACATTTTGATGGAAACAGAGTATGACAAGCAGCCTTTTTTACCAGATGCTTTATTTACTTGAAACGATTTAATTGCTTTGACCTAATCCAGACCCAACCTACAAGACTAAGATCTGGAGTGCACTGAAAAGGAAAAGAAAACATCAAGGCTTTTTAAGGCTTACACGTTTCCTAACTGTGTTCCTGCTCTGATCAGTTTTCAAAACCTTAAAGAACAAAACCACTACCAATTTCAGTGATAAAAGTGTATCAGTGAGGGATATTTCTAAACCACCATAAATTGTTTGAGCACTGGGTTAACCAAGAATTTCTACAATACTTTCCTCTCTACAAACTCTCATAGAATTTATTGATATCACGTTTAAATAACTAAAAGAATAAACTAAATGAACAAACACACCCCTTTCCCAGGGTGCCAGTGATCAAAGATCAGAAAACAGGCCAAAAAAAATTAAGACCAGGAGATAAAAAAATGGAAGTGCTAGAATGGAAACATATGCAACACTGATGACTAACACACACAAGTACCTAGTAAAAAAAAACCAGCAATGCACATATTAATGCAATTTTTTTTTTAAAAATTATTTTTAATAACTTTTTGCAGAAAATGAACGTCTGCAACCACCTGCCTTGTTTTTTGATTTCCTTTAACAGCCCAACAATACAAAACAAAAAATTTACCCTGTAGTGCAGCACCTACAAAAAAAAAATATCAGTGAAACTCCTTACATAATCAGAGGATCATTTCATGGGACATAGCACTCACTTTATGATTCCAGTGACACTTGTTCTTGAAAAGGTGCTCCCTGTAGAGAAGATACATACTGGACCAGGGCAATCCGCTCATAGTCCCAGCAGTAAATTAGAAAGGAGCAGAAAACTTTAACAAATAACTAACCAAGTTCCAGGATGATAACTTAGCTTTGATTCCCTCATCAAGTAGGAAGGTTCTGTTTTTCGACACATGATGATTTTAATTTTATCGGTACCTCACACTCATAAATGGCGTTTGAAACCCTCTTTGCTTCTCAGAGGTAGGAAACTATTGCTCCTCTTTTTTTTTTTTTTGGGGGGGGAGGCACGCAGGCAAGAAAGAGGCAGAGCATAATTAACCTGTACACAAAGTCTGAGGTTGAGACAGCAGCTGTAGGTCTTGGGACCCTGATGCATGGCTCCAAACATTTTTCTGCTACATGCAAGTTACCTGAAATAACTGTTATAATTTATGCAGACCAGCAATTTTCCAGTGCATATAGTGCAGTTCCAGCATATAGTGCAATATATGCTTTTATCAGTGCAATTTAAGTACCAATGGGAATGTTTTGGGCACTACATATACAGTGAAAACAAAAATAACATTCATCTGACCTCACAAGATTTCATAGTTTAACATAATGAATGGTGACTCCGCCATACTGTGCAACTACAACACACTGTAAATAAACACACTCTATAGCAATACAGTGCAGAGCAGCGTGGAGGTTCAGGGAGACTCAAGTTGGCTCTTTAATAAGCTTTCTTTTGAATTAAGAGATACAAAACCAGTTCCTCTCTTCATAGAATGCAAGTGATTCATGGGTGCATTTCACAATACATGTTGTTGTGTGCACTACTGTACTCTAATTATTCTTTGTTTTAAATTAAAGAAGATCACTTGTTTTAAATTAAAATTTGTTTAGATCACTCACAACAGTCCATTATGTAATATAACAGGATTCTCTCATTAAAAGCAAAACTTTCAAAGACAAAATTACAAGCTGAGCAGCAGCATCACCTTCAATGCAAGAAAAATACCATTGTGCATCTCACCTCACCACCACGTTGCACTGCTACTGAAGAAAGCTCAACTATTTACGTATATATTTATTAGCGTCATCTTATGCTAATTAGCTGGCAAAATATAAGTATCTGCCTAACAGAAAACAGCTTAACTGAGAAAAGTAAGATTTTACAGAAACAGACACATTGCAAGGAAGAAAATTAATTTGAAAACAGAAATTCAGATTTAGGCTGTATATAATTTATGCAGACTTTTTTCCTCCACAGTTTACAAACAGCCAATAGATTACTTTGTTGTCTATTTTTAAGATCTCATCAAATGTGACAGTCCAAGCATGTAGCTCCAGGTGCTGTAAAATAAAATTAAATAAGCCAATGAAACCACACTGTACTAGGACTTTTCAGCCAAAGAAACCTGCTCAGGCTCAGCCCCAAATGTAGCATATTTGATGATTAGACAGGGTTGGGTGAAGTAAAGCAAATAAACTTCACAAGCACAATTAAAAAAACAAAAACCAAACAACCAAAACCAGAAGATACAAAAAGAAAATAATTATGCTTCAAGACCGCAGTAGAATTACTTAGCAAATCAAGTAGGTTTTTCTCTTGAGAATTAAAAGACTGTGTTAGATACACTGCTTCTTCATCGTACCATGGTATAATATATAGCAGTCTGTCTATAAGAAAAGAAAAAGCTTATAATACCCCATACCATATATAAGGATATGAAATAAAACTGTAAGTTGTACTGTAGTTACCAGGAAAGATCTATTACATTTCTACAAGTGCTGACACAAGTAACTACCACTATCTCCACACTGAAAGGTCTGCTTAACATCTGAACATATGCACCATCTCTGCTAATTAACACCTTTGAATTTTACACATTCTGATTTAAACACCTGAAAAGTATTAAACACTTAAGCAGCCTTAGGAACTCCATTTCCTAGGAAGCAAGAGTTGGAACAAAACTTACAATGAAGGGCTCATAGCTGGCGTACATTCCAGACAGTCAATTTTTGCAGACTCCCACATTTGAGGCCTATTATAAAGCTCTACCACCAAATCTGTGTAAATAAGCATCCTGGCATTTGTTAAAGAGCCTGTCATTCAAAACAAACCAAGCAGGCAGCAAGTTAGAATTAGCATCTTATTTATTAGGAGCTACTAAAGGAATGATACTAAAAGAGTTGCTGTATAAAAGGGAATCACTGTATATTTGATTCTTCACTAAGATAACCGCACAGCAGTGTAAAAAATACGGGGGGGGGGGGGGGGGGGGGGGATATCCATATTTTGTTTACACATCCAGTTCAGACAGGGACATCAATTACTCAAAAACAGGAATTTAAAAATTACCTTCCCCCATAACAGAAAAGACTTCTATAGTATAACTTGGATACGTGTCATGTGCCCTCTGAAACCAATAGTAATAATTTTCAATTTTATGGGAAGAATTTAAATTAAGTGCAAGACCAATTGCATATGCAAAAATCTTTATTACTATGATAAGATGTCTACAAAGTCCATGCCATAAATATTATATTTTTTAATGGGTAAAACAGGACACAGGCTGCAAGGATTAGAGTCTCAGATTCTAGTACTGCCACCATAAAATCCATTCCTGATTATTCAAGCTATGAGCCGCCCAAAGAAATCATACAGTTTTATGATCACAAGAGCTAAGAGTGAAGCCATCAGTTCACTTACCTCTGACTATACTTCAAATAATATAAGCAAGCACTGACAACATTTAGACCTTGTGATTCCACCACTATTTTTGGTTTCTATCTGAATGATCATTAGAAATAGTCTAATGAGTGATGTAAACACTAAGATTGTGAAAATTGTTCACTACTTCCTTTAAGTATTTTCTAAACATGGTTTCAAAGTTTCATTTCATCACCTACCTGCGTAGTGTCAAGACACTACAAACTGGACTTACTATTCAAAGGCAACTCATGAAAAGCACTTTCATAGGCATTAGAATGATGACTGGATTGTTCATTAGATCCAACACCTACATTCTCAATATGAAAATTTCCTTTTCACTTCTCTACACATGTGAAATTAACATTAAAAATAGACATTGACTTTAACAAAGGTCTTGTTGAAATTGTATGACTTTCAATTTTGTGAAAGCTGCATAATGCCTATTTTTACTTAAGGTAAAAACAAACAAAACCCTGACAACTGGGCAACCCATTTATGATTAATTCTGCTGTAAATAATTATTTACTATGGGCTGAAATGTTGAAAGGCCATTAAAAAGGCCACTAAAACAAGCTCCCACTTGCAATAGACTTTAAAGAAAAAAAACACACACGCCTGGGCAGGCAAGTATTTGTGTTCACTATGCTGTGAATGTCAACCCTTGAGAGGATTACCATTCTACTAAATACTGAGTCGTTGCCCAGTCATTGTCTATGTGTGCTTCACATCACAAAGCAACATCCAGAATGAAACCATTTCACACTGGGCAAAAAAGTCTGGTCCAGGTGGCTGTTCCACACAGCAACGCTAAAGGGCCAAAGAAATCCCTGCTTCTCAACAGGAATGCCCTACGGTGCCACCGCAGACAGCCACTCATGAAAGGCAGAGGGAAAAAAATTATCCCGCAAGAAACAAAGCCACCACCATCTGCAAAAAGATCTTTTTCAAAATCCACCACAGCAGTCTCTGCAGTAGCCACTGCCTTGGAAATTAGGATTTCTGCCTGCTAAGTGTTTAAACCCAGATCCCAAGCATGAAGATTGGTCCCTAGGTAAAGAACAGAAAATCTTCCTAACAGCAAGTCCGTTAAAGTTTTGGAAGTCTAGGAGCCACTTTCATTTAGATACATAATGGGTGAAAATACTTTGTCAAGGTAATACCCTGCTTTGTATCATCTGTCCTTGCTGGTGGCCACAACTGAAGCTGCTCAACCACCCTTATTTCTTCCTTCCTGTAGCCATCCTAAAGCCACACTAAAATAAAGCATCTCTCTCCAGATCCCTTATGGTTCCTTCAATGATGGTAGGTTTGGACTTAGTACACGACTGTTCAGGGACAAGTTCTTGAACTCTCTGTAGCTCTTCTCACCCCCGGACCACTTTTTCCAGCACCTACAGCAGGGTAGGCAGACCTCTCCAGAACACAAGACAATTTATGACAAAGTGTCATCTCAAGAACAGAGACTCTACAGAACATGATTAAATCTAGACTGTGAAGTTATTAAAATAACCCAGTAATTACTTGAATGTAGTATTACTGTATATATATAAATATACTGAAAATTAAGTTTTCATTTGATCAAAACAGAAGTGCATGCACTTGAATTTGTCTCTCAACATAATTCATTTTACTATAATGGGGCGACTGTGTTTTTTTAATATATAAAGAAGCTTCTAATAGCAAATCACAGCTCCTTTTTAATAATTTAAGCCCAGCTTAACATTCCTTGCTACATAATACCGGCAAAGCTTCTAAAAACAACCAATAAGGTAGTATTTTTCCCCTCCATACTGACAAAGAACTAGCACTGACACAGGTTCAAGTATGAAGCATTTTAAGCAGGCTTACCTCAGATTCATCTGTTGATTCCTCATTAGACCTGGTTTCCTGAAAATGACACAAAGAACAAAGGGAAAATTAGCTAAGCACATACATAACTGAGCAGTATTTCCCCTTTTAAAGCACTTTTTAAAGCTTTATTAAGACACAGAAGACAAAGTGGAAGCAACTCAAAGTTCGGACTTTCCATCTTTTCCATTCATACGCAACTTCTGCTTGCACTTGCAATCTAGGGCCACGCTGACACTCAGTGGCACCAGCTGACTGTGATGCTATTGTCAGTTACCCTAAAAGAGAGAGTGATTGGATCATCTGAGAATTTGTCCCTATGAAAGTTTTCCTCCTTCCAGAAGTGGTAGCAAGTTTTGCAAAGCAACTGCCTGTCTTGATTTGCATGGCAGAATAGCATTCTCAAGTTATCCACAAACTAACTTTTGTATTCAACTATTCAGCTGTTAATATAGGCTTATTTTAAACTTAAATAATTCCAAACCATTTTCCATAGAAATCCAGACTTTCTCCTTCCCATCCCATATCAATGCAAGCCACATGGCTTTCTCCTGCCTTTGAAGCAACTGTACCTTTAAAACATCTTTCTCTGGCAAGACAATGATTCTTACTGTCCTACAAAAAAAAAATTTTGTAAGTCAACTCCTGCTAATCTCTCACCTGTCCACTGAGAAAATCTGCTGATGCAATGCATCCTCAAAGAGGTCAGCAAAATGAAGATTTACTTAACGTATTTATCGTTATCAATAGCAATAAAAGGTTACAACTAATACGCTGACAGCGAATGTAAGCATTTTAACAACAAAATATGATATAAACAAAGAACAAGCAAGAGAGAAGGCAGCATTTCAAATCTTATGAAGTAGTATTTGGACAGTAAGATAAATAGGTACAGAATTTCACCAGAGAAGGGAAAAAAAAAAAAAAGAGCGACAGTTACCAACATTTTAAAGACAAATGGAAAGGGAAGAAAATTTAATGCACTGACAACCAGTGTCATTTTTAGCTTGTCACATTTATTTATTTCCCGTGTTTATAAAATGCAGTGATTGTGACCTCTAGGCAAAAAGCAAATGCCTACCTTTGCATTAGTGGAGGTTCACCTTTAGTGACTATCACAACAGACTAGAGATACAGATGGGGGAGAAGAAAAGCAGCATTTCTACTTGCTACTTGCAACTCAGTGAAGGTGTTACCATGATTACTGCCATCTGTTTCCTCCATTTTACTTACTACAGCCAAGTCCACCTCTAGAACACGCATCCCATAGAAGGGTTATCTGCGTTGTCTGTATTCATGACATGAGTTAGGAAATTGCAAGTAGAAAGAACATGGGAGTCAAGTGAAGATGAAGAGGGAGTAAAATGCTGGCATCCTTTCAAGCTTAGGTTTGACTTTGCAAGCACAACTGTTTGTCCACCAGTCTCACAGGCTCTACCCACAAGATGCAGTTACCTTTCAGGAAATAACAATTTTGTTATGTATAATCTTTGTGCATCTTAAATTCTACTCAACAATAACCAAATAAGGACAGAACTAAAATATTGTGGTATAACACTGTCAGCCTATTGGACAAGCCAGAGCAACACAGGAAGTCCAATGCAAAATATCACCAGATTCCTAATAAAAAACCCTGCCTTTCTCTCCTGAATACCAAGAGTTGCCTACTCAACTCCTTTATAAATTGAAACTATTAGCACTACCATTTTGATATTTTGATACAACTCACATAGTTTGTATCAACAGAAGAATTTGTTTTAAAAAAAAAAAAATCTGTTCTCCCAAAACAAAATAAGGAATTACAGCAAGTGACATTTTTGCTGGTACACGAGTCTTTCTAGTGGAGCTACACCACTTACATTTTTCCCCCCATAGTTCTAATTGCTTCAGCTCTTCAGGAGAGCACAAGTGTAAGGAAAGCCAGTGATGAGAATCTGTTTTGATCTGGGACACGTACCCTGGTATCCCTGCTGTATTCACAAGCCGCTGCAACTGCAGGTACTAAATTTCATAAATGGCATACAAATTCAGGAAAAAGCTTCATGGCCTTTATGTTTTACTGCAGAAAATAACATGCAAAAATTCAGAGGGAGTCTTGGCTTAGGAAAGAAATGCAGAAAATATTTGCTCCCTGAGAATAACTTAGCTGAAGGTGCTTAGAATTGACACTTACCTACTAACTCACTTTGCTAGCAACTTACTATGAAAAGCTTTTTGCCTGAGTTCTCCCACTCGCGCAGGCAAACTGGAAGAGCAAACTGCAGTTATGATTGTCCTGGGGTTTTGTTAGGTTCCTCTCCCCTCCCTCCAAATGCATGAACTGAGAGGATTATCCCCCACTTCTATGTTTTAGTAGCCTCGTAACTGCGAAAAGTAAATCCCTCAACAGGGATTTGTAGATGACCAGAATCCCAAATGATGTAGGAATAGCTGTCATTGGTAGGTCTCAGACTCTAGGGGAAAATCAGCAGTACACTTCAGCCAACTGGCAAATGCTGTTGCTCAAGTAGCCTTAGAAAGGGAACACAGATGAGGAAGCCACAGTAATGTGAAGTAATCTCTCACCATTATAATCTCTCACTTAGCAGATCCAACACAACTTCTCAATAAAGTCTTAAGCTGGCTTTCCAGTGTGATGCGTATAGGGTTTTCCATGCCCTGCCTTTACAAACATCAGATGCTATTCACTATATGTTTAGGCCCATAACTTAAAGCAGCTGGGAGGAGAAAGCCATGATACTTGCATTTCAAAGAAACTGTGCCACCACTCACCTACGCACACAACACACCCATCCCTTTCAGTAGGGGTGTGCATGCTTCCCACAGGAAATAAACAGAAATGAATAAGGTAACTTTCCTATCGTAGTCCAAAGAGAGCAAAACACAGGCTGTTTTAATCTCTTATACTATTAGAGAAGATGAGAAGACTCGTCAGAGTTGGTTTTATCCTGAGAACCCTTCCAAGTGCTGCCACAGTTAAAAACTCGCCAAACCAGGGGATGAAACCTCCCCCAAAGAAGCCAGCCCCTCCCAACAAAACCCCTGTGCTGTGTTTAGCTGCCTGCCGGGTTAAACCACAACACCCTGACAGCTGGGAAAGTGGAAACCAGATGCCAATCTCCAATTAACGCCAACTCCCTTGAGGAAATTCTAAGACTCTCCCACCTTTAGGCATTCAAGACAGAAAAACATCACACAGCTTAGCAGCGTGTCGAAGTCCTGGTTCAGCAAAGAAACATTGAGAAAGTATCTGAAAGGACTGGGAACTTCACTTCTTGCTTTTATTTTATCTTTTTCTCAGGAAGGAGCAGTCTAGGCAGGGAGAGATTTAGGAGGACACCCACTTTAGAGAACCACAGGTCGCAAGCACCAAACTCCTCAAATTTTGTCTCAGGAGAAAACTCCTCTGCTGAGATGAACTTGCTTACATCTTCTGCGCCACTTGGTAAACGCCAGCTTCTCGACCATTTCAGACGGACCCTTCAGCTCTTTAATCCTGGCCCTACAGCGGTGCCAGCTGCATTTCTAAACCCCTCCCTCCCGCCCAGCCCCCAGGTTCCTGCATCGGGTGTTCTCTTAAAAGCGGAGCCCTTCACCGCTTGCGCCGCCTCCCCCGGCCGTCTACCAGGTTTTTAGCCAAAACCCGACAGGCAGCCTCGGGCAGCCCCGCTCGCGCAGCGCGGCGGGGGTGAGGAGGCCTCGCACCGCCGCCTCCGTCTCCTCTCCTCCGCCCCGGCGCAGCGAGGCTCCAACCGCCGCCCCCGACCCTCGCACCCCCCCCCCACAGGGCTGGCTGACGCCCTCTCCCCCCTCACACACGCGCTGTCCCTTCGCCCCTCTGCTCCCAAGGGCCGCCCCGGCCCCGCGCTCCCCGCCGCGCTCCTCGCCCCCTCCGACGGGGCAGTGCCCTCGCGGCCTCTACCTTCTCCTCGGCTTCCGCCATGGCGCTGTCGGCGAGCCGTCATGTGAGGGGCAGGAAGGCGGCGAGGGTGGAGGCACCCTGGGAAATGTAGTTTCGGAGGAGGGTGTGTTTTCCTCTTTTTTTTTTTTCCCCCCTTCCCCTTTTTCCTTCTTCTGTATTGTTGTTGTTGTGGTTGGTTATTTTGGGGGGCGGGGTGGCTCTTGCCCAGCTGAGGTTATGCTGGCTCTGCCTTACAATCTACACCAAGGGCAGAGGCAAGGCTGGGCCCAACAGGGACCACATGTCCCGGTCCGGTTTTCCTTCTGCCCTCCTTAGCTGCAAGCGAGACGCTTCTTTAAGCTGAATTCCTTCGACTCCGTCAGGGAGACCTTTGTAGACCCAGCTGTGATGAGACTGAAGGTGGCCACCACGGTGAATGATGACATGGCCTCTGGTTAGCGGGGGTTTGGGTGTAGTTGAAGCTGAGAGCCACATGCAGCGTATCCATGCCCACCACCGTGTTGTGTACTGGACTGCCAGTTCTCCAGGACAAGGCCCATTTATCGGCGCCCATCTGAGCAGCACTTGGTCGAGCACAGCTCTGGTTTCCATTAGGTCCTCTGGTGAGATGTATAGCAGCCTCTGTCCTCCATACTTCTTACTTAATTTGTCAATATTGTAATTGCCCACACATGCTTTAGTGCGCAAGAAGGATTTTAGAAAGCCTAAATATCTTTCTGTAGTTCTAGGAGCTGCTGCATTTTTTCCTTTAAAACTTTAAACCAAGACCTGAACACCTTGCTTGAACCCAAATTACTTTCTTTATATGTTAAAAATATAACCAAAGCTAAAAAGCAATAGGCAGTACATTTTATCACTCAGGTTTTGCCAGTGGAGCTATTCCAAATCTACGGTAGAGCTACAGTCGCTACCCAGTCGTTACCCTTGGGATCAAAGCCAAGAATTTAAAAATGTGCAGGTCAACTTTGGCAATAAAGAGAAATCTTAGAATACTATACTGGAGCTGGGTGATCATAAGGCCATACAATGAAAGTTGCAGAGAGTATTAGCTTGGATATGAAAATCATATTGTTGCATACCTTTAGAAACTAATAGCCAGAATTTCAACTGAGAAGAGATACAACTGTCCTTTAAAATCACACTGAGAGGTTGACACTGAGGTGAGAGAGCGCTATCAAAGTTAACAGTGTCAGTACAAGAACATACACATATAACTATCATGAATACATTTCATTTGCAAATGACATAATATAAGAAAACCGCCTTTTTTGGTCTGTTACCAGATGTCTATGGACTATCAGGGTACCGTGGCAAAGGAGTGTGTAAATGTCATCCTGACCATATAAGCCAAGGGATATCTACAGAGAAGGAGGTGTTTGGCTGCCGTTGTACAAAATACTGTTGAGACCTCACCTGGAAATAACAGTAAATTTCCAGTCACTTTTGTTGCAAAAAAGGTGAATTCAAACTGGAAGGGGGCAAAGGACCACTAAAAGGACCACAGAATTTAAGGTCTGTTCTATTGGAGAAGACTGGGGAAAAAAAAAAAAAAGGCTAGGCTTCTTCAGTCTAGAAATAAAAGAGCTGAAGAGGAAAAAGAGCTACTAAAATAAAAGGTATGAGATCGAATAGGCATCAGCTATTTTCAGCACATTTAGGCTGGAAATGAGAGGTAGATTCCCATGTGTCAGACAAGTGTGGTCCTTAGAAGAACCTTGCCAGCAAGAAATTTAACTGATTTCGAGATCAGACTTAATAAACTTATATAAGAGACTGTAAGAGATGTTTGCTGACAGCAAACATGTTGCTTACCCAGAGAACTCATTCCATTCCCATTCTGACCTTCTTGAATCTTAGTCCTGTTCAAATCAATGAAAAAAATATCGTTGTTGTCAATGGAGCCAGGATTTGTCCTGTAATATGTAATGCACAGGCTATCTTATGTGGTACTTGAAGACTGTGTATACCTAGTGAAAGGAAGCTGCCAAACATTGTTTTCTCCCCACTTTCAGGGGAAAAAAAACTGCATAGGGGTTTTGGGTTTCAAGGTTGGTTTTCTCCCCCCCCAACAGAGACATTTTGTGCCACTTTTTAAACTGGAATGAACATTAATAACTGACTTTATAAATGCCAAGAAAAACAGAGTGTAAGGGAAAGGATGGCAGATCTTGTAAACTTTGCTATTATAAAGCTAACAGGGCACATTTGTTACAAACAGAGCAGACAAGGAGCAGTTGTTCTTGTTTTCATTGCACATAGAATAAGTGGTATAAACAATGTGATTTACTTACAGTGTGCTACTTATTTCTGGCAGAAACATGCAAAACTAGGTTTTTTTCTTGTTTAGACTTAAGGTATGAATTCAATCTGCCATGATTATAGGTTTTTATTGTGTCAGGAAAATTTAATATGTCGGCATCTGATTCTGCCACCCCTCCCACACCCACCCTCCAAAAGTGCTGAAAGCCATCAAGAAGCAATGACGTCAATGGGTTTAAAATCTTTCAGCACCTCCTGCAAAGCACTCAGCATCCTACAGACTTGGGCCTGAGAACAGCCCAGTCAACCTTTGGAGATAAAAAGCTTAAGCGTAGTTCAGCATAAGTGGAAAATATAGCATTGCTTAAGGGAAGTAAATGTTCTGTCCTGACCTTAAAAACTACTCTGTCTCACTGTCTGCCAGCACGTAGATCTGAAGTTTGGGTTAAGTCAGTTGTACAAGTGGGAGAGGTTTGGGATCCCTGGTGAGATTATGAAAGCTTTCAAGTTTAGGTAGAGCGTTTTGGCTCAGATCCATCTCAAGTGATAGGCTGGCTTTACCTTTTTGTTTAGTTTTAACTTGATTCACCAAAATTAGCACTCTTCGCACGGCTTTTTAAATAAACTTTTTAGCCATACCATGATGCTTTTAATGTTCATAGCGCCTACTTTAATACAGAGCTTCCAGTTGATGGGAATTCTGCAGGACCCTTCTAACAGGATGCTGAAACCCCCATCCAGCTTTCTAAAATTCAACTCCACCAAAAGTTTCTGATTTATCTTTTGCCACAGAAATCAGAATTATCATTGAAACTTGGACCTTGACCAACATTCAGATTCCAAATACTGCTAGAATTTTTATCTCTTGCTTTAACACACTTTCTCCCTGACTACTATGAAACATAACAAGTAGCAAGTATCCATAGTAGAGATTATTGTATTTCAGTCTCCAAGAGCTCTCAGTTGCTTTCAAGTAGGACTGATTCATCCAACAAAATATTCAGCTGGGTTACCTCTCGCCACTCTTGCCACCACTTATTCAGTAAAAAAAAAAAAAAGCAGTATTGTCTGTAAGTTAATAGCATTTAAAAACACTATGCTGGATAAAACATAGCTAATATTGTTGTCAGAACAATAGAAGTTCAAAGGCTTTCCTCTTTCTGTTTGTTTGTGTGTGGAAAGAAACTTGCAAAGGCTTTTCTTTTTCTTTCCCTTGCTATCAAAGAATTATTTCTGTGAAGATACTTTCAATTTGTACCATAGCTTCCATAAATAGAATCTTGAATATGTTCAGGAACTTCATACTTTAAAAAAGTTCCTATTTCACCTGCTAGCATTATATTATTTTGCAGTTGTTTATTTTTTTCTTCTTAATCCACCTCTAAAATTTATTTATCACATTTCTTCCTGAAATAGGTATCAAAACAATGACTATAAAAACCATTTTAATTATAAATTTTTAAAAAATCAAATAAATACAATTTAATGACTTCAAGCTAGATAAACCATGCTTATAAAGCTAAGCTCATATGCAAATCTTCATAGAAAAGTCATTAACAAGGTTATATAAATATCTTTTTGTTAAACACAGTAGTATTGTATAAGCATCATAGTAACTGCCTTCTTTAATTGGAGCTAAAGATTACCCCTGTGTAATTTGCCATATCACCAAAAAGGCAAGGTAAGAAATGGAAGTACACATTACCACTACGTCCCACCACTGCAGCATATTTAAATTAAATTTAAATGATCAGCTATTTTATAAAAATGAGAATGGTAATAATATCAGAAAGATTATTACAAATTCTTTAAAATAGTTGATCTGCATTCCCTGACATTTAAAGACTTTTCCAAAGTATAGTGAAATATTTCTAAATCCTTCAGGAATAACATTTCCCTTAGTCTTTTTTCTTCCTCTGACCCTCACTCCCTGTCTGTGTTTCTTCTGCTCCCTTTCTTCATCTCCACTCTCAGGCAATCTTTATTGAAAGATACCTTCTTGTGCTAGGTAGAGCACACAGAGAAGATGAAAAAATGTGAAGAACAGTAAACAACATAAAGCCAATACAATTATCCATTTATTAAAGATAAACAAGGGCTATATATAAAGGGAGAGGTAGTACAGGACCCTCTTAAAAAACTTATAGTTAAAAATATTAAGGGCCTGGTAAAGAAGGAGCAAGTCTGAAATTGAAAAATTATTATACTACGAGAAAATTTCATAGATCTATAGATTATGAAGCCAGATGGGAATAGCACTGTGATTTAATCTGAACTCCTCCCTAACACGGGCCATGAGATTTACCTGAATTAATTCCTCTTTGTACTATTTTTTTAAAAGAAAACATACCTTGACATAACATTTCCAATTACATAGAACTCCCTGCACTTCTGATAAGTCATTTCAAGGGCAGTTATACTCACTGCTAGAAAAATAAAGAACGCAAAAGAAATGTCTTACCAGGTCAGAACAGTGGTCCATCTAGCCCAGTGCTTGGTCCCCGACAGTGGCAATAAGAGATGCTGTTTGGGGAGACCATTTACCTCTGAGCTCCACTCCTCTTGTCTTACCCCCGCACCTACTGACATGGAATTAGGGATGTTAGAAGGCACATCCCTGACTGCTCCTTCTAGTATCTGTTAACGAACCTGCTGTTGATGAATTTGTCTCTTTTGGACTTGCTGATGCTGCTTGCCTCCACAATCTCGTGAGGTAATGAAGCCCAGAAGTTCTCTGCCTGCCACTTGAAGAAGTTCTTTCTTTTTTTCCTGTTTTAAACTGCGCTGCTATGGCTCTCCTAACAGTTTTGATAAGTGCCCTTAGTTCTAATATTGCAGGACTTGGTATGTAATGGGTTTTCCTTATGCCTATGGCAAATTTAAATTTGTCTTACTTCAGCTTTGAACCACTCCATTATGTCCACTATGGCATTGTCTGTCAGCAACTTTTGAAAGTTCTGTATTAAAAGATTTCTGTTCCCCATGTGAGTACTCGTAGCCTAACATAAATCACTTCGTAGTTATTTGTTAAGTTAAATAGAAAGATGCTACTGATTCTTTCACAAAAGATGTTTTACATCCTACAAATAATTTGTGTGACTGTTGTCTGCTATACCTCCAATCTGTTACCATCTTTCTTAATTTGTGCCTAGTGGGACGTGACTATTAATGTTAAACGAATGCAAGATACTCACCCCTCTTGCATTTATTTTATTATTGTGAATAACTCTACCACTTCCAGCTGTCATTCTGTTTTTAGGATTCCTTCTCCTTCCTAATAGAATTAGAACACTCCTTGTATTTAATTCTTCTAACATTGACTTCTTTTTTTCCTGTTTCCTATAATATGTATTTTTATGATTCGTAGGTTTTAATTTACAGTTAGTGCCACTGATTTTTTTCTCTTTGAAACAAAATATAAAAATGAAGGTCTATACATACAAACCTATAATGGATGCTTTCACGTCTTCCTCAAGGATATTTTGTGTTTTGTTGTCTTGTTGTAGAGTCCTCACTATTCTTTTAAGAGTTCCCAATTCCCATTTATGTGTGCCTCCTAGTTGGTTATTCATTAGTTCCATCTTTTTAAAGCAGCATTAGTGTTTGTTTCTAGTAAGAGCTGTATTCCATGGTCATACATAAATGTAATTTGAGTAATGAGCATTTTCATCAAAGAAAACACTCAAATTTGATCTAATTTAAAACTAACACATAATGGTTAGAACAGTCTTAAGATACTGTTTGGTCCAAGAGTCTCAAGAACAAGCTTAAATTTAATCCCCATGTTCATATTTAGGTTTTGTTAGCTTTTAGCAATTGGACTTCCTTCCTATGTATCAAGAGCTGCTGTCTATCTTCAGAAGTGAGACCAAAGAAAATACATATTTAGGTAGGACCTCAGATCTTGACTCTAGGATTTTATAGTTTTACTAACATTTCTGGAATTTGAAATTGAAAATCCAGAATCCCAATTTCTAAAACTTCAGTCTAGGTTAAGATAATCTTTACAAACTACCTGTCTTACAATGTGACTTTAACAGAACTGTTTATCATCATGTTCATTATGATCAACTGTTTATCATGTACGTCACTGGCATAATGAAGTCCTTGTCATTACTGAATTATCGGGACACTTCTGTCTATATTCTTGTTATAGGTTGCACCAGCAAGAGAGTCCTGGTTCCCACGGTGATTGGTGCACACTGGCTTGAGGCATTACTTTCTTGTGAATTTCCAATTTTAAGTACCTCAAATGATTTGAAGATAGTGTTTCTGTCTGTCAAGTGGGTGTCTTGCATTATGCTGAGATTTTTCATGTCCAGGAAGGAGACACAAATGAACATGCAAAGGCACAAAGCCTTCTGGGGTAGCGCTGGAGGACTATCTCAAGAGGAAGCAGCCACACTTGATGGGGTCTGCCATGGTATTATCAGTCTATAGCAGACCCTGGAGCAAGCTGTCATGGAAGACGCTAGTTTCCTCACTACGGAGGGGAGCCCGGATGTGAAAAGCCACGTGCACAGTTTTGGTGATTGGGGCAACAGGGCACTGGCGATAGAGAGTGAGCCAAGCTGGCAGTATGGACCCATACACAGAATAATTTTGTGCACCTGTGGTCTTTCTATATACAGGTGATATTACCCAAGTATTTTGCTATTATTTTCCTTAGGCTGTTACAAATCTGCATGAATCTCAGTAATATACTGCTGCTTTCACTCATACCTGCCACAGCTGCTTCCAGATACTGATCATGGGTAACCAGAAGATGATGTAGTAGTAAGTTTCCCAACAGCTCTGTCCACCGTGTGTTTCCTTTTACAGAAGACCACCTATTTGAAAAGCATCTTTCCAAATGGCTTACCTAAACTGACACATCACAAAAATCTCTCTTTTCCAAATCCTACTCAGTGACATTCTTCTATGTTACAGTATCTTCTGTATTACAGTGATACACAGACATACCTTGGATATAATTGGTCTACTTGTATTTTAATCTATAGAAAAAGGAAGTTTCAGGATACAATAGAGCGAAATTAATAGAACATAAGCCATTCTTCTTTTAATCTTAAATTTCATGCCTGATGAGGGTTCTTCCATTGTTAGTTAAGAGGCATTCATTAAAAGGGTCAGCAGTAGCAGCATTTGTTCAAGTACCTTAGAGAAGAATTTTACAAAAACAGTGAAGGAACAGATCACCTAAATGTCACTAAATAGTGACATTTTCATCAGATACAATCCTGAAGAAAATGTAATATGGTATATTTATATATATAATGGATAGATGAGTTGTCACTGGAATATGAAGCTTCTCTGTATTTGGCTTAGGCTGCCTCACTTGCTGTGTTGTGAAGACACAGTAAATCAGTTTGTTTATGCCACATCTCACTGTTAAAGATTTGGAGTTCTTTTGGAAGTCTTTTCCACCTGAAACAAAAGCGGTATTCTTTTTGAACTTGTCATATTTTGTATGATTTCAAGGTGAAAAAACTATAGATTACATGTATTACATGTAAAAACCCCTCTCTCTCCACACACCAAAAAAAAAGCCCCTATAAAGTAATATTTTCAGAAGCAGCTGCTTATCCCTGCTGCCAGTGAAGTTGGGAGTTTTATTACTGATTTCAGTAGGAAAAGATTTAGACCAACATTTTATGGTTTTGAAAATATCAACCATTATTCTTCAAATAATTAATATATAAGAAATAAATATTTAAAATATTGGCATATCGATACAGAAAATTCCATTTTCTTTACAGCTGTGTTGTATCTTGCCTTTGACTCTCAGGAGTCAAATCACCAAAGCCTGGTAAAGCTCTCTCCTATTCCTTTTCTTCACAAGTGTAATTTCTGATAATTATTTTCCCTCACTTCTTCTGATCCTCTCTGTTACTGAAGGTTTTTAATGGAGTTAATGTTAAATAGATCACTGGAAAATCTATTTTGTATTTACAGTGAAAAACACTTTTCTTCTTCTTCGTCTTCTTGACATACACTTAACCTCAAGGAAAAATACTTAGCTTTCCACTTACTTAAATAGTGTACATAACGTACAGGAAATGATTGATGAGGTTATCAGAGTTCCTACCTCAGGAATACTGTATGTTTTCTATGCATAATATTCTGCTTATAACCATAGAGCATATTACACTAACATTCTGAAGTGAATTTTCAAGTTTGCCATCTTTGTATATATATTTTGTAATACTGCTTAACTGAGATCCAGAGAGTGGAAGGAAGGAAAGAACTAAAAACGTGAAAAGGGAGGAGAAGCAACATAATAAATTAAGCCACCATTAGACTCCTGCCAAGCAGATAGCTACTGATACAGCCATTTGACAGGTGTGACATAAAATCCTGGTTCCACTAAATTGAATAAGGGTTTTGCCTTTCATCAAAAAGGGGTTAAGACTTCACCCAAATATTCCATGTTCCCTGTTAAACCGAGGATTGAAACATCAATAAGTATGAACACATGAAATTAGAGGCACATAACTGTTACAACAGAAAAAAAAAAAGTCCATGTATTTTCTGATGATGTAAGGTTGCCTGCATTCCCAGTTATTACAGCATAACTGAACCATTTTAATTGGGGTACAGATCCTGCAATTTCGTTCATGAGAGAAGTCCAGTTAACTTTCCTGCAGCCCAAAACATTAAATTAAATGTGTCACAAGCCTGTACAGCCCCTCTAACTGGTGCTACCACTGTACCAAGTTGCTACACTGTTTGAGCAGAGGTGCAGAATGGATCCTGGCCAGCAGAATAAGCCCTTGATTATCTCAATGAACTCCCCTTTCTTTCCAGTTGTGTATGACATTCACACAAATGATCATTTACATTTCAGACCCTTTTTATACTCACGGGAAACTTAAAAAAAAAAGGCCTCATCAGTTTATTGCCATCGGGCCTTTTAATCACAAATTCCTGTACCTATGAGACAACCTCTCCATTTACTGAAAGCACAATCCTCACTGTGTGTTCTGTTTTCTGATGCTCTAATCATAACCTAGCTTAGAAAATTACTCTTAAAACCAGTTCTTTCTTCCATTACATCTTTAGCTGCGTGTATCAACCCGCTTCTTTGCACAGCTATGTTTTCCTTGTCATCTCTTCCCATCCTCTTACATCCTCTCAGGATTTGACCCTCAACCACGTAGCTGAAGTCTGACAGTTCACCCTGGGACAATCCTTGATTATGAAGCAATGTCAGAGTCAAAATCCAGGTCCCTGGGGTGCAGGGTAGTGCCTGTGAGTGGTGCCTGAGGTAATATACAGACTATTTAAGTACGTCCTCTTACCTCCCTCCACCTTGGAGTGGAATACCTTTTTAGTCAAATACTTTCTCAGCGAGTTTTATTTTGATGTGGGAAACATACCTAGCTCTGGTAATGTATCAGCAGATTTCAGCAAATTCAAATGTAGGGCTGTTGATGTTATGTTATCCAAAGGCTGCAGATTTAAAAAGTGTTGTACAATCCACCAACCTCTGACACGGAAACAAAACTAATGAAACGTTAACAGTCCTGCTGAAGTCAATGGTCCCTACTAAGGAAGTGATTCACCTCCAAAGGTTTTAAAAGATATGAGTATTTCATAGGAAAAAAGGCCACACAGCTTTTATACATAGCATTCCTACACAGCATTCCTACAGCATGTGGTTAGAGTATAAAAACGTTAACGAGAAGACCGCCCTCGACAATAGAAGTGGATAAATACAGCTGCCACATGGCAATAATAGGATGATATCCTCCCAAAAAGACATTTTTTGAATTTGAAATAAATTCTTTCCATTCTTCTCATTCTTTAGCCCCCAAGAAGGTATTTTGTGGATAATAACACTTTTATGAGCTGTTGGGTTGGGTATTGAGGGGCTTTACCCGTTGCATGCTAAGTGTGCATAGCAGCAGCAGAATGCTAGTCCTCACCTTCCCACTTCATTTAAGTAGATTTTTAGTACAGTGCTAAGAAGCAGCCTCAGTTTTATCTGTGCCTGGATTGCTGTCACCAGTGATAGTGACAGGTCACCAGCAACACTTCTCCACAGTGTTCACTGCCAGGCCAGAAAATACCCATAGTGCTTGAAAACTGTTATCATCTGTTTGCTTCGTGCAGCATCAGGCACAGCAACTTCCTATTTTTCAAGTGGGGAAAGTGAGGCAAAGAGCAATACTAACTCATTTTAAGCAATTCAAAAAGAAAATCTCTGTTTCCTGATTCCCAGCCTTATGCTTTGGCTACAGGACAGCCCTTCCACCCTTGATGGCCTGCCTCAAGTATTGCCTTTTTCCATTAAGCAAATATTGATTTTGTTCTCCTGCCTGAAAACAGAATAGAAATTAAAAATTAACATGGCTCTTTTTGGTTACTTCATTGTTTATGAATCACTTGGGAACAGTATTTATTAGTTAACTGCTGTTGCTCATCCAATGGGCACTCACAACCTTTTTTCCCCATGGTATGTGTTAAACAGCAGCTATTAAGAATGCCCCTCCATGACAAAGTGCCAGGCTTTCCCTTTAACTATTTAACATCATGCAGACAGTCCAGCCCCCAACATATAAAATAGATGATACAATTTAGAAGAAACAGGACAGGGGCATTCAAAGATCTTGTTATGTATTTTATGAGCATCCGGCGCCTTATTACAATTAGCCATTTACATTGTGGTGGTGACGATAGCATGCTACTTATTTTTGAACATAGATGAGAGGATACAATTTCTGTCTGAAAGAACAGACTTCTAAATCAACACAGGATCTCATTTGAATTCTGTCTAATCCCTTGAAGTAGCTGGGATTAGTAAGAGATGGGGAGGATCAAAGGGTGGTAGGAAAAGATGCAAGTGAACTGCCATGATGAGAGTTGATGGTGGCAGGCACAGCACACTGGAATTTTGAAGGTTTACTAATACATCTAGCACTAGTCCTGAGGGATCAGTATACAGATCTCCTCTGTCAAGTGATACATAACATGTTACTTCAGAGTTTAGTCAGAAAGGGGGCAAAATTACTGGAGTAACAAGCCTAACTGTTATTTCCTAAGGCAATCTTTGTGAGAAAACTTGATTGAGATGGCAGAAAGGGAAAGCCATGGGAGCTGACTGCTATCCTGTGATGTGCCACAGACTCACTAAATGATAGGGGGAGAATTGTTTCACGGTTCTATACCTCAGTTTCCCCATCAATGAAACAGAAGTAACGAAATGTACTGATTGTTGTGAAGTATTTTGATATCTAGAGATGAAAAGTCCTAAGAACTTGAGGCTCAATCCAAAGTCCTTTGAAGTCCTCAGAAGGCCCTTGATTCAGCTATCTTAATTTGCATTTGCCTTAGTCTGCAAGTCACCCACCAGTCTCCTGAAATTTGGAAATGTACCACCCAGCGCATTTCTCGAAGATGGAAAAATATATTCTCAAGTAATCATTATCATTATCTTCAACTATTTGACTATTCAGTTTGAATTTACAAAACAGCAGTGCAATATATGCATTTGGATTATTTGTAATATTTTACAAGATCAAGGTGAAAACTTAGAAGATGGAGAAGGAAAAAACCCAGCATGTTTCCCTGACACCAAAGAACGAACTCTGACAGAAACAAGCTTTTTTTTTTATCTTTCTTCTCTGAAGATAGATGAAAAAGATCAGGAGAAACTATGTCTCATTAGAAGTAAATGCAGTCTGTGGTAATCCATACTAAATTTACCAGGTCATATCTTCTAAGAAGATATTAGGCACCAAAGGGCAGGTAGTTAGATTGCAAAAAAACCACTAAAAGTATTTAAAAGTTGGTGTTTAATTTTTTTCAATATAATAAATGAAGTGGCACAGACTTTCCAGAAGAATTTTAAATCTTTCAGTGTGATAGGTAAGGTGAGAGAAGGTTGTAAGACGAATGACAGTTTTGCTCATTATTCAACAAAGCTCACAACAAATGAAATGGGTGCCTTTAGAACATACTTTGTTTTCTTTTTCTGGAGACTAAGCAGCTTCTTTTTGCTAAAAGAGAAATATTATCTTTATGAAGAAAATCTTTTTCCTAATCAATATTTTTTTAACCTCTGGGTTATTACTTCCTCAAATCTCTTTTTAATTTTTTTCCTCAAGATTGGTCTGTGTACTTTAATGAAAAATCTGCAGAACAGACACATGCTATTGTTCACATTAAAGCTTTCAAAGGTTATTAACTGTGATGGGGCATTACTTGTCTTCAGCACATTTTTCTGTAACGTATCACGTTCTTGGGATGTATGTGTGTGTATATATATAATTGGGAGCGGAAAGAACTAGCTGTTGGCAAAGCAGAAATATCCACACGCTGGTTAAAGTCAAAGATCCAGGAAATACGCCTTCTGTTCTTGCTATGCCACATATTCCCTGCATCTTGTATATGCCACTTAGCTTCTTTCTGCTTCAGCTCAGGTATCTGTTAAATGGGATTGATACCATAGGGACATTTATGTATCTTTCTTGACCACTTCAGAAGCCTGGTGATTAATGGAAACTTTTACATTTATTTTTATTAAACTTCCTGTGATGAAAAATAATTTAACTCTTCAATTTTCTTATTTTTCTTCACTTTTAGAATAGAAAATATGCAGAGCGTATAAGAAGTGATTTACATCTAAAAACCATTATGCCAGCTCGTCATTCTCCAGAAGCCTTTCCTCTTTTCCTGCCAGGTCATTATTTTGCATCACAAAGCAGCTTAAATTCTCAGGAGTACAAAACTCCAATTTACTTCCATCAGGACTTTGACTGTTGGAGAACCGTTGGAGTTAGCCCAATGCTATTTCTTCTGGAGCCCTCCTTACAGATCTAATACTAGTCAATGGGTTTGAATGTATACCCTCTAACCAGATGTAGACCATACATCAAAATAGAGCCTTAGATGTTTTATTATTTCTTGAGCTCTGGCCAGAACAGGATGATGAACACTGTGTTTGAAACTGCTGATGCTATTGAAAAACCCTACAATAAAACATCTCTTGCTATCTTTTGTACTTGATTACCAAGCTGAAAGCAAGATTTTATAATAAATGGCAAATCATGATCACTTTCTTTTCTATGTCTGTCACCTATCTTATTTGGAGAAACTTGGGCAACTATTGCCTGATTATTGGGCTCAATTCCAGTATGCTTGTAAAATTTCAGTGTTCTCTCTCATCCCGCTCTCACGTTATCAAAGTTCTCTGTGCACTCTTCCCTGGCCTCTCAATCCTCTTAGAAGCTACACTCTCTATCCCACAAGAGTTTGGGTGCACAACTTTAATTGAGCCTATATCACAAACTTGATCACTCATGTAAAAGTAGATAGAAGCCCAGTTCTCACCTTACTCATAAACACTTTTAAATTAGAGTCATGTCCTTAACTGCACTGGACCCACTTTTAATTACTAACCAAGCTAAGTCCAGAAAACTGATTGCAGTAGAATAAAGATGAATATATAAGCGGTAATACATGATACAGTAGTATGTGATATCATGAGACTGGACTTAATCCTAGATGTCCTTTCCTAGCGTATCTGCTATGTAAACATGAGGGTTTTTTCTTTTTCTCCTGTTTAATTTTTTTTTTCTTTTATGAGTTTGGGGACTTTTCCAAAGTGAACAATCTTGCTTTAAAATATAGACATAAATAAGGGTACATTTCTTTTTGTGAGATCTGAGCTGACAGAAGTACAGGGGGAAGTTGCTGGCACCGCAGGGAAGAATGTGACATTCCAACTTTATATCCAAACTCTTCTACAAGTTGAGGCTGTTCAGACTAGGGGCCAACCCTCTCCACTTCAAATTGTTGTTTCAGAATTGTTTGTATGTAAGATTTTGGTACTTTTTCTTATGTTTAAGAACTTGATCCAATGCTGTTAAAAGTACTAGAAACTTTCCTATCAATTTCAACTGATGTTACATCATAACAAAAGAGAGTAAAATACTCAGTGGATTCATTTTTCACTCTACAGGTCCTTAAGGTTACTTAATTTTTTAGAGCTTGAATAAATCATCAGGGAGGAAGAAAGTATCTCTAATATTAATGTCAGGGGCAGAATAGCTTTGTTAGCAAAATGTACAGTATCGTTCTTGTTCATGGTGTGCTGAACACATCATTCGATTGAGCAAAGGAAAACTGGTAATGACAGATCTTGTTTTCTAAATATATAATTAAATCTGTAGTGAAACAGGTTCTCCCAGGCAAGTAAATGAATGAGAAAACATTTCATATAGATACCAACAGATATTGTAGCAAACCTCATGCTCCTAAAATTTACAAAAAATGATAATTCCAGAATCCTTCTTACCATGCTTTCTGTGTCACATGCCAGATTCATTTCTCTGCAATACTGACAAAACAAATTATGTACCTCATGGCTCGAGAATGAAGTTTCTGATCTTGTAATAAACATGGCTCAGGAAATGCAAATGGAAGGCCCTTAGCATTATGAAGGTTAAGGCTCCCAGCGCACTGTGCAGCACTACCCTAGCAAGCCCTGTTTTTTTCTTATATGCTACTTACCCTTCCATTTGTACTGCATCTGCTGCAAACACATGGTTATGTTAGCCAGGTGGGCACAGGTTCCATTATAGCCATAGTCATAATGATTAACAGATAACCTAATGATTACCTTTTTTTGCTGTTTTCCTGCTGCATCCTGCTTGGTTTATTTCTGCTCACCTAAAGACTACTACTTCTAGTGTCAAACTGATCACAACAATGCGTAATAAACACCACTATTATCCTTTGGAAGCTTTACTCTAAAGCACAAAATCATGTCTGCTAGTGAATGAATACCTAAGATACAGGCTTACTGAGATTAGCATCTATGTTTTCTTCTAAGACGTTTCTTCAGAGCAAAACAATGTACAAAGTACCTTCCAAGGTCAAGTTCAATAGCAGGAAATCTCCAGCCGACAGAGGTGTATAGGATAACTGATACAGGCACATGCTGGAGAATGAGAATCTGCAATGAGTGAATATCCACCTGCAGCTTTTCCCTCTGAAGCGTTAATACAGGACCACAGGAAGCTTCTGTTTCAGCTTCTCAGGAATTATAGGCTGTTTCTGTGTCTTGGTGGTACATTAAACAGAGACTGAGCAATGCAGATGCATGTGAAGAGCCTCCTTCTGACATGCTGAGCAGTTAAGGGACATTGGCACCTCACAGAGTGGGCCTCAGAGGAAGACATCCCTATGGCTTTTCTAAACTTAGGTATTTTCTGAAATAGATGTTATGAAATAGCTATTCTAAAAAACTATCAATATCTTTTCTTTCCAGAAGCATATTGTGTATGCATAGGAGGTTGAGGAGAGGGGGTGGGGGAGCTCACTAGCCCAAGAAAAACTTTGTGCTATAGCCAAATGTCTTTCAGTATTTATGTTCTGGTTTAAACATACACAGAAAATGTAGACAAATCCACGGGTTAGTAGAGCTTCCAGAGGTACTTCTCTTTGCCTTGCTCAGGGCTGAAGGCAGAAAACTACCCCGCCTCCTGGCTTTCTGGAGCATTCAGTCTGCCTCCTTCCCACCTGAGCGCTGAGCTGCCTCTGACACTTTGGACCCTATCCCTCCACCAGCTTCCAACCAAGGTCTGATAAGTGCAGGGAGGACTATGTTGCAGAGCAACATAATCCAGATGTGTGTACTTGAGCATAGAAGAAGGTCAGACGTGAAAGTCTGGGAAGGTTTGTGCTTTTGCTGATCAAGGAACAGAATATCTGCCCTACTTCTATATCATGCTGTGGTATTCTTTTTTCTACTTGTTAGTCAAGTAAGACTAGCAAGATGGGTCTTTGGGCCTGATCTAAAGTCCATTGAAGTCAATAAAATTAAGTCCTATCCAGTTCCACTCTGACTAATGTTTTAACTCGTTAGGTTTTTAACCTGAGTAAAACAAACCCTGAAAACAATTAAATTATGCATTAAATTTCTACCTTTGTGTGACTCCCTTCTGCTCTTCTGCCACTCAAAAATTTCCAATTCAATGGAATGAGGTAGATTTTGAGAATTAATTTTTTAAATTCCATTCTTTCCTCCACCATTGCAAAATGCAATTTAAGCTTTCATGCATAGAAGTGCTACAATTTACAGAAAGACACTTTTAAAATGCATGTCTCGTTTGTTAATTTATTTTAAATACCTTTTCTGGTGCCATATTACTTTGGCCCTTTGATATTTTAGATTGGAGAGAAGGAACAGCTCTGCAGCAATACTGACTAGCAGAGAGTCTCACTAGAGTAACGTTGCAGTGCAGATGAATTATGAAAACAGATGGTGGCTAATGGCAGCTGAATTAAAAATAACACCATTATTAATCCAGAGGCCTTTCTACAGAACTCTTTACCCATAGATCTCAGCAATTTATAGATAGATTTTTAAACTGAGGACTCTATTTTGCCTTTCAGTCGCAACAAAAGCAGAGCACAGTCCTGGCAACTGTAGGCAGCAGTCTGTGCTCCATCTGTTGTGCTCTACATCAAGCCAGCTCTGCTGGCTTTTGTCAGCAGGTGAGCCGGTGGGGTCATATGTTGAATAAAGTATGCTTTGCAGGAGCGTAAGCCCTTACCACACTGCTCAAGAAGCAGAAGGACTTTGGAGAAAGTATTGCTCCCATAAGCCAGAGAAATGCTTTCTCTCCTTTTCAGAAGAGCAGGAGACCCATATTCTTTCCCTGATCATTACTCAACAAGCTTCATGAAACATAGGAGTGAGGAGACCACGTCTGAGTGAAAAGGTTACACTGGTGGGTTGGGTGACTAACTGGGCACATAGATCTGAACTACCATGAGATGTTGAACTTCTACTGACTTCAGTTTTAGGCTGTATCTGTCTAGATGCTTACATGGTGATACACTCAAAAGCTGTGAAAAATGCTGAAATATTAGTTTTAGTAATCTGGTGCCAGGTACAAGATCTCTGGACTTGCACTACTGTGAGAATTAAAGGCCATGTTTGAAACAAAGGAAGGTCTTAAGCCTCTATATCTGTAAACACAGCTTTATTGCAGGATGTCATTGATGACACTGTAGTTTGTATGTGCTAAACAAACACAGGAGCAGAAGCAGAAAAGCCAAAATTCTGATTCTGAAAATGAGAAGTGACAAAATGACATTCACTATTATGTTATGGAAGCAGCCTGGGTAGTCATTAAAACTAAGACACTTTTAGAGCTAAAAAATGGGTATCATCCACAGGACAGAAAAGATCATGATTCTTTTTCTGAAGTGGTAATAGAAACTTTCTAACCATTTGCAATTTGACTTCAGACATCCATTTTATAATCCTCTTTTCCCTTGGTATACTCTGTACTAAACGCAGAACTGGTGCAGTGCTGATAATGGTGTTTTCTGCAACCTCTAACCAAATTCTAGAATGTGAAAAAAACTAAACTAACTCTGAATCTTGCTGTTAAACTGTTACAGAGATAAGAAACAATTATATGAGATTGTTGTTCTGCCTTTAGAAAGAGAGTATTTAAATTTTTCTTCTGCCATTTACCTCTTTCCTTGATAAGAACTACTTTATCTTGCAAGCATAGAAACTCGTTCACTTAAAGATCATGAAAAAAAAGATCACTGAAAAGTAAAAAAAAAATGTACAAACAAATGAACAAATTAAAATAGATTTTACACTCAGTGAAGTTAAAATCCTGCAATTGAAAGTGAATATATTTCACTAATGCTGGTAAGAATTAGAAAACAAAAGTCCTGATGTTTTCACTCTAAGACTTTTGCGATTTTAATTTTAGTAGCGCTTTTGGTTTTGAATTGTTACTTTAGCTGACTTTGTGCTAATGTTTAAATACTGCAGTCAAGGCAGCAATATAAAGTCAAGAGACATATTATTTTACTGTCCTTGTTCTCTTGTGCTTTTGTATTAGTGAAATCTTTCCCAAGCAACTGACATGATTAGATTCAAAGCTTTTAACTGGTTCAACACTGACTGTGATCACAAATACCACCTTTCAGTTCAGTGTCTTGGACAGTAACTAGACTGCATAGCTGCAATTTCTTTTAACCCTTCGCTGAGGACAGTACCGGAAGAGAAATTTTAGAAGAGATCATCTGTGCAGTCTCCTTCTTTATCTACTACAATATAAAATGTTGGGATATATTAAAAATCACCTGTAAAATAGTTAGAAGGTGGGCCACAGCTTGTCGTTGCTTAAGTGATGCCAACACTGTCTTCTTCTTTGTCTTCCAAAGCATTAAATTACGCAAATAAAAAAACCCCCAGCTTACGCCCTTCAGCATTTTTTCTGAACCTGAGCAGAGTTCATTTCTACTCCAGTAGACTTACAAAGCTGCAGTGTTTGAAAATCAGTCATTAGCAGCCCATCTTTCAGATGACTAGTATTAGCAGTGCTGTCAACACAGGTTACAAATCCTGTTAAGGAAACAAGGGCTGAGTTCCTCTCCCTGCCCCTCAGCCTGCCCGTGAGTCCACCAGACCATTACAAGTTCTAAATGAACAGTTCTGTGCTTCTGCTCAAACCCTGAATATCTATGTGTTTCTTGGCCTGTTATAAGATTGTTGGTATTCAAGATACAAAGTAAAACTGAGGATGGTTATACACAAGGCTCTTCATGAAGGGATCCTAGACCAGACTTTCATAGAAGTGAGCGCTCAGTGAATTCAACAGCGCTTACTTGAAGTTCTGAAAGAAAAAATGCAATATTTTATATAACCAGTTGCTGGAAATATGTTTTATATTTTTTTCTGATAATGTTCTGCCTAATAGAACATATTTACTGTACTAATAAGTTGAAGCACGAACTAAACTGCAAGTCCCCATAGTGTTCCAAAATCATGAGCCAGGACTGTAAGACTGACTTAACTTACAGAAATGAAATGTGCATATGATTATTTTCTCTCATTTTTTCAGGCCATATAGCACAATGAGGTCATATTTTCAAGCTTTCTCTACACATACCAGTATTAGACGTTTAAGTTTTTAGATGAAATCTGAGATTCCCATGCAATAAAGACTCCTGGAACTGGATTTTTAAGGAAAACCAATGATTACAAGACTTAGCAATTACATTTGTCTGTGGGCCGTTTTGCCTGAAGAGCATAGTAAGTGCCATATTAGTTCACACCACAGATGTTTTCAGCAGTGGTTGGTCCTAGGTGTTTAGCAAAATAGTATAAAAATAAGGTACATATAAAGTGATCCTCCTGACTTCCTACAATGAAGAACTTGGTTTGGGTTTGCAACCAGACCACTGTGTTCCACACCCATTATCTTGTACCTTTGTCTTTCATAAAATCCTGTGGTAGTGAGTTCCATAATTTAATTACAAGCTCTTTTTTTAAAGTAGCTCTGTGTGTTTGAACTATGTTATTTGATCATGCCACTTGCTTGTCTTGAGCTCTTGTATTCTAAGCAACAGTGACCAACCACTCTGTGTTCAAGTTGTCCCCATTACATGTGGTTTTGATCTTTCCTTCTCCTATTCTATTCCTTCTTAGTCTTGGCTGGCCTAGCTCTTGCTTTAACTCATACCTCTGGAGTATGGTCCTTAAGAGACCTCACTCCATGAAAGCATCAATGTTTATTGGTACTCAGTTGTATCCACCATAATTCCTCAAAAATCATTCGTCCCAAAGGCACAGGCATTGCAACTTCAATCCCTTGTAAAGAATGTGATGAGTTGTGAAAGTATGATAGCCAGGAAATTACATTTGTGCACCACAGTAATTTTTGGGGGTGGAAAGTGGCTGCAATTGACTGCAGATAGATTCTGAAGTGACCCTATCCTGTTATTTTTATACTCCCTCTTTTCCTCCTCCTCCAAAAATAGTTGGGAATAGTGTCAGCTACCAAGGCAGTTGAAAACATCAATAACTACTTTACCTATCCTGTTGTTTCAGTGGCTTGTGACAGAGGACTTGGGAGCCACTTAGTCAATACCCTAATGGAGATGCCTGTTAAAAATACACTGTTATCTGGTTGGTAGATAAAGAAGATAAAAGAGGAATGTACAATGGAAAATGTTACAACAAATCAAAATGGTGACATTCTACAGTGCCTCAGAGTAAATAAATACACATGAACTGAGGCAATAGGGAATGAAACCCAAAATTTTCAGCAAGCCCCGAGCAGCTAGAGACTTGGATGTTTGGTTGCAGTGCTACTGCCTCAGTTCTTGCAAATTTTTTTCTGTTTTCATTCAGTGTACAAGTGAACTTATGATGGTGTTCTTCCCCTCATTCGCCTCCTTTGTTAGACTGAGAAAATCATATAAAAATAGAGGAAAGAAGCAGTTAATTCTGCTAGTTTTTAATGTGCCATTTTTATGGAGATCTACGTTATGGAGGCAGGGATAGCAGGGAGGTGATGTTTCTGTTGTACTAGTCAGGTTCACCAGAGTGTAAATGACCCTGTTTTCTCCTCATCAGTCCCCAAAAGCTTGGAGTATTATTTGGAGGAACAAATATATGGGAAATTAGCTCCATTCCTGTCCCAAATATCTACCTGTATTGGGTTTGCATGGCAAGGTTTTGGTAGTGCGGGGGCTACAGGGGCGGCTTCTGTGAGAAGCTGCTAGAAACTTCCCCCATGTCCGATAGAGCCAATGCCAGCCGGCTCCAAGATGGACCTGCCGCTGGCCAAGGCTGAGCCAATCAGCAATGGTGGTAGCGCCTCTGTGAGAACATATTTAAGAAGGGGGAAAAAAAACCCTGAGCAACTGCAGCCAAAGAGAGGAGTGAGAATACGTGAGAGAAACAACTCTGCAGACACTAAGGTCAGTGAAGAAGGAGGGGGAGGAGGTGCTCCAGGCGTCGGAGCAGAGATTCCTCTGCGGCCCATGGTGAAGACCATGGTGAGGCAGGCTGTCCCCCTGCAGCCCATGGAGGTTAATGGTGGAGCAGATATCCACCTGCAGTCCGTGGAGGACCCCACGCCAGAGCAGGTGGATGTGCCCAAAGGAGGCTGTAGCCCTGTGGGAAGGCCATGCTGGAACAGGCTCCTGGCAGGACCTGTGGACCCGTGGACAGAGGAGCCCATGCTGGAGCAGGTTTGCTGGCAGGACTTGGACCCCATGGGGGACCCACTCTGGAACAGTCTGTTCCTGAAGGGCTGCACCCCATGGAAGGGACCCGCGCTGGAACAGTTCATGAAGAACTGCAGCCCGTGGGAAGGACTGACGTTGGAGAAGTTCATGGAGAACTGTCTCCCGTGGGAGGGAGCCCACGCTGGAGCAGGGGAGGAGTGTGAGGAGTCCTCCCCCTGAGGAGGAAGGAGCGGTAGAGACAACGTGATGAACTGACCACAACCCCCATTCCCCGTCCCCCTGTGCTGCTGATGGGGAGGAGGTAGGGAAAATCGGGAGTAAAGTTAAACCCGGGAAGAAGGGAGGAGCGGGGGGAAGGTGTTTTAAGATTTAGGTTTTATTTCTCATTATCCTACTCTGATTTGATTGGTAATAAATTAAACTAATTTCCCCCAGTCGAGTCTGCTTTGCCCATGATGGTAATTGGTGAGTGATCTCTCCCTGTCCTTATCTTGACCCACAAACCTTGCGTTATATTTTCTCCCCCTTGTCCAGCTGAGGAGGGGAGTGATAGAATGGCTTTGGTGGGCACCTGGCATCCAGCCAGGGTCAACCCACCACACTACCATTCAGTTTTCAAGAGTCAGGCCTTTTCGTTCCTCACTGATCCTCTTGTCCAAGCTGGACCTACACAGGCATAAGACCTAGCAGACTCATTTCCCTCTACTCAGAAGCTCTGGAAGAAACCAGGGAATCTTCTTGAGATGATCATCATAATCTTAGCTCTGAAACTTGGACTCCACATTCTCTCTCAGCCTCCAATCTTTCACCTTCTATTGCCAATGACTGCTGTTGCCCTTTTTCTTCCTGTCCAACTTCCATTCCCTCAATCATTCAGTTGCCCATGTCCCGTTTCTTTGCCTTCTTGCTTCTTACCCTCCATTCTGCCAAAATTTCTATTTCATTTTTTCCTCTCCGTCCCCTCAGTTTCCTATTCCCAACTTGCCTTCCTTCCAAAACTCCTTCATTTAAAGATCCATTAAAAAAAGGTTAAATGAGATATGATATAAACTAAATAAAATTTCTGAAGATAGATCCAGCTAATAGGATATTCTCACAGCTGCCTCAGTCAGTTTAATTTGGGTGAATGTCTTTCCTTTTTCCACCGTTTCTTTAAATAGTGAGCAATTTGGATCAGAAGTTGTGTCTCAGAAATTGTGTTTCATAATAAAGTAAGTGATATAATGAGGCCAAAGTTCAACATAGTGTGCAGTCCTGATATAAATGACCATAAAAATCGAGATTCTTGTTTTGAATGGCTGACAACAGATGTGGATTCTGTATGGTTTTATTGTGTTAGAAGAACTGCTTCTGCAGTTCTGTGTGGGGCTTCCAGCACAACTAGGGGTTTGGCTGGATCCAGTGTAATGTCAGCTATGTGGCAATGCAGTTAGTTACACATCTGTAACTGCTGCCTTTACATTCGGGTACCTCATTTTTATTACATGTGGTTAAAAAATGGAACCTTTTCTCAAGGGATTTATTTTATTTTTTTATTATATCTTTTTTAGATGTTAAAGTTCTAGAAGTAAGAAATTGAGAGAAAATAAGAGAAAGTTGAGGACTTGTTTGAGAATTTAAGTAAGTGAAGGATTAATGGTACAGTTTTTCAGAACTTGCCACATGAGAAAGGATCGAGGTCTTGCCTATTTTTAGAGTAGCTGCAATAGTGGCCAGCAACAAGTGCACAAGAAATTAAGGATCTGATCTTGGCTTGGTAGGAAAAATCCATTCAAGTGCATTACACTACAACAATACAACTTGGTTCAGACATGATGCAATAATATTAGTATAACATTTTAAAATTATTTTTATTTGTATTTTGCTTTTTTCTAATTATGGGCACTCTTTTAGTCAATGAACAAATGCAGCTGCACAGTGATAATTTAAAAAATCTCCTTGTTCTAATTTTACTGTCGTTACACACTTTTTACAGCTATATTTCTTGACTACAGCAAAACTGGTAAATGTATTGTAGGAGTCTCTACTTGATTACCAAATCCCAGTCAGGCAGAGTCAGGTCACAAACCTCCAATGGACAGATATGTGTGAGTTTTTCAATCAAATCTGACAGAAATTAATTTGAGGCTAACGTTTCCCTTTGAGATGCCTTCTGTGTGTGCTTGTGCACACAATACAAGCTTTTTCCTGCTGGAAGCTCTTAAAGAGGACCTTGATTTTAAGGGAATAGCTTTTCCCTTGCTGAATAGTAATAGGATTTGATATTATATAGGACAAGATCTTTGAAACTTTGATTATCCCACCAGAGAAAATACTTTCATGTAAACAGGTTAAAGCCATGACATTCTTTTTTTTGACTCTGAAGACATTTATCTTGTGGCTTTATTCTGCTTCAGATATTTTATTTTATTTCTATAACATCAAATGCTAACATTATTCAGTTGCTATTGTTTTCTTTGATGTCTCGATAGCAGGTGCTTATTGAACTGGGGTGAAACAGAAATAAAAGCACATGCAGGTGGGTGGGTAAGGCTTTGGGAGTAGACAGAAGATTAGACAAGAGCAATATTCCAATACCAGGGAAGTATCTAGATACAAAATGTATGCTAGATCAAATGGACATGCTCTACACTCGCTTTGGCATCCAGGCTGCTTTCTGTGCTGCCCATCAGAGTTGTGGCCTTCGCCTTGGTCCAGGCTATTTCCTTCCCCTCCCTAGAGTAAGGATGATGCTAACAGAAGGGGTTTTCCATTTTAGCAAGAGGAAAGGAGAGGACCTAGAGGCAGACCATGATCCTCGTCTTCTTCCTACCACCTGCATCTTTTCCATTATGGTAATAAAAAAACCAACTTGGAGCATAGCAGAGTTGCTATGTATGCGAGAGCAAAGAAGATCTGCGAGTCCCAGAAAGGAGTAGCTTTGAGGAGTAGAGAGGTCCTTTAGCTTAAATGAGTAAAGGTAGGGAGAGACAGTTTCCTTCACAAAGTGAAGTTCTTTGCTAAAGTAGTTGAAAGAGAGCGACTGTACTGTGTAAAAGGAGCTGTAACCTTAAACAGATGGGGTGGACAGCACAAAGGCCTTTAATGCCACCCTGTCATGCAGCTCCTTCATGAAGTGCTGTCTCAAAGGGAAAAGTTCATATCATCTGACAAGGTGAGATTGGCTGGAGGCAGGAGACTGTGAGGGAAAACAGAGAAGTCCCATCATAGTCTCCCAGCTCCCATCAACCTGTTACCCATCACAACATCTGGTGGCTCTGTGTTTTCTTATTGATTATTGTGAAACAGGCTAATGATGCTGATCATTGCTAGTTGGATATGGCTAGATGCAGAAAAATGTAGTAACCCAAAGTCTAGCACACTGATGGCACAGAGGCTGGTAGTGATGAATCCTGATGGATCCTGAATTTCTAGATTCTTTCCAGCTGCTTCTTACTTCCTCTACACTGCACAAAACAGAGAATAACAACAGCCCAGCAGATCAGTAAAAGAGCAGTGTACAATACTTTTAATTATGGGACTTGATTTTTCCAGATCTTATTCTAAACAAGCAGACTGTCCTTTGCTGTGGTCCACTGCAGGAACTGGAAAAGTACCAAGGTAAATCCCTCCTTTTTTTTCGTTCTGCCAGGCTTCATGATGCTTGGGCCACATGAGCTGAAAAGGAATGAGCTGAGGGAGGGCAGGTGCTGCTGGAGAGCAAGGCTCTAGGTCCTTAGCACGGGGTCCTGCTAAGGGACCAGCCCTGTAAATGAGTGAGACGGCAGCCTCACTATGCAGAAGTGTGGCACAGGAGATGGCTCTGTGAAACCTGAGAGCAGAGCACTTTATCCCATCTACAGAAGTTCCTGGAGGCTGGAGCTTGTGGCCTCTCTTTCCAGCTCTCCAAAGAGTCCTCCAGAAGAAACTAGGAAAGCTAAGATGCTATGCTAGATATTTCTAATGTGAGGAGGGGAAGGGAAATGGGGAAAAGACATCCAAGAAACAATCTGCAAGGAATTTCAATAAATCAGTTTGTACAATTTTAAATATGAGGGTGTAAAATCTAGTCTTAGACTCAAGTTGTCACATAGGCAATAAATGCTACCTTAATATGTATTTGGTCAGTGTCTGCAACTGTCCCAAATGGCGTTCTCTCTGAAGGCTTATAATGTTTTTACCATGGCCCAGAGAACCATCTCTAACAATCAGGAAGGTCTTCCTGGAATAAACACAGAGGGCTGTTAACCTTAGCTCAGAGAATCTATGCTCTTAAACTGATCTGCTGCCCTTGATCTGCGGGGGAACTTGTACTGATATTATGGGCCATTAGGAAATTGCAATTCTTAAAGGGACTGCTGAGATGTAGTTTAGGTCCTAAACTTTTGGAGAGGGAATGAATGTAGTTTTTACAGTGATTATAAAACCTAATGATTTTATGTAATGGTAATTCCATGGTGTGAATTCTTATCATTCTCCTTTCAGTGTTTTCAGTCCAAGTATGGAAACATTGTGCATTAAAATTGGCACAAGAAACTGATTGAAAATAGAGTAGTGTATTTTTTGTCCAATCTGAAAAATCATAGTTTATAAACTGAAAGCAAAAAGAATGAGAACTACTCTGAATTTTAGGATTCTCTCCATTTCATTACTGATGTGGCTAGCAACATCAACCGCTTATACTTTTTTGTCTCCACCCAAATGTATCCATTGAGATCTTAGAACTGCATTTCTCAGAAATAGTTCTATTTTGTGTATAAAACCGCTTGAGGGAATAAGTTTACAGAGCAAGGCCATAAAGGTCTTCCAGGAGTAAGGACATGTGAAGATAGAACTCATTAAAATCACAGCATGATATGACTTCTGTGACTCACACAAATAAATAATATGGAAGTGTATGGACTTTATGCATGTTTTACTTTACCTTGAAAACCAATGTAGTTTAAACACCCAAGGACACCATAGGCATTTGCTCCACTAAAGATGCGGAAAGCACTAAGCAAGGACTGGCCTGCACAAAACCATGTACATTTGATACAAGTTGATATAGCCTGTGGCATACAATATTAATAATAGTTCTCATTTTTACACTCTGTCCAACTTAATCCAGATCATTTAAAACTAAAAAAAGTTGATCCAAAATGCTTTGCACATGAACATGGGACTTTTAGTCTGGTTCTTTGTATTCTCAGCAGATGTAAGTCAACATAGCTTCATATACTTCAAGAATGCTTCTCAGATTTACCCTAGTTCAGGATTCAGTTGGAAATTACTTCCATTTACTCAATACTCAGTTTTAAATGATTTCTATAGCTTCATAGAGCATATGTTGATACAATGCACTTTTGTCCTGCTCCACTGTCTGCAGATATGGCTGGTTTTGTCATCAGTTCCCTCTTCTTAAATGCTTTTACCTGTTCACTGGCTAAATTCATTCATCCTTGAAAAATAAGAGTGTTCTGCCCTAGCCAGGAGCCTACAGTCTCCACCTCTTCATTACTGGACCGCATTGTGCCATTATCTCAGCTTGTTCTCTTCATGGCTGCTGGCACCTATTTATTTGATGCAGTGTATATCTCATTGCAGGCTTATTAGCATCCATGTCAAGACAATGTGTAAAGACCTTCTCTTTCAAGACTGATGAATGCAAACAAGTAGAGAACAGAACCCATGAGCAATCTGTATCATTTCACTGCCACATTAATACCTCTAACTCTAATTGACAGGGTAATTAAAACCCAAAGATATCCCAAGAAAGCAGCCTGGGTAGCTGCGATCATGCCATGTAAGTGACACAAAACACATTCTGTGAAATAGGATCAAAATGGTTTCTCTGCATTTTGTGTCACCAAAGCAGCTGTCCTGATTATTCACATCCTATTAAGTGTGCTTTAAGTATGTCATAATCAATGAAAAATAGTTGTCATTTCAGATAACAGTTTTGGAATTTCAAAAATAGGAATACCTTCCTTAGGACAAAGAATCCCAAGGGCTTTCCTCCATAAGGGCCCTGCCATTCACGTGCCTCTCACTCCTCAGGTTTGTGACAGTTCAGGGTCAGTCCTCCATGGGAGACCTCTACAGCAGAAACACAGCTTTATTGCTCTACTCTCTCCCAAGTCTCCTCCCATGTGCTTTTCCCAGAATCAGCACCTGTCTCTATTGTCCTCAGTTGCTACCAACACTCTTCCCACTCTTCACCCTCTTTCTAGCTCCTGTGTTTTTTACTCACCATTTCTTCTATCACTTGGGCTGCCCATTGCTCTGAATTGAAGGACCACAACTATGGGAAGAGTGATTTTCGATTTGTAGGCATTGAAATTGTAAGGGACCAGCTGTATAAGTTGAATGTTTAGAATAGAATAGAATAGAATAGAATAGAATAGAATAGAATAGAATAGAATAGAATAGAATAGAATAGAATCGTTGAGTTGGAAGGGACCTACACTGATCATCTAGTCCAACTGCCTGACCACTTCAGGGCTGACCAAAAGTTCAAGCATGGTATTAAGGGCATTGTCCAAATGCCTCTTAAACACTGACAGGCTTGGGGCATCGACCGCCTCTCCAGGAAGCCTCTTCCACGGTTTGACCACCCTCTCGGTAAAGAAATGTTTCCTAATGTCAAGTCTATGGGGCCTGATGGGATTAATTAGAGTACTGAAGGAGCTAGCAGATGTTACAGCAGGACCCCTCTTAAGCATCTACAAAAGGTCTGGGGAGGTTCCCCCAGCTGACTGGAAGCTAACCAATGTTTTTCCAATTTACAAGAAGGGCATGAGGGAAGACCTAGGAAACTACAGACCTGTTCATCTAACCTCATTTCCTGGAAAAATTATGGAGAAGATCATATTGTGTGCTGTTGCAAGGCATTTAAAGGACAATGTAATCATCAGGCACAGTCAACATAGATTCACAAAGGGAGAGTCCTGATTAATTAATTTAATATCCTTCCACGATAAGGTCACCCACCAAGTGGATGAAGGGAAGGCAGCGGATGTAGGGTTTTTTATATTAGTAAGGCTTTTGATACTGTCCCTCACAGCATCCTTCTGGACAAGTTGTCCAACTGTGGGATGAGCAGGTGCATGGTGCGCTGGGTGAAGAACTGGCTGAAGGGCAGAGCTCAAAGGGTTGCAGTGAATGGGGCTACATCTGGCTGGAGACCAGTCACCAGAGGTGTTCTCCAGGGTTTAGTTCTAGGGCCAATTCTGTTCAATATATATATAAATGATCTGGATGCAGGAGTTGAATGCACAGTTAGTAAGTTTGCTGATGATACTAAACCTGGAGGTGCTGTTGACTCTCTCGAGGGACAAGAGGCCTTGTAGAGGGATCTAGACAGATTGGAGCATTGGGCAATCACCAATGGCGTGAAATTGAACAAGAACAAATGCCGGATTCTGCACCTGGGATGAAGTAACGCCTGACACAAGTCTAAATTGGGAGAGGAGTGGCTGGAGAGCAGCCCTGCAGAAAGGGGTCTGGGGGTGCTGGTTGACAGGAGGCTCAACAGGAGTCAGCAGGGTGCCCTGGCAGCCAAGAGGGCAAACTGCATTCTGGGATGCATCAAACACAGCATAACCAGCCGGTCAAAAGAGGTGGTCATCCTGCTGTATTCAGCACTGGTGCGGCCTCACCTTGAGTATTGTGTGCAGTTCTGGGCCCCACCATTTAAAAAGGATGTGGAGGTCCTTGAATGCGTCCCAAGAAGGGCACCAAAGCTGGTGAAGGGGCTGGGAGGCATCTCCTCTGAGGAGCGGCTGAGGACACAGGGTTTGTCTAGTTTGGAGAGAAGGAGGCTGAGGGGCGACCTCACTGCTCCCTACAGCTTCCTGAGGAGGGGAAGTGGAGAGGGAGGTGCTGATCTCTTCTCCCTGGTACCCAGTGCCAGGGCGCGTGGGAATGGCTCAAAGCTGTGTCCGTCAGGGGAGGTTTGGACTTGACATGAAGAAGCATTTCTTTACCAAGAGGGTAGTCAAACCCTGGAAGAGGCTTCCTGGAGAGGCGGTCGATGTCTGAACTCTGTCAGTGTTTGAGACGCATTTGGACAACGCCTTTAATACCATGCTTGAACTTTTGGTCAGCCCTGAAGTGGTCAGGCAGTTGGACTAGATGATGAGTGTAGGTCCCTTCCAACTCAACGATTCTATTCTATTCTATTCTATTCTATTCTATTCTATTCTATTCTATTCTATTCTATTCTATTCTATTCTATTCTATTCTTCTTCCTACCTCCTCCTTTCCCTATCAGGATGCACTGAGGAAATCTCTGATGACATTTCTTCCCAGCCCTGCACTAGCAGAAGGCATTGAATACCCATAACCATGTCCCAGCCTAGGCATTGGCTCTGTCACGTTGTGGAAAGGAGGCATGGGGGTGAGACCTGTGGATCATCTCGAGATAATTGGACCACATGCACAAATTTGCAAAAAAGCAAGTGTGAAGTGCGGTTTTTGAGTGTCTTCTGTGTCCATCCAGTTGAGCTGGGTTTCCACAGGATGGCAAAACCCCACATCTCTGGCACTAGCGAGGTCAAAGATCAAGCCCTCAGTGTGAAGCAGGACGTGCTCCTCAACTAAATGGCTGCAAATCTTTTTGAGGTGAGCAATACCTGTTCATTATCTGTGGATTTTCTTTTTCTCCTTGTACTCATTTTTAAAAATGCCTGAGCTGTTTCCTGTGGAAAAACATGCTAAAACACAAGGGCCTGAGAACAACAGTACTCCCTCAGAGCAAAGGTCCCTCTGGCCCAATGCTCTGTCTCCAAAGTGGCCGACCGTCAATGTCTGAAGGAGAGCATATGAGCAGTGCAAGTCCACTTCTGTCGGGGTCCTGGGGGTGCTCATAGGCCTCAATGGCTGGGACAGGCCTGCCCCAGGACCCCCACCACACCGTCTCCTGCCAAGGGTGCAGGGGACGTGTCTCAGCTCAGCCTGGAGCCTTCAGTCCCTGCCTGAGCCATGTTGTAGGTGTGCCTGTCTCTGCCCCTGTCTCCTGGATGGGCCTGGGACCTGCGCTGCAGAGAGCTGCTCTCCTGGATGGAGCCCTCAGGCCTAGGTCATAGCTTGCAATGCAGAACTCTAGGCATAACATAGCGTAACTATTCTATTCTATTCTATTCTATTCTATTCTATTCTATTCTATTCTATTCTATTCTATTCTATTCCCTGTGCTCACCATGAGTTGAATAACAATGAGGCTGTTATTTGCCTGAAATGCCAGGGGTTTTCAGCTCCAAAAACACTTTCAAGGACACATAACACAAAGGTTACAAGGGGAAACAGGATTTTATTTTATTTTTCTGAATCGTTTCAGAGCCGATGCTCACAAGCATTAACACAATGCGCACGTGTGGCCAGGAGCAGGCTGATGCATTCTTCAGTTTAGCTTGACAAAACATCCCTTGCAGTCTGGCAAAGGCAAGTCACAGAGCTGCAGAAAGTAGCAGCAGGAATAACAGGCCAAGCAGTCCCTGTCTCCTGAAGAACGAGAACTTGAAGAACGAGCATCGGTACCGACCACACACAAAAGAAGAAGAAGGAGAGGAGGTGTGTGGTACCGTGGGGTATTTTCCAAAGTATGACAGGTAGCGATGACAAGTATAGTCTTTGCCTTCCAAAACTTGCTCCGCTGTGTTTCGTGGCCAGCAATGCATGAAAAGCGCTCTCGTGCCTGCCCTGCGCTTGTATTGCACGCAGGGAGAGCTGAAAAGTGGCAGCTCCGGATGGTGCAGCAAGCCTGGAGCCCTTCCAAGCACAGGCTGTTTTGCACAAGCAAGAACCCCTGGGGAAATGGAGCCAAGGGAAGAGCAGAGCTCGCTCCCGCTCCAAACCTGCAATGGACAAGGGAGCCAGAGAGAGCCAGGGCACAAGTGGTGCCTTGGAGGTGCAAGAGCAGCAGGCAAGAACCGAGCCGAAAGGGCCCAGAGGAGCCCTGACAAGGGGCTGTGCTCAGTGCTACAGAGAACAAGAAGCAACCCCCAGGGGCCACCCTGGGAGTCTAGAAAGCTTCCTCCCCCCGGATGCGGGGCACGAGGGCCACCTTCGTGGAGCATGAGCAGCAGGCACCTAGCCAAAATGGCCCAAAGGAGCCCTGGCAAGGGGCCGTGCTCAGTGCTGCAGAGGAAGGCAAAAACCCCCAGGGACACTTGCTAGGCCACCATGGGGGAAAAAAAAGCCTTCCTCCCCCCAGCTGCAGGGCACGAGAGGCCATCTTCGTGGTGCATGAGCAGCAGGCAGGAACCTAGCCAAAACGGACCAGAGGAGCCCTGGCAAGTGGTCATGCTCAGTGCTGCAGAGGAAGGCAAAAAACCCCCGGGGACCAGTGCCAATCTGCCCCGGGGGAAAATTCCTTCCTGACCCCAGCGCTGGCAATCGGCTATTCCCTGAGCACGTGAGCAAGACCTGCCTCCTCGTCCCACAGGCTGGTCACGCCTCCCAGGAGATGCCCAAGCCCTATTCTCCCTCAGCCTGGAGCCATCTCAGGGGCTTCCGAGAGTGGCCAAATGCCCCCAGCCTGATCAACCTTGGGGGCAAGAATCCTTCCCGCGCCTGGCGGGACACCAGTGGGTGCTCCGAAGCGCTGGGACCCCTTGCAACATCTCTGCATCCCATTTCTTATGGCTGCTGCCCCTGGCTCCACAGGGGATGATTACAGTGAGCTCTGCAGTGCTCCTCAAGAAGGCATTCCCTTGGTCTTGCCACTGCCATCCAGCTGAAAAGGCCTGATAGCCTCAGGCACCTGCAGGGGTTAGTGGTTCTTCTCATTTCCTGAGGGGCTGGTGTCTGTTCCCCAAAGGCTGAGGCAGGATTTCCATCCATTAGATGAGCTTTGAACATAGCCCTGTCGGGAGCTGGCCTTGCAGCAGAGAACCTCCAGCAGCCTTGTCCAGCCTCCGGTCTTCCTCCCTCAGCCCCAGCCAAGTAATTCCAACATCTCCTCAAGGATTTCCTCTTGGATGTCTTCGGGCTGCCCCCGGGCCAGCTCTGGAAGCAGGACGCAGGAGGATGCCCCCTTTTATCCTGCCCCGGGGTATTGTGACTGCTGCGTTGCCAGGTGGTGGCACTGTGACATGGGGGTGACGGGGCCCCCCATGCGCAGCCCCGCCCACGACCCCTCCGCCCAGCGTCCTTTGGAGGAAGGCCTTTGGGGTACGGGCCCCAAGGCAGTCCCTGTGCCCAGGAGGCCCAGGGGGCTGTCCCTGCCCTTGGTGGCCATGCACTGGGCACAGCTGCTGGGTGTCCCTGACACGTCCTCTGCCACTCGGCTCCCAAGGACAAACCTCGTGCTGTTACTCTCCTCTCAGGCCATGGCAGAAACCAGCCCTGCAGCCCAGAGACCACCCCTATTAGCCGTCCCCTCTCTGCACCAGAGCTAATGTCCATGAGGCCCCGCAGTGAGGAGGACCAGGGACTTGATCTGGCTGGACACAAACCCTTTTCCTGGGGCGTAAGGGGGGTGATTTCGGCAGCCGCAGCCTGCAGGAAAGCCAAAGTGTAACCAGAGCCACAGGCTGGGATGGACGGTGCCAACAGACCACCATGGAAATAACACAGGCTTTGAAAAACAAGTGAGCAGAGGTGACGCTGGTGTGGTGGAAAGGTTGGTCATTTTCAGACCTAGAACATTTGGATATGTGCCCAAATCACAGCCAGGGAAATGGTGACTCTTCTAAACTGCAAATATAGCCCATTTCTGCTATTGCTGTCACATCGCCTTCTCCCACTGAAACCAAGCTGCACAGCTCCTCCATTAAACACACCCATTGGCCATGTTTAAACTGGATACAAAATGCGCCTCAGCCACGGGGTAAAACAGCTCATTTGTTTCTTTTACCTTTCTGAGAGTTACTTGCCTACCTCGATTTGTGGGAGGATGTTCAGATATTAAACCCTGGCAAGTCTCCTTTTCCTTTAGGATTTAGTATTTGGAGTCCTGAAAGAGTAAGGAAGGTACTGTTCTTGCCATTTTGTACATTGGTGCCAAAATTGGTATGTACCTTCAGACTATGTAAATAAGGGCATTTATACCATAGACATTCATTCGGTTGTGGTGATGCCAGAGGTGAAAGACAGGGGTTTGGCTCCCTCCGCGTGAACATTGCAGAGATGTAGGGAGCATGCAGGATTTCCTCACCACTCCTTACTAATGCACCAAGGGACATTTGCTACTACACTGTTTATGGTGAGGTCGTCTTCTTGGAAAGAAGTCCTGAACTGTTTTGTGTTCTTTACCATATATTTCCTTCCACTTCAATAGCTCTTTTCCTCCTTTGGCCTCCATCCTTGATACCTTTCTTGAAAGTGATGGCAGCCCTCTCAGTCTTTGTCTTGCTCCTTCCAGTCATCATCTTCTTCTATAGGCCCTCCATGCCCCTAACCAACTGCTTAGTCTTTGTCTGCCTTCATCCCAGATGGAATTTGTCTTTCCTGAACCCAAGGAATGAGAAATGTCCATAGTGGTACAGGTGAGTTCTCACCAGGGCTTTGCACAATGTTTGCCTTCCTCGCCTGACACACAAGAACGCATTTTCCTGCATCACATTCGTGGCTCACGGTCACCCTGTGATCTACTCATGCCTCCAGGAACATTTGCCTACTCCAGTGTTTCCAAAGTGGAGCAGAAACTCACGGCGCTCCACCTGACGTTGTGTTACCTATTTCTACCCTGCAGTTCTTCACGCAGGGTTTATTGATGTAGGGGATATCTCTTCTGTCAGAGCTTCAGCTGGTAGGGAGGATGGGAGTTGTAGAACTATACCATGAGACAGAGCTTTTTCTGCCTCATGGATGCCATGAAATCCAGAATATGATGTGGACAAGGAAACCTACATTTCTTGAACGATGGTTTTCTGCAATCTAAATTCAAAAGACCTGACCATGAACTTCACTCTTTCATACATTTGATGACAGCAAAGCATGAAGGGTGGAGACTGACAGATGTGTTAAGGGGGCTTTCACCCATCAGCAGCCTGCTGGAGTCCAGCTCCATGCAGTCATGACCAGCAGATCCAGCCCTCCACCGGCCGGCTGGGCAACAAACAGGCTGTGTGGGTGGGCTCTGAGCATGAAGCTGGTGGTGTCCATCCAGTCACTTTCCAAATGGATGTCTGCCTCCTAGGGAAGAAAATATCCACAGCTGGCATTAACTGAGCTTCCATTTTGGAGGTTTCATTGGAGAAAGTGCCAAATCAGCCCAGACACTGAAAAAGCTACAAGAGGCGAAACACGGGTGGGTCAGTGTGATGCAGTTCGTGGCACTGCTGTCTGTGGGGAGATGCTTCGCTCTCCAGGAGTGTGAGTAAAGGTTGCTGATGATTTTTTAAATGAATTCTGCAGGCATTTAGTGAAGCGGAAGGTTGTTGCTGGTAATGCTGATATAGGTAAGGAGGTGGCTGGCCAGGTGGCCGTCTGACACTAAAAGGCAACTGCCTCTCTTTAAGCATCCCTACGCGCCTGTAAGACAGCTGAAGGACTGAAGATTTTGCTTTTTATACACCCACCTGAAACCACCTGAGAATGTCGGTGTGATGAAATTACTGATGACGTTATTCAGATACAAAGGAACTTCTTTTTTTTCCCTTTAATTAATGAAAGAAACTATGAAAAACAATCTTCTAGCACACACATGGTAGTGAGTTTGCAAAACTGGTGGACTGAGTGCAAAAAGCTGCCAGACTATGTCTGCTCAGTTAAAGAATCTCAAAATCTTGATAGATAGCTGTAGAGAGCTGCTCTCCTGGATGGACCCCTCAGACCAAGCTTTTCTCCAGCCCTGCCTTCTGAATGGACATGGGAGCCATGATGCAGCCCTGTCTCCAGGCCTGTTTCCAACTGTATCTCGTGTTACTCACAGCCAGTACCCCTGGCTGGACCCTGGTCCTGGCTATCCCCTTGCTGTGTCAGGGGCTGTTGATGGAGCGGGTTACCAGCCGCTGGCTCTCCCCACCTGGGCCAGAGCCTGCAGGATGGTGTCCCGTCGGTGAGAGGATGGCCTGTGCCAGGGCAACCAGCAGCTAGCTCCTGGCTCGCCTGCCTTCAGTGAGCAGCTGGCCCTTGCTGCTCCCTGACAACCTCCTTGCATAGCCTCATCCTCCAACATTTTGCAGCTCTTAGGCACTTCCTAAGCCACAGGGTATCAAAGTATTCAGCGACCCATCAGTGGATTGCCTTCCATGAACCTATCCTGCCTCACCGTGTAAGATTCTGGTTTGCGTGTGCCCAAACTGTAGACAGAAACCGATCCTCAGCAGCTCTCTGAGCATTAAAGGCTGGCAAAGAGTCATAAATATCTTAAAGCAAGAAAATATTAGGCAAACTTAAATATAGGTTTTGCTATTAACTGCATTTATCATAATTGTCATCACTTAATGACTTTCCCATATCCATAAGCAATTAACACAGTTTACTGATGGATGAAACAAACCCAGGAACAATTAGTACGTGGCAGCCCTTTCAGTAGCTCAAACCGATCACGTTTTCACTCCTGATCCTGTGCAATACACAACAGGATATAAAGTGTGTAATGAAACGATGTGAACTGACTATCAGAAGATCAAACATACCTCACTGCAAGATGTCCCAATGTAATGCCAAGAAGTAGCTCTCCATATATAGCATACCTTTGTTCGACACACGAAATATTCAAACATCACCTAAAGTGCTTGGAGCAAGAGAAAAACAGGTATATGGGTACATCATTTTACTTGGGCTTTTCTTTTTTCTTCATGGGAGAGAGGCATCTACTTAGGAGTTGGGGATCTAAGGGATATGTAGTGTGTAGGAAATGTGTACTTTCACTGGCACTACCCACCCCTCCTACCACATCCACATCCACTCTTCCTTTTGTCTCTGATGATGCTGTCACTCCATTGTGTTGTGTTGAAGGGGGAGTAGCGGCTATGCAAGACGAGCCGTTTACAGCTCAAATAAATTAAAGCAAAGGTATCATTGAATAAGAAGTTAATCATCATCACACACGCTGTGAAACTACCTGCTTTTCCCTGTTGATGTGGTAAGAGCATTACTGCTCTAAAGAGTTATACAGCTAATGCTGCGACTCATTAATAAATTCCTATTATTCAATGAACAGAAAAATATACCTTATTTTTTGATGTTTCTGCTGTCCTTGTCAATGCCATGTTCTAAATCCTGCCAAAGATTTTGCAAAAATTTTGGAAAAAGACAATTCCCTTCACTGTAAGAATCATCTTTTTGCTCATTCGTACTTCTTGACTGCCTTACTTGAATGATGTTAGTTCACCCAAATGTAGTCTGTTCTTCACATGATGTAAATCTCCATTATTGTCCATACTATATCCAATAAGGAGACAGCTTAAAAAGCCAGATACTGCAGAAGAAACCATGAGACGTAAGGAATGTGGTTTTATTAGACTGCTGTAGTTAATAACACATCTGGGAAGTATATTCTTAAACCTTACCCAGTCAATATCACCCTTTCTTGCTAATCCATCTTGCCTCTTGGCATGTTTTTCCTCCACAATTCCATTTCACCTGGGAGAGGTGTGACATTAGCTTGTCATCTGACTAACTAGGTTCCAGCATCACTGCTGTAATCACCTCCCATCACTTTACATAAGAGTAGAAGAGGAAGCTGCTGTCTCTTCACTATGTAGATAAGAGGAATCACAGTCCCATTTCCTAGATTTTTTTTAAGGGAGTGCCCTCCATCTTATATAAATTCTGGTTTAATCAGGAACCTGGAAGACGTGTTGAACAATTGTCCTCCCTGAGACACAAAAATAAGTTTTCGACCAAACCAGCTTGTTATATCTAGCAGGAAAGGGGGAGAATTTATTCCCACCTTCCCAAGGATACAAAGCATGACAGCAAGCCTCTTTTCTCTAAAATAACAAAGAGAAAGAAAGTTCTTCTGCAGAAATTTTCTTTAGACAGTGCAGGGTAGTGCTGTGGGAAAGGGAGCCGTCCCACTGGCTGCACAGGAATGAGTAAAATGTAGATTATGCTTAGGCCTTGTTCCAGCAATTTAAGCACAGAATCATCTTCTTTTCTCTAATTTCCTTTCCGTGATATAGCCAAGCGCTTACGAAGGGAAGGAAGTACAGTCCTTGAAGTGAGTGAGTATGTCCTAGTAGTTCAGTTTTTGAAAAGTGAAGCTCTGGGGGAGTGGAAGGGACCCAGAAATTATGCATTAATAGAATCTAGAGGAGCAGAAATTAGAAGTAGCAGGTTTCTTTTTTAATAGCAAAATTCCCTTTGAAAAGCAAAAATGACCAGAATGGACTTGCACAGAGAGAGACTGTAATCCATTAGTGCCTCTTAATACAAAACAATTCTTTTGGAATTAGCATAAACGAGAGCAGAATTTTGCTCATACGGAAAACCCACTCACATATCCATGAAAATCAAGATGCAAAATGCAATATAGTGTCTGGTTGGCAGAGATGGATAGAGAGAGGGAGAGAGGGAGGAAGAGCCATTGACAGCTTAGAATTACGCTTGTTTATCTTCGAAGAGTGCAAGACCGAGCCTTGCGTGTTTAACCTGTTCAGCACCGGCGAGTAAAGGGCCTGTAGTGTGAGTGAGGTACAACAGCTTGCTCTGACAGTGCCATGCATCCATCACTCCAGAAAAGAGGAAAAATAGTCCCCCTAGTGTACCAGTGCTGTAAGAACCAGGAGGATCTCTCGCTCGATTCACTAAATCTGCTGCAAGTTCTGCTATGGCATGTGAGCAACTGCATAAAGGTATTATAGTAAAACCCCGGGCTCTGTTGATCACAAAGCTTGTAGTTTTTGAGGCAAGGAACCATAAACAATCATAAATAATGAGCATTAAAAAATAAATGTGTGTTTTAACACATTTAAACTATGAAGTAATTGGGGTTTGCATTGCTGTATAATTCTAAATCTTGCTCTTCTCACCCAGGAAATATATATATATTCTCCTGGAAGAAAGAAGAGAAAGTATTATATACAGTAATACTATTTTCACAAGTTCTTGGCTTTGCAGCTGAGAGGTAAATTCAAGCACATTATTCTATTCAAAAGTACCGCTTTAATTTTTTACTGTTTCAATTAAACAGGGGGAGTATACTGCAGATAACTGATCAGAGGAAAAAGTAGAGTCTGAAAGGGAGAAAGTATTCAGTGTCACCGGGGACTACCACTTTTGCTGGATGCCAAAGATCCAGCGTGCCACTCAAAACACAGCCTTTGTACCACTTTGAGTTTGTGCTCTCACAGGTTAAGTGATAAAGGAGCCTCCTCCATGTGTAAGCTTTGATCACTGCCCCCCTCTCAATAATTTTAGGTACAACAACGCAAACCTGACCCTTTGTGCCGGGTGCTGTAGTGGCCTATAGGAAGGTATAGCTGCCGTATATTGCTGTGGCACCATAACCATTTTCCTCTTGGGTATGCTGAGGGAGAGGCACGGATAAAAAGTTTCAAAGGAGACCAGAAGGTCTCTACTAGGGATACCGCACAGCTGGTTGGGAAACGGTATTTGCTATTCTGTCCTTCAACAATTTTCCTCAAGTTGGCAGCGTTAGAGCAAACCTGGCCTGCCAAGTTCCCCTTTGCACCCTGCTCTCCACCCAAGTCTGCCCTGTGGCAGATTAGGAGCTACCTTGCTCCCTCACCTTTTTAACTGCTGATGGGCGAGCTAAATCACCTTTCAAGCAGCAAAGCAAGGAGGTGTTTGGGGTGAGGGGTAGGGAGACAATTCCTCATGGTAAGTAAAAAGAAATACTGGACTGACACCTCTTGGGGGATGGCTGGTGGAAGGCCCAACGGGTGAGCAGTGAAGATGGGACGATGCCCAGGGACCAGCTGTGCAGCCCTTACAGGACCAGGTAGATTTGGCTGGGGGAAAAGGTCTCCAGCTCCACAGAAGTAAGGGCAGCTCCATGGGTAGCAGAGGAGGCTCTTACAGCTGTTCGGGTTGACAGTGATGCCGTGACTTATGCAGAGGCGTTAGCCACAGGGACGTTGTTTTACATTTTACAGAGTAGATTGGCATTTCCTGGAAGAGTAGGTTAATCATGGTAAAAAGAGAGGCAGCACACTTTGGGAGGAAGAAGCTCTTGCAGCTCTGCCTGAGTGTGCACGAGCATCTGGTTGGTTTGTTGGTGCATAAAGGTGCAGCAGATTTGTGTGCATACAGCACTGTGCTTATTTGTGTGCTGCAACGTATGTCTAGGTCAGTGTCTTTGCTAATAAAAACCCAGCAGTAGTAATTGTCAGGTTTAGTTGCTTAGATAAGTTAAGGGAATTTGAAAGGTGTTTGTGCATATTCACTGCGAAAAGGCTCCTCCTGAAGAGAAACTATAAAATAAACATCCTTAACTTTCCTTTCGAATTCATATACGGTATTTGCCTTCAGCGTGTCTGCTTTCCTGGAGACAGCTGAGGCAATCCCCTCTACTCAATCCCCCATTTACCAGTTGTATTTTTGATTGCTTGCGATGATATGGATGTTGATTATGGCCTTCACAACACCACCTGGTTTTTCCATAGAATCGTCTTGAGGGATGAAACTGCAGCAAATTCTCAGCTGACCAAAAGGCAGCCCAAGGTATTAGTTCAGTATATTTTCTTTCATGAGTAAGAAGCAGATAAGATTTCAGGACAAATGGTGCATTTTAATTATGTTTGTAAGTGAAATGCAAAGCAGATGTTGGAAGCACCATTTCAAGTACTCCTTCCTCATCCTAGAGGCAGCGTTTCAGTGTTAATATTGTATATCTCCCTAAAAATGCTTGATTTGAAAAACTTTTTAAGCTAAAATGTCTTGTTGGCCTAAGAGTACTTCTGGGTCCCAGTGCATCTACATGTGAATCCTTTTCTTGTTTCTGATTTTTGAAGTACATACCAAAACTTCATTTCTTCACTTTTTTCTTAGCAATTAAAAAAAAATTGTATTATAAAAACTCGAAGAATGCAAAGTAAACTTGATATTCCCTGCCCAACTCACTCCCTTCAACATAAATTCTCTCTCTCCTATACGTGCATGCATATGCGCATATACACATCTACACACACATACACATGGGCTCCATCACATTCCAAACACCCCTAGATGTTGGATCTTAAAATTATATTGTAGGAAACATTAGACTGGCAAGTGTTGTGCCTACAATTGGAATATTGTTGATATTCTCACATTTCTTTGGCTATCACATGCTAAGATCAATGTTGTCAATACCTTTAAAAATGAGATAATAACTTCAAAATATTGCCAGAAACTTACTTAAAATGGAGAGGGTGCATTATATTAAGCTTAGAGACTGGACTGCTTTTTTCTGCATTTTTGCTTCTGACAGTCTTTGAAAAGCAGGTTTTTTGCACTAGTAACAGAAATGCAATTTTAGGAGGGCAGAAAGATGCACTAATATTTATATGAAGCTGTAATACAGCAAAAATGATATGGGCTGTTATTCTACTATATTGCCAAAGGACTGTATTGATTTTCGAAGGGTTAAAGTGCTACCGGGTTACATTAATGTCACCCTTCAGCAATCACTGGCCAATAACATATCAGCAATCAATGCTGCAGCGTGTTGTTCACGACACTCAATTTTTGGAGACAAGCGGCTGATACATTTTGACAAGAAGAAAAAATAGTCTTGGAAATTCTTGCAAATCTTAACTCGGAGGGGAAGATATATGAAACAAACTGCTTCCATTAGAAAAAATGGTAATGTTTGCCTTCATAAGTAACAACATTTTATGTCAGTTCAGTGGAGCAGTGAATGAACCAGAACTCTGCTAACCTTCAAAATGGACAGGATTCCGTAAGTAGGATTTACATAGTCTGAATATTTTATACTTTGAGTGCTCATCACAGCTCGGACAAACTAATACTTAAATATATATTTCCAATAAAGAAAACATTTGACTTCTGGTGGAGTAAAGCAGTGAGACGCGTTTTGGCTTGTGAGTACAGACACAGGTTTCTCATCCCCTGCTCCTTTTTTTCCTGTTAGCAATTTTCTTCTATCAAGTTTTCATAATCTGTGCGTGTCCAAAGAAGGCAATGCAAGCCTCTTCACTTTGACAGAAAAGAAACTTAAAGAAAAAAAAAAAAATCGGCAACTCAAACAGCCATAAAGTATAAGTACAAAGGGGGGAATAAAAAATAGAGGCTGCGAGAGGACGCGAGGGGTTAAAGGTCTGACCACTGTCTGCATATATAAAATTATATCATCTTATCTGAAAAGTTTAGGCTCAAAAGAAAAGACTTGGTTTAAAATACCTTTTAGGTTTATTAAATCTTTAGGCTGAAGATTACAGCAAGTGTTTTGTCTTTGGTGAGTAGCTGTTTGTCTCACTTTATTTACTTGGTATTGGGTATTTGTCAATGTCATTTCATATCTGCAGAAAATTCATACGTTGTATGGAAGTATGTATGTGTGTGAGTGTGCTGAAGGTCACATGACTGTTTCATCCTATTTGGTGGAGCAGCTTGACTTTTTTTCCCTTGCTTTTGGTGATGGTTGTGAGTGCAGAAGTTGATTGACAGATGCATGCCAGAAACCCCCATTCTCCTTTTCAAAGACTACATATGATGGATTGCGATCTTTCAGCTCAGCAGGACACAGGGACCATGCAAGCTGTAATTGGTCAGGTATGGAGTCAGCCATTTCTCAGCTCCCCTTTTATTTTTTTTTTTTCACAAGGGTCTAACCATATGATTCACATAATTCATATTTACAGTACCATCTTTCTATCTGTATCTTCAGCTACCAGCGAGTGTAGTACTGAAAGTGAGAAAGGCAAAAGAACCACAATAATCTGGCCAGGGAATCACTAGTTAAACCTAAAATACCATGCTTTTCTTCTAATAAACCCAGTTTATAATTTAGTCTGAGCTTTGCCAAATCAATCTATTTATTAATTTACCGTTGTATTTTGTTTAAATGTTCTGAAGTAGAAGAACTGAGGAGTGAAAGTGTTATGTTTGCTGGGGAGTTGCTTTCTATTTCTAATGCTGTTCATTATTTCTATATTGACTGTATTCCTGTACTACAGGCTGTGGATTTTTTTTTTTTTTCTTTTTCTTTTTTCTTCTTTTACTCCTAACCCAGATAATGTGTGATTGAGCTTGGTAAATGTAGTAGTCTTTGCTGCTGCAGAGGGGCAGCCTGCAAATTAAACACTGCCACAATCTGAAAGGTCCAGGTGGTCTGCTCGTGCTTCCTAATGCAATCCAGCACAACAGCTTTAATAAACAGCTCTATTTAGTTCTCCCTCCCTGTATCCAGGGAAGTGAACTGGTCTGGGGCTGCTGTGATGAAATGCCAGAAGAATATCTCTCAAAGGCCTCACAAGCTGATTTTTAGAGCTTTTCCGTTTTGTCGTCTTTGTCTTCCAAATGGGTCAGTGAGTCCTTCTCTTTCTGTTTTGTGATTTCTGATAAGTCTGTAGTTTTTAATGTGTGTGTTTTAACCGTGCTGTTTCTAGCTTTAGCCTGAAGAGAGAAGAATCATTGTCTTTTCATTTGCTTCGAATAATAATCTGAAGTGGGGAAAGAAATTAAATTATTTTGTCCTGTTGTACAGGGAGGGCTGTTTTCCTATGAATGCAGCCGGAGTCGGATGAGGGTGTCTGTTTTTCTTTTTCTAACAAAATTTTAAGTGCTCAACACTTTCTCATTAACCACTGACTTGTAAATCAGTCTCTGGCAAAGGGTATTTTTTGAACTCTCAAAAGTTTGTGGTTTTTTGCATATGTTTCTAGTGTAGTGAACGCATGCTGCTGAGGTGATGACATAGTATTTGTGTTTCCTATATGTTGATACAATGGTGGAAAAATACGCATCCTACACACTGTTTTCAACTAAATTATGGCAGAGCACAGAAGTCCCTCAAAGCACATGGTTTATTAATACCATCGCACACAGTAATGCATTTCTGGGCAGAAAATGTCAAACATGTAATACCATGTTTACCACAGACTTTTATTGCTTTAAATATTTTAAAAATAGAAGATACATTTTTTATTAAAAATCCTCCAAACATTAACAGCTTTCTATTAGGCTGGCTCACACCTAAAAAGCGGGGCATGTTTGCCAGCATTACATTGTGTGAAAATATGTATTTCAGAGCGGGTTAATTACCTTTTTGTGTAAATTTGTTCAGTCTTAAAGAAATATATTTAATAATTCTAAGGCAGATACAATGGCAAGGTTTTGAGCAAGTACACTTGACAGAAAATGTACCCTGAAACCCTGATAAGTCTTAAAGCTTGTAATATCTCTTTAATGTAACTTTTGTTTTGGCATGTAAGAAAGTGTAAGAAGTCGGCTATTTTATGTTTAAAGCTTGCTAGCTCTCAGAAAGTAGTTTTGAGACTGGAAAGGGTAGGAGCGTGGTTTTTTCTGTGTGTAACATTCCATATTTCATCAATTAAAAAAAAGTTGAGTGAAGGTCTGGAAAAATGTTTATGTCGTGTGTTAGTGTGTTTCATTTCCTAAAAATCAATAACAAGGGCATGCACTTCAAAGAAAAATACATTTCACTATTTTAGGTGGCTAACTTCTTTTGGTTTTTTTTATGTCAGAATTTATGGGTATTATTATTGTGCAACTTAATATGTTAGGTGTTTCAAACTTTTTTTTTAGATCTGTATGTGTGCATATTTACATATCATGTGTAAGTGTGCACATCCAAGTGTGTTCATAAATCCACAAAATGTTCAAGTATGTTTTTGTTTTGATTAATTGTCCAGTGTTTGGTTGTTATTAGCTACATGTGAAGATAGAACAAAGTGTTAGTATTTTTTTCAGATAAAAATGATGTATTTTCTAGTTGTACAATAAGAGTTACTTAAAACTTGGGAAGCACAGAGCAATCAGTATAATTGCCATACGTTGCTGAAACTAGAAATAGACTTTCTCTATGGACTCTAATACTCAGCTGACAAGAGAAAATAACTATCAAAAGACAAACCCTATGCCATAAAATCTTTCCACACTGTAAGTCTATGTTTAGTATTCATAAATAATAAAGATTTGCATATTCAGTATGTGTATATTTTTAGAAGACACATTAATTTCCTGACACTACTGTTTTAGAAAAAGTTCTTGAGCGTCCTTGTTAACTTTCAAACCTCCAAAAGCAAAAACTTTAAATAAATGTTTATCACTTGGCCTTTTTATTTCAGAATTGTATTTTTCTCCAGCTGTGGAACTAAATTTTGTTTTGACTAATCCTGCAGATGTAGCTTTAAATTCAGTCTTGTTTGCTGCTAATGGAGTGTGAACTTGCCTAATTAAAAAACCAAACTATACATGTATATCTCTGCTCCAATGGAGATCAGAAACACTAGCAGTTATTTGTAGTTCAAACACTAGTCTGCGTATGACACGAAAGTAATAGCAGGAGCATGCTGATTTAAAGGCATTTTCAACACCAAGTACTTGTTTATCGTGAAATGCATTTTCCACTTATTTTTATATTCTTAATTTCATCTGTCTGCAAGCACCAGTGTCCACAGTGGCTCCCACTGGTGATGGCAATGGTAGGCAGAGTGCTACAATCCTGACCATTACCTAGCACTCGGGTGTACTGGCTCTAAGGTGCGGAATTGCTTGTATACCTTCCCTCTGGATTTTTCCTCCCCCAAGCAAGCAATTAAACAGCCAAGTACTCTGAAGAACAACCTCCTTGCCTCGCGTGTCAAGATCTAGAAGCTCATTGCTCATTGTGATTTTGATTCATAACTGGAGTGTTTGGAATGAAACCCCGATCCCTGTCAGCAATAGTCTGTAGCATCCTTCCTTGCACGCTGAACCATAATACCCGTTATTTCTTCAAATGTGTTTTGCTCTTATAGAAACTATTAGCTGGATTTTTATGCCATATTCCTCATATATCCTGAGCCCATCTAAATGAACAGGTAATTAAATGTGTCATCTAATTATTCCAATTATGCTGTATTTTCTCTACCTCGTATGCTTTCTAAAATCTGTACTGTACCTTTCTCTTCTTTTCTTCTTTTTTCCCCATCTTCTTTTTTTCCCCTCTCCCGCCCACCCCACCCCCCCCCCCCCCCCCCCCCCCCCCCCCCGACCTGAGCTTGTGAGTGACAGGTTAGTTCATCAGCATTACAGCCCTCCTGTTTTTGTCTCATCTCATGCAGACAGGTCACTGTGTCCAATCACCCTTCTGGCTCTGCTGTCCCCGGGGGAGCCCAGGCCAGCCTGCCATCTTGATCCACCGGCCTGAGGGCCCGGGCTGGCTGCACATTTCTGTGTTCACTGGTTCTTGCAAATATACTAAAATGGGAAGGGGAGGGGGGGGGCAGCTTAAATTAGATCTCTGTAAACTGAGAGGAAGTAAATTAGATAACATCCTTCTTCAAATAAGCAGGCGTTTGCAGTTACTATTGCTATGTTTGAGTTCTCTTTCTACATGCTAACCATGTTTATTTTCTGTATTTCAATGATATCCTCCATGTGATCTCATCATCTGGTAAAAGCCATTTATGCAAGGGTAAACATGCGCTCTTTTCCCGTAGAGAGTTCTGCTCTGAAGCCCAGTTTGTGAGACTGATACATTGCTGCAGCCAAGGTGGGTCTTCCTGTTCTGTGTTTTAGCTTGTTGCTTTTTTTAATTTTGTTTTGTTTTTTTTCCCCACGATTAACAAAAATAGAGCAGGGGGATAAATGTTTTGGAGAAGCCATTCATTTCCGTAACTCGTGGGTCACTTTTCAGAAGTTTGATCTGTTGTCAGTGTTGTTTTGTAATGCAGGTCAATACATATCCAGGAGTTTAATTTTTACCAAATGAAGATCAGATCTATAATGTTTAGTTTGTCTTGAGCAATCACTAAGTGATTCTTCTCAGAGCAGTAGGGAAGGTCTTTTTCTCTTGTAATACCCGTTTCCATCTCTAATCTAATATACAGAAGTGCCTATAACATATACAAACAGAAAAGAACCATCTTACACATAAATTGAAGACCCACTTTTACAATACAGCAAGGAATTGTGCCCTTTTGTCTACAGTTTGGGACAAATCCAGTTCTTTCTAGCAAGAATTAGAGCCATTGCTGTAAGCCTGACTACTTGCATGAGTAAGGTCAGACTATTTGTCCCCTTGTCTGCTTGGTGTATGTCCAGTACACACATTGTTGTCCTTTACAGTCACCAGCAGTTGTTTTTGGCAGATCGAGACTGTGAGAGAGAGACTTGTGGACAGGTACACACTGACTGTTGTTTTCAGTAGTAGAGAGACAATGTAAACAATAAGAATCATGTTTGAAAAACTTCAAAAACATTTTTTTTTTAATATTTATGAACAAGCTGGTACTCTGATAATGAAGCATTCCATCTCCGCAGAAACCCACTGTTTTATATGCTCTCTAGTATACTGTGTCCTTAAGAATTATTATTGTAAGGAGATGCAGGAATGTGGCTGTAATATTTTACAGTATAAATATTTGTTGTAGAGGAGTTTGGATCTCGTTAATTTAATATATGTAAATTCTTTGGTCCTAGGCCTGGATTCCAGCAGAAGAATGCATTTCTCTGTTGACTTTTGTTTTTACAGCAGAGAAGATGGAGTTTTTATCATTTTCATTCACGCGTAAAAAGATTTTTCTTGTTTTCACACCAAAATCGGGTTTTAATTGAAATCAGCCCTCTAAAAACATCTTTAGTCATTTTTTCTTATTGAATTTCTTTATTCTTTTCCGTTTCATGCTACTCTGCTGTCTCATGTTAGTTTGTGGGTCAGGCCAATTAAGAGGTCAAATCTTTAAAAAGCTGTGATTTACACTCTGTGTATATTCACTATTATTCTAATTGTAAGAGAAAAATAAAGTATGTCAGATGACCTTTAAATTGCTGGGCAAGCGACACTCGTCCAGTGATGTAGATTTTTATCTTTAGGCAATGCATTTACATTCAAGTACCTCTGCTGTGTTTCCTAGATTCTAGACTGATAAACTAAATACCAATGTGGGCCACTTTTGTATGTACAGTACAGAGAAGTGACTGTGCTGAGCCTCTTATCTTGCACTGACCTGTAGCTGTAACAAGCTATTTTTATTTTTGTTCTCTGATCTGAACTGCAACTCAAATGGAAGAAAATAAAAGGACAATCGAAGACAAATTGTATATAGCATTTTCAACATTAGATGAGGACATGGCAAAATATTCTTTTTTTCCTGTGATTTACATCTCTCGGTGGCATTTGCTTGTAACGCTGCTTCTCACTCTGAAATTGTAAAAATGGCAGGAAGAACCTCAGATCAGTCAGTTCCGAATATATGTGTGTTTATCTCTCGTTAAACTTAACAGGACTTAAAGGTGTACTTAAAAGTTAGTCAGCAAATCACTTAAGCCCACTAAGTATAAGAAGTCTGCAGCTGCTAAATCTTCAGGTGCACAGTACAATACTGAGCTCAACGGGACTCCTTACATAAATCACACTTTGCAGGATCTGGTCCAACTTGCCTATTGAGTAACTGTCTTTGCTAATAAATATAACAAAGTCTGGTTTAAATGCTAGTTAAATAATTGCAATGCAAACTCTTTTATGATTAGAACTGACTATTAGGATTAAAGATAGTAACTCAAAGCTCTCAAACACTTATTTTTCGAGGATGTCAGTGCTACAGGTAAATGGACTATAGCTTCAGGGGTTTTGTTTTATCATTGGCTTTGAAACCTCTGTGATATGTAGGACTATTTCTTCAAAAGAGAAAGATTAGTTGTTGATATTTGCTGCTGATTCTCTGTTGACTGGTAGTGTTGTTGCATAGGAGAGCTTTATCTAACTGTTAGATCAAAAGAAAATTTTGAAGATCAAGAGACTTCTAAATTTCTAGCCATTTTTAAAAGTGGTAGTGGGAGAAAGTTTGTTTTTTGTTTTTTTTTTTTTAAAAAGAGGGGGGGACGGGGGACCCAAAAATCTTTATTCGAAGCCATCATCACGTGGTGAATGATATAAATTAAATTTTCTTAAGCTGTTTAGAATACATTTTGTAGTTATTAATAAGCCTGTTCTTTCTATCTGAGTGGTACAATTTGTATATGCCATAGTATATTACAGCAAAACTAGGTCCAGCAAACTTTTATGCATAGCCTTGCTTTTACTCACATGAGTAATAGCAATTGATGTCATTAACACTGGTGCATATACTTTTGAGGAAATGTGTTTCAGAGATGAGAGCCTCGGAAACGGATCTTGCTCTCTGGTGTAGTTGCACAGCTGTCCTATGCCCTTTGCTCATGCGAATGAGGATTTACAGGGTAGGACACCGATAGCTGTTCTTGTCAAAACAGATGGGTCTTGTCTTGATGGGCTTTCCTGTACCACCTTACTGTAAAAGAAATCCAATAGCAGCGCTGCAAAATCTTACTTGCAAGAGTAATTTTTTGATCCTGTGATATTTCCAACGAGCGTTACCTAAACTACTTGCTAAATATGATCTATTCCCATCAGTAACTCTTTCCAGGATGGGGCTCTGAACCCGCAGATGAGGAAGGGCATTGTAAAGAGAAACAGGTCCTTAAGCAAAAGAAAAACAATGTTAGAAAGGAACTTCATGCTACTTCAGTCACTGATTCCATCAAGTAATTTTTATTTTACAAGTTTCTAGCATTTTCAAGGATCTTGGACTCAGTGAAGACACAATCCAGCTGTGTAACGGCACTTCCAAAAAGGAAATATTATAGGGGCAACAGTAAAAGACAAAAGTGGTTTTTTAGTCACCCCCTGCTATGGAAACAAGAGTTTCAAGCTATAGAAAATAACAGAGCATGAGGCTTTTACGAGCAGATTAGTGAAAGTCATGTTAATAGTATTGCAGAACAGCTGCTGTTTGACATATTACAAGAGATAATTCTGTATCAAATGTTGTCCTTTTCACTAAACTGTTTACATCTCTAACTGCTTTTCCACTTACTGAGCCAACTTGTGAAGCTCTAACTCAGCTTTTACTTGAGCTTTCCTCATGTTTCATGTGCAATGAAGTATGGAGGGGTTTTACCAGAATAAAAAGTCTGATTTTTTTTTTTTTTTTTTTTTTTTTTTTTAAAGCTGGAGGCTTTAGCCCATTTCTGGAAGTCATCTTTTTGGTGGGGGAGTAAAAAAAAAAAGTTTGCATCATCAACTAAGACTGAAGCACAATATTCATGACTAAACCACTTCATGTCCTTTTCTCAAGCTTATGACTTAAAATCACATTGTCTCTCATCAATGACAAACTAGCATCAGCTTCCATTTATTCACTAAAGGCTGTGATTATTTTTTTATTTATTTATAGCAATGGAGAACTGTGCCTGATTGTTAATGAATCCAGCTTTAAAAATAAAGGGCTAAAGATGCAAATAACTCTGATACTCCTTAAGTCTGGCAGTTCTGACATACTGTCGTGGTGGCTATAGCTGTTGGTACTGGAACCAGATGCTGCCAAGTGCTGAATGCTTCTAGAGTCCTGGACTTCCCACCAGCTTTGTCAGGCAGGACTCTGTTCCAGCAAGGCCTGAATATTTTCAGCCTTCTTTGAAGGCAGGATTAGGCCCTGAAGCACACGAGGGGAAATTTTTCATTTGATTTTTTTTTTCCTGCTCAGACATTGTTAATGAAGGAAAAATTGAAAGGTTTCCCATGAAAATTGTTCTGTTTAAAGTGAAATAAAATAAGCTGGAATAAAGGAGAATTATGCTGCTCTAAGAAACAAACAGCAATCGCAGGATTCCTGGCCGTAAGTCTTACCTTCCCTTCACTGTGCCCATCCCTTTCTGTGTACAAAACGTGCTTCACATTCTTCAAATGGATTATACAAAGCAGAAATAATATCTGCAAACAAGAAGCTCTCAGGCTTTTGGAGGAAAGGTTGAAAGTTGTGGCAAATGTAAAAGTGCCTTCTAATGTGGAAGAATAAAGCAGAGAACATCAAACTCATTTCACTTAGTGTCACTCATGATGATTTATCATTATAGTCAGGGCAAACTGTGATCTCGGAGCTGAAACAATTTTGTCCATTCAGAGGAAAAAAACAACCCCAAAAAACAGAATGTTCCAGCTTGGTTCTTATATCCTTAGGGTTGCAATATTGAATTCAGAATTGGGGAAGCTTAATCTTGCAGCCAGATTTGACAAGACGCTGGTTGAACAGTAGGCAGAAGTGATGGTTTGTGTCTTGTAATGCCCATGGTGGGAAATAAAGAAAGATAAGAAGATTTTTCCAGAAGTTTGGATGCAGTATTGACCACCTGCTCCAGCTTCTTGCCAAAGCAGGCAAGAAAACCTGTGTGTGCAAGTTGGTGAGCAAAGCTCACAGTTTCAAAGCCTGACAGAAGAGAAACTGGAGTGCTCTAAAACAGCATGTGAGGGTTTGCAATGGCTCTGAACACAGTAATCTGTGTGTTTGTTTGTTTTAGTGCTGTGGCTTATTTGAAAGGTGATCATGAAACCATTTAAGCATATCCACAAGTATCCCCACAGACTTACTGGGAAAACTGACATGAGCACCGTATTGTGCATTAGGCTATGTGACGCCAAAGGCTTGGATCTCACCTGGCCTCAACGGGATACAGACATGTACAGCTGGGGGGGAAAAAAAAGCCAGTTCTCCAACTGCCCTCAGTCAATCCTGGAGAGTAGGAGTCTGGGGTGGGGCAGGAGGCGGTGGTGGTGGTGTAGGCAAAAACCTGGAGGCTGCATCTGAAATCTTGAAGGGGTGGACTCATTGGCAGGTGTTCGGAAAGTGAGACCTGGATTTTGAATAGTCAAACAACAAAAAAAAGGGCTGAAGACTGGAGTTTCTTCCCCTGAATATATTGGTTTCTGTTTATTTTTTAAGTTCATGCTGGATTCTTAGCAAGAGGAGAAATTGAGGGTTGCCCCCTAACTAGGGATTTAGAGTGACTCTGTAATGAATTTTAACCCAAGAGGCACTGTGGATATTCAGCAAACCTTTGTTCCATTCTGCTCATGTCCTTATGCTAGACCCATCACCGTAGTTATTAGATCTCAAAGATTACATTCTTTGATCTAGTGCTTTCTAAATCCTTAAACCACAGTTTATTTATTTAAAAGGTTATATCCACCATTGGATTGGATTGTAAAGTACCCTTTGACTCTTTCATGAAGGACACAGTAGAAACACACGCTGCTGAAGGAGTATTTCCTTCTGACCATGAAGCACCACAGCATTTTATTGAATTAAGAACTGCACAGGATCTGTGCTTTTAATCTGGCCAGCGTGTTGAGAATTTTTTTTACCTCGTTGGTATCATGATATCATTCCTTTCTGATACAACAGGCATTTATTAGGGTATGTAGGTGAATTTCAGTTCTGCAAAGTAGCCCCATATTTCCCTAAGAAAATAAAAGCACGCTAAACCTCAAACAGATGTTAAAAATGAGTACGTTCAGAATGCGTTCTTGGGGTATCTTTTTGATCTGATGTTTACCAGGGTGCATCACAAGTAACTCTGTGGAGCTAATGAGAGTTACATTTGGGTAAACGTGATCACCAGCAGCTTTTAAGCTTGTTCCATAGATTCAGAAGAGCAAATTTACCAGTGTAGTCTACAATGCTTGATTAATTATGAACTGTGTGATGTGACTCCCAAGCTAACCAGCAAGAAGGCACAAAAAGCAAAAGAGGACACTAAAATTGAGCCCAGTGTGCTCCATGCCCTGACTGATATTAATTATACTGTATCCAAACTAGTCTCTTTTTTTTTTTTCCCAATCAGTCCTGCAAGACAAACTGTAAAAATTCTCATGTAATTTCCCTTAATTCTGGAGAAACCAAGACTGAAATTGGCACCTGAAAAGAGAAATCTTATTAAAAATAGCTATTATTGTTTCATTTTTTAATGCTTGTGTTTGGTTATTTTTCTTTTTTGAGAAGCTTAGCCCCTGGAGATAGTAGCCTAATTCTACTTTATACTGAGACCTCTTTATACCATCTGGCAGTACAAACCAGCTGTAAAGTGGGTGTAAGAGTAATTTATCTTTGTGTACTTCAAAGCTCTTTTATATTTCCAGAGTGGTAGAAAACCGCCATAGTGTAAATGGGAATCAGGGCCAAATAGATGGGCTGGAATTTCCATTTTTTCAGATGGAAGTGAAAAAGGGACAGGCAGAAATCAGACTGGAGAGGAAGAACTAAGCCTTATTTAGCTACAAACAGGCGTTCATTAACATCCATTCTGAATTGAAAAACAGAGAAGGTGAAAGGGCCAAATCCTGTTTTACCAGCCACCATCCATACCTTTGCTGGCAGTAATAAAAACATGAAAGGGAGAGAAGTGAGCACCAGTACCTGACAGCACAACCAAAACAAAATAAAGGCTGCTTTCTCAATCAATCAAGTGCATTATGGTTTTAAAATGAGTATGCTTAAAACAAAAGGCTTAATCTATTAATATCTTTTTTTTCTTCCTTTTTTTTTTTTACCCCATGGGCTGCAGTGTTGCTCGCTGCAACATTTGACAAAGATCTATGTTTCCAGAGCATTATTCAGTGAGTACACCTGGATTAGTGAAAAAGAAAACAAATGAAATTCATAGGAATTAATGTCAGTTAAATTCCCTCTTTCTATACTTTATATTGTCAGATGAATTCTTCAAGTCAAAGGGTGAATAAAAACAGCAAAGAAAAAGAGAAGCAGCAAAACAAAGAATGACAGCTATGCTAATGGGAAACATCTTAAAATTTAGTCAGACATGGGAAAAAATATTAAAATAGCAATTTTGGGACTGACCCAAGAGTTTTCTTTGAAATTTTGAGAAGCTTCCTACTCCATTTTATTTCATAATCCCTTTTAAACAGGCACATAGGAGGCTTAAGGGATTCTTTGAAGGTTGCGAGATATTTCTCTCTTTGCTTCCCCATTTTGCAAGAGCCCAAGGGAAAAATATTGGCAGGGCTTGTAGAACCTTCTGTAATTGAAGTAGCCCAGTATTTCCTATCTTAAGACCTTTGCTGCTGCTGCTGTTAGCATTTCCACCTGGTTGGCTACCTCTTCCTGAATATTTTTGAAGACAATGTCAGCTAAAATACTTTAGCAGTTCCTGAGGAGGATAGGGAAATATGGGATAGTTTTGCCCATTTTAAAGATACCCCATATTTAAGAGCAAAACTCTGAATTTGGTGAGGAGTAGGAGCATTGTGTCTGAGATGCCTCTTCTGGTATCCTGTGGCAATCCACCCATGTTTAATTACTTTCCAAGCCTTTGAGAAAGCTAGTTGGCACATGTTTACATGGCAACTCTGAACAGCTACATCCCCTAAAGATTCACAGAAAATAAAGGTGTGAAAGGGACCTCAGAAAGTCATCTGCACATAGACAGGATCAGCTTATCTGAGTCGCATCCGACAGGTATTTGTCTAAGTGCCTCTTGAAAAACTCCAGCAGCACCAATTCCACAGTATCGTCGTGCTATTCGTTGAGTTTAACTATCCCTGCCTTAGCGTGCACTGTTAGAAAGATTTCCTTGTGGCAAAAAGAATCTTTCTTGCTCCAAGTTAAGCCCATATCTTCTTCCCTCTTTTAGGGAAAACAGGTTATTTCTGTCCCCCCTTGAAAGCCTAGCTTCTGACTTGGCCCGTCTTGGGAAGTGGCAGAGGTGGCACCAGGGACCCTCACTCTTCTATGTACTCAGTGACCACCCTCTGGGAGAGATGGAGGAAGAAGAGGTGTGATTCAAATAAAGACACAACAAGAGCCAGGGAAGATATTGGTATAGATTGAAACAACGAGTGCACAAGTAGTTAACCAGGACTAGAGAGTGGTGAGGGATGGAGGGGAAAAGTAGGAGCTTGAGGGAAGAGTGGGTCCAAGAAAGGTTCGGAACTGTGAGGGACAGTAGGGAAGAGGACTTGCCCTGTCTGTGGGCAAGCTGAGAGGAGAGGAGCAACAGAGAGGGGACTGGACCTGGCTAGGGATAAAGACAGACAGAGAAAACCTGTGGGGCAGGTTCCCTCGCTGCTCAGAAATTTCTGCTGGCAAATCCCACTGGCAAAGTATCTCAGTTTTCCTTTAAAAAATATGAAGCTACACACGCAAAACGTGAAAAACATTATTTGTTTTGTTAAGTCACATAATTCAAATGAAGTATTTGTAGAGTCATAATTTGTTTTCCTTGTAAATATGTATAATAATAGACCCTTCAATTATGTAAACAACTACTTATGCTGCACAGATTAGGTTCCTTTAGTGTGACCTCTATACTTCCACACCTCCACTTATGTTTCCATAACAGTATTTGACAATATAGATAATATTTTATTATACTTCTTTCTGAATTCTGTATTTGATATATAATGTTTTTTGGCTTCCTAGAAATTGCAGAAATTTTATGTATGTATGTATACGTATAGACACATATATATGTGTGTGTGTGTATATATATTATGGGCCAAATTCCAGAAGAGTCTTATTTGATTTTAAATGTTTGGGGGTTTTTGGATTTGCATAATTTTTAAAGATTAAAAAAAGACAATTTTTAAAGAAAAAGTAAGTTTGAATTAAGCGCTCAAACTCTTCCGCGTACAAAACGCCAAACTGAAACTTACGGACTTTTTTTCTCTCTTTTTCATATGAATGGTAGGATTAAAGGTTCTAACACAGCTGAATTTTCAGTTTGAATGAAAAATTTCCCGGAGATCTTGCCATTACTACTTCCAACAGACAACACCTATCAATTTATCCGGTAGTTTTGTTAGAACAGTGACTGACATCTAGATTTCTGGATATATATATAGACACTAGTCTTTGTACAAAGTAGATACATGAAACCCCTATAAGAGGTGATACTTGGCTCTTAATTCTCCACAGCCTCAATTAGTTATTTACAATGTTAGAAAAGGAAGCATTGCAAAGCCAAGTGCTTTTTCACTTCAAGTGTCTAATACAGTTCCTTCTTCAGGTTACTACGGAGAAACAACATTGGATTATCATTTGAACAGATATAATTGCTACTTTCAGCAGCTTGAAGTCACTTTAATTCCTATACTACGCCAATTTTATCTCTGATGGGAGGGGATAATTTTCTGAAACTTATTTAGCTTTTCTTCAGCATTATTTACAATTGCGACTATAATCTAATGTATGATTTAGTAAGAGCATGCCATCATACAGAAGGAGAACTGGGAATAGGTAGCTCGTACAAACCACTTATGTGGGGCAGAGTGACGTGCAAAGAGAAAGGAGTAATTGCCAATATAGGGGTGTGAAAAAGGCAGGATTAGAAGAAAGGGGGAGATGCAGGGTGGAAGGAGGGCATGGCAGCTAGAGAAAAGGTGTTTTGGTAAGGCTGAAAATTTCAGAGTTATTTTTTAACAGGTTTGTTACAGTTTTATCTATTGAACTAGTGGTAATAATGACTCACAAAGGTTGAAAGATTAGGACTGGTAGCCAGGATTAGGCTGTGGCAGAGAGCTGCGTGAAACAGTTGTGTACAGGAAGACTGAGGATAATAAAACTACATCCATGTTATATCCTTTCTCTTCACCTTTATCCATTCAGCATCTGCTCAGATGCAAGTTCAGGGACCCATCTTGCCAAGCGTCAGCAAAGCATGCTTGTGGTAGTGCTGCAGTAACAACTGGGACAGGTGTAAAACCAGGGCTTGATCCTGTCACCTTCCTGTTCTTTATCGATACTTTGCAAAACTTTTAGCTGTTACCAACATTAATGTTAATCTCTTACATTCCATTTTTATGCTTTAACTGAAGGTATATTGGCATAGGAATTGTCTGGTGGCAAACTGGGGCCTACAAGGTTTCAGATAAAGGTTACAAAACCAAGAACAAATCTATGAAGCTGTCCTTAAAAGTGACTTACAACCAGAGCTGTTCTGTTAGCAGAGGCATTGCTGGCTGTGGTACCGATCCCCTCTGCAACGTGATTTAATGATTCTTTTGAAATTGCTGTTCTAAAAGACACTTTGTTTTTTGGTAAGTATCCTTCTGCTTTGGATCGGCTTCTGCTTGCTACATGCCACCTTGGACACTCACAGCATCTGCAGCTGTCTCGAGCATGAGTAAGGCTAGGAGGATAAAGTACATATTTTAGCTCCCCTTTCATGCTTTCCTCTGGTAAATGTCTACCCTTCAGGCTAGAGAAAGTGAAGAAAAACTATTATTTGATTTTTACTAAAATAATACTTTTTTTTTTCTTCACAAATGATCTGATAAGAATGGGTTTCATATGCAAGCTCACATTGGTATCTGGGGTGTGTATTTGTATCACTGAATCACTTTGTGCTGTAGTCCCACATCGGTGCCCTTGTGCTCAGGGACAGCTGCTACTGGCATCAGAGGCAGCAAATGCCAGGTAGGGAGACTCAAAATTTAGTTCTTTAGCTTAAGGGTGGCATACGTAAGACATGTAATTGCAATAGTATCATGCAATACAGTGGGGAACGAGCCATGAAATATACAGCAAATTTTCTGGTGAAGGTTATTTTTTTCCATAACTTCCAGTTTTGCCAGTCTGTGCGGTGACACCAGCTTCTTTAATTCTTACACAGTAAAATGTTAGGCCCAGAGTTTTAACTGTAGCATTTCCCCTACAGCTTCTTGGTCATGAGTAAGCTTAGTCACAGGTATAATCCTTTTAAATTTATATAGCAGATACAAAAGGTATAGAGGACACTGGCTGGATCTTAATTATACAAGGACATTTATTTACATCAGCTGCGGTGGAAATCAAGCAGCACCTTTACACAGGGAGGTGTGAGGGAGCCGCTGGCCCTAAGGTTTGGGGAGCAGGGCCAGGCCTCACCAGCCAGGGGCCTGTCCCCACAGCACCTGAGCAGCGCAGGCCCAGGATGGCAGCCAGGGATGGCCGAGTCCAGGCCACCATGCAAGGCAGCGGTCAGGTAAGAGGCCATGCCAGGACATGGGGCCCCTGGCAGGGCTGTAGGGAGCTGGAGGCCAGCACAGCTGTGGAATTGCTGGGCTAAATGGGGCCCTGGGCAGGGTTGTGGAGGCCCCAGGTGTGGCTGCTCAGGGCAGTTAAGGCCTGGTATTTCCCTGGGAGGAAGCTGTAAGCAGCTGGACACCAGGCCAGCCTCTGGGTCATGGTCCTGCTCTATAAAGAAAAAGCTGGGTGGCTGAGATAGGGTTTGTTGTATGGTGCAGTGCCTCTGTCTTCTGGGTCTTTTAAACCCAAAATCCCAATTCGTGTTGAGCCTGGATTTAGGACCAAATTTTTTCCTCAGGGGGAAAGTCTACATGGGGTGAAGGAAGGTGGGTTGAGGGAGTAGAGGAGGTGCATAAATGTCCTCTGCGTGTGAGTGCCCTTAGGAGGGGCAGAGCATGGTCTTTAGTCCCTGTCCTCCTGGTGCTGCTGGGTGACTGGTGCCAGGCCAGCAAGGTGATGCTGGGCCCAGCCAAGAGGGCACTGAGGCTGCTGGCCACGCAGCTGATGGGATCTACAGGCACACAAATGCAGGCTCAGTTTTAATGCCATGTCTTGAGGGTGCTCTGGGCTCCTGGCGCTCCCAGTGATTCACAACTCACATGACTATCACTGTAGCTGTGGTGACAGGCACTGTTTATGTAACCCGGATATTGTTGGATTGTGTGGTGTCTCCTAGTACACATGAAATAACCAGCAAAGATCCTGTTAACTGTAATAGGGTAAGGATTTGCCCTACATTTTCATTGGAAAGCGCGTGTTGGAGAAACTTAAAAACTGGGTAAGTACAACAGAAGGGGTGCTGCTGAATTTCAGTCAAGAGCTTCCATCTTGTCATAACTGACCCTGTGCTAAGGTCCAGGTCTTAAAATCATCCAGGAATAGACTCAGGCAGGTGCAGGGATCCACTTACCTAGAGAGTATCCTAGTAAAATGCAAATAACAATAAGAAATTAAGGAGAAAACTTCTTTGGCCAAGCTTTACAGAGCTCCATAGTTATTTTATGATGTGTTGTACTCGGTTTAGTGTATCTGTTTGCTAGCTGCAATGAGTGATCAATAAACCCTTTCATTGATCTCAGATGTAAGGTAAAATGATTGGAATTCTTTGTAATTTTCTTCAAAGTTGAAAGGCAGTAAAGTGGATTAAGCGTGATCACAGCATTGTTGAGTTTTAATTTTGCAGGTGAGGTTCTCTGTACTAGATGCGTGGGGAATGCTGGAGAAAATATGGTAGTTGAATTCATCTGTGTTACATTTGGGGAAGCTAATTGCATATGGAGTGTAGGCAATCTACGAGCAGCTGCAGACTGTTACAAAAGGTCTTTGGTCAGGAAGTATTTGGGCAACTGTTGTTAAAAGATTATAATTTCTTTCTGAGTTGCTTCCTAAGTCAGAGTTATGAAATACAGATCAGAGATCCATGATAAAGATGTAGCCTGTTCTCCAGCATGTACTTCAAGTTTGGAAAAAGTGTTTGGTTTATTTTTCTTCGTTTTGGTAGTGTCTGACTTTCCCATGGGTTATTGTTTAAAGGCTGGAAAAAAAAAGTTTCAAGACTGAATTTTTTGATAGGTGGAAATCTTTTCTTCAAAGAGGAAAGATGTATCACAGGTGAAAAAGTAGAACATTAATAGAGAGCTTTGAAAGCTGTTTTTAAAAGGAGGAACAAAGAAATAATTATTCTACCAGGTATGGTTTTCATATTTTTAATATTGGGTTCTTTTGCTCAATAGCCTGATGAAGGTTTTGACATTCAAGCAGCAAAGATGAGAAAGCCAAGGCTTACAGATGCATCCTCTTACTTCAACTCTCATACTGCCACTTGCAAAATTCCTGTTAGGCTAAACAGAATCACAGTCAGGCAAAAATGGAATTATTTTGAGAATCTGTCCTTTGCTGTGCTGCATCAAGCATTGCATTACAGTATTGCTAACAAGCTTTCTTCTCAACAGAAGGTGTGTTGGGTTTACAACAGTTAGCATTCACTAGTACTGCTTTTTTGTTCTGTACTTGTAGAGGACTTCTACATCAAAGGGTTTTATTCTTGGATAATATTATGTCAGTGCATCTGCATCTTTCTTAAAGAATCTCTCTTTAGTGTACTTATATATTCCAAAGTGTTTTGCAAATGCAATATTCTCCTTCTTCCGAGCCCTTCAGCTACCTGTAAGATGAAATGGAAAAATATGTGGTTGAGCCTAGTGATTTTACATGGCAGCGTGTGTATGGAAGTAGGTGTGTTACCAGGAGTTTAAAGGAATGCACCAATTCCAGTGTGGAGCTTGGGCAGGATATCAGCAGTACTCTGGGAGGGATTTCCATTGCTCTCTGATAGGCCCAAAGCTGGGGGGAAAGTAGCTCTGCAGCTGCAGTTGTGCAGGCTGCTTTTTAACCATGTTTCTCATTTAGAGAATAGATCACAGATGTTAATGTGTGCTTAGAAACATGGGGTAGTGTTTGGCTTCTGAAGCACCTATTCTCCTCCTTACTCCTGTGTTTCTACCAGGTGCTCTTTCCAATCTAGGAGATTGTCCTCCCTCAGGTGCTTTCCCAGGATTGGGGCTCCACTTTGGGTGGGTAACAGCATCAGTAGATGGAGCTCAGGTGTACTGGGCTCGCTTCATATCCCTTCTTTCTATAGTTCACAATAGGCATTCATTCATTTTGTATTTGCTGGTTTCTAGCAAAACCTGATAAAATAGCCCACTCCATTCCTGTACTGAAGGAAATGGAGCTAGAATATAAAATGGCATGCAAATTTATTCCCATTGACTTTTTTAATACAGAACCTTGTTCAAAACACAGGCTGCACGCATGGACATGGTTCTGATACTGTTGCTAAACATGTAGTTATCAATATTGCTAAACAGACCTTTATCATGAGTACAGTCAGACCAAGTGTACATACTAATTAGGGCCTAATCCAAAAATCTATTGAAGTTTGTGGCAAGATTCAGTGTGCTTTGGACATGTCCCAAGGTAAAGAATTAATCACTATTTTAGCAGGGTTCTGCCTCTGCAGTTGAGAAAATTACCTTGCTAACGAGGGACTATTTTGTTTCCTTGAGTCCTCCCATGTTCCAAAGCTCTTCTGTTTTTACCTTGCTGGAAATAATGTGTAAGATCTTAACAAGTATGAACTGACTGCAGAGAAGCAGCAGCAGCAAACACTACCTTGCTGCCTAAAGAATGCCATAATGGAAACTTACTTGTATAAATAAAACACAGGGCATTTATCCAACTCTACTGTATTGTCAAGCTACAAACTCTGTTAAGCTTGTTTACAAAAGTCTGTGGAAAAAGGGTGAAAATCCTGGCTTCACTGAAGTCAACAGGGATTTATTCATTAACTGATATTGCCTGGAGAATTTGTAGTAGTTACAGGTACAGAAAGTCTGTGCTGGGGTCAGAACAATCCCAAATCTGCTCTGAAGGATCTTGATGAACTGAGATTATGGAGAAATTTCTACCTTCCAAAAGCTATGTATTGACTAATACCCAGTGTACCATGAAGGAAGTTCAAAAATAACTGCTCCAAAACCTGAAGGTACGTTCATTCTCAGTGGGCTAAAGAACCCTATCTTCCAAGGAAGAATCATTTATTTATTGCTCCCTTCGCCTTTGTGGCAGTACCTATGTTTTACTGTAACCGTTCACTGCTTCAGGAGTGACAAGAACATTCACTGCAAGATCCCAATTAATTAAATATCCCAGTTATAACAATATTCAATACAGCATTTTAATGTTTTATGTAATATTTTAGTATTAATACACACATTTTCTTGGAATGTGTACATTAGGACCCTGTGATACTTAAAAGTTGCTATGGCTGCAAACTTCAAATGATGTACTCTCAGGCTCAAATGGATCTGCTTCAATAATGTTGTTCTAGTAACAATATTTTTGAGCCCTGCTTGTATGGGAGAAGCTCTGCTGAAGTTAGTGATGCTTCTCATGCCCTTAAAGTTCAGGGTATGCTGCAGTCCTTTGCTTGAGTATGGCCTAACCGCTGAATGGGCAAATGAGGTCCGTGTGGGAATCTCCACAGTACGCTTCATGCAGTAGTCTTCTCTTCCTGCTCTCTGGGCTATAGGTATGTAATCACCCTTATCAACTTGAACATACCTTTGGGATCAATGTTGAATGGCCCAAATGTCATCTGATTAGCTTAAACAGAAATACCATATAGGAATATGCACAAGTGATGCATTCATTTCTACAGAACATCTGAGAGATTTACTTTTTTTGTTTTTCTGTTTCTGTTATACAACCTATGCAAACTAAAAGGCATGTATTCATCTAAGATGCTGGCAGTATATAAGCCTCCAGACAGACACGCAGACTTCAGGATGCTTAAAATCCTTGCCCAAGTATACCATAATTGGACCTTAATATGTTGTTTCAGTTCCTCTGAAGAGAAAGACTTCTTTTCAAGATCAGATTTAAACACGTTTTGGTATTTTTTCTTTCCCCTCAGAAGTTTGTTACTTTCATCTGATAAAAAGATTGTTGCTGCACAAATGGGAATTAGCAGTTATCCCAATTTTTAGGAATTAGTGTAGACCTAATGTTACCTGAAAGGATTTTAAATCATTACAGGTTATCTCCTAAATGAGAGACTTAATTCATTTTTAAATTCTTAGATTTGGAGACCAACATAAAACTGCAGCATGTTTCTGGTAACTGAAGCGATATTGCACTTTGTACAATTATATGTTTTAATGGAAGAATTGCCTGGCACACCTCTATCTACATAATTTAGGGAAACTTTTAAAGAATTTTCGATTTTCCAGATGTACATGCATGTTTTATGAATCTTGTAATTGTCAGAAAGTTTCTTCCTCCAACCTATATTTATGGTTAGACTTTTTTAATGTGTGTCTGTATGTCTTCTGATGCTTAATTTCTCATACGGCATTCATCTGCTGTGACTTAGGCATCTTAAAAATTATATGTCAAAGTCTGAGCCAGTGACTCTAAAGCCTGTTTTCTTCTCTAAAGGAAGGCAAGGACTGTGAGTTACACTGGAAAGTCTTACTGAACTCTTGTAAGTAACTCTTAAGTTAGGAGAATGACCTGTGCCTTTCACTATATAGCAGTAATAAATAACTGTTTAAAAAGCTATTTTTAAAATTCTAGCTAGCAGGTTAATTCTTGCAAACGAATTTCCAAAGCCTGCAATCTTGACTTGATACAAAGAGTGTCCTGAGCAATGTACCAAAGTTGAGGGTTGGAAATGCCCCAACTCTCCTCTATTGGAGGAGGAGGACATGTGTTTCATAGTGCAGTTCATTTATATTAAATAATCAAAAGGGATTTTTTTCATATGAAGTATCTTGATTTTCTTCTGAATCATCTGATATGTGAGGACATATGTTTCCCTCCAAAAAAGTTTTTTAAAAATACCATAAAATTAGAATTTTTCACAGAACAAGTACTGACTGTCATGTGAATTTTATGCGAGTTGAACAGTAGTTGGGAAGGGAAAAGCATCTCGCAAAAAAGTTCCACTTTTATAAAAAGCTTTTTCCCCTCAAGTATTACTTCATAACAATATATAATCACTTCATAGTGACTAGTGCTGGACAATGTAAAGAAATTATTAGTGAATGGAGGCTTCTGGTTTGGCCATGTTATCTGAACCTCCTTTTGACCATTATTTTCAGAACTTGCCAAGTGCCCAATGTCCAAAAATCATGTCCCTTTATGGAGCCTGGAACTGGGCTCTCATGAATTGAGAATTACTGGTCTGTCTTAAGTTCTGGTTGTGTAGTTCTTCACAGCAAGAAGTTCTTTAATATGTACACCTAATGATATCTGGAGTAGGCTTGTTGGTTGGTGTTTATCAGCTATCAGCAATGGCTGTTGTAACATGTTTTACTGCTTTGTTATTTTTAAGCAAAGTTATAGTGTGAAATTGAAGGTGTTTATTTTTCTGATGCTTGGCTTGCTAGGGTGTGTAATGATGTAGTAATAACAAATACCAAATGTAAAAAAAAAAATGTCTAAGGTAAAAATTAACAACCTTAAACAGCTTTTTGTAGGCAATAGTTTGATAAATTTCTTCACAGTAAAAAGTTTAAGTTCTCCATTTGTTGTTCTTTACATTTCCAGATACTGTCCAGGCAAAATCTACTGGAGGAAAGAAGGCCTGGAAATACTGATATGCTTGTAGGCAGCCCTGATCGCTTAAAGGTAGCTTCCTTGCTCTCCTCTGGCTGTCCAGTGCCACACATGAAATTTCTAGAGAAGCTGTGAGTTTCAAAGGGAACCAACGTGGTGCTGGTGCTATGCCAGAGGAGTTGGAGGTGAAAGCTCTTAGGAGACCCAAGGTGTCTCCAGATGAGGCTCTGGGCAGTAGTCCCACCATCACCATGAGAGACATATCAAGGTTGTGCCTGTGTAAGTGACCCTATGTGGAAGCACGCCTCTGACCCAGGTCCCATAGGATCAGGTGGCATTTCTGCTGTGCAGACCAAGATGCTTTGCCATCTTCCTCCTCCCTTCATTCAACCCCTCCCAATGCTGCTAGCACTGATGCTACTTTTGGGTGTAGGTGTCTGCTGTCTATCTCCTCAGCTTGTAATGGAAGTTTTCAACAAAAAATGTTGCTCTTATAGATCTGCTGTTTTGCCACGTTGTTGCTGATTGTATAGCTGCAAACAAAAGTTAGGTCTGGCTTGCATCTGGTAGGAAGCAGCTGAATTGTAACTGAAAATCGGTGGGTTTGGTTTTTGAGGTTGAAAATAATTTCTGTGCAGAAAAGCCTTCGAATTAACTACCTGTATGTGTCATTTTGAGGGGGTAAGTGGGAGACCCCAGTCACATGTAGACTTTGTAGTCGTCCTTCACATCAGACCAAGTTAAATTCCATGGCTTTTAGTGGGGGATGTGTTTCGAGTCTGGTACTTAGCAGGATAAAGTTGAATATACACATATTTAATTGTCACATGACAGTGATTACATGTTCTTAGAGCGATTTTTACAGTATGAACCCTATACATTGGTTCCCAAAGATCTTCAAACCTTAGCAAAAATCCATACAGCTAAGATGTTCTGTTCAAGTCTATCGACTACCTGCTACATTACAGCAATCATCTTTTAAACCTATAAGGATGAACACAAAACAAGAGATCCGTCTGCCCCAAGCAACTCAGTGCAATGTAAGAGGGGAAATGCTCTGATGTGTGAAACTTCTCTTACTCTGAGATGGCATTAATTGAAATCTCAGATATCAGTATGACACAATTACCAAACTTACTGCCTGATCATGAACAATGCTGGCAAGTGACAGACTCGTCTGTAGGGAACTCCTTCCCCAAAAGAGAAGTCCTCAAATTCATGGGGCTGAATAATTTTTTTTGTTTATGTTTCGTGTCAGGAACCCCTTGCAGTATGGATGGCAACTTGACAACAGGCCTCTTGCAGCCAGATGAAGTTTTTTCTAAATACAAGACAAAAAGCAAAGCAAACTTTGGGTGTGTTTTCCCCTAACTAGTTTTGTGAACTGGCAACCCACATAGCACCATGTAGTGGGGCCCTGAGGTGACCTACTGAGCTGGCCCCAGGGGCTGGGGCAGTTGGGGGCCCCAGAGAGTGGGAGCAGACCAAGGGATGGTGGTCAGGTGGGGGAAGGGGGTCACTTAGGTGTGTTTTGTCAAGCAAAGCTATTGGGAAGTGGATCCAAGAGGTGCTGTTGGGGGAGGCAAAATGATGTTTGCTGGGTGATTGCAGAAGAAAAGGAGGTATAGGAGTGAATGCTGCAGGGTGGGGAGGTCTGCCAGCCCTTGCTGTAGTTGTGTGGTGGCTGCAGGAGGCCCTGTGCTCACCTGCGCAGTGCTGGGCTGGCATGTGCTCACCCTCAGCACCCGTCCCAGCCATCTTTGGTGCCAGCAGGGTGCTCACTGTGCTCACCCTGGGGGCTGTGCCTCCCCATGCTGGTGGGCTTCCCGCCACAGTCCCTTACTGCTCCTGCCATCTCTCCTACTGTCACTTTACGAAAAGGTTTTAAACAAAAAAATAAACCTCCTCCCCAACCTATTCTGCTGTTTGCTTCCACTGTGCTGCTCTCTAGGAGAGCAAAGTGTCCAACTTTTGTAGCTCCTGCTAATCTCAGGTTCAAGATGATAGACTAAAACATGTTAATTCATATTGGAGAGCTTGTCATTTATTGTCTGCTAACTTGTGTTTACCTCTGTCTGAACTGGGAATGTTTTCTATCTCTTTGGGCATAAAGAATTGCACAAAGTCCATACTTTTAGGCACAGCACAAATAATGGTGCTGTAACCATTTACAAACAGAAGGTCTGCAGTGGGGTTAATTCAATTATTGCTATGGAGTGGTGCATACACAAGCATATGCCATGGGTCTAAGGAGCCCTGTCCTGCCTGGAGTTATGTACTAAACTTGGGTCTACGTAATCTACAGTAAATAGTTTGCTTGTGCTGTAGAGCACTTAAATAACTATATAAAATTCATGTCACTAAAAGGGGGGAAAAAAAGATGGGTTTTTCTGTTCTCTGTTCCATTTCCTATCTTTTAACATATTAAAATATAAATGTGGATTGACTGAATCCCAACAATATTCTGGCTGCTGCATGCTGTTAATGTCCGAATATGCTTTTCTCCTGGGATTCTTCTGTATGCTTAACTGAAAAGAACAAACAGACAGTGGCATAAACTGGGCCTTCTCTCTCTAATTGCCCTTGAAGAACTGTTTCTTTCCACCCCTTCTCACACTACTGCAGTAAGTTCAAGCTAAGTCACCTATCTCCATAAACTGGTGGCAGAATAGAGTAGCAGATCAGCATGGTATCTGCAGTAAGGGGTTTAAAAATCACATTTTCCATCATGAAGACTCTAACAAGAGCTGCACTGTATTAAAATTGTTAGGGTTACTGTAAAAATTCTTTAATAATGTGGTACCTGAACAACTGAAAGCTGTTAAGATCTTCATAACATGGCAGAGAAAGCGTCCTGTGCAGTGGCATATTATGCAGGACTGGTGTCTGAAGCACTCTCCCATTATGCACCAGTGCAAAGGGAGGGGGATTGTTTGAAAGATGATGGTCCCTATCGGATGGGCTGGAGCAGAGGTGCCTGCAGATAGAACAGGCTGAGTTGAGGTGAAATGATTAAAGGAGAATGCTTGAGTTTTATTTCACTGTGAACTTTTTCTCACCATGCATGCTAATTATACTGAGTAATGAGAGAAAAGCTTTCTTTAGCAGTATCTCCATCCCACCCTGACAAAGAAAAAGACATCTGCTGGCAGGATCTTCTTTCTTGTCGTATCTGTTGAGCAGAATGTTCCTAAGTGCACTGAGTGCTGTCTGCACTCCCCACCATCTCTGCCCCCTTTCAGAGAAAGAATTGGGATGGTTCTCCATCTTTGTTTGCAGCAGAAAAGACTCAAGGTGAGAGAGAGAACAAATCCTGTAAGGCAATTCTGTCACTCACCTCATCTTCATAATCTTTCCTTAGCTTCCTCTGCCTTCTAACCCTGGTATTGATCGTGTCATAGGCTACAGTAGACCAAGGCAGGGGGCTGAAAACCTTTCTGAACAGCAGTTGCCAGTCTGCCTGTTGCAGCTTGAAGAAGAAAAGCATGCTGTGAAAACAATCAGTGCATTTGCTTTAGATCTAAGTGATTCCAACTAGGTCGATGCTTCATGCTGATGTGTTGAAAACATTTAAAAAATTTCTCAGAGTTTGATTTCAACTGAAACATTTCAGCATGTGTCTGACTCTCTGAAGTTGTTATTTCTCACTAATGTAGCAGACAACTGTTTTTTTCCACCCTAGCACAAAGCAGGGGGGAAACTGGGCCTTTTGTCTAGATAGGTTTGTTTTGAATGTTTTTATGGGAGGGGGAGTTTTGGGGTTTTTTTTTTAATAAGCTGAGGCTCTTGCAAATTGACTGTAGAGGAGTAGTAGTTTATTTCATGAAGGGAAAAAGAGGTAATCACAGTTTTACTGAGTGTGAATGAGAGTATAGCTTTACTTAAACTGCTTTTGTTGCCTGTATTTGAATTTTCATTCAAAGGCAAGCTAGATCATTCATAAATACGCGAAGAATATTTTATTTTCTTTAAAGCACATGATGCTGCTTTGTAATGTGTATGCACTCAATATAATTGGTCTGATTCTCTCTCAGCTTGGGATCACAGAGCAAATGAAGCATTGCAAAAGGAAGACATCCTCATCCAAACTAGTGTATATTCAGTTTCCAGGAGTGGCAGCAACCCAGGACATTTTTCTATGGCAGGTGGTAGCACAATTGGTTTCCGAACTGCTTGGAAAAGACCACAGAGAGACAGAATTTGCTATAGTTTCTCTTACTGTTTGGTTTGGTTTGCATGTGTTCTGCAGTCACTAGAGTCTATAAGAAGCTAAACCAGGCAAAAGCCACAGGAATGCTGTCCTAGTTTGGAGCTTCAAGTTCAGTGGTCTCCGTGGGAGCTGATCGGTAGGACCTCGCCTCTGATTCTGCCCCACTGCACTTTGGTGCATACTCCTCTTGTTTCATGTGCCCTTTTCAATAACAAGTACTTATCAGTGTCTGTTGTTCTCTTTGGGTTACCTTTTTAATTACACAACATATAAATATATATTAAATATATGTTGGAATTTCTCTTCCCCCAAGGAAGTGGTCAGCCATGTGTTGTTGCCATCTTTGCTGCTTGCTTCAAATAACACAAAGAACATTCTTGCACTCTTCCAACAGGAAATAGCAAACAAATACTTGCCTTGAGGTATTTCATTGAGTTTCAGGTTACCAGCAGATAGAGATGGTCCAAAAAATAGATATTTTGTTGGAAGAAAATAATAATAATAATAATAATAATAATAAACAACCTTTAAAAGCTGTATTTATCTGGGGAGAGGAATTTCCTTCCCCCCTGAACTAAGCCTTTGCAAATGCAGTGTATGGTATATGTGGCACTAATGGATTTCATACTTCAGCATTTATTTCACCAAATATCAAGCAGTGAACAATAATTGTCATTTAAGCAGCTGTAGTTTGCAACTGTGTAAGTCCTAGACATTAAAACTAGGTAAGCCAGTGTAGGGGTGTGTGTGAGAAATTCTGTAGTCTTAATGGCATTATTTCATTCATTCATATTTAAAATTAACTCCATGGGGATGCTGCAAAAGTGCAAGTTATAATTTAAATGCACTATTAGGAGTCCTGTTTATAAAGAATGTATATACTTAATTTATATACTAAAGCTGGTGGTTTACTTAGATACTTGATGCTTTTTTTTTTTTTCCAGAGCAATGGGTAGGGTCTAGAGAAGGAGAAACTGCAACATTGTTTAAGAAGCTTAGGCCTGGCAGGAATTCAGCTAGATCAAACTCTTCTGCCATGATCTAGTATGGCTGTTGAGCAATGATGAAAACTTTCTTTCCAAAAATAAGCTCTCCTTATAGGAATCATCCCATTGGATTCAACAGGACTATATATGTGAAGGCAGGGAAGGGAGGAGGGTTGTTTTAGTAATGAGTCCTCAGTGGTCCAAATGAGTTACCTTCTACTAGCGTGGATTTATATTTTTAAGTTGCAGTGGTTCACATAGTATTGGAACTGGTTGGGAGTTCGTAACAGTGTCTGTTTGCAAATATAAGGCCTGTTCAAGCAGAGGCCATTGATGCTGAAGTGCTCAGTTCCTCCATCGAATTCAGAAGACATGGATTAGCATGTGCTTGTGTTAGTCTTTTTGGTGGATTACTGAGGAAGTAGTTAAGGGCGACTTTATTTTCTGTGCATATCATTAGAATGATTTTATATATTCTGCTGTGCCTCTGTCTCTTCCTCTTGCAAAGACTTCTTCAGACCACTTCCAGTGTAACCTTTCCACCTTCCACGAATTGTAAACAAAGTAGGTTTGAAAATCGCTGCCCCAAAAGGAATTCAAACCAAAATCGTGGTGCTTCCCACGTGCATGCTGACCTTCACCCTACTTTTCTTGATGTAGTTTTTTAAGCCTAGGGTTTACACAGCATTAGCCATAATTGGGATCGACACTGGAAAACCACAGAAGGCAATTCATTTAATCTGAGTTTGTTGTGAAACTGAAAACAGGGTTCTACCTGAATTCTCTGTAGATTTCCTGGCAGGAAGGATCTCGGCATTTTCAGGTGAAATTTGTTCAGAAGAACCTTAAAGAAAGGGTCTTGCTTTGATCCATCTTTTACAGAAGTCAATGAAAGAGACTCCATTGATTATAATGAACACTGGGAAGCTGCCCCATTCAGAGCTACATGTAACTTCCACTTCTGGACAATTGCTTTTCCTCAATAGCAATCCGAGGAGAGATTGATATAACTACACAGGGAAGAAAGACAGTGGTGAGTAAGAGGGAGTTCATCCCAAAGAGCAACTGAACAAGGAGGGAGTAGAACATGTCGACTGCTATGCTTTGTTACTGCTTATGTGCTAAACTGATGGGTGCAAATAAGTCAGCCATATACTGAATTAGAAGAAATAAATAAAGGGAGAACAGGCTTGTTAGTACAGTTGGCTCTAGGGCTCGTCATTCTGTAATATTTTTAACTTTGTCTTCAAATGCTGTTTGTGCTCAGATGCTTTTACTGCTATAAATAAAGTATATCAATATATCCAGGGGAGAGAAAAAGCCTGCATAACGCTGTCCAACAACTACCTGTACCTCTACCCTGTTGCTTTCTTTGAATTGTCTCCTTTGCATGACAGTAATACAGTTTAAATTGCTTCAAATCTTTTATGTACCAAGGTCAGACTACTAATGCCATGTATCCTATAAGTTTTACACAATTTCAACAGGCTTGTCTAGCTAAATTGTCAGCCAGACCATATACCTGTGTCAGTTTCTCTGCTACAGAAATCCCACAGTGCAGCCCTGAGTGATAAGTGAACCAGATGGATACTAAATATGGCAATGAGAATGGGACCCAATATTTCAGATTTGGCTCTACCATCTTTCAAAGTAACTAGGTCGCTTGCAATTATCATGAGGGCTAGTACTCCAGAGCCGAGGATGCTCCACGCAAAATGGTAGCCACCAAGCCAACAAAAACCTAGGCTAAGAAGTGCATGGGGCCTCTGTGATCTCTAAACAAAAATTAAAATGAAAAATGCAACACGGACCGGTGGTCAAGAGACTGTTCCTATTGGGAATGTGGGGGTAGGACAGCAATGGGGGGAAGGCATTAGCAGAGTTGTCTTATGGTTGCCTCCCTTGCAGACACCATTTGATAAAGCTCTGACTTGCGCATCTGACAGCAAAATACTCTCTCGGGCACAAATCCACTCTTCCCATGGACTTAAGATACATACTAAGACCTTTAACTCTAGTTACTCCGGGCTATCAAGGGAACTAGCTAGTGCATGGTCAAAAAGTTTGTATGCCCCCAATACACTAAGGTCAATGCAAAACTCCCTTAGCAGGATTAGCAGCTACACTCTACTTCCCACTCCCCCCAACCCACCAAACTTCTCTCTGCTTTTCTTTTTCCACCCAGCCTGCCAAGCTCAGGGTTTCTTTTTCAGAATCGTATATTTCTTCTCTGGAAAAAGTTGATATAAAGGGGGGAAAATAATTTTCTTTATCCTTTAATCCTTTATTCTCTTTGCTTTTAAAAGTTTTTTTGCTTCCTACAGTTGGCCATCTTGAGCTTCTGCTTCTCTGCTGTGTCAAGACTTGCTTAAGCTTGAAGGTTTTTTAGGCTTGACCAAGCATTGACAGCACTATCACAGGAGCTAATGCTAGAGTCTGCCAGTTTGATGGATTAAGTAAACGTATTGAAATCGTCTTTCTTTAATACTAAAAGATGCCAAGGGCTGTTTTCTATTTTTGTGCTTTGTGTGAAACACCCACTGACATTAATGGGAGTCCCATGTGTGGAATTAGAGTAGAACATGGCCCTTAATATTTAAAAGACTCGTCAACCTTGTGCATGAAGTAATCTGGAGGCGTGTTGTGATGCTGCTTTGCTCTGCAGAGGCTGTTCTCCTTATACATCCCCTGCCTTTTAAAGACACTCTTTGCATGAACTGCATGGCTGCTAGCAACAGCATTACTTAACTTTTTCCCCTTCTAAAAGTATTTAAAAACATACTGTTACCTTTTTGTGCCATCTGCCTGCTTTGCTTGGTCAATAAATACACTTGAGCTGTTTCAGTTTGGTTTATAAACAGTCTTGTTTCCTGATTTGTTCATGCTGCTACTCTATAGAGGAAGGGGAGGAGAGAGAAAGCTTAACAGAGAAGCCATTTCCAATGGCCATTACGTTCTTTTTAGTGTTTGAACAAAATGCCTAATCTTTCACACTCTACCTACTTTGATTCTCTGCTTGTTCTCAAGTTGTACCTTGCTCTAACATAGTGGTGGTATGCTAGGTAGCTAAGGAAAGTTAAATTATTTATGTTACTAAATAAAAGTTCACAACCAGCCCCATTCCTATTTCAAATGCACCCTGCTTATTTTTTTAGAACTAGGGCTGCAGCTCAGTAGGGTTACCAAATTGTCATGGATGGCACCAGTAGGGCAGAAGTTTCTGCTTAGAGAGCTAGCTGCAAAGCTAGTTTCTTTATCTTCCCAGAAAGAAAGGCTTTCTCTGCCCAACCTCCTGCTCTCTTCCCTTCCTCGAGGGTAGGAGGGCTCTGCAGAGGGACCTGGACAGGCTGGATCAATGGGCCGAGGCCAACTGTATGAGATTCAACAAGGCCAAGTGCCGGGTCCTGCACTTCGGCCACAACAGCCCCATGCAGTGCTACAGGCTTGGGGAAGAGTGGCTGGAAAACTGCCTGGCGGAAAAGGACCTGGGGGTGTTGGTCGACAGCCGGCTGAACATGAGCCGGCAGTGTGCCCAGGCGGCCAAGAAGGCCAATGGCATCCTGGCCTATATCAGAAATAGTGTGGCTAGCGGGAGTAGGGAAGTGATCGTGCCCCTGTACTCGGCACTGGTGAGGCCGCACCTCGAATACTGTGTTCAGTTTTGGGCCCCTCACTACAAGAAGGACGTTGAGGTGCTGGAGCGTGTCCAGAGAAGGGCAACGAGGCTGGTGAGGGGTCTGGAGAACAAGTCTTATGCGGAGCGGCTGAGGGAACTGGGGTTGTTTAGCCTGGAGAAGAGGAGGCTGAGGGGAGACCTCATCGCTCTCTACAACTACCTGAAAGGAGGTTGTAGCGAGGTGGGTGTCAGTCTCTTCTCCCAAGTAACTAGTGATAGGACGAGAGGAAATGGCCTCAAGTTGCGGCAGGGGAGGTTTAGATTGGATGTGAGGAAAAATTTCTTTAGTGAAAGAGTGGTGAAACATTGGAACAGGCTGCCCAGGGAATCCTGGTTGAATCCCCATCCCTGGAGGTATTTAAAAGACGTGTAGATGAGGCACTTAGGGACATGGTTTAGTGGGCATGGTGGTGTTGGGTCGACAGTTGGACTTGGTGATCTTAGAGGTCTTTTCCAACCTTAATGATTCTATGATTCTTCCTCAGTCATGGCTCTTGAAATTCTCCACCTTTACCTGGGAACGACTGCTTCTGCCCACGAAGGAGGTCTTAGGTGGCTTTTCAGCAGGGAGGGTAGAGCTGATGACATAACTGCAAACACTTCTTGAAGATTTTGGTTATAATGCTAGAAGGTTAGGGAAGGAATGAATGGAGGTAGGGAAAGAAGGGCCTAGGTAACTCTTTCTGTGTTTTGAAGATAATTTTGACAATCGACCAAACAAGACAAAGATGGTTACTTCCAGTCTCAAATGCTTATGAGTATGGCATTTGTTTACCATCATCTATGCCTGTCATCAATGTGGCTAGTGAGTTTGCTCATCATGAAGTATTGTGGAAGTTCTGACAGTATTTTAATTAAAATAAGAATGTTACTTCTTGTGAAAATCCTAAGAATGCTGCCCACATCTGCACACAGGGTACAGTAAACCTGCTTCTACTGGTGTCAGTGATCTGGATCAGGTTCTAGATGTTAATCTGTATTAATCAGTCCTCAACAGATCTAAGCATGTTCATGCAGAAGTCTACTGAAGTTAATATGAATAGCGTATGTGCTTTACAGTGGTGTGGCCTGCTCTGCAAAAATGCTCTGCAATCTGTAGTCCCCAGGGATTTTTAAAGGTGTTTTCCAGAGGACCTGCCTGCTGTGCTATTTCTTAAATTTTTAAATTTGTGGTATTTCTAAACCAGTTCATTTTTGTAAGCAACTGAGAGATGGGTCAAGAGCATCCACTTAAAATTAGCCTAGGTATGTGGTTCTGAAAACATATATAGGCTTCAGTAATTAGTACATTCTCTTGTTATGTTTACTGAGTTAGCGTGTTAGTGGTTAGTTAGCCAAAGCTGAGAGTGACTACAGAAGGTGGATGATATAAACAAGTGATAGTAGCAGTTAACAGTGCAGAATTGCCAGAAACTGATGGAAACACTTAAGTCTCCTTCCCAGACTCTTCACCTTAAAGTTGTTCTTGAAAAATTTACAGAAATTACTGCAGTGTTTCAGGGTGACAGTAGCACTGCACTGAAAAGATGTTTGAACTCAATCTCTTCGGTAATTTTATTTTTTTTTCTTTATTATGAATGGAAGAGTGGAAGGTTTACCAGGCCATTCGAAGTAGACATCCTGCAGATTCCAAGGTGTCCATTTGCAAAATGTATAATGGAAGAACATGGAAATTGCATTCCTGCATCCCTTACTCTGTTTCATTGTGCTCACAGCTGAAATTAATTCACTTCAAGGCAGGATGTCATTCCAGGTCCTCTGTTTTCCTCTGCTGTTCCTCCTGTGCCCTCTCAAAGTCAGCCTCTCTATGTGGGGCTTATTTTCCCCATCTGTCTCCCTTTTTGGTTCCTCATGCAGCATTTTTAGTTCCCTCTTCCGTTAGCTAAGACATAGGAAAACCTGAAGCCCAACAAAACAAGGTAAATTTTCTTTATTAGTCTTTATATAGTTAAAGGTGATTCTTTTTACTGTTCTTTCCTTCCCTTGCTTCTGTCCAATGGGGAAGAAAAATTCTAAAAATTCACAGAATCAGAGTGGTTGAGGTTGGAAGGGACCTCTGGAGGTCATCTAGTCCATACCTCCTGCTCAAGAAGGGCCACCTAGAGCTGGTTGCCCAGGACCATGTCCAGATGGCTTCTGGATATCTCCAAGGAATGACACTCCACAACCTCTTTGGGAAACCTGTGCCAGTGATTGGTCACCCTCACAGTGAAAAAGTGTTTCCTGAGGTTCAGAGGGAACCTCCTGTGTTTCAGTGTGTGCCCCTTGTCCTGTCACTGGGCACCACTGAAAAGAGCCTGGCTCTGTCGTCTTTGCACCCTTCCTTCAGGTATTTATATACACTGATGAGATTCCCCTGAGCCTTCTCTTCTCCAGGCTGAACAGTCCCAGCTCTCTCAACCCTTCCTCATACATGACATGCTCCAGTCCCTTATTCGTCTTAGTGATCCTTTGTTGGACTCTTTCCAGTATGCCCTTCTCTCTCGTACCGGGGAGCCCAGAACTGGACACAATACTCCAAATGTGACCTCACCAGTGTTGAGTAGAGGGGAAGTATCACCTCCCTTGACCTGCTGGCAATACTTTGTCTAATGCAGCCCAGGATACCATTCGCCTTCTTTGCTGCAAGGGCTCATTGCTGGTTCATGCTCAACTTGGTGTCCACCAGAACCCCAGGTCCTTTTCTGCCAAGCTACTTTCCAGATGATTGGCTGCCAGCATGTACTGGTGCACAGGGTTGTTACTCCTCAGGTGCAGGACTTTGCCCTTCTTGTTGAACTTCATGAGGTCCCATTTCTCCAGCCTGTTGAGGTCCCTCTGGATGATTTTTCTTCTATGGGGCAGATAAAACAGGTTAGAACAGGTTCATTTTCAAAACCCAAACCCTCCTTTTTATTATGTTTTTTTAAACTTCTCAGAAAAAGCTCTACTCTGTCATGAGCTATGGTGTACAACTTTTTGAGTTGGGTTTCTTTGAGAAATCAGGTGAAATTTTATGGCATTAAGAGGGGAAGTAAGTTTCAGCCTTTACTACAGGGTTGCTCCATAACTTAATTTGGAAATACACATTGTCTAGTTGTATTAGCATGAGTGTAACATGCCTTTGAATACAAATGCAATTTTTAGCTCGTGATATAGAAGAGGTCCTTTCTGAAACTTTCTAGGAGTTTATTACAGAATTATATCCTGGAATTTTGCACATGTATATATGTGATATCTTATGTAACATTCACATAAGGGTTCAGAGAATATAATTCAGTTAATGAATGTCTTTAACATAATTTGTTTGGGGCAATGAGTCAAAAATACTGCTTTAAAATGTAGTTGGAAGAGACTTTTTAATATTCTGGAAAGCATCTTAAGGTGCCTAGTGTAAGGTTAATTTTGTTGTGTTGCACCACTGGTGTAATTTGTTGTGGGCATTTGATGACATAAAAAGAGCCTGGCCCTCAGATGCAATGTTTCCATGGGCCTCCCCTTGATGAACACCCATCTGGATTTCTTGGATGGAGTCTCCCCTCTTTGAAAGCAATGGGAATTTTGTATTTCGGTGGGTGCAGATTTGGTCCTTTGTGCAAGTTACAACCATTGATCTTTGAAGGTATATGTGTCCTTTGGTGTTTAGGTATTTTAGCCACTATCTCTAAACAGAGATCTATACTACTTAGTATCTGATTTTCTTAGTGCAGATGAGGAATAGATAGGTAGTCTCAAAGGGGTGAGTATAGACAACCATGATTTGTCTCAGCTGTAATCATGCAAACGCTTCCTGCTAGGCAGCGTCCTAGAATTGGGATTGGTCTCCACTGCATATTATTCCAGGAGCAGACACAGGCATTCTGAATCCACCTTTGTTGTATGGTTTGTGAAAGGGCACAGTATCAAAAGCAAAAATGGGTAAATAAAAAAAGTTGTGTTAAATCAGGACTGAACAGTTACAGTACTGTTAATTCAAAATTTACATCATGTCTGAATATAAGAAAATAAAAGGAGATGAAAAACTTAAAAAAAAAGAAAATTGTCCATCCCTTTCCTGACCCAAATAGCTCTTGTCCAGTAGCAACAGGCCCATCTTGGGTAGGCAGACAGGTAGGTGTAAGTGTTGTTCCCTCTGTGAGGAGATTATTAACAAATTTCAGATACAGGAGAAGCATTTAATCTTACATTCACTGTTCTCCTAATCTGTGATATTAGAAAAAATGAAGAAAGAATAAAAAGTTGTTTTGTTTTGTTTTTTCTAAGCAAGTGGTATTACCTGCATTCCAGGAAAACCATGTCACTGAACAAAAAAAAAAACCCAACCATGTTTCTGTGAACAACAGAGAAAACCAAACACCTAGAGGTGGTGGCTGTGCGGGTTAGAGAATGGTCTGAATAAATGCTTACAGACTCAAACAGGTGATTCATGCTACTCTGGGTCAGCTGGTCACAGCTGGAACGCTGAACGTGGGTCTGAACTATGACTTCAGGAGGGGGCTATCCTCAGAAGTGTAGTGCAAGATACATACTGATATAAGAGAGAATGCAATTTATTCAGTATGACATAGAGCCCAAAATACAACTGTTATATCCTGCTGGTGTGGTGGATCATGAACTCCTACCTTAGCAAGGCACGTTCTTCTTTAACAGATGAAGCACCAGTGTGCTGCTTTGCAAGTAGTATTAGGTCCTTTCCATTTTTTGTTTCTTATTTGTGATGCTGTAGGGAGATTGAATGGTTCCATGATTTGGTTTCAATGAAGATATTCTTTTCCAAAACCTATGGTAAAAGAAGACGATTTTGTATTTCTCTGAGATATCCAAAAATTGTTTGGGGTTTCTGTGATGGATGAGAGCATGTATATTATTGTGTGTGTATATTATTGTATCTGTATGGGCCAGAGCTCCCCTTTGATGGGTACTGGCCATGGGCTGCTACTGACTAGCTACGTCTTTCTGGCTTTCAAGTGTGTTTCCATGCATTCAGGATAAGAGGGAAGGACTAGTCTGGCATTGGTTTCCTGTGTGGTTTTCACCTAGTCACCTAGGTCAAAATTTCAGACTAGAGTAGATTAAGCATCCAGCTTTAAAACGTTGACCCTGCCTCCCTGTGGTACCCCAGTGTGTATGCACATGAATATGTGCATGTGTGGGCCTTATTTCTGTTCCCTGCCATACCTCGAGGAGGTGTTGTGAAGCTTCATTATCTGAAATGTGTGAAGTGCTTTGAGAAGCTCCACTGAAAGGGTTCAAAATACGCAGGTCTGAGGAGAAGCTGCAGCGGGGTCCTGAGGATCCCTTACTATGGTGTCCTTGTGTAAAAATGAGATTTGTCAGTCCAAGAGAACTTAATTTTATCCTTTTGTCCCTCATGACAGTGATATGAATTGACTTTATCAGGGATTGATATGCCACATTTGTTACTCTCCTTTATATATTTTTGTCCACTGTAAGCCCACTTATTCCAGTCTCATTTGTTCTGGTGGACACAGGGATGGTAGAGATAATAGGGAAAAAAAGAGGTAATTTTAACTACATGCTCCCTCAAGCATGAAATAGTGCAGTGGCCCAGCCTGTTCAGGTACATTCTGATACCCTCTGCTCAACTAGGACCTAGGGCAGCATCTGTTCTCGAGTACTCTTGTTAGTATTGCCCTGTTTATAAAAACAAAACAAACAAAAAACCCCACATGAACCAACAAAAGACAAGCTGAAAAGATTAAGGAAACTATGCAAGCAGGTTCCTTGAACTGTGGAAGTATACAAGGCATTGGATCTTCTGAGTATAAATAATGATGGCTTCTATCATCATTCCACCATCTGGAAAATGCCAGAGAAACTTATTCAGGTGCACAGTTTGGTTTTCAGGATGTCATTAGCTCCATTAGAATTCTGCATCTTAAAATATTCAGAACTGCACTGCAGGGTTCAAACCCCATCCTTTTTGGGGGGGCTCAGTCAAACATGAAGCAGTTTCAGAGTGCTGAACTCAAAAGTTTTCCTGCCTGTGCCTTCCCGTCATATTTGGTTTCTCATGTTATTCTGGGCTTCCTTAGACTTGATTTTCTGTGTTTGCTCCAAAACCTACTTGCAGTACAGAGCCTGGTCTCCAGACTGTAGATTTCTCTGGGCAGCGGAGGCTGCCTCCTCTCCTCTCTGGTTTCTCAGCATTAGGGAGAGGGACAAAGCTCTTTTTTCCTTTCCTCAGCATGCATCCCCTCAAAGATTACCACCCAGAATGCTTCTGTGCTGGGAGCGCCAGGAATAGAAATACAACCCAGCATGTTAAGTTTCATACCTGCACTGGCATTTAAAATTGGAATGGACATTTAAGTGTCCAGACTGTGCATATTACCACCGCCGCAGAAACAACACTACAGATATTTCTGGCAGGATCCTCTTACTTTCTGCAGCAGGAGAAAGAGATTGTGTAAAAAGGACAAATGAATTCCTCTGCTTGTGTGCATAGCCCACTTCTGACTTGGCAATGCATTTGGACTGCTTGCTGTAGGCCATATTATCATGCTGTCTTCAGGCAGATGCTGCTTTTGCTGGTATGTAAAAATCACATGTTTAGATACAACGTGGCTATCTGATTTGAAAGTGTAAATGCCAGATGGCGGGTGCTACTTCAGTAACTGGCTGAACACCTTTCAGGTCTTTGAAGCACCTAGTAGAGTTACAGTTGCTATATATGTTATAATTAACTCTCAGTGCCTGAAAATGTAGCTATATATGTGCAGGTACAAAAAAATCACATAAATACACAGTGTAGTAAATATTTGTGTATGTGTGTGTATATATAGAGAGAGAGTACAGAATATTTGTGTAGGTAGAGAGAGAGCGATATAGTAACAAACATATATGTGTGCATGGGTGTAATGACATTTCCTCGTATCACATCTATCAGGTTACAAGCAGCTAATAATTTTCTTTTTCTACTCACAGCCAAGCATTATAATGGCATATACTCATAAATCAACATCAACATGGAACATTGCTTAGCAAATATAAATGTATGTGCATTGCAGAATGATCTGAGATTACAAAAATATATCAGAAGTCAAAAGTAGCTGGTGGAGAAATGCTATGTCTTTAGTTTATTGAGATTGTTTGGAGGATCCTAATGTACTGTCACTGAAAGAATAATTTTTCCTTTACAATCTACTTAGCAAAGATTTATCGATCCTTTTCCCCTTCATAGAGAATTACTGATCCATTTTAGAAAATCAGATTTTCACACCTTTCATGAGAATGTGCACAGCGCAGTTCCCTAGGGATTGCCAAGGAAGTTGACTTTGACATGAAATCCCTAGGTACCGGCACACAACAGCCTATAGTCTCATCACTGATTTGTTGCACAGGGTGGTAAAATACTTTTATACATTTATAGAGAAATGATTGCACTGCAAGGACTTATTTTTCCATGCTAGTGGATGTATTCAGGGTCCTGTTATTTGTGTAAACAGCATTTTTCAGGGGGGTTTTTTCTTCTCAGCTGTGATGTTATGAACAGTAAGGTAAGATAAAAGTTGTTGAAATTCATGTTGCAAAGCAGTAGGGTACTGTAGAATTTTTCAGTGTGTGTAAATAACTTTCTTCAAGATGTGTGTACTCTCTGTCCTCATTATTGTAGTATCCTAGGTAGCTAAGCATTAGGCATGTTATATTGAAGTATGCATCATAATGAAGGTGATTTATTATAATTAAAACGGCATGGAGAGCAGCTTTTATTAGACATATTGTTTCACAGGAGAGCTTAATAAAGAGTATTATTATTAGTTATAGATCTGCGTGAAAGATGTTGTTTACTGAGAGTTATGTGAGTATTAGTCAAAGTCTGAAGTTGCTCATTTGAGCTGTCCACTGTAGGGGGGGAAAAAAGCATTCGGCACAGCAAAGAAGAATTTTAAGATTGGAGGGGAGAGAGAGAGAGAGAGAGAGAGACAGAGAAAAGGAAATGCCGAGTGCATGAAGTGTTCTCTGCCGGAGCAGTTCTAGAATACTTTATTACATATCTACGGAGACAATGGCATGGACTGTAAGTAGCTCCTGTCTCTCAATATAATAATGCACATAAAGTCGGGGTCAGATTGGGTTCGCTCTGGGCTTTGATGCTGCAGAAGGTCACCAGGGGAATCGATGGACAAAAATGAGACCTGAGTTTCATGCAATCAATGAGATTTTTCTATTTAAAGTGGACACTGCTGGGTGCGAGTCTCAGAGCTTCAAATGTGGTTTTGCTCAGCTTTAGCAGATTGAGAGAAAGATGCACTGTAAATGTATTGTTTGTTTTAATAACTCTGCTGGCACAAGGGGTGTATATCTAAACAGGTTAGTCTGGCAAACTCTATTATGAAGTTGCATGAGCTGCAAATAAATGGACAAATTAGCAGCTACTTTGAATGTTAATTACACCGAGTTTTTATTCTGTGTCTGTAGAGTTGTAATTGCCTGGCATTTAGATAACCCTTAAAATATGGTTAGAGAATGACTGAATCATTTGGTTAAAGATCATGTGGGATTTAGCTGTTCTATAAAATATACTTTCTCCTATTAATTTCTTAGTCCTCTATACTCATTATAGCAAATTCCTCAATTTCTTTGGAAACGATTCACATTTCCATGGATTAAAACAAATTCTTACGTGCCTTTGGTTAAGAAGCTTCGTTCTTTTGAGTAGCAAGTGGATACTTGGGACAGAATTGCTTTGATAATTTTCTCCTTAAAGTTTTCAGGCAGCTGAAAGATCATCTGTTGTTTTGCCTTTATTGTGTACAGTTATCTCTCTAGGATGAGGGAAGCAATCAGGAAGAATGTGATCAGTGAGTCTGACATAGCTGTAACACTGGCAACAGCAAATAATTGACTGATATGGAGGAGATTTATCTCTGTTGTGAAATGGTTAAGAAATTAAAGCATGTTATAGGCCAATTTCTAATCACGATATATATGATTATAACTGCTTTGCAGTTGATGGAGTTCTTCTGAATTTACACCGCCCTAACAGACATAGGTCCTGACACTGTTTTCAATTTCAAAGCAAGTCAGCTATTGGGCTGTACTTTGTGAATGAGAAAGCCACTTAAATCTGGGATTTCAGTGATGTGATTGGTTGTTTTTAAAAAGTAAAAGGAAAACAGCTAACACCCTCCCTCCCCAACAATCCTCTTTCAGTAGATTGCATCCTGCGTTTTCTGAGCTTCCATTTCACAAATTTAAGTATTCAGTCTGAAGGACTGTTTATCCTACGTCACTGCCTAAGTAAATGTCCACCAGAGGCTATGAGGGAGGAAGAGGGGAAGCAGCAAACCCAGCCCCCTGTGTTTTTCAATCTATTATTAAAAATGGCCTTTTTGATGACAGCAAATAAAATCAAATTATCCCCTCAACACAGGTACAAAACAATTCCAAAACAAAGAAACAAGCCAAGGCCTTGACAGTCTTTTTCATTTAAACATCTTAAAAATAGAGTAATTGAAGATTTGTGAGAAGAGCGTTAGAAATCATAGATTTTCTACAGCTCAAGTCTAAATTGGTTTGCCAGAATCTGAAAAATGCCCCAAAGAAGAGTAGGTGTACAGAAGAGAACTTAAGCTTCTGCCTCAATCTAATATCTGTTAGCAGGGTCATTTACAATTCAAACAGAATTTATGCTCACCTGAAATGATTTATTTGTGTTTTCATGTATGCCCTGAGTAAGAACACTTCAGTTTATATTATTCTCATTAAAAAGAAAAAAGAAAAACATTCTTCACTTCAACATCCTCTCCTAATGGTCCTTAGTGTTGCATTCTTAGGATGTGTTAAACATTTTCCAGCTAAGCCTTTTTGATAAAGCACAGAAGGAAATGTATTAGTTGAATTTTGTATATGAAGATATTGGCAATAAAAGCCCATTGCGGTAACTACATTCCATTGTAAAACAGGTCTCCGGCAGATAATGGAAAGAGTAAGCAATTGCAGGTAGATTATATAAAACTCAACAATAGCACAATAAGCCACCAGATTCTCTGTGAAACCTAAAATAAATCAGAAGGTGATACAGAAAAGGAGGGCGGGGAGAGAAAATACCGCAACATCTGTAACACTTCTCTGGACACACCTTGGTTATCAGTATTTCTCTTTCCTTCTCTTTGGCTGCAAACATAGGAAGGTGATAAACCATGGCACATACAAATTCAGTTGTTGTCAATTTGTAGCACAACTAACTTTTTTTTTAGCCAATATTGAGGTGTCTGTCTTTTGGGGACAGCAGGCCTGGCATGATTCTCACTGAAGAGTCACTGAGAGTTAAATTATGTGTTTTGCTGTAGACGCAATGACTGCTGCCCTTTAAGGTACTTTCTTTGAGTTAAACATACGCAACCTCTTTTGGCCTCCCCAGAGAGATCTGCTGGTTGTTACAGCCAACCCCAACAGGGTCAAGTTCCCAAGTCTCCACTCATGAAAAAGTTTTTTGAGATTTATGGTGAAATATCTGCTTGCAGAATCCAGAGCAGAGGCAACTGGGTTTCTGTGCGAGGATTGCTGCAGAATTAGGTGCTGAATTAGTGCACGTTTCCCTGAGCAGACCTCACGTATGAGGCTAATACAAAGGTGTTTTTCTGATTCTCTGGTTTAAAGGTACGGTACACTTCATTGTACTTTATCTTTCCAAGTGTTTTAGGAAAGGTGGAAGATGAACTGCGTATACAACAGCAGGAGCGTATGGGCCACAGGGAAAAGAAGTACAAATGATCCAAAACTGAGGAAACAGATGAGTTCAAATGAAGAATTTTGCACACTGGGAAAAAGTTGAATGTCATTTCTAAGGACTTCACCTTAATATTCACATTTAATATACATTCCTTTTTATACTAATTAATGAACCATCCTGAAAAGCCATTTTTTACACTTTCCTCTCCTACCCATTTTAAAATACTGGGAAAACAGACATGTAAATTAAAGCTTCCCATGGACATTTTTAACTTCTGCAACCAGCTCTTATTCAACATATTATCCTAGGTCTCACTGATCTTAGCAGCATTACAAGGATCATATTTTCACACAGATGAACCATTCATGGCAATTTCTCCAAGAGATTTGACACAAACATTCTTTTCTTTGATATCAGAGATATAAGCTTTCTATTTTTGACCTATTTTTTCCCCCGACTGACATATTTATTGAGGCTTTGCAAGGAAAATCCCACTTTCCATTAATATTTGACTTCTCTGTTTCTTCCTCTTGCAGACTTTCAGGCTGATAAGAGCAGTAAGAGGGTCTTGGTCAATGTCAGCTTATGTATGTGCATGCATTAATAAAAACAAATCTCTAAAGTTTACTTAGAATTAATATTTAAATAAACACATACACACCTGCAGTGGTTAATACGCATCTATGTATCATTTTGAGTAGACGCCTTCATGATTCTACTGTTGTAGATCAACAGGTAGCATTTATTGATCTGTTATAACAGCAGTTCTAGTTCCAGAGAAGATTTTGATTGATTGTCCTCATCCAGAGTGAGTTCTTTCTCCATCTCTCCAGAGCCTTCAGTGGCATTGGCTGCGGATAGTGTGGAGACAAAAGATTTCTTTCCAAGGAAAGGATGTAATTGTATATGTGTGTAATCGTGTTTGAATTCCAAGTCATTACTTCAATGCCCTTTGCTATATCTATCCGAGCAATTTGATACACCTCTTATGCTAAGAGTCTATAAACTATTGGTAGTAGTATAGATATCTTATGTCAAGCCTCCATTCTACAGAATAAGATGATTGCAACTTAATGCACCACATGGAGTGGGAATGTCTTTTGTGACTTGTGCTGTTTGTTTCATCAGACAAATCTTCTTCCCCTTTTACCTTGTAAATTAAACCTAAAATCAATGTTTCAGTTTTAAGAATTCCAAGCATGCAAAATTCTATATTAAGAAGGTAGGAAAATACTTAAATAACTTTGCATTTTTTGATTGTTAATATTAAACTGTAAGATACATTACTGCATATTTCAACACTAAATGTTTATTACAATGGCAGTTTATTCTCAGTCTAGGTCAAGAGGTAAGAATGCGCTTGTATTCATTTAGATAAATAAGCTACTTAGCCACCCCTCACTTACTGGTGCCAGGTGCAACCACAGAATGTACTTTATAGATCAGGCTTTGGATCACAGTCACCAGCTGATAGGCAGCTCACTTTCCTTATCCTGTCTTATTCCTACCTCCCCCTATGGTCTAAATGATCTCTCACATTTTATCTCTGCGTTCCTTTGACTTGTTGAATGAAGTAAAAAGACAGGGAGTCTGTCTTCCACCTTTTGCCTTCCCTTTATAAACGGAAGTGTTCACCACAGAAGCCTGGAAAGGAAATGTATGAATGCCAGTACTACTTCCTAGGCAGTTCTCCATCAACCAGATCTCTTGGTTAGACTCAGTAAGACCTCCGTGTTTCTTCAGGTTACTGTCCAAAAATAAATCTTGGACTGTTCTGAACATTTTTATAAAAGCCCTCCCATTTCTTATTCCCATGCTGTTGGTTTCGTTTTTTTTTTAGACCAACAATACTTTGTGCCCACAAAGCTTTGTGTACATGCATTTAACTGTCCTGAAAAATGAGACTGCTGGTACTAAACCAGAAAAACCTGCTTGGAGGCTATTCTGCAACAGATCCATGCTTGGCAATGGCGCAAACAGTAAATAAACCTCATGCCTTTGCAGAACTAAACTGCCCCATCAGTTGTACGGCTTCTTGAAAACTGGAGTCTGCCATGTGGGCTGAAGGGAGGTCTTTGCTCCATGCCAATTCAAGACGACTTTGCTTGCTCTTGAGCTGCAGCCTACCTCTGGATGGCAGTACGGTCACTGTGAACGAGTCGGAACTCCTCCAGCTTTCTCTTAGGAAGTACATGTCTGGTAAATTTGTCTAATCTTCACCCACACCCCTGGTATGGTTTCGTTTACCTTGAGCTCTCAAAATTTGGCACAAGAATTGAAGCCTCAAGGCTGGAGACTCCATGCACAGATGAAGACCTACAGAAAACTTCCTTTTGAGCTGCCTTGTTTTCAAGGTTTTTTTTTTTCTTTTTAATTGGGTGTTATTACAGTACCTGATCTGAGTCCTCTCCAAAAATTGTTGAGAAAGTAGGTACTTTTCTCACACAGACTAGCTATACTCAGTTATAATGTGGCTTACAGCTTATTTCTTTCAGTAGACTTAAGCTCTAACATTTTAAATATTTCAAATTATATAAGGATATTTGGCGTTGGTAATAAGTTTTCTTGAGCTATGAGGAAACCAGAGGCACATTAGTCATAAGTGAAAAATTTCAGAGCATATACTTCTCCCCCCTGCCCCTGTGAGCTGCAAACAGGAATTGTCTGACAAATTTTCCCCAAGTTTTTCTCTTTGGTCTTCGGAATGTACCTGGCTTTTTTTTTTTCCTTGCAAATAAATGTTGCAAGCCAAAGCAATGGGATTTGAAGCAGTACAGGGAGCCAAAAATAGGACTTTGATGTGAAATTATATAATTGTCATGCTCATAGTTAAAGTGAGATTGTTTTCTAAATAACATCTATGCACATTATAGTTCTTTGTTAAAAGTATCATATCAGTGTAAACATATGTGGAACAGGCATACTAAGCAAAATCAGATTTTACTACTGTTGTATCTGTGACACCAACTGGGAGACTAAGAGGGACTCTGCTGTGCATTGTCATCAGCAGTGTTATAAACTGTGCTCCACTTTCTAGACTGCCTTTGCAATTTCATTGCCTTAAATGAAGTGCTAAATTACACTTGCAGAACCCTAGTGAAGGCAATAGGATTAGAATAGGTGTTACTGACGTCATAACTTATTAATGATGTTAATATGGTATACGAGGCAGGAGGGAACCCACTTTGATAGTGAGATCCTAGGCTGAGTCTGTAGAGACAGCATTTAGAGGGAAACCCAGCAAACTTGGGAAAGACTTTTTGGGAGAAAATAAACACAAAACCGTACGTTCTCTGATTTTTATTTTCATTGTCATGTTCTCTCATTTTTACTTTCATTGTCAGTGCAGTGTTTTAAATTTTTTCACTGGATAATAGTGTGAAAAGTATTTCTTTGACTCACAGCAAGTTCGAGGTGAAAGACCTTTGGTGATGTAGCTTAGAAGACACCATAACTGTGCATGATTGTGCACTCCTGTGTTACGCATTCCTATGTCCAGTAGAACTTCAAATATCACAAACTGAAGAGCTTTTTCTACTTGTCTTTTCAGGACAAGGTTGTAGTCCAAGCACTGGCTTTTCTGGTTTTTTTTCCCCACTCATAATGCCCATTATATGTGTTTCAATGTCATTTTCATCCTTTTCCTCCTACTTAGCTCCGTCGTTACTTTGAGCAATTTGCCCCAACTGCTGCACTCCAGCCTCACAAAATCTGATCATATAAGTGGTCCCATTGATTCCAGTATGTATACTTAGTGCAGGGTTACATGCTTGAAGGACCAGTTCATACTCTTCAGATATAGATAAATGACTAACATATCTTAAAGCCATAATTTAACCACAGCATAAACATGGCTTTGTTTTCATCACAGCAGTTCAGTTCCTCTGTCACAATAAATTTAACATACCTGGTTGGGCTTCTTGTAGTGCTTTTCAGCATGTTGTCATCTTTTCATTAAAGACCCTTAAAGATGTGTACAGACACTAGGTCATCTAGGAGAAAGAAATCCTATAGATGAAGTGACTGCACGGGGGGGGGGGGGGGTTGTGTGTTACGTGATGAGATCACTAAAAACTGGGGTTTGAAGCCCACTGTAAGTGTTCATTTGTGTTGTCACTTCTCAGTGTCATGCATCTTCTTCGTGGTCTTCTAAATCACTTTGATATCATAGAACTGTGTGTCTAGGTACTTTTGAAAGCATTACCTTACCTGTGTTAGTTGTTGTGAGGGAGAGAGGTGGAAATTAAAGAATTTTCATTTAACAATTTCTCATCATAAGTGCACGTTCATTCAGTTTTTCTTCTTTCCTGATGTCTGTAAAAACAGAATAAAAAATAGTGGAAGTCTGCAGCTAGAAGTCGTCTTCAGAAAACAAGCCCAGTAATTTGATCAACTGTTTGTACTGTTAGATCATCTGTCCTTCTCCTCCTATTACTACTTATTCTCAGTTGCTGTGCTGGAATCAGGCTGGGGAGTGATGTAGAGTTGGGAAGGGTTCTCTGAGTAAAGGATTGTGCATGTGGCCATGTGAGACTTCTAAGATCATAAAGGCTTTAAACTACTAGATAAGGCAGATTTTGATGTGATAAAGTCCAGGCAATTGCTACTTAAGCATGCAATTCATGTTAACACACCCCGATCCCTGGAGGGTTGCTGATTAATCTAAGTGGGTTATAGCATAGCCCCTCAGTAGCTTTTCTTTAACTAATACATGGAACAGAATTCAATGTTTCTTCGCATTTAATATATGATCCTAGAAAACTGAAAAGCAGTCCAGCTTTTTTTGATTATTGTGGATTTAGATTTTCTCCTTATTTTATTAACTTCTGTTCCATACAACACTTGGCCTTAGAATATAATGAAAGTGATATTCTGTGCTTAATCCTCATAGTCCTCTAAAACTGGCATTACTCTTTTTTCTTTTCTCTTTTTTTTTTTTTCCCCTCCTTGAAGTGTATTCCCTTCAGAGTTCAAGGCTTGTGAGTTTCTAGGCTTCCCACATGAAGAGGTAGTTTTTGAGCCCAACAGAAATTTGGTTGTGTATGTTAGGATTTGAAGCTGAAAGATGAGCAGAAGAGGGAAGTTTGGGAACTGCTGGAAGAACTGTACAAATAGCATTACTTACGTAGAGGTTAAAGTTTCTCTTTTCTGCTAGAGTTTTACATACAAATAGGGAAGATCTGTGTGCATATCCTGGTGCTACACAACTGATCCCATGTCCTAGCTAAGTATCTAGTCTGAGAATATTTAATACTTCTGCTGTTTTGACTGCACAGGTGAATCAATTGTTTGTGCGAGTTATTTGATTCTGTGTAGGAGCTGTTGGTCATCTTTTACTAATCCTATATATAGGCATGTGGGTGTACTACTTTACATTCTCTTGGAAACAAGCAAATACTTTGTGATAGTCACTTAAGTGGCATTATTGTGCTCCCTACGAATATGCCCTACTTGTGAGCGCAAAAATGGTAGCACGTTCTTATGGGAAAAGAGCTTTTTCCAAAACCATTGTGGTTGCTATTGCAGTAATGGGATATCAAACAGGCAAAATTGTATGTGTTGTCAATGGCTACAATATAATTTCATTGACTTACAATGTTTATCATGAAGGCATGATGGTAAGCTTATGTAGGTGTCATATTGAAGTAATTCCCCACCAACTTGATTTTATGGCCAAAGAGAACATTTTAATATCCACACAAATTCTGAGGACACTCTAGCCTGCGTGGAAACACAGAGATCAAAGGATGCTATTAAGCATTCAGATACTATAGTGCTGAGAAATACTTAAATAACCCAAGAAATAAATGGATGAAGTAAATGTGGGTAAAAGTAAATGAGAAAGTTGATTTAAATCCATGAATAATAATTTGGTCTAAAATGCAAACAAGCAAAAAAGGGGATGGTTTAAGTCACTGGTTTTACTCACTCCAAAGGTAGCCAGTTTTACTTATTTGCCTAAGTCTCTTTGGTTATGCTTTCATTATGCCAAGATTTCTGTTCAGTATTCTACAGGCTAGCGTGTTAGGCTGGCGTCAGGTGAGCCCGTGTTTGGCTCCAGAGGAAGCACGTGAGCTGGGACCATCAGGTCTGCAAGCTGAGCAGGGCTGCCTGGCTGTGCGAAAAGGGAGCTCAAGGAATGTCACAGACATGTGGGTGCTCCACTTGTTTTCCTAAACTGTAGATCTGAATCGTTGTACTGGGACTGGCTGGCTGGAGGTAACTTGCTTCATAGCAGCCCGTATGGTGCTGTGTTTTGGATTTGTGACTAAAACCGTGCTGATAACAAACCAGTGTTTTGGCTATCGCAGAGCAGTGCTTGCACAGTGTCTGTACCAGAGGTGGGCAAAAAGTTGGGAGAGGACACAGCCGGGACAGCTGACCCCAACTGACCAAAGGGATATTCCATACCATATGATGTACTGTTCAGCATTAAAAGCTGGGGGAAGGGAGGAGGAAATGGGGATGTTTGTGGTTATGGTGTTTGTCTTCCCACGTAGCTGTTACGCATACTGAGGCCCTGCTGTCCCGGAATTGGCCAGACATCTGCATGCCAATGGGAAGTAGTGGAAAAAATTCCGTATTTTGTTCTGCTTGCACATGCATCTTATGCTTCCCCTATCAAACTGTCTTTATATTGATCCACAAGTCTTCTCTTCTTCCTTCTGTTTTCTCCCCATCCCGTGGGAGAGGGGAGCAAGTGAGCAGCTGTGTGGGTGCTTGACTGCTGGCTGGGGTCAACTCACCACAACAATGCAAATCTTCAGGAGGGAGCAACTGCTGTAACCACTTAAACCAGGAATAAATGTGCTGGAAGAAAATCTCAGTAGGTTAGGGACTAAGAACCATCTACTTGGATTTTAAGGAGAGTTGTTTTGAATGTCACATTAATAACTGCTTGGAAAGGGAATATTACTGAGGAAATAGCAGTGCTAGCTCCAGCTATGGAAGAAAAGGAACAAGGATAGGGCCTGATAGCAGCAGAGATGAGCTCTGCTCCACTCCAGTTTTACAGGGCTTTACTTTCCTGTCTTCCTTTTCTGTAATGAAGATCTGTTTTCCTAATTCTTCTTGAGATCTTCAGGCTGGGAGGACGGAGGGCACGCATTGTACCAGTGAGTAGCAAGACAGCAAGGAAAAAGCATCTTTTGCTCCTAGAAGACCTTTTGAATTTGCCCCAGTGTTGGGTTTCCCAGGCACAACCAAGACCTGCAGCAGCTCTGTGAAATGGATCAGAAGTGCCACCAGGTTAAGAAATGGGAGAGACGGGTTTTTGTTGATGTAAGGATTAAATTGGTTAAGTATGCATAGCTTGATTATTTGCTCAACACATGAGAAAATGGGTCTCTGTAGATATCGGAAGCAGGTAAATCGTCAAAGGAGTAGGTTAACAAAAGGAATAAATGGAAGTAATGGGATAAAATTAAGAATGGGACACTTAAATACAGTGGAAAGTGTCCTAACAGTAAATACCATTAAAATTTGCTAAGTATTGTTTGAGGAAAGTGGGTTTTTATGAAACTTTGTTAGATATTATTAAACTCTAGAAAAGCATAGATCAAGAAAGAGTTCAGTAGAGGGTCTGTGGAGATAGGGTAGATTACTTTGCACATTTTCACAGGAATGCTTAAAAGTCAAAATAGACACCTTTGCCCTGCTCTCTTTTGCAAATCAGTTAAACAGACTATAGAGATTAGGTGATTTGGCCAGCAACGCATAGAGGCAAAACTGAGCCTCCAAGGTGCCAGCCCTCCTATTCTAACTGCCTGGTGGCAAACTTCCTCTCCCACAAAGAAAAGGCTATTTTTCATTAAAAGAGGACTAATGGGGAGGGTGAAGGTGGTTTGAATACTGGTATGCTCTCACAGCTGTACTAGTACACTCAAGTTGGCTGCAGGAAACCCAAGTGGCTCTTTGCCTTTGCATATACAAACTGTAAAGACACATAGCTTCTAGGTTCAGAAAACTAATGATAAATATGGACATAGGAATTAGCTTTTTCTTGAAAGTAAAAAGCAAAGATGCTTTTTTCAAATATATATATATATATGCTAAACACATACTATTAATTTCCAGTTAGAATGATGCATGAAAATAACTTATAATGAACAAATAATGTGAGATTGTGATCAAAACTCTTATATTCTGCATTTTACGGCTTTATTTTTGTAAATTTTTTTTATCACTCTGAAGTTATTAATGACTATTTTTATATTCATTTTTGGTATGCTAATGTTTCCAAAACAGATTTTGTAATGGTATGCATATTTGTGCATGGGTTGTGCATACTTTGTGTAATACTACATATTGCAAAAAAATCTGCAAATTATGCCATGTTTCTAAATAATATTAACCATTTGAAAGAAACTCATGTTCAAAAACTACATTTATTAATTGTTTTTTTAAAAATAACATAAAGTTTGTAGCAGGTTGGAAAGTAATTTGAGACCAATAATATTATGAGATTGTTTCAAAAAAGCATAGGTCAACATAAACAACTAAAATACATTTAGGACTACCTGTTGAAGTTTTGTTATAGATTACAGTGACAAGAAGATCAGGGCCCTTACATAGATCTCAGTGATTTTTCATGCAGAGAATTGAGTATGTGTTTGTCCCTGATGAAGTACATGGCAGCAATCCAAATGGCTTCATTGGGAAGAGGATCAGGACTGCTAAAAACTTTTTTATATATGTAATATATATACACATACATGTACATACATTATATATGTATGGATAAACAATAGCAGGCTCTTTGGAAAGATTCTTCTGCTGTTGAAGCAGAAGGGAATCAATGGCACTTGTGACTGCTCTCTAAGCAGAGCAGTGATAGTTACCGCTCAAGGGTGAAACTGAGCAGCCCAGTGATGTTGGCCAGTGTGCAAATAACGGGTGCAAGCAACAAAGTGTTGCTGTAGTTGCATGTTTTGTTTTACTCTCTGATCAGGTTTTCTGCCTTAAAATATTGTTTGTTTAGAAGGAGTTTCCTTAAGAAACAGTAGGGAGCCAACGGCAAATCATTGCATGGCAACTTTTTAAATTAAAAACAACAACAAAACCCCAAAAAACCCCAAGCCAAAACACAAACCCAAACCAAACAGTATCTAATAAAGAGTAGAATTGTCCATGTAGGAAAATACTAGCAGATCTGAGAAATGCTTCATTCATTGTTTATTGATAATCCAGTTACTGTAATTGCTGCTGAAATGATCAGTGTTATGCTGTTTTCCTGTTGCAAGACATTAAACAGAAAAGCTGCTGTTACACTGCTCTGAATTGAAGTGTGATCCTCCTATATGTCCAACACATAATACTGTTACTGTGTGTGGTGTGTCACATATCCTACCCTAGCATAATGAATGAAACATTGGGCGTTTGTAAGTGTATTGGGAGTTTGTAAGTATACCTGCAGCTGCCAGCAGATTAAGGCCATTGACAAAAAGGCAAAGCACCCTTTGGGCTTCAAGTTCTTAAAGAAAACCAAGTCCTTATGCAAATTGCATTAGAAGTGTGAAGCTGTGTGATAGTTAAAGGCATGTTGAATTTGGAATATATTTTGTTAGAAATTAGTATGTTGTGATCTACAATGTGAAAAGAAAGATGTGGTACCCAAGTGTTGATGAAGACCTGGTATGAAGAAAAGTAACCCTGAACATCCTCTGTAATGATTAAAAAATTGCACTCATTTATCAATGGGAAAGGCTTTGAAAATATAAAAAGCATAACATTATTGATCTGCAGTATTTGTGGCATTATTAAGTATGTTTAGCAGTTATAACAGCAGGTTTTGTTGTCAGATGAGCGCAACATAGGGGAACCATAGGAAAACTATTTAGGATTCTTACTCTTAACCTGGGAGCTGCATGTTTTATGGCAGTGAATCTCATAGTATCTGGAAAAAGAAAAGAACATTTTAGTCTGTGAGGCTCAGTTCAGGTGAAGCTTTCAGTTTCTTCAATAGATGGGCATTATTGCTATTTCATTCTATGTATAGAGTAGATAAAAGGAAATCTGAGGGTCCACCCCTAGAAGGTATGGTATCAGTAGAAATGCCGTGAGAGAAGTAATATCCCATACTTGTCACTAGAATTCAAGTATGCTGTATTAAGGCAAGCACCATGAAGAGCACCCGTAAGAGCTGACTACCTTGTTAATCACATAATATAAAACCAAGGCTGAGCTGTCCTAAGTTTGGATTCAGATTTTTGGAAGCCTTCAGTTTTGTTTAGTAAGAAGAATTCAAGGCAGACCTTCTCACTTGCTTCAAGCTGCCAAAGAACAATTTGATATTTAGATGAAGATTTTCCAGCAATTTTTGATTGTGATACTCTGCTGAAATCCTGACTTGCCCGGTGTGTTTTCTGTTTAAGTATTATGCCCTTATTTATAAAGGATTTTGAAAGGTTCACAAAAAATATATACCCAATTTCCAAACTGGTCTAGGTTGTGACTGTGTATTGTATTATAGATTGTAACTGTTTTTAAAAGTGGCATTCAAACCAAGAGTTGGATGAAACTGGAATTAGATTAGAACTATTTAAAAAATCTTCAGGAAAAAAAGTTTTCACTAGAAACGTTGCTTCATTGCACTAAAACTGATATGTCCCCATTTCAACAAATTTTCATTCGAAAGTATTACTTTGTGTGTCTTTGATGGAATTTCTGATGAGAGCCAGGGAAGACCCATCCCGAAACAGAAAGTGAATTTCCTGATATGGCCAAGTCCATGGCCAGCTACAGACAGATCCTGATTTGGGTTTTCCTAGATCAAATGCAAGTAATTGAATTAACTGCTGAGCTAGGTTACTGTTTAACCCGTGCTCTGATTTTCAAAAATTCAAGTTAATGGGGTTTTTTTGTTTTACAACTTGCAAATCCTGACATGTTATGTAAAATCAAGTTTTTGTTTAACTAAGAGAAGAAGAGAGTCTCTTTCAATTGCTGTGAGTCCCTTCTATGCTGCCTAGTCAAGTTTCTTTCTCAAACATGATCAACATTCAAAAGTTATTCTAAGTTTGTTTTTGGTGTGGTTCTGGATGTGCTGATTTCTAAAAGAAAGCAATTTTAACTGAATTCTGGCTTTGACATTTCTTCCCCCAAAGTTGTTTCTGGTGCGTGCATGGTAGACAAAGATTGACAAATGAAAATATAGAGAAACTGTATGTAATACCATATTTAAATTCTGATTAGGCCAAATTAATATCATTTGAATGCTTTGTGGTGGAAATCCTGATAAGCAATCTTTCACCTAGGAAAGACTAACTCAGAGTATCCCATGGAGTATTTTATTGCATTTCTTAGTTCCAAAGAGGCCATTTATGGCCTGTTCTTCCTCATGGAGAGCAGGATTATGTTGATAAGGGGATTCTGTAGGTTCTAGAAGGATCTTTTAACATATGTAGCAAGATCATCTGGAAAAGAGAAGCCTTGTGCTTAAAGCCCCTTCAAAATAGAAATTGAGCAAATATATATTTAAAAAAAAAAAAAGCAAGTCATGGAACTGGCAAGGCTCATGAAAGAGCACTCGTGAAGATAGTGCAATGATTTGGTAAACTGGATTGTGTCTTCATTAGGTGGTCAGTGTGGAGCTTTCAGTTTCTTCAATAGATGGGCATTATTGCTATTTCATTCTATGTATAGAGTAGATAAAAGGAAATCTCAAAACGACCCAATGTGAAATAATTTTCAGGGTGAATGAGAAGTTTTTGTTTTGATAGCAAAGATCCTTTAGACAACTACAATATGTCTTTATTACATTAGGGTAGAATGGTATTTTTTCCCCCAAGAGTGATGAACACCTTTATAGAAATGTTTAATTTTATTTTTGAATGGAAGACAATGTCTTCCTCTTCATAATGGAAATTTTTTCAAGTCTTCTGGTAAGTTGGCCCCACAGTATACAAGTTTTAGAAAATCCTAGTTATTCTTACAGGCTTATAATTTTCTGGATGGCTTCTTATGTTTGACATGGCTCCCTGCAGAATAAAACTGACAGAGCAGTGGGAATCATCCAGTACTCCCATAAAGAAAATGTGTCAAAGTCTTACTCCTGATAGGAACCATCTTCTAATTTCACATTTAATTGCTCTCCTACATCATCTCCTTCTTTCGGGAGACCAGATGGCAGAAGAGTAGGAAATCTCTTGATTCAGTGATCTTAAAGGTCCTTTCCAACCTAAACAATTCTATGAAATGAGTGGGAAAGTCTCTTGAAGGCTTATTCCACCATGTTGGCCCCAGTCAGAAATGTTCCTGCCTGTTCCACGTTTGTGCTGTCATGATCCGTAAGGCCTGATCTTCTGGTTTCTCAAAAATGGGGTCGGCTTTTGTGTGGCTGCAAGAATCTTTAACTAGAAGGAGGCTGCTTTCTCTCACCGCTCTCAAGACTTATTTCTCCTGGTGGCTGTGCCCTATTATCTATCATGTGTTTTGAGGAGCATGGTAGCTTCCCAGAACAGTAGCTTCTCTGGCTCTTGACCTCTGATGCATACAAACTTCTGCTGCACGTCCACGGATGAACAAGCTCCTTTCCAGTAAGCCAGAATGTCATTTAAATGGGTAACCGTTATAATCAGGCCAAGGCCAAAATTACAAGTCTTGTTATCCTAATTAATAGAGGAAAGTTTTATATAGTTTCACCCTGTATGTAGTAGAAAACTAAAGATGAAATGGTTTGCAACAAGAAGAGCAGAATGATTCTTAGATTAATAATTGGATCAGAAGCATTAAGGTCAACTCCAAGAGTTGAAAGCAACGTTTAGAGTAAAGCTTCTATGCTGTGTGTACTCTGGCATTAGTGATTCCCAAGTGTCATGTAGGTCAGGAAAAACACAAAGTCTGGATTCATACATGCAAATCTTTCTTTCCAGCCAGTTCCAGAAATGGCTTTTCTGTACCAGAGATGCAGCAGTCCTCTACAATGATATAATTGTTCCTCACTTTTTCTGTAGTGAAACCAACATCCTTTGCCTTTCTTTCCTGTTTGAAGCATGCAGCATGACTGCTGGGGTACATTTAGAGCAATAAACCCAAGCTGATTATAAAATAAATGGTGACCTAGCCATTTACTACTGTGCAGCTGCTGTGTGCATATTCCCATCCTGCAGCCTCTAGTCAGCATGCTGCAGAGCAACCTGACTAGCAAATTGACTAGGACTTCTCTTGTGAACCTTTCAGCTTGCTCTCAGTAGGTGTAAGAAATATGTGAAACATTTTCATTAGGGAAAATAGTTCGGGGGGGGGTGTGTATTTATATATATATATATATATAAAAAATATATATATATATAAAAATATATATATAAAAATATATATATAAAAATATATATATTTATATATATTTAGTGAGGGGTTTTTTTGTATGATTTGAAAACACGTTGTAGTATCTCAATCTCAAAACACAGCAATTCAAGGGACATTGCCACATAAAACTTCGTTTAAAAAAAAAATTTCATTCAACTTTAAGATTCCTAAAGCTACAATTAAAACCTCCATGAGCTTCTGAAAACCCCTTTTTCTGACAGAAGCTATGTTATACTAACCAGCACTGACCATTTCAATTTCCAGAGGACTTAATAGTAAGTAAATAAATGAAGGAGACCATCCTAGCATTACTGCCTAACCTGAGAAGAATATTTAAATGAAAGAAAGCACCATGGGCAGTGATAGTCTCTCTAACTTTCCAAATTAAATTGTTAATTAAAGTTCAGTACTATCAATAACATGAGTATAATTAGGCACTGGTTAGTTAGTTAGCTACGTTATTTTTAACTAGAAAATGCTCCTTTTTAACTGCAACCTGGACACTAGATGAGTTATCACTGGAAAAATACAATGTCCAAAGTCACACTAGTATTGAGAAAAAAGGGAGAAGAAAAGAACTATCTTTTCTGCTGCAGAGATTTTCATGAGGAGAATAAATACCATTCTAGCTGAAGAAAAGTGGAGACTGTTTTGGTGATAATATTCATATTGAGTGAGAAGAGCTGGGGATATATCAGCTTTTTGCTGTAAGAGGAAGGAGAGGCAATACTAAAGATTTTAGTAAGTTAAATATGAGTAATATAGGTAATATAAGTAAATATGTAATGCAGTAAATAGAAGTACAAGATCAAAGTAGTGAAGGGAGATCAATGATCATATATCAGCAGTCTTGTTTGTTTTGCTAAGGATGGTGGTACAGGTGGCTGTGAAGAAAATGAGATTTTTCTCTGTAACTTTTTCTGGGGAAGTGACAGCCAGCAGGTAGCAATGGTCAGAGGCTAGCAAGGGACAAAAGGTTGATTCAAGGTAGTTTGCATAAACCAGACTATGGATAGATTGGGGTGGAAATATCAGCACGTTAGTGACATCAGATAAAACAATGTTTAAAGAAGAAAGAATCAAAGAAGGTTGTCCAAGAGAAATCATTATTTATGGAAAAAAATTGAACACCTCTAGAAGCAATAAGATGAAGGAAGAAGGGCTAGTTCCTAAGAGGAATGTAATCCTAAATTTCACTGGTACTTGACACAAATCAAATCCTTTCCCCCCAGTAGAGTCTTTCTAATGTATTCCTCACTCAAAAACTATAAGCTAAGTTATGTCTTAGAATAGCTTTATCACAAAGATTATGATGGTGCTCTGTCTTGATTAAAAATTTTAAGAAGCTGGTGTAGTCATTGGAATAATGTATGAACAGTGTAAATTTTATGTTTATAGGTAGTATAATTGGAGTGTTTGCTCAAACATATGCATTGTGTATGTCCCAAACAGAAGTCTGTGCAAGATCAGAATCCTAGAGGGGAGGCATGATTTATTTCATATTTTGAAAAAAATCAGAAAATTAATTTCAAGTAGTTCTAAGCAAGAGAAATAAAGTCTGTGCAAAGTAATTTCAAACTAAGAGCAAAATAAAAAACGAAACAAAGGATCTTGCTTTTTCTCCTAATTAATTAAATACAGACCAACAATGTTTATGGTGCAGAAAGTACAAAATTTAGACTGGTGGCTAAACTAGTGCATGAAGCCTTTATAAAGCCCTATCATCACCCACGTCCTACATTAAGGATAAAAGTAGTTTGTTCTCCCATTTTTAGACTTCTGCCTAGGGCATGTTTCACACAAAAACCATATAGTTTCCTTTAAAAGCTGTCTTTGATTACTAAATAGTTTTGCTTAGAAACTGCACCTTTACCTTTAAAGTGCAGAGGCAAAGCTTTTAACACAGTGATAAATGTTCTCCTGTACTTCGTACAGTGCTGCAGTTAAGAAGAAGGTAAAGGTTTTGGCTTTTAAAAGAGGGTGTGTAACCAGAACTGTGATTTGCATTTGCAAATCCACATGATTTTTACTGTTGTCGGGGAGCAGTAGAGCTGAACAGAGGTGTAGCAGGTATTGCAACTGAATTACAGGAGCTTTAAGCCACCCTTAAGGGAGACACACAGCAGGGAGGACCACTCGCTGCACGAAACTGTCAGTGAAATCTCATAGAAACAGGCAAGTCTGGAAATACTAGTGTTAGTTGGACAAGAAATAGATGACAAGTTCTATGAGTATCTGCAAGAGATGCGTGTAAAATTTGTCGTTACTTGTGTGGTATATGCACATATATTTTGAATAGGGGGATTGTAATTCCTTAGTTCTCATATAACTAGAACTTTGCTCTTATGTTATAACGCCATCTGAAATTCTGAACCATTATATTCCTTTTATGTACCCTTGCTTCTTATTTAAAGCATATAAACCCTTTTTACAAAGTTAATCTTCTGGTTTTTTATGCATTCTTAGACTTTTCAATTTTGTATATGAAAAGCTAAAACTTCTGTGTGGCTGTTGGTCAATGGAAGATCCTGTGTTACACTGCAAAGTGTAACCTGACCTTTAACACCTTCCCAAAAAGCAAATGGTGAGCGCCAAGCCCACAGACATCCAGGGCAGGGAGGAGAACAGATCCTGATGGGACTATCCGTAAAAGACGCGCACGCAATTCCTTGCCTCGAATCATCCTCTCCAATGCCGTGGGTCCTCTCTGGGCTGGACTTTGCAGGTGGACAGAGGAGAAGGAGAAGGCTGCTGGGCCTGCAGCTGGCATAGCAACTACTCCAGAGTTTTTTTAGGGAGGCCATTGGTAAATATAGGAACAACTCCTCCGTTCCCCAAGGGATTTTGCAGACTAGGCCATTTGCTGCGCACTGGAATTAGAATTTATTACGCTTTTTGTAAAAATAATAGTTTTTAATCATGCATAATCCACTGCAGAAGAGACACGTTTTTAAGTACAGAAAGCAATTGAAGGCCTGGAGACAACCTGAAGTTAAAAAATGTCCATTTTTTAAAAGTATGTCTTTGAAGGAAACAAACCTTCCCTCAACCCATCATTTATGTGATTTATTTAGTCTTCATGTAGACTAGAATTTTAGACAGTATCTAATCCATCTGCTTATAGAGAAAGTTGGCATTCATTCACCACCTGACAGAGAGAGCTACCCTGGAGGTTAACTACAGGTTCTGGTACCGTCTGAGGGAAGGGGCAGCAGTTTATATTATTTCAGTTTTTGTAGTCCTTGGCTCTGTGTTCGCAAAACTGTTTTAAATTCACTGCTAGGAGTCTGCCCAGCCATGCGAGCAACTATGTTGATGCTTACTGTGGTGCAGGTCTCAGTGATATCTTGCAGCAATGAGTTCCACAGGTTTTTACCGCTTACTGTTTGGAAAAGTATCTTTTATTATTATTAGATTTATGACTTTTCCATTTCAGCGGCGTCCCCTTTTCTCCTCAGATGAGGTAGGGTGAATAGTTCCTGATTCTCCCTGCCATTTATTATTTTGTATACTTTGATCATGCTCGTTCTTATTCACTTTTTTATGTAAACATTCCCAATCCTTTCGATCTCTTTATCATTCTTACTGCACATCTCTTTCTGATCTATCTTTCTTAGATGGGCTAGCCAGAAATGAACAGAGTACTCCAGATGAGGCCGAATTATTGATGTACATAACAGGTAAAATCCTGGCCCCGTTGAAGTTGCTAGGAATTCACTAACATCTAAGGGCTGAGGTTTCTCCCAGTGCTGTCACATTTCCTACATTATTCTTCCTCCCATTTTTCATATATTCAACTTCAAAATTTGGCAGCTGAGACTTTAATCTAGAATCCTACTGATTCAGCATCTTCCATTAAATTGCTGTTAGTTCTCAGATTAGCAGTGTAACTCTGTGGACAGGATTAGTTCCCTCCCCAAAATACTTTGATGAAAAGGGTCAAATTTTGTCTTGATTCACATTTGTTACGGAACCACTCTTGATGTTAGTTTTGAACAGCTGAAACTGAGGGCAGCAGCCCAGACTTTGAAACAATGCTGTCTGTGTTCACAGTGACCTTTAGCTGCAAAATCTGCTAAAATACATTATTTAGTCTATGAAAGCAAACAAACAAAATTTTTGCCTCGGTAAATGACTGTCCATAATGCAATATGAATATGAGGCAAAACAAGTCAGGTTTTTTTACAGCATCTGCAAAAGAAATCTGTTAACTTCTGTTTCCTCCCCAGAAACATCTAAGAAATGTTCAGATTGTTGCTGGCTAATAATACAGTAAATGAAATGTTAATAAATCATCAGCAATTTAGCCTGACAATAACATGGATTGACCACATTGATTAAATTGATTATCTTTCATATATTACAATATGTAGACACAAGCCTAATTTATTTTCTGAAGAGTTCAAGGTAGGTATCACTGGTTTAAAAAAAAAAAGGGGCAAAACAAAACAATGGAGTAATGTTTGTGGTTGCTATCTGCAATAATCTAATGCTGACAGAGAGCAGTATTTTATTTAGTAATTAACAGTGTAAAGGGGAGAGAAGCTGTCATGTTGGTTCTTAAGCTGGGGAATGTGATGAAAGATGATATCTGCGATCTCATCCTTTCCACTTGTTTAGGATTGTCAGGATGAGAAATGTCAGCATTATGAAAGCTCAGCTCTGCTCTTGATATGATAAAACCCTTCAAAAGCCAGTCTTTCTCTCCCTCTCCCCCCTCCTTTCTCCCTCTCCCTCTCGCACTTGCTTTTTTATTTATCCTGTTTTGTTAGATGGCAGAAATATAATTCTTTTCTTTCTTCCTATTATAAGCCACCATTTTTGTTTTATTATATGTTTCACAACCCCTAATGCCCCACTGAAAATTACCTTGTTAAATGACAGTGTTTCAAAGCCATGAATCCTTTCCACCATTCCCTCAGAGGTTTGAAACAGTCAACAGACTGTAAAGAATAAATAATAAAAAAGTATTGATTATTTTGATGACTGTGAGATTCAATTAAGTATTAATTTTGCCCTCCAGTGGACCTATCAAGGTATTCAAAAGGGAGGATTCGGCTCAGCTAAATGCGTGCTGAGTGCTTCAGCCTTAAATAGGGAGAAAATGTGTTTACCTACAGTATTTGAAGAGGAGTGCATTGATGCACAGAGTCCAATATTTAAGTGCTGTGCAAATTAAGCCCTGGTGACAGTGACATTGTTTTCAGCAATATGAGTATTGACTAAAGAAGTGCATTTGATGACAGCTTAAACTATTTGTATTGATTAACATTTTCATAGATTATCATGTGTCATATCAAATTCACTTTTCAGACATGAATACATTAAAAAACCCATAGGCAAACATCGACCAATGTGAGGACGGGACAGAGGGAACATGCTAACCAACCTACTTGCTCGCTGGTCACCTGTTCTCTGCATAAGAACCATTTAGGCATGAACTTTGCAATAAATAGCTGCCAGAGAGCGCAACAAGGTCACTTGTACCTTTCCTTTTTTTTAGGGTTTTTTTTAACTCTGGTTTCCATGCTGTCATGATATTATGCCTATTAGTTTGCAAACGGAATAATAGAGTGTGCTTGGAAATAATGCCTGACCCCCAAATGTCCTCAATGACCAGAAGATAAAACAGATCCAAATCATCAAGAAAAAATTTAAATGTGTATATATATATATATATATGTAATGTTTTACGGGGGATATAATGTCGCAAACACAAGAATGATTGCAAACTATTTGTGTAAGTATCTTCCCTAATTTTATCTTTTAAAAAATGATTTATGTTTTTTTTATTTTCAAAAGGAAAATGTGTGTTTGTGTGTGTTTATGGACTTTTGGAGCATAGTATCCCAAAGACAGGAATAGTTAGAAGAAATCTGTATCTCTGTTGAATGTATGTAATGAAATGGCTATTTGCTGCTGTGTATTTTCATAGAAACGCTGGGATGCTAGAAACTGTGTATTTGATTTTGTTAATGCTGTACAGCTGAGGATGCCTCTTTAAATCACTGTGGAGCGCTCACAGGGCGCTCCTCTTCCGTGGCATTGGAGCATACAGGAATTTCTTTTCTTACTACGTTAAGGACAGGGCGAGATGTAAAAACATACACACAAAAAAAAAAAGCACATGCCACAATTAAAGCTGTGTTGGTTATGCTGCTTTCATAGAAGTTTTTCTCCAAAGCATCCTGAATCTCTCACATGCTAGTTGAGCTTTAATAGGGTGGGGAGTAATGGAAAACTCATTGGATCTGTAATAGCTCTTCACTTGACTGCAGCCAGCAATAACAGCAGGAGCAGCCAGAGATAAGAGAGAGAGAGAGAGAGTGTGTGTGTGTGTGTGTGTGTGTGAGAGAGAGAGAGGAAGGGAGGGAGTGGAAGAGAGAGTATACGCACACCAAAGCTGCCACTTTTTTTTTCCCCTCACTCTTTTTCCCCCCCCATCCTAGGATCCAATGATAGCTGGACAAGTCAGTAAGCCCTTGCTGTCACTGCGGAGTGAAATGAATGCAGAGTTGAGAGGTGAGGACAAGGCAGCTACTTCAGACAACGAGCTGAATGAGCCCCTGCTTGCGCCTGTGGAATCAAATGACAGCGAGGACACTCCCAGCAAGCTCTTCGGTAAGTCTGTCTAGGTATTTCATTTCACTGCTACCATGTTGTCCGGAAGAGCAATCTCCCCCCGTTCTCTTTTTCTTTTTTTTTTTTTTTTTTTTTTTGTTCGCTCAATTTTCCTGTAAGTATGAAGGAGTAGCTTGGAGTGTGCAGGCGTACAGCCCCTGCTCCCATTGCAACTGGTTACCAGAATGACAGCGTCAGTCCTGAAAACTTTTGTCAACAACGAACTTATTTTATGCACGTTGCAGACATTTTATGTTTTCTTTTGATCCATGGTCTCTAATGTAAAAAAAAAAAGAGGGGGGGATAATTTTCTTGGAGTAGTTCATTAACATTTATTGCATTAGGTGCTGATGTATCTCTCATGCTACCAGCTTTTTCTAAGGCTGGATTAAACTGAAAAGTTATCATTTTATATGGTAAAGATAAAGCTGGCTGAAGAGAGCTGAAACATTCCCATAGAAAACACTCTGTACTGAGTAAACAAAGGCTACCAAGGGTACTGCACATGGAGCTAATGTTTTTGGAATTTAAATTATAAATGAAATATTTCTCCTAAAGTCTATGCAAAGAGAAATTACCTTCTGAATTTTTATTTATTTTTAAATAGTCTAAATTGTGCCAGATAAGTGTAACCTTTCACAATCAAAACAAAAGCAGCAAGAGTGGCACTCCAACACAGACATCTGTCATTCAAACGGATGACACCCTGTAAGCCAACTCAAGCAACTCTGATCTCTAATCAGAGAAGGGAGCAGAGCTGTTGAGGCGCGTGCTTGAGTGATAGATGTTGATAGATGTCTGAGCTGGAGCAGCACTACATGGTACATAGTGACATTTTGGGTTTAGAGGGACTGCTCTTCTGAAGGGGTTCCTTTTAATTATTTCCATTTGTGACTTGAGACAAACCTTAATAGAAACGGAGCATTTCCTTATTTTACATGATCCTATAGGTGGAAGTTGAAGGGAAAAAGATCTTGTTTAAAGGGAATGCAGCCTTAAGGGAGAAAGGGTGAGAGCCCATTTTCTAAGGTTCAAGTTTTGATTTCATAATCTGTAAGGAAATCTGTAGCAGTGTTCAGATTTCAGTACTCCAGCCACAGTAAGAGCTGCAAGATTTTTTTTAAACAAAATAATACATGCAATTTTCTTTTAAAATGTTCTTTACCCCTTACTAAAAGATATAGCACAAAATGTTTTACTAAACAACTTCACTACAGATATGGGAAAATAATAATAATTAAAAAATCCTAAAATTTAACTTCTGGATTACAGTAATGACCATTACTGAATATCACATCCATTTTTAAGCAACCTCTTAGTAATCTTTGTTTCCATGGAAAGCATAATTTCCATTAGCAGTTTGAATGTTCAAAAAGCATATAATAATTGTTTTAGTCCATTTCATCCAGGAAAGAATTGTAATGTCTAAAATACAGAGTGCTATTAGTTGTCTAGAGTAGTATAAACACCTTCAGCTGTGTTTATGTATTTTATTTGCTCAAATGTTTAGGGTGCATCTATTAAATATAGCAAGGCATATACAAAACAAAAAATGGACTTTTAATTTGAGGGTAGTGAATTGTCTGTTTGTTTTTAGATCAGGCAAGTCTTGTAATAGAAGGCAGGGTATTTTTTGAGCCATTGTCATTTGGATGCTCTATAGTGATAGTGAAATATACGCAGACACTTTCATTAGAGTTGCCGTGTGGGATATAGAAATGATGTGCAACAATATCTTGTCATCTTCTGAACTGCAAATATAATTTATGTCCCTAAAAGCACTAATAAAAAAGCTACAAATTAATATATTGTGCTGTTTCTATCAGTGAGTGCAAGATGTTTGCTAGCCTGATTCCTATACTGCTAAAAAGATGTTCCCAAGTAAACAAAAGTAGGTGAAATAGTTCAACTGCCTCAGTATGAACTTATGTACCATTTATTGAGGTTCTGTTACAATTATGACAGATGCTACAGATCTTTTAGCAGCAGTCCTTGTCTGTTAATTTTAGTAACTTTGAGAACATAAAAGAAAAGACGGTGTGGCTATTTTGATACATCTGAGGACCAAAATGAGCAAATTTAAAATAAAGATGATTAGCCTTTATGTCACGGATTCATCCCTTAAGATAGATTTGCAGTAAGCATTTAAAATAGCTAAGTGTTTGTTTTGTTTAAAGCTTTGATACATAAATATGGAGAGTTATTCTATAACTGTTTCTCTTTGTTTAATGTTATGAATAGCATGTTAGGAATGCATACTTTGGGCCTTTCTTTGCAGTCTCTGAAATTAAATTATTTGTGGACTTAATTGACATGTGATGGCATAGAGATTGACAATTTTCTCCTCCAACTACCTTTCATGTGATCAGAGATAACTTTCTTTTTACAATATAACATTTAATACATGCTGTGTGAAAATTTGCCCAAAACCTGTTAAGCAGGAGAGGGAGGAGCGTTTTAGAAAGTCATGGGGAGGAGACAGGTCCATAGAGAACAAAGTTTTTCTACACTGCTGCTTTCATGGTTTTTGAGAAATTTGTGAAAATCATGTACTGATTTAGTTGGAATGAATGACCAGCATTTGAGTGTCTTGTTGATGTTAGCAATATTTCATGAGTCTTATTTTCATATAGATGAACAGAGTTGAATGATTAGGTGCGAAGAGCTTACTTCTTTCTCACCGGACACATTCTGCTTAGCTTCTTTTGATGGATGGGTTTATTTCTGCAAGGACCTGCATTGCTCACCTGTACCTTTTCCTAAAATCCACCTCCTTTTTCTCAAACTTCCTTGTTTTGGTATTTCACTGCATACCATAGAAACAATGGGTATTCATTTTTTGTTTTGGTAGCAGATAGCACAATTAATCATAAAAATGGCACCTCTTCAACAACAGTCCCTGCTGCAGGTGAGGAAAGGGCAGGAGTGCAATTAATTATACTTATTTTTGACTTAGGAAGATATGAAGTCAACTTCTGTTTCTCTTAAGTGACAAAGCAGGTGAATGCTGCAGCTCCTTGGGTCTCAGAAATACCAGCACAAGGTGGGATAAGTTTCTGACGGTCTGAAATATCTCCCACCTGAAACTGGTGCACAGGTGTCTGGGAAGATGCACTTTGTCACTGCGGTGCAGTTGTTACCTGTGAGTGATGACAGGAGCAGCTGTGATTAGAGGGGTTGTGCTTGCTTGTTGTTTGTCTGCTTGCTTTCTCTTGGTGGTGGTGGTTGGTGTTTGTTGGTTTTGTTTGTTTGGGGTTTTTTTTGAAAGAAAAGGCTGTGCTGTAGTCTGGGGGTTTGCATCTGTAATCCTTTGCTTGTGCATTTATACCAGTAGACTTTTTGCAATCTGTATACCTGTGTGCAAAAGACTTTTGATACTGAAATCATGTAAATCAAGAAGGGAGTAAAAAACATGGTGAAAAATACTTTCTGAAGTGCAAAATATTGGGAAAGGACTATCCTGAAATGCATTAGCTCAGAAGTACAGTTTTGAAGTGTGGACTTGGCACAGCTACAGTGTTTCGCTTACAGAAATCCCAGTTTTGCTGAGCAGTATGAGGTGAAGTTGCTTTGCAAGAGATCTTGTGGTGTATTATTTACTCTTTAAAATATTTGTGAAGCAGTATCTCCTATTTTAATCATATGATGTAATTAAGAAACAGAGAAACTGAGTCTGGCTGTTGACATTCCTGGCGGTGTAATTTTCAGATCAACTTGTCTTACTCTGCAATATGCTTCAAAATAGTAACCCAGGCCAAATGCCACGGCTCTTATTAGAGAAAACTTTTGTTAATGCTAAGTAGTAGCTTCACTTGAATAAACACATTGGGATTTGATCCTAAATTAATTA